>NC_071513.1:66515000-67715000 GCF_027887155.1 Malaclemys terrapin pileata
TTTCGTCCAAAGAGGGAGGGAAACAAAATTCCCATCTTCTATCTTGACGGGGGGGGGGGGGAAGGGGGTGTCCACTTAGGATGAAAAAACGAATTGGGCTGGCCCTGGTGTTTGCTCAGGAGACATCACTGATGGTAGGACAGATAGAGCCGGTCCCCTTTGGGGCCCATCGATGGCTGAGAGAGCTCCCAGGGTGCGAAACTGGGGAGTCTCCAGCAGAAAAAGAGGACACTTTGGTGCTACAGGACCAGAGCCCAGCGTTAGGGGAGTGGGGTTGGGCCAGGGCATGTTCTTTCCCTTTTCTGTGCCTCAGTTTCCCCCACCCAATGCCCAGGGCTCTGTGGGGGTGAGAGGGTGAATTTGCTCTCACGCCAGCTGGAGGAAAGCTCGGCAAGTCAGAACCCAGCTCACTGCATGATGGGAAGGAAGCTATTTCCTTGTTAGGCCCTGAGTGTGGCCTTTCCTAAGGCCGAGCTTGGTGCCTCCCGGACTCGGGCTGCAGGAGCCCCTGTGTCTCCCCAGCTGCCCTCGGCAGCGAGTCTGACTGAGATCAAACTCCTCTCAGAGGCTTGTGCCCCTGCCGGGCGTGGCACTGCCAGTGATTAACCCGTGGCACATGGTGTCTGCCAGGCCGTAGGCAGCAGAGAAAAGTCCAGTGTCACCAATAGCCCCAGCGCTAGGGTAGGCTGGGCACAAGCCAACAACACGTGCTGTGATACAGCCAAAGAGCGTCGGCCATGCTCCCAGCCCGGTGGGGGGTGGAGGGGTGGGTGTCTCTCCAGGGATGCAGAGACGCTGACAGAGTGTAGGGGGCCATGGGGGATAATCAGCTGGATGTGAGCCCCCATGCGACAGTGTGGCCAAAGGCACTAAGGATGCCCAAACAGGGGAATTGCGCGTAGGAGCAGAGAGGTCAGTTTACCTCTGGATTTTGCACTGGTGCGACCACTGCTGGGGTCCTGTGTCCAGTTCCGGAGCAGTCCAAGAAGGATGTGAATATACTGGAGAGGGGGCAGAGGGGGGCCAAGCGAATGGTTAAAGGCCTGGAGTGATAGACCCCAGGAGCTCAAGCTGTTTAGCTTAGCAAAGAGAAGCTCCCACCTCCCGAGGTGACTTGACTCCAGTCTAGAAGCACCTACGCGGGGATCAAATATTTAATAATGGGCTCTTCAGGCTAACAGAGAAAGCTCTACGTGACCACATGGCTGGAAGTTGAAGCTGGACACATTCAGCCTGGAAAGAAGATATCCGTGTTTACCAGGGAGAGGAATTAACCATGGGAACAATGTACCAAGGAGTGCGGTGGATTCTCCCTCGAGGTGGGATGTGTTTCTAAGAGATCTGCTCTCGTTCAAACAGGAATTAACTGGGGGCAGTTCTCTGGCCTGTTATCTAGGAGCTCAGCCTTGGTCCCTCCTGGCCTGGGAATCTACCAATCTCTGCCATGACTTCTTGGAATCCGTCTACTCTCTCTGGTGCTGCTTGGTGGACAGGGACACAAAGTGGGCAGGTAAACTGAGTCACACAGCTTGTTCACAGAAATATTCCCAGGTTCTCTCGCTCCTCCCCAGACTCCTGCTGCCAGGAAGGGGCACACCTGGGCTAGAGATCAGCCGTCCTCCAGCAGAGCCCTACTGCTCTGGGTGCCAGGTCCTGACCCAGTAGGTTCCCCCCACTCAGCGGGTCTAGAGAGATGGATCAACTCAGGGAGGACGTCACCTGCTCCATCTGCCTGGATGTCTTGGACAACCCCGTCTCCATCGAGTGCAGCCACAACTTCTGCCAGGGCTGCCTCGTGGCTCACTGGCGCGGGGTCTCGGCCCAGGGCTACCAGTGCCCCGAGTGCCGGACTCCCTGCTCCAGGGACAGGATGACCCCAGACACGCGGCTGAGAGCCCTGGTGAAGAAAATCACAGAGCCCCTGCAGGAAGAGATGGAGCTGGTGAGACCAGACAGGCTGAATCAGGGGAAAGGGGCACATGCTCTCACAGGCCCCAGGGCGGGGACTGGCTGGATCAGCGGGTGGGGAATGGGACACAGGGCCTTTCCTCTCTAAGGGGCGCAACCTCTGATTTGGAGGGCAGGGGACTGGATGGCTCACGGGGGGTGGAAATGGCTCAAGAGGATCTGATCTGAGGGGCAGGGACTAGTTGGTTCAGGGGATGGGAATGGGGCACGGGGCTCTCATCCAGAAGCAGTTACTGGCTGGCTCTGGGATGGGGTCCGAGCTCTGACCCTGCTCTGTCCCTGCAGCAGGGACCGGGGGCTCAGCCAGAGCCGGGGCGCCCGGTGCAGCTGGTTCGTCTGGATGACAAAGGCAGCCTGATCCTGTACGAGGAGGCCCTGAGCCTCTGCCTGGAGCAGGGTGGGGTGGGGGACGCCCCCGTCTGCCTGGTGTCCATCATCGGGGAGCAGCGCCGGGGAAAATCCTTCCTGATGAACTGCCTGCTGCGCCGGCTCCATAGCCCGGTGAGTGGGGACAGGAGCCCCAGCTATGGCCTATCGCCTGAACCAGAGACCCCACCCACCCCAGCCAGGGCCCTGCCCTTGCAACACAAACTCCAGATGGGGATAAGGTCTCAGCCCTGTAGTTCCCTACAGACTCCCTGGACCTGCAGCGCCGCATGGAGACCAGCATCAAGCTCTCCGTGTTGGGCATATTGCTCAGCTCCTACTGGGTGGGGGAGCCATGCTGCGGGGGACGGGACTGAGGGCTCTGCAGGTGGTGCCGTGCTGTGGGGAGTGGGGTGAGGGGGCCAGCAGGGGGGCTGTGCTGCGGTGGGGTGAGGTGTGGGGTTGGCAGGGGGCTCACCTTTTCTTATTATTATTTTCCAGATCTTTAACATTTCCAGTACGTTTAAGCAGACGGAGGCAGATTATTTGGAGGTGGGTGGGGCAGAGGATACACACAGCTCTACTGACACGGACCTGCCAGCCAGGTCTCTGCTGGGGGGACCCAAGACCCTGGGTGATGTAGGGATTGGAGGGGGGCAGTCTAGAGGCTGTTATTGATGTTTAGAAAGTCCCAGAGATCTTGCCCCAGGCTGGGATACGAGCAATGAGTCTGAACAGTAATACGTGAGCAGTAATTAATCAAATATTAGTGACTGTCATATTTCTGGTTCTTTATCATTACCTGGTGGCTATTTGTCATTAACCAATTAGCTCTGGTTCTCACTGCTGAGTGCTGGACCTGCTGGGGGGCTGGTGGAGAAAAGACTTTTGTGTCCCGGTTCACTCCCGGGATCTGAAGTGATCTGAAATGCGCCTGCAGACTCAGGTTTCCGGGAGGGTCAGGTAGCCTTGTGGTAGCTTTGGTGACCAAGAGCTGAGGTGGGTGGAACCAGGGCTGACGAGGGGGGGGAACTGGTACAAATTACCGGGACCTGGCGGTCCGAAAGGGGGCCCGGAGCCCAGCGGTCCGGAAGGGGGTCTGGAGCCCAGCTTCCCACCCCCTCGTCGGCCCTGTTTAGCCGGTCCGCCCTTGCTGGGGGGCCCGAACCCACTCTCGGTGGCCCTGGCACCGTGCCACCATGGAGTAAGGGGTAGCCCAGATACAGGTGCCCCCAGAAATCAGCATTTCTCACAGAACGTGCCCTGCCAGAATGTCGTGCTCAGCCAAGCCAGGGCCAGCAGAGTTAAGGGAAATGCCCGCCCAACCGTACCTCGGCCTTCTTGGGCTGGTGATCCAATATACCTGTGGCACCCAGCCCTACTCTCTGTCTGTGCCCCATATGGGGCAGGAGCCATCTGCACATGCCCTGCACCCAGACACTGAGTCTGGATGGGCAGGAGCCAGCCCTGGGCACCCTGCATCGCTCTGCGTTAGTTAAGGGTTTGTGATGGGAAAAATGTTCCATTGGAATCTTCCCAACCAGCCCTAACCCTAAACCTATGTCCCATCCCCCAGCCCCACCTCTGTGTGTGCTTCATTCCCCCTCCCCCCGTGCCAGGGGTCTATGTGCCCCCCATTCTCCCTGCTCAGCACCCAGAAGTCCCTGCTACCTTCCTTCCCCAGAGTGATTGGCTCATTGGCTGCTGATGCTACTCACCAGATCTAAATGGAAATTGGGCTTTCCCGTTTTCCAATTTCCCCCGCCCCCAAGTCAGTAGTGTTCTTTCAACTGTTGCCCAGCGTGTCCCCTGAAATTTGGGAATTGATCAGATGTGGTCTCAAAAAGTGATCACGATACAGATAGACAAAGAGAAATGCCATCCGGTTGTCTTTTAGGCCTTTTACTTCACTTAGCCAATTAACTAACTTGTATAATTGGTTCTTTTATATTCATTAATAGCTGCCAGTTATTGATTATTTGTGAGTCACTACTGGCTATTAGCTGTTTGTTATTTCGTACCCACCATTAGTTGTCAGTTGATTTCATAGTGACCATGTGGGGAGATGGAAAATAAAAGTTTTGTTGAAAAATGGAAAGCTGACAAAATCAGAATGTTTTCATGCCAATTTCCACTTTCAAAGAACAGCCAAATGTTAGCATTTCTTGGGTTTCTCTCTGCACGTTTTTGGGTTCCACTCATTGTTTCTCAGGTTTCGATCTATGATTTTCAGCCTTTGGTTTTCAGTTCTCGTTCATTGTGTTTTGGTCCATGCTTGTCAGTTTTGTGGCTTTAGTTATCACCACTCCCATGTCATTTATTGGGTTTTATTCTTTGATTGTCAGATTTTGATCTCACTGGTTTGAGGGGAGCGGTTCATTATTGGTTTTCTGCTTTTTGTTTATTGGTTACAAGATTTCAGTGTTTGTGTACAGAGCTTCATTTATTAGTGTCTCTCTACTGATTACCGGCTTTTAATTTTTCTTTATATATTTGGAGTGTTTAAACTTTTTTTTCATTTCTGCTGTTCACTTATTGCTTCTTTATACTATTGGTTTCTGTCTTTGACTATTAATTTTCTAACTTTGACTTGGTTTTGTGACCTTGATCTGGTTTTCATACTTCAATTATTGGTTTTCTGTTTTGGCTATTGGTTTTCTGATTTTCATTACTACTTTTCTGGCTTTGATGATTGGACTTCTGCATTCAGTTATTGCTTTTCTGATATTGATTACTGGTTTTTTGTCTTTCACTTTGGGGTACAGTATTTTGACTTTGATATCTGGTTTTCTGACTTGCATTGCTGGTTTTGACTCTTTGACTACTGGTTTTCTTATTTCAAATACTTATTTTTTATTGTTGGCTTTCAGACGTTAATTCCCGATAACTTGCTTTGATTACTGTTTTTCTGACTTTGATAAATGCTGGTTTTCTATTTTTGACCATTGGTTTTCTGGCATTAATTATTAGTGTGTTGATTTTGTTAAGTGATTGTGTGATTTATTTCACTGCTTTTCTGGTTTCAATCATTGGTTTTCTGATTCCAATGACTAGTTTTCTTCTTTTCATTATTTCTTTTTGGTCTCCAATTGTTGGCTTGATGAGTTTGATTTTTGGCTTTCTGTGTCTTCTGTGACTGCTTTTCTAGAACCAACTTTTAGGTTTTCTGAATTCAGTTATTGCTTTTATATCTTTGATTACTGGTGTTGAGTTATTGTTGTTTGAAATTATGTTTTCTCTCTTCATTTTGTCAATTTTTCTCTCTTCAATGATCAGTTTCCACTGAATGTTGTCTGGGATCCCTTTAGTTTCAGTGGCATTTATTTCACTCATTTATTTTGTGTTGCCAATCTTGATTGGTCACATGTGCGGGGATGGTTTGTTCAAGATGGAAAAATGTTGCCCTCTCTCTCTCTCTCTCTTTCTGCATCTCAGATGTTCATTCAGGTTGCGAAGGAGGTTGGAGGGACCTGCAATCTGGCCCCAATCCAGGTGGGTCCTTGTTTCCCATCACCCCCCATATGAGGATATAATGCTTGTTCCACCCCACACCAGTCCTGTTATCCCACCTGATTCTTACTTTTCCTATTTACTGTCTCTATTGCCAGAGCACCTCAGAGCCCCCGTCCTAGACCCAGACCCCATTGTGCCAGATGCTGGACAAACCCCAAAGAAACAGCCAGTCCATTGTTCTCCCTCCACGCCCATGTCATGCCCAGGGTCTCAGTGTCCGTGGCTGGGTTGGACAACAGCCTCCAGCTCTGGTCTCCTCTCTGTGCCCCCAACCCCAGTGTGACCCTTCTCCTGTGCTCTCTGTTGCAGTGCCTGGACCTGTTGGTGTGAGATTGGCAGCTCTCTGGAGCCTACGGCGCGGACGCGGGGCAGGAGTATCTTGGAGAAATCACACAGGTAACGATCAGATACCACGCGTGTTCATGGAAACAGCAAACTTTGTGGCGGAGCTGAACGTTTCCACAGCGGGTCTGATTCCCCGCTGACGGCCACAAATGTTGCTTTGACTCCCGCAGGACCTGGAGGTCTCTGCTGAGCAGCCCCTGGTGTTGGAAGCCCTGAGGGCGAGCGGCACCCAGTGCTACCTATTGCCCCACCCTGGCACTCAGTTCATCAGGAGCAGGGCAGGGACGCCAGATGGTAAGAGACCCTCATCTTCTCCCCTCTCACCCCCTGCTCTGCTCCCCCAGTCCCCACCCCCTCCTGCACTGCCCCCACCCTCTTCCCTGCCCCCATCCCCACCCTCTCTCCTCTGCTGCCCCTTTCTTCCCCTCTTGCACTTCCCCCACCCCAAAATCCCAGTGCCCAGCTCACCCCCCTTGACTTAGAATTGACTCTACTGCCCACTGCACAGGGGCACTCGCTGGGTCACAGCATCTGTGTGGGAGGGGAGAGGGACATGGGGGGGGGTGTCACTGCTGGGGTCCTGGTCTGCTAGGGGAACGCTGCTGGTGTCCCCCTTTTGGGTCTTCATGGGTCCCCTGGCACCACCCAGTGGAGCCTGCTGTCTCCCCACTGCAGCCTCTCCTTGCCCCCTCATGCCTCTCCCCCATTTTCCCCCAGGCAGTGGGGTGGGGGGGCGTTAAGCAGCTGTTGCCCAGAGATGGTATCTCATTTCCTGTGGCACAAACTAGCCCACCCAATCGCATTTAACGTGTGTCCTACCCTGGACACCTGGATCCCTCCCGGATGCCTGGGTCCTTTTCTCCTCTGCAGACATGGACGAGGATTTCCGGCAGTGCCTGTGTGAGTACGTCACCAGTGTGGTGCACTCAGCAGGGACACACGTCCGGACGGACCGAGCCGGGCAGGTGCTGACGGGGGCTCAGCTGGCTGCCAGGATCAAGGTGGGAGAGTGGGGGCTGTTAAGGGGGGGGGGCTGGATGGGAGACAGCAAAATGGGCCGCAAGGCGGGGACAGGGATTCAATACGGGGTGCCATTCTGCAGGGAGCGGGGCAGGGTGCTCAGTAGGGGTCACTGGCCTGCAGGGAGCGGGAAGGGGCTCAGCGGGGGCAAAGGGGCTGAGCTGTCCCTGATCCCAGTTCTCCCAGGTGTTATTCCCTGCAGGGCGTCTCCCAATATTGGAAGACCCAACGCTACGACTTCTCCTCACCCATGAAGGTACCAGGTCACCCCTCCCTCCGCCTCTCTCTTTCCAGCCTGGATTTGGGGCGGGGGCTGGTTCTATTGACCCCAACCCCAGGTCCTCCTGACATTGGCCAATCACACTAGCCCAGAAGAGGGCACCACAACAGCTCCACCAAATGTCCTGATCGAGGACTCCTAGCACCCAAGAGATAAGGGGACCTGCAGGAAGCCCTGCCAGAGAACCAGCCCCTCCACTGGGGTGGCAGCAACGTGGTCATGGCTGTGGGGTTGAGGTGCTGCCCTCTGGCTCTATTGAAATGTGGGGGGTTGGGGACCAGTTCGGAGGTGATAGCGAGGAGCAGGTCCTGTACGAATGTGGGGAAGGTGGTGACTGTGGGGGGGCTCCCGGTTCAGAGATGGGCCCATCCCATCTGCACCCCCAACCCCGTTCCCTCTCCCCACACAGATGGCTGAGGCGTTTGCAGTGATGAGACAGGAGTTAAACAGGAGAGCAGTAGAAGCCACCAGGAGGGAATATGACCAATTTGTGCAGGAGCTGGTGAGTGCAGAGGGGCTGCGGATTGGGAGTGAGGGGCACCAGCATCCCTTGGGGGAGGCAAGGCTGAGGTAGCAGGGGGCTGTGGATCGGGAGTGAGGGGGCTGCGGGTGTGTGAGGAGGCGACGCCCCCTGTGGCTGGGTAACGCTAATGCTCGTCCCTAATGGCCGATCACTCCCCCATCCCGGCAGGACCGTGACCACCAGAGCATAAGCAGCTGCCTGAGTGTGAAACCCCTGGAGATGCAGCGACACCTGGAGGGGAAACTCCAGGAGCTGCTGGAGCGCTGCCGGGGGGAGCTGCGGGGCGAGGACCCCCGGAAACAGGCGGCCCTGGAGGAGCTGAAGAAGGAGCTGGACAAGCAGATGGCGGAGTTCCTGCCGCGATATGAACAGCGCTTTAAAGTGAAGAAGGCCGAGTGGTTGGGCCTGTACATTGGGCGGGAGGGGGGGGTTCTGGCAGTGGTGGGTGCGGGTATCGGAGTAGGCATCAGGGCGGGTGCAGCTCTAGTGGGGCTGGAGGAAGCAGTGGCCATTCGGATTGGGGCCGGGGTCTTTGGCCTGATTGCGGGGGTTGGGCACTGGCTGCGGGCCTGGTTTGGACAGAAGATGGCCCAGAACAAGACAGGCACCAACACCCCAAGTCAGGGGAATGAGCGGGAGAGGAGGGCAGGATGTTCAGATTAGGAGCCCCTGCTGCGGGGGGCAGATAGCGGGAAGGAACCATTACACCTCACTCTGGGTAAGGGTCTGTCCCAGCCGTCAGCACTGGGAACCTCTGTATGCAGAGGATAGATAGATATGAGGATGTTTGGGGATAGATAAAAACAAACTTACAACAGGTAATTTTGCGAGATTACAAAAGGACACAGAGGTTGACTGATTTACAGCCGGGTCACCGAGATCAGAATCCAGCCCAGATCCCATCGACCTCAGTAGATAAATAACATGGCCGTAGATCCTGTGCTCTGAGCCACCCCCTGCATCCCTCGGTCACAAGATTTTTTGGTTTTCATTTTCAACAAGTGGAAGAAAAATTGATTTTCATACTTTATGTTTGTTTTAAATATTTTCTCCTCCCCTGATTCAGTGCGTGTGTAGAGGGGACAATTTGGGGGCATTTCCTCTCATTTCCCCACTGATTTTAAAACAAGCCTAAGGGGTTAGGGAGGTTAGAACACCCCCCAAATCCCAAACCAACAGTTTCAGTTTATTCTCACCCCAGATCCTCCTGCCATTAGCCAGTTGCAGTAGGGCAGGAGGGGGCACCACCACAGCCCCCTGCAAAATGTCCTGATTGGGGCTCCCTGACCCCAGCCCCTGAGAGATAAGGGAACCCCCAGAGACCCAGCCGGAGAACCAGCCCCCTTCCACAGGGGTGATGATAATGTGGCCCTTGCTGTGATGTCATTAGGGGGCTGTCCCTGGCTCTGGGGGAATGTGGGGGGTCAGGGGGCAGTGGGGAGGTGACAGTAGTGAGCAGGGCCCTGGAGGAATGGGGAAAAGGTGAGTGGGGGGAGAGGGGTTCCCAGTTCAGAGATGGTTCCATCCCCATTCCCCCCCCTTTTTCCCATCCCACCACAGATGGCAGCGATGATGGAGGAGGAAAACAGAAAAGCAGTAGAAGCCTCCAGGAGGAAATATGAACAATTTGTGCAGCAGCTGATGAGCACAGAAGGGCTGCGGGTCGGGAGTGAGGGTCACCGGCAGAGCTGGGCGGGGGAGGGGCAGGGATGGGATAGCACGGGGCTGTGGTGGGTCGGAGTTGAAGGGGCTGTGGGTGCATGACATGGTGGTGCCCCCTGTGGCTGGGAAACACTAGAACCCGTCCCTAATGGCCAATCTCTCCCGCTCCCCACAGGACCGTGGCCACCAGAGCATGCGCCGCTGCCTGAGCGTGAAGCCTGCGGAAATGCAGCGACGCCTGGAGGGGAAATGCCAGGAGCTGCTGGAGCTCTGCCGGGGGGAACTGCGGGGTGAGGACCCCCAGAAACAGGCGGCCCTGGAGGAGCTGAAGGAGGAGCTGGACAAGCAGATGGACGAGTTCCTAACGGCCTATGGGCAGCACTTTAAAGTGAAGAAGGCCGAGTGGTTGGGCCTGGCCATGGGTCGGGGGGTGGTTCCTGGCAGTGGTGGGTGCGAGTATCGGAGTAGGCATCACGGCGAGTGTAGTTGTAGTGGGGCTGGAGGAAGCAGTGGCCATTGGGGTTCTGGCTGGGGGATTTGGCCTGATGGCGGGGGAGGGTTGGGCAGCTGGGTGGGCCCCAGTTTGGATGGTAGGTGGCCTCGAGCAAGACAGGGACCAACACCCTAGGTCAGGGGGATGAGCGGGAGAGCAGGGCAGGGTGTTCAGATCAGGAGCCCCTTCTGTGGAGGGACACACAGCGGGAAGGAACCATCACACCTCACTCGGGTAAAGGGTCTGTCCCAGCCCTCAGCACTGGGAACTTCTGTATGCAAGGGGATAGATAGGTAGATAGATAGATAGATAGATGGGGCGTGTGGGGATAGATAGATAGATAGATAGATGGGGTGGATGGGGATAGATAGATAGATAGTGTTGGAGAATAACAGAGTTCTCACTTTTTGTTTGGGTACAGCAAGTCAGATACTTTATTTTCTCTAACAATTGCGTAGAGGGAGAAAGCTAAACAGGTCTCTCTAGTGGTAAACAGTTACAGCAAACCTTTATACCTTTCATTACAGACAATAATAAGCAACAGCTGCATTTTGTTTATACATAGGCCATCTTGATATTTTTCTTACTTGTTTTGACTCTAGTCTACATACAATATTTTCTACACATTATCTACACAAGGTCGCAACAACTTCTCACACAGTTCTTTCCCACTCGCCTCACACAATCCTCGCGTCTACAAATCTCGCGTTATTAGGGTTACAGTTAGCCTGACTCTTGCTAACAAACTGTCATGCATTGCAATCCCCTTCCTGTCAGTTTTTTCTCTGCTTCCACAACCCCCCCTTCTGTACTACTAGTACAACAAATATTTTTAAATTTTTATTTGCATGAAGTTTTGGAATTTAGATTTTACATTGGATGCTTTAATCTTAGGGGTTTTGATTGGATGTAATGATAATGCATGATGAGCATGGACATGAAAGGTAATATTATTATTATGTTTTCTACAATAACAATAACATACTTTTACACTAGCTAACAACAATACAAGCAATAACATTTTTATAGCGATAATATGATGGGGTTGTTGTACATTTTTAGTTATAAAACATAATATATTATATTTAGTACATAAGGTGGACATTTTATAAGCTGTATGAAAGACATACTTTTTAACTTGATATATATTTTGAAGCATGTGAATTTGCTTTTGTACTTTAGAGATTTTTTGAACCTTTGGTAACAGTGAAAGCAAATTTTGAAATTGATTTGGTATTAAACTAGTTTAATTAAAGGGTATTTGGAACTTAAGGGCTATGTGCAAAACTTTATTTGCAGGCCAGTAGATAATATGATTGCTGCAGTGGTAGTGAGATTAAAATGTATGTCGTGCAATGTGGTGGCATTAATATACACACAGCTATTATTAGCTTGGAAAAGTAAATGTTTTGTTAGGGTAGTTTTTTGTTTTTTATTTTTTTAGCAAACGTAATTATGAACAGTGACAACTTTTTTTGGCTTTAGTTTACATATACACTGAAGCTGTGGGGGTTTTAACGGCCAAAATGTCCATTGACTTTCTAACTTTATTTAAATGTCAGGTGTAATTTTAGGAGCACTGACTAAAAATTGATTGGGCATACCAGGTAGTTTAATTTTTTAGATGTTTTGGTGAATTACCCAATTCCACATGCATTTTTTTCATGGACCCGGCAGGATTCGGTATGTGGGAGCCCACACCCCCCTAACCGGTTCATATGCTTGGAAGGAGCACTGAGAACGTCCACACTTTCACCCAGAAAGTCTCCAAGTATGTTTTTATGGCCACAGATTAGATGGTACTTCTGATGTGTCTGTAAGGGCAGTGGGCCAAGCCTGATGCTCAAGATCATTTTGAATGGCCATTAGCTGGTTATTTAGGAAATTCTGAATTTTTGAACTTGCTAGATTTTACTGCAATGCCTTTTTAGCCTTAGTGATATTTACTATATCACTTTTAGACTCCGCACCCGAGACTCGTGGAGTCTCTTTGTTGCTTTCTTTTACCAATAGACAAATTGCTCCCACTGCGTATTAGAGGCTTTTGGCGAAGCCAGGGTTTTTCTGAGATATGTAAGTTTATTTAAATTGAAGGTACCTTCTAGTGGGCATTGTTTAGATGGATTTGCATGCGTGTAAAGATTTCAATTCTCTAAATACCTGCAGGTTTTCGGACCATAATGTACGTACATGAAATAAGCTGGGGTACCCTTAGGGGGTGAGAGGGAATGCTTAGACTGTTCCCCACCCATTTTTTAATTACACACACAGGGAGGATGCCCTGTCCGCACTAGTGGCTCAGAAATTAAGGATCTCTCCCTACAGGATACTCACACAGGAGAGGCTAACGAGGATGGCCACGACGCTCCTACACCTCCCTTCAGCAAAGAGCATCGGCTAGTCTCAGAGAGACGGCGCCGCTCATTCTCTTTGCATCCAGCGAGATGATCAGACTGTCAGTGGCTCACACAGAGAGGAAAGGGGAGGGAAGATGGGTTCACACACTCCTAGACCCAGGTAGCTTCCTTGCCAGACGATGCCAGACCGAGTCAGCCCTCCGTGGGTCAGATCTCCTAAAAGATCCTCTAGTTACCGAGCTTGCGTTAGAGTAGTTCTGGTCACGAGCCAAAAGACTTCGCAGAGTACTCTGGGCATCTTCTGGTAACTCTCAATTCGCACTGGTGTGTGTACACACACACACACACACACACACACACACACACACACACACACCAAGGCCTCTATTTCCAAATACCACGATGCATCTGTACCTTATGTCCAGACTCAATACACTATGAGGCGGTAACAACCCCTCTTGAGGCGGTAAAAACCCCTCAGCAGCAGTGCATACCTATGCATTTTTTATATGCATATGGGGGCGGCCAAACTAACAGGTCCCCAGAACCACATACAACTACCTTATTGGGAGCGGCAAAACAATTCCCCAGAACCCTCTGCATCAGATCTTGCTGCACAGTCAATAAGTTCGGATGGCGTGAGCCCAACAGGGACAGACGGCTCCACGGACAGTCCTTCCTTGACACCCCAATAGAGATTTTAAAAGGTCTCTTACCTCTATTGTGGCGCCATGGGGTTCGAAGGGGAACGATCCGTAGCAGCTGCCGGTACCTCTGCGGGCATTGCCATCCCGGACGAGCCCCCAAATTGTCGGAGAATAACAGAGTTCTCACTTTTTGTTTGGGTACAGCAAGTCATATACTTTATTTTCTCTAACAATTGCATAGAGGGAAAGAGCTAAACAGGTCTCTCTACAGGTAAACAATTACAGCAAACCTTTATACCTTTCATTACAAACAATAATAAGCAACAGCTGCATTTTGTTTATACATAGGCCATTTTAATATCTTAGTTTTCTCACTTGTTTTAACTCTAGTCTACATACAATATTTTCTACACATTATCTACACAAGGTCGCAACAACTTCTCACACAGTTCTTTCCCACTCGCCTCACACAATCCTCGCGTCTATAAATCTCACGTTATTAAATATCAGGGGGTAGCCGTGTTAGTCTGTATCTACAAAAACAACAAGGAGTCTGGTGGCACCTTAAAGACTAACAGATTTATTTGGGCATAAGCTTTCGTGAGTAAAAACCTCACTTCTTCGGATGCACTTCTTTCGCGTTATTAAAGTTACAGTTAGCCTAACTCTTGCTAACAAACTGTCATGCATTGCAATCCCCTTCCTGTCAGTTCTTTCTCTGCTTCCACAATAGATAAGAAGGTTGTGTGGGGATAGATAGATAGATAGATAGATAGAGTGTATGGGAATAGATAGATAGATAGATAGATTAGATAGATGAGGGGGTGGATGGGGGTAGATAGATAGATGAGAAGGTTGTGTGGGAATAGATAGATAGATAGATAGATAGATAGATAGATATGAGGGGGTGTAGGTGGATAGATGGATGGATAGATAGATAGATGATGAGGTGTGTGGGGATAGATAGATAGAGGGGGTGTGTGGGGATAGATAGATAGATAGAGGTGGTGTATTGGGAAGAATGGGGAGAAGGTGAGTGTCCAAAAGGACACATAGGTTGATTGATTTACAGCGGGGTCACCGAGATCAGAATCCAGGCCTGACCCCATCGACGTCAGTCAATAAATAACCCGGTCCTGGCTCCTGCGCCCCGAGCTACCCCCTGCATCGCTCAGTGACAAATTTAATTGGTTTTCATTTTCAACAAGTAGGAGAAAAATTGATTTTCATATTTTGTGTTTGTTTTAAAGATTTTTCTCCTCCCCTGATACAGTCCGTATGTGTAGAGGGGACAATTTTGGGTGATTCCCCTCATTTCCCCACTGATTTGAAAACAATACAAAGGGGTTAGGGAGGTCTGAAAGCCCAAATCCCAGTCCGACAGTTTTCAGTTCATTCTCACCCCAGGTCCACCCGCCATTGGCCAATTGCTCTAGGGGGCCAGGATGGGGCACCACAAAGGGGGCACCAGTGGGGGGGTGACAGCAGCAAGCAGGGTCCTGGAGGAATTAGGAGAAGGTGGTGAGTGGGGGAAGGGGGGCTCCGAGTTCAGAGGGGATCCCATCCCCACCCCTACCCTTTTCCCTCTCCCACCACAGATGGCGGAGATGGCAGAGATGAGAGAGAAGGCAAACAGAGGAGCAGTAGAAGCTGCCAGGAAGGAATATGGACTATTTGTGAAGCAGCTGGTGAGTGCAGAGGGGCTGCGGGTCGGGAGTGAGGGGCACCGACAGGACTGACGGGGGGCAGGGCTGGGCTAGCAGGGGGCTGTAGGTTGGAGTTGAGGGGGCTACAGGTGTGTGAGGCAGAAGTTCCCCTGTGGCTGGGTAATGTTAGTTCCCATCCCTCATGGATGATCTCGCCCCCCTCCCGGCAGGACCATGGCCACCAGAGCATGAGCAGCTGTCTGAGAGTGAAGCCCCTGGAGATGAAGCGACACCAGGAGGGGAAACGCCAGGAGCTGCTGGAGCGCTGCCGCGGGGAGCTGCAGGGCGAGGACCCCCAGAAACAGGCGGCCCTGGAGGAGCTGAAGCAGGAGCTGGACAAGCAGATGGACGAGTTCCTGTCGGCCTACGGGCAGCGCTTTAAAGTGAAGAAGGCCGAGTGGTTGGGCCTGTACATTGGGCCATCGCCAGCTGCCAGCGCGCACCGGGCACGGGCTCGCCCCCACTGGCCCGTGCACCTGCCAATCAGCAAACAGCTCCGGCCCATTGGCTGCCCCTTCAGGAGGTGGGACGGGGGAAGCAAGGGATTCTGGGACTTGTAGTTTTATGTACCCAGTGGTAGGGTTACCATTCGTCCGGATTTACCCGGACATGTCCTCCTTTTTGTGCTAAAAATAGCGTCCGGGGGGAATTTGTAAAGCACTCACAATGTCCGGGATTTCCCCCCTCCCCCGGAGCGGCTGGGAGGGCTGCAGGAAAGTCCCGGGCTGGACTCCGGAGCAGCTGGAGAGGAGCTCCGCCCTGCATTCTGAGCAAGTGTCTCAGCACAAAGTGCAGCCCTCCCCTTTTGCAACTGGGAGCGGTTACTGCCATGCAGCGTAGCAAAACGGGAGCGAGAGCACTTTGTGCTGATACAAGGGCAGCTCTCCCCTGCAACCCGGTCCGGGCCAGGGACCGGGTTTTGTTGTGCAGGGCCAGGGACCGGGTTTTGTTGTGCTGGGGAGCTTAGCCACGTGTCCGGCTCGCACAGAGCCCAACACCCTGTTCTGAGCAGCAGGGTAAGGGGGGCAGGAGAAGGGGCAGGGAGGTTCTGGAGGGGGCAGTCAAGAAACGGGGGGGGGCTTTTTGGGGGGAGTGGAGAAAGTTTTGGGCAGTCAGGGTACAGGTAGGGGGTAGGGTCCTGGTGGGCAGTTGGGGGGGGGGGTCTTAGGAGGGGGCAGTTAGGGGACAAGGAACAGGGAGTCTTAGGTAGGGGGTGGGGTTCTGGAGGGAAGTTAGGAGCAGGGGTCCCAGGAGGGGGCAGTCAGGGGACAAGGAGCGGGGGGGTAGGGGGCTGGGAGTTCTGGGGGGGAGCTGTCAGGGGGCAGGAGTGGGGAGAGGGATCGGAGCAGTCAGGGGACAGGGAGCAGAGGGGTTTAGATGGGTTGGGAGTTCTGGGGGGGGCTGTCAGGGGGCAGGAGTGCGGAGAGGGATCGGAGCAGTCAGGGGACAGGGAGCAGAGGGGTTTAGATGGGTTGGGAGTTCTGGGGGGGAGCTGTCAGGGGGCAGGAGTGGGGAGAGGGATCGGAGCAGTCGGGACAGGGAGCAGAGGGGTTTAGATGGGTTGGGAGTTCTGGGGGGGGCTGTCAGGGGGTGGGGAGTGGTTGGATGGGGCGTGGGAGTCCCAGGGGTCTGTCTGGGGGTGGGGGTGTGGATAAAGGTTGGGGCAGTCAGGGGACAAGAGGCAGGGAGGCTTAGATAGTCCTGGGGGGCAGTTAGGGGCAGGGGTCCCAGGAGGGGGTAGTCAGGGGACAAGGAACGGGGGGAGGGTTGGGAGGTCAGGGGGGGCGGGAAGTGGGAGGGGCAGGGGCGGGGCTAGGGCGGGGCTTCTCCCGTCCTCTTTTTTGCTCGCTGAAATATGGTAACCCTACCCAGTGGAGGAGAAGGGGGAGCTATGGCGCTTATGGGGGGCGGTCTAGTGGTTGTACCAGAGCCCTGGGGTAGCAGGGGGCTCCGGGGGCTATTTAAAGTGCCGGGGCTCCAGCTACCTCTGCTGCCTCGGTCCTCTAAATAGCCACGAGAGCCCCACAGCTTCCCCAGGGCTCCGGCAGCTATTTAAAGGGCCAAGGTGGTAGAAGCAGGGGGGCCCCTGCCCTATCTGCAGCCAGCCCCTGCTGCACCCCCTGCCCTGCCTCCAGACCCACACCCCCTGCCCCCACCAGCCCGTCTCCAGCCAGCCCCTGCCTGCAGCCAGCCCCGCACCCCCTGCCTGCAGCCAGCCCCTGCTGCACCCCCTGCCCGCACCAGCCCTGGGCTTCAGGGGCCAGGGCTGACAGCTCGTGACCCCTATGTAACCACCTTGTGACCCCCCAGAGGGGTCAGAACCCCCAGTTTGAGAACCTCTGAGTTAGCATGTAACATAATGCTGTTATGATATTTCAACTTCACAGAGAACCCAAGTAAAAATCTCCAGTCTGGATCATGCTCATAAATTAAACATCTTTAGCTCTTCTTGAGTCTTTTTGTCTGATTGTTTGTTTTTTGGTTTGTTTGTTAAGGGTAATGGTGTGGGTCAAGCACTTATGCGTGTTTTAGTCAGTTTAGTTGACAATCAGTAATGGTAAATATGAAGCCAGACCTAATGAGTTTTCCACAGTACAGAACAATTTCCAACAAATAGATAAAATCCAGCCCCTAGATTCTAGTTTTTTTTTCTCTTTAAAATGTGCATATAAATATTTTTTCATTTTGTCACTTTAGATCAGAAAGAGCCCATATAGTTAGTTTTATAAACTAACTAAAAGTATGAAAAAAATCTGAACCATAACCTCCCTTCAGTTCTGTGGGGCAGGAAGAATTCAGTTCATTTGTGCAAAATTGTCCAAAACTCATAATCTATAAATGATATGACACTTCCATTATTTATTATTCATTTGTTTATTGCTGCTAACACTTTAATGATAAAAGACTATGATGGTAATATCAACATTAAGTTCAAGAAGCTTCTTACAAAATGTGTTGGGGCTTTCCTTACTGCTATGTGCTTTTATGTCAAAGTTGTGAAGAGATGTTTAATTGTCTATAAACAAATGGTACAAGACAGTGCACATGTAAACTACAGGCTTCAACAAGAACAATTTAAAATAGTCTCAAGAGACTAATCTAGCTTTCTTGCAAACATCCTGTCACCAAACATCTTCTCAAGTGAGATTCCAGCAGAACTGTAAGTTTGGGGCTCAAGTCTCCAACCTTAGCACCTTACGTGATGCCTTTCTCACATGAGTACTCCCACTGGAATCATGGGACTTCTTGCAGAAGGTACTACTCAGTTTGAGTCAGGCTGGCCTATGGATAAGGACATAGGTATTTACAGACTGAGCCCCAGTTATTCAAGTTGTATCTCTGGTACTATAGTTGTACGTTATTGTTTTCCTTGCTGTCCTTGACATCACTCTAACACATCAGTCCTTGAGAGCGTCTGATTTTTCACATTACCTTTTGAATTACATCACATAATCCCCAAGTCCGAAGGCACTCATAAATCTGTACCTTTATGCTTTTAGCATATGCTCAATGTTCTCTATGTTTTATATGTCCTCATTTCAGTAGACACCTCTGTTATCTTCCAATATCATAAAAGCATGGTTGCATTTTTATTCTTCCCTGTTGATGAAGCTGACTTCTAAGAAACCTTTGATAAAGACCAGGAATGCCTTTGAGTAATGATTATTTTATTTTACTTTGGGTTATGTTCTGCTGAACATGTCATTTTAGGCCAGCTTCTAATGCAATTTTACCTCAATTCATCTCGTCCTACTAACTTGCTGTTAAGCTGGCACCCCCCAAGAAGGAGTACATAAACATTGCTTAGTGAACCATATGAGTGCTTCAGCTGGCATCCTACTCCCAAAAGACCATAGCACCATTTCTGCTGACAAATTCCTAGGACTAGAAAAAACAGTGGAAAAACTATGTTTCTAAGCTATTTTTTTTATATAAAAGGGATGAAATTTCTCCATGAAAGGATATACTTGTGCCTGGACAAATTCACCATTTTGCCCAGGGTAGAATTTCAGTCATTTAGACAGTGAAAAGCAGTGTTGGCTGGCAGAAATAGCAAGTTGTGAACCAGATCAAATTCACACATTTACTAGCAAAACTATCAGTTTTCTCACAAAGTTAAAAGGAGCAGTTTGACATAGCTCTGTTTTCAGTATTCCTGATCTCCACCCCTTCCATGACCAGAAATCCCAAGGTCAACAGCAAGCCCAGGTTTCAGTGTCAAAAGTTCACAATGACATTTTACAAAAATAGCCATCTGACACTGGTCTCTCTTGGTCTAGTGAGCTGTATTGTAACACTTCAGATTAAAAGGGCAAATAACAGCTCTGTCACTTGAGATTGTCACTTGAGTCGCACTGTTACATAAAGTCAAATACTGCAAGTGGAAATTTTTTACCTCCTACTAAATTTTATCACATTTTGAAATGTGATGTGTGGAAGTTAAATCACAAAGTAGTTTGACTGGCTTATGCACCTGAGTGAACCTTTGCTTAGTGAGAATACTAGAACATTGATCTGTGTGTCTATTACCAGTAGAGTGGGTTGACATTTTTCAACTGATAATTTTTTGGGGGCAAAAAAATGCTGATTTGAGTCAACCAAAACATTTCATTGAATTGTTTCTGACAAAAAAAAAAAAAAAAAAAAAAATACCCCAAGAAACTTTTAAAAAATCTGAAGAAAATCAAAATGTTTTGATTTAGTCTTTTCAACACATTTCAATTTTTTATTGAAAACAACTTTTTATTTGGTAATTTCCTTCAATTTTATTTTTTAAAAATTGAAATAGTAATGAAGCTTAAAAGCAAAATGAAATGTTTTGTTATGGATTGAATGAAACATTTTGTTTGATTCTAAATAATTTTTTTCCCAATTTTTGATTCTCCAAAATTTTTGAAATTTCTTGTTTTGGATCAACACAAACCAATTTTTTTTTAACTTCCAGCAAACCAAAACACCTGTTATTTGTAAGTTCTAATTACCAGTAACCTGCATGATTCTGCCTTGATTGTGGTCCACTGTGTTACAAACTGCCCTTCCCCTAGAACAATTCAGTTAAGTTCGAGAGACCAGGTGGATTTTAACCATTTATTGAAAACCACAACAGAATCCAAATGAATGATCCTACGCTACAGTACAGCAAGTAAAGTAAACAATCTCACTCCCTTGCTGGGTGGTCTCGCAAGGCACACCAGTTGTAGGCAGACAAACCTTTCTTTCTGTTCAGAGTCTGTCACCTCTCCACACAGAGAAGTTCACCACACTTATATCTCTCATGTTATGCATGCACCTTATGATGGTCATGTGCCCAGACAAGCCCAACCACAGCTCCACCTATTGCTGGAAAATGTAAAACACATTCTACGAAGATAAACATTAAAACAAGAAAGCTAAAGGTGCCACACACCGGTAACACAGGAGCATCTAAAGGTGTGGGCTAGTAGGGGGACCTCCAGTTCCCTAACAGAAGAAGAACTGTGTACTGCACCTAAAAAGAAAACCAGGAACCTAATCCAAAGCCCATGTAGGTTAATAGTACGATTTCAGTTGAATTCAATCGGCTTTGGATCCGATCCTTGACGCATGGTAAATATTTATATTTTCTGTCACTTGATAAATGTTTTTGAAAAAAAGGAGTAATTTTTTTTTTTTTTTGTCTCAACTAGAGCCTGAACCACTTAGTAGAAAGTCTCCCATTGACTTCAACTGGCTTTGGATGAAATCTTTACTGGCTATAATGCACTTGAATGCATCTGTTTCCGTTTGATTTTTGATTTAGTGCTCCTCTGTAGCTGCAATTATTAACAGGCATGCTGTGTCCTGGAACCATATGAGATATCCTGAACTTTCTTGGCCAATGGCATTTTAGGCCTTGCCACTTTGGATGGTAAATAATTATTTGTTTATATAGACAGGGCAGCTATCCAATTGCTCCCCTGCCTTCTGCAACAAGTTTTAATCTACACTGTGCCAGTCAACAACAACTAGGTAGGAAGCAAATTAGACTGTGCACAAGGCTAACTTGTATATTAACCCTGTCCCCATTTGTTTGTTTCCTCCCCATGTCATGTACCAGCACTGGAAGTGCTTAGCTTTTTACCATATGTTTGTAGACGGCCTAGCACAGTGGATTTACACCAGGGACTCATCTCGCCCATTGCAGTATAATATTTTTCCCTCCATGGGGACATGTTAAAGTTCACTACATATAATGGAGAAACAATTATAAAAACTTTATTATAAAGAAGAAGAAAGACAGTGTTGCAATTTCCCAATCAAACTCTATAATGTGATGGTGACATTTAAAACCTGACTTGACAAACCATTACAAGATGGAAAATAGGAAACAATCCTCCATTGGCACAAAAACAGACCAGTCACGAGACGGCAACCTAGGTCCTTTCAGTAAAAACAACAAGGAGTCCTTGTGGTACCTTAGAGACTAAAAAATTTATTTGGGCACAAGCTTTCGTGGGCTATAACCCACTTCACCAGATGCATGGAGTGAAAAATACAGTAAGGAGGTATAAATATACTGCACATGAAAAGATGGGAGTGGGGGATCAGTGCTAACGAGGCCAATTCAATTAGGGTGGATGTGCCCTATTCCAAACAGTTGACAAGAAGAGGTGAATATGAACAGAAAGAAAATTACTTTTTGTAGTGCTAACAAGGCCAGTTCAATCATGGTGGATGTAGCCCATTCCCAACAGTTGACAAGAAGATGTGAGTATCAACAGAGGGAAAATTATTTTTTGTAGTGACCCAGCCATTATTCAGGCAGATGTACTGCCAGTGGTTATCTCCAGAATGTCACCAACAGCCATATCCCTAGACTAACCAAATTATATATATGTGAGAAAATAGTGAACAGAAAGCCTCAGTGTGCCTAGCATTATTAGACTCCCTTCCCTTTCTTGCTAGAGAGGGGAGAAGGGAAAGGAAGAAGAAGGACAAATGGAGGACCAAGATGTCTTAGCTTTAAGGGTAACTATGATCCAATGGGCTTGCAGATTTCTCTGAAATAGGAGAGAGTGGGTGGGTGGGTTCTCACCCTTGAATATTCATTTGGGGATGGGAGAGAGATTACTCAACTGTCCAAGCCATCCAAGTGACCCCCTCGTGCAGCTAAATCAAAAGGGATTATGGAGAACTCACAGTGCTGGGGACTGACAATAGTTCTGGTGTGTGCAAAGCCAGTTTCACTAAGGAGGATGCTCCCCATATTTGTTTTTCCCTCCACTGTGCAATGGTACCAGGAACCCATGTGTGAGGATGGGATAATTACATAAAGGATGAGGCTCAAGAGGGGGACAATATGGCCTTCTGGTACATAACACAATATGTCATCTTCAATTGGGGTGACATTGAGAAGATAGGCAGTAGCTCTATGTCACCCCTCAACCCTTACCTACTGGGCGAATATAACCACAATCATGTCTCAGACCTTCAGTAGTTTGGGAGTGGTGTAAGGGGATATCCAGGTAATAACATCCCCATGGGCCTCTACATGCAGGACACAGATGATGATATCAACCACTTAGTGCCCGTTTATGAGGCGTGTGCCCTCCATGCTTTATTTCAGCTTGACTGAGTGCAACCTGACTACCTCATGAAGATTTTGTAGAAGACAAGAGCCTCCTCAGTACAGCCAACAGAGAAGTAGTGTTCAGTGTAAAGGAAATACCTATGTTGCATTGCCCAGCCAGGATTTTGAAAAGGAAATGGTTATTGCTGCCTTACTGGTTTCCCTGGAGCCGATGATTACCATTGTTAATGAGTGGTTCAAATTTCTACAGCTCTGGGTCTAGCTGGGCTTGAGTCCTGTCATCCCTACCAAACCACTTTCAATTTCCTCACAAAATGTGATGTGGGTATTCAAAACCACCTTCTTGCAAACCCAGTGTTATCTGGTGATAACATCATACATCTTGGTATGATTAAAAGAATAATGAAGAAAACCCCAGCTCCCCCACCCAGCGTGATGAAATTAAAGACAGTTGCTTGGCTTACAAGTAAATTACAGTTGGGTGAACAATGCGGGGTGGTGGGAAAGGTTTGTGAATAAATTTTAGTTTTTAATTATTCACAGAATACTAGCTGACCATCTGTAGAGCTGGGCAAATAAAATTAAATTATTTAAAGTAAAATTCCAAAAATGTATCAGACAAATCATTCTCAGTTAATATCTTAACCAGAGAAAGTGAAGATATCCTGCCTAGCTTTTGGGTTCCAGCTTGGCTTCACTATCCACCTTCCACAACATATGACTCAGAAAAGTATGAGGAGTCTGGCCCCTTCTTTGTTCACTATAAAGGAGTTCTAAATGGCACTTCCTTTGCTGCCTCTGTTACTCACAAAAATAAACATGTCCAGACAAGTGGTAACGACTTCACACTTGCCTCTGGAAAGCTTGTATATGATGATAGAGCCGTGGTGTCGCTGTCTTGACCTTTTGTTCAAAATGACTGCTACCTTGGGGCACACTTAGCACGACTAACGCTTTGCTCTAAATCTTGGCGTTTAACTGTTACTTGTTTTTTCCAAAGCTAACATTAACTGTGATCAGTCTGGGTTTGGATGAGAGCGGGTCAGAACATTTTTGGCTAAATGAAATTTTGTCTGAACTGAAATGTTTCAGAGACGTATCAGATTTGACAAAATTTTAATTTGAGAGGAGAGGGGCAAGAGAGAGACACCTTTTAGCCTCTCGGTTAGGGTACTAGCCTGGGATGTTAGACATCCATGTTCCAGTCCCTGTTCTGCCTTATTCAGAGTAATCTGGGGTGGACAATTTTCCTCTGAACAAAAAAAAAGTTTTGAAACTCAAAAGTTTCCATGAAATGAACTTGTCTGCCTCTGGATAGCTCTCGGTTGGAATATATTAACTAATGACACCCATCTCCCACAAACTGTACATTTTACAGGATTTCAGATTGCATTTGTATGGCAGTAGTACTTGTTATCAGTTGCAAATTAATTTAAATATGCTGGAACTTTTTTTAAAAGTCTTGTAACAATTTAACAGTTGCCGCGCCTTCCCTAAAGTATTCAAGTCTAATGAACCAGTACATACCTAATGGAATGCATACAAATTATATGGGTAAACAGGCAGAAGTCAATGGGAACTGTTCATTACTCAGCACTTTGGGAAATCAGGTTTTAGAAGTCTAACTTTAAACATCCATTTTTAAAAATCCTGGCCTTCATATTTTTGCATTACAGTGAACATCTCATTTGCAAAGCCTCAGAGCAAAGACTGTTACTATTGTAATTACCGTGTGAAAAAGAAAATGAAGCAGTGGCATGCTGGTTTTATCCACTTGTGACCTCTCTGCCAGGTGGTGTCGGCAGTAACAAGGGCCAACGTCAATATTTAGGGCAGGGGTAGTCAATAGGCAGCCCGTGGGCCAAATCTGGACTGCTAGATGCTTTTGAACAGACCCTGAAATCTTTTAATTTACTTATTATTATTATTTTTAGGGTTCTTTTATTATGTTCTATGGAGTCTGTACCTTGACTAGGCCTTGACCAAGAAATTTGGACCTTGACCAAAAAGAATTGACTACCTCGAGGGGTTCCTCTTAAAATTACAAAACCCGCTTGAGCCCTCATCCAGAAATCTGGGAAAAACTAAAGAATCCCATGTGCTGCTGAGGTGATACTTTCCCCACTCACAAGTGCTGAGTCAAGGGGAGAGGGAACACAGCATTAATTGGGACAACTCAGCTACAATGATTCAAAAGTATGCAAATAATAAGTAAAATACCCATCCTATAGTATCTTGGGCACTAGGCCCTTTGCCTCTATTTTCTACCTTAATATGAAAGTCCAATGAACAAATGTCCTTTTAACATGCGGTGACGTTATCTGATTAAAATCTGACCATATAGATCATTGTTGCAACCACTGTTATGTATTTGCAACAAATCTTGTACAAAATGTGGCATGTAAGATGTCTATGAAAAGGTTATGATTTTGCTATCTGGATGCATGTATCATTTTTTTATTTGAAATTACGAATATTGGCTCTAAACCTGGATTTCAAATGTTTGCTCCTGGGGTAATGCTCACAAGGTAGTTAGCCAGCACAACTTGGAGGGACTATTCAAATTGAGTGGCCCATCAAAAGGACACTTAACTCACAATGGACCATGGGAGATGCTTATCTACAGATAATGGACTTTCCTGTTGTGTCTAAGCAAAAATATGCATGGACATGCAACTTGCCCATGTGATACCAAACCCCATCTTGTCACCTGTGATTTTCCATTAGCTGCGCTGAGGGCTTTGTTTGAAATAATGGTTTTCCCTCCACATGTCAGAAGCTATAAAAGGCCCTGGAAACACCTCCATTTTGCCACTTTCCTGCTCAAACCTCTGGACTTATACTAATGGGAACATTCTAACCACAGGACTGAGGACCTTCCAATGATTTGTAATCAACCAGAGACTTATCAAGCCAGCAGTTTATTCCATCACTGCTACAAGCCTGAACCAAGAACTTTGCAATTACTGTGTGTATTTGATTCCTTTAACCAATTTTAACTCACCTCTCTTTCTTTTTATGAATAAACCTTTAGATACTAAAGGATGGGCATCAGTGTGATTTTTGGGTAAGATCTAAATTATATATTGACCAGGGTGTGTGGCTGGTCCTTTGGGATTAGAAGAACCTTTTATTTGAAGAGATTGGTTTTTAAAGAACCACTCATCTTTAAATCCAATGTTTTTGGGGGTGATACAAGGACTGGAATACCCAAGGAAACTGCTTGTATAACTTCTTGTTAGCCAGTGTGGTGAAACAGAAGTTTACTTTTGTTGCTGGTTTGATATATCTTATGGAAGAATAATCATCAGTTTGGGGTGTATCTACCCTATTTCTCGGCAGTTTGTCCTGAATTTGGTATTCTCAGTTGTGACCCACAAAGGCACGGTTACACATGCCCCTCCCCCCTTTCCCTTTGCTGCCTCCCACTTACAGTTTGTTGTCTGAGGTGAGCAAAGTCCCAGCATCCAGGAATGCATTCAGGTGGGTTCGACTTCACCCCCTTGGGTGGAGAATGAGGACAGATACCTCCACTGCTGCTGTTAGGTAAAAAGCAAGTCCTTACTCACCTCTTCAGCACCCGAGTTCGTGCGGAGTTGGTATGGGGCTCACAATCTGTCAGAGACCAGACACCAATTCGTTGATCAACGGGCTCACACTATCCTTAGCTTGAAAGGCTTCAGAGTAAGTGTGGCAAGTTTATTAGGGGTGAGCATCAATATTTATACACAGAAGTAAACAAAGTGATTAACAGATCATAATGGTCATGTATAATTAATCAAGATTCTACAGGATAAAACAGGTTAAAATGTAAATTCAGAAAGAGAAAAGGGGAGATGGCTACTTAAGGGGAGGGAGGTGTCATGAGTAGTTCGCAGGTCAGAGCTTTGATTAAAAGTTCAGACAGAGACATCAAGTCTGGGTTAAGTTTAAGCTTATCAAAAGTTCAGACTCAACACTGCTGCCTCTTGTCCCTGTTACCTCTGTCACTGCTTTGCTGTCTTTCGCCACAGCTGCTTCTCACTGCCATTCTGCTGGGTGCTTTGTGCAGCCTAATCTAGCCCAGTCCCACAGCACCACAACCACCATTAGCCCAGCTATTAGTAATCACAGCTGTAGGATTTGCTGGGTAGGTAGGGTTACCATACGTCCGGATTTTCCCGGACATGTCCGGCTTTTTGGGCTCCAAATCCCCGTCCGGGGGGAAATCCCAAAAAGCCGGACATGTCCGGGAAAATCGGACATGCGGTCGGCGGCTCGGGTGCCGGGCCGGGGGCTCGGGGGCTCCGCCGGTGGTGCTCGGGGGGGGCCCGGTGCCGGGCCGGGGATCTGGGGGGCCTGGCCGGCGGTGCCGGGCCGGGCCGGGGGCTCGGCCAGCGGTGCTCGGGGGGGCCGGGTGCCGGGCCGGGTGCCGGGCCGGGGGCTCGGCCAGTGGTGCTTGGGGGGGCCCGGTGCCGGGCCAGGCCGGGGGGCTCGGCTGGTGGCTCGGGTGCCGGGCCGGGTGCCGGCGGTGCTCGGGGGGGCCCGGTGCCGGGCCGGGCCAGGGGGCTCGGCCAACGGCTCGGATGCCGGGTGCCGGGCCGGGTGTGCTCGGGGAGGCCGGGTGCTGGGCCGGGTGCCGGGCCGGGCCGGGAGCTCGGCCGGCGGTGCTCGGGGGGCCCGGTGCCGGGCCAGGCCGGGGGGCTCGGCTGGCGGCTCGGGTGCCGGGTGCGGGGCCCGGTGCCGTGCCGGGCCGGGGACTCGGGGGGCCCGGCCGGGGACTCGGGTGCCGGGTCGGGGACTCGGCCGGCGGTGCCGGGCCGGGGGCTCGGGGGACGGGCTGGGGACCTGCGGTGCCGGGGGTGGGGTGCGCCTCCTCCCCTCACACACCCCCCCTTACCTGCTTCAGGCTTCCCGCGACTCAAATGTTCGCGGAAAGCAGGGGAGGGGGCGGAGACTTTGGGGAGGGGGCGGGGTTGGAGCGGGGCTGGGGGTGGGGTTGGGGCCCCTTTAAAGTGTCCTCCTTTCGGAGGCACTAAATATGGTAACCCTATGGGTAGGGGTTGCCTTTGCTGCTGTGTCTGTCACCATGCTGCCTGTAGCTGTGATGCCATGTTCTGAGGTTCCCCCCCTAGCCCAGTTCTTAGTGATTTCAGCTCTGATGATTTCACTGGGGGAGGGGGGGAGTGGAGAACTTCACGGCTACTGCTTTCTCTTTCTCCACACCAGCTTTAAAGCTCAGCCCCTAGTCCAACTTATCAGTGATTTTTAACAGTAGTGGTCACTAGGAAGAAACAAGGACACTCCAATTGAGTATATTTCATTGGAGGTAGAAGATCACATAGCACTTGTGCCCTTACACAAAATCCTCACCAACATCTGTCTCATCATTGTCTTTCACTTGGCATTGGCTCTCTACCCTATGGTTAGCAAATGAGGTATCAGCTATGGTGACTCTTCAGTTAGGCCATATGAAGTAGAGCTCTGCTTCCCTTTGGTCATAGAGTAAGGATAAGGACATTAAATTACTGCTGCATTCAAGACTTAAATTAATTTTACCTAAACAACCAAAGTTGATTACTTTGGGGAAGTAGATGTGTCCATGCAAATAAAGTCTGTTCAGAAGGTGTTTTCCTCCAGTTCATCAGTAGATGGCAGGAGAGTGATCATTCAGACCACTTGCCTTCTTGGCAACAAGGGCACAGGACCAACCCTTGGGGCACGCCGTTTGATACCGGCTGCCAACTAGACATGGAGCCATTGATCACTACCTGTTGAGCCCGATGAACTAGCCAGCTTTCTATCCACTGTATAGTCCATTCATCCAGCCCATACTTCTTTAACTTGGCAGCAAGAATACTGTGGGAGACCATATCAAAGGCTTTGCTAAAGTCAAGGAATAACATGTCCACTGCTTTCCCCTCATCCACAGAGCCAGTTATCTAGTCATAGAAGGCAATTAGGTTAGTCAGGCACAACTTGCCCTTGGTGAATCCATGCTGACTGTTCCTGATCACTTTCCTCTCCTCTGAGTGCTTCAGAATTGATTCCTTGAGGACCTGCTCCATGATTTTTCCAGGACTGAGGTGAGGCTGACTACTATTCCACCTGCAGCTGAGCTAAAAGGATTTGGCAATGGGTTTCTCAGTTACAATAGCTGAGGCTTTGGTAGCTATTCGTCTCTCTCATAACAAATAATCAATATTTTTCTACTGATTCTAGGTTTTTTTTATCATGGCAAGAAAAGCACTTCAAATCTTCATTCATTGCTTTGCTGAATTAGTGAATAGCATTATACCACACTGCAAGCATAACTGCACAGTCATCTTTCACCATTTGCCTTCAACTGCTCTCTTAGGGAAATGAGAGTCTTGCATCTGAAGAAGTGAGGTTCTTACCCACGAAAGCTTATGCTCCCAGTACTTCTGTTAGTCTCAAAGGTGCCACAGGACCCTCTGTTACTTTTTAGGGAAATGAGTGAGTGATAATGGATCATTTTTGTTAATCGGTAATTTAAACTACACTCCCAAGCCTTTAAACATATCCAGTATCAATCAGACTGGAAGTCTCTTAAGTAATTTGTGAATTAGGTAATCACTGTGAGGACATGCTAGTGTTACTAGTGGGAGAGAGAGTGAATGTTTGTGTGTATACACACTCACATACACACACACACATATATATAGGGGCCACCTACAGTCTTTTATTGATACTTATTTTTTCTGGAGTTGGGAAGAAAGAAACATGCCAGGGAATGACAGATCAGCTGGTTTAACTTTAATAACTGTGGAAGTAGTTGAGCACAATTGTCATAAAAATTTACCAGCCACGGAAAAAAAATCTACTTGACTGCCCTTAACATATGATGATGATCATAAAGAAATATTAATTATATTTTACTTGCATGTCAATTACTGCTGGTGGATGAGTAGAATTTTGCCAAGCTGTGTTAAAGAGAAACTGACAGGTTCAGAAAACATGGACTATGTCCATAGGAAGAGGGGTGGGCTCGTGGATTTACATGGAGGAGCATGGGAAGGGATAGTCACACGAAAAGAGGGAATGTCATGTCCTCATGAATCCATGACTTCTCCACCAAAGCCCCTCACAGACAGGGAGAGGGGACCTCTTTCCATAGCATATTCTTGACAATAGCACTGTGGGATTTCCCAAACAAATGATACAATCACAGCATTCACTTCTTATGGTTTTCCCCCGGGTGATGATTACACTGGGGAGAAACCAGGAGAAGGGCTAGAGGGGGACTTTCAGGTAGCATGGTTTGTACAGGAGCCTTGTTTCCCAAGAGGCACTATGGTGCAGGATCTCATGAGAATCTCCCATGAAATATGCAGGCCATGAAGGATCCATAGTTCTTTGAGTTAAACTGCTAGTGCAGTCCATGCTGTGGCAAAATTCCTGATGAATCAATAAGGAGAAAACTCTTTGAATACTCATTCAGAGTTTTTAACTCTCCTTCATGGGACTAATACACAGAGAATTATTTGACCCCATATTATTTTTAAATGTCCTTACTATGACCTTAGATCGGATATTTATAAATCTAATTTACTTCTATTCTGTATTGTTTTATATTTTGAATTTTTTTCCATTAGGAAAAGGACAATACACTAGTCTGTTTTACTTTTGCTCATCTACTCAGGTTAGTCAATTTCACTTTCAGGTTTTCCTGCTGTAGCAGAGATTGTCAAATATTAAAATGAAGAAGATGACTTTTCAAGCTAAAGATTCAGTTTTCAAAATAAATATCATGACTTGCCTACTCCTGCCTCAATATATCCTGCATCCTTGTTCAATGGAGAAGTTCCATTCAGTCACTATGAAAAAGACCAGCTGAAAATAAACTCCTATCCATATGATAGGTGTTGCTGTTTGGTCACATCTGAACATTTTGTACAGCGTCAGTGCTGTTTATTTATTTTTCTAAAGTGCCAGACTTCACCACTGAATCTCTCCTCTGTAACTGCATCCCTAATGCTCTCATCTTATCAGTTCACTTTGAACCACTTTCTGCCCCTCTGATATTGAATAATCTCAATTATATCTATGAAATAGTGCTGTCCTCTTGTGACACAACCACTCTCCATTGACAGAAAACGTGTTTAAGGATAATGATGGTCTGAGTCAGCACAAATTAAGTTTGCTGGCAATAGTGTATAAAAGATCAGCTGAAGAGGTTTGTTTGGAGAGGGGGAAAATGTTGACGTTTAAAAGCTGTTTATTAAAATGATTGATCTCCTGGTGTCTGCACCAAGCATGCAGCCCTCCTTGATAACAGCAAAAGCAATCTTTTAGCAAAAAAATAACTGATAAAAAATCAGGGGACCAAATTCAAGAACTTTCTTTTGTGAAAAGTGACATACGAATTTAATTCATACCTGTAAGAAAGAAATAAGATATTAAAAATAGAGATGTTTACACCTATCTAGGTCAAAGCTGTATTATTTTATGATATACACTTGAGTTCATATTAACAAGTAAATTAACACTGTAACCTTTGTTTAGGTTTTAATAGGAGCACACTGTATACCTGCTCAGACTTTGTCCAGTGGCTGTTATACCATTGGTGTACATCTGCATGCAATGGATTACCTGTGCATCCTCTCTTTGTTTCTTGGCCTTGCTTTGAGAAGAGTTTGGACCGATACAGAATTTCCATATTGAATTGCTGTTTGCACAGTAAGGCCTGGCAGGCCACCCCTCCCTGCCCCCAGTGCGGCGCCGGTGCTACCATTAAGGCAAACTAGGCGGTTGCTTAGGGTGCCAAGATTTGGGGGCACTAAAAAATGGTGCCCCCAATTTTTTTTGTACAGCCTTCCTATGCCCTCCCCGAGTGCGCGATCGCCACTTCACTTCTCCCACCTCCCAGGCTTGCAGCGCCAATCAGCTGTTTGGCGCCGCAAGCCTGGGAGGGGAGGAGAATTAGAGCGGGGGGCGGCGTGCTCGGGGAGGAGGCGGAGCAGAGGTGAGCTGGGGTGAGGAGCTGCCGCACAGCTCCCCGAGCTGGGGGGGGTGGGGAGTTGCCCCAGGGCTCCCCACCCCAGCTCACTTCTGCTACGCCCCCTCCCCGAGCATGCCGTCGCTGCTCCACTTCTCCTGCCTCCCAGGCTGGCACCAATCAGCTGTTTGGTGCTACAAGCCTGGGAGAGGAGGAGAATTAGAGGGGGTGGCATGCTTGGGGAGGAGGCGGAACAGAGGTGAGCTGGGGTGTGGAGCTGCTGCATGGCTCCCCGGAGGGGGGAGCTGCCGCGGGGGGGACCTCAGGGCAGAGGGGGAGCGGGGAGCTGCTGCAGGGCTGTGGGGGCGTGCGCGCAAGGTGGAAGTTTCACCTAGGGCACGAAACTTCCTTGCACCGGCCCTGCCCCAGTGGCTGCAGTTGCAGACTAGTGAACACATTGGCCATAAAAACAAAAAAAAAAAGTATCCATGTGCAAGTTCTGGGGTGCACTGTTGTGTATTTGGCTGATCTGTGTTCTGGCCCCCAGGACCACTAAGTTCTCAGGTGCGCGGTGGGATACATAGCCAGCATCCTCCTCCCGGGGCATCTTTTATTTTTATTTTTATTTATTTTACCAGTGGTAGGAGTCTGCCATATCCTCAAGAGCTGGTTCAAATTAAGGTGTGAGGGCATGACAACACTAGTAGATCGGACTTCTAGTCCAGGCAGCTCTTGACTGAGATTTCCTTGCAGAGTTACCTACTGGCATTAACACTAATTCAGTCCATTTAGCAACCTTTTAATAAAGCCTAATCCGCACTTGTGCAGTCACTATTCTGCTGCTCTCCTGCCATGAAGATGTACTGGGGCTAATGCTTTGTGTGACCACTCCAGGAAAGATCAGGGCATAAAAAAAGCACTTGGATTGTGCAGAGATCTGGCAGTTCCTAACAGAGGGCAAGAAGGAAGCATCCAAAATGAAATGCAAGTCTTCAAGGCAAACTCAAAGAGATGAACAGGAATGATTTGACCAGTGCCTGAACAGCCACCATGTCCAGGGCCTTTCAGGGCAATTGTCATTCCTAAGCACCCGAGTCACATTTGCGGATGGGACTTAGGAGCTTCCTAACACAATGGGATGTATTAGGTCTTTGAGAGAATTTGGATAAGCTGGTTGGTATTTTGGCCAGATGCAGAACACTTTGGAGCCCATTCCTTTCATTTACTTGAAATCTATAGAGCACTTCATGTATTTGTACCTAGCCTCCCTGAGCATAGGCTTTGGCATAGTTACATATGGTACTACAGATGGGCTACATGCTCTTAACCAGGGGTGATCAACTTTGGGGCACTTCCGATAACTACTTTGTTCCACCATTCCCTCTTCAACAATCCTTCCTCCCACTCCAGTATTTGAATTGCATCATTTGCTGCAGGGAAAGGGATGAAGCCTTGAGACAAAGATGTATACCTGTGGAGGGATCTTCCCAGAAATGAGAGGTTGGGGAAAGCAGATCATGCCACAAAAGCCCCTGCTTCCCCTTCCCTTCTGCATGTTGTCACTCATTTCCATTAAATCCCACCCTCTTCTGAACAGCGTAGCAGAGGGCAGTATAGAGCCCTGTTACCAATAAACACTAATATACCATCGAACAGTTTATTTTAAATGTGCTGTCAGCCTTATTACAAGTTTTTGGTATACATGGGGTAGGGGGGTGTTAAAAGGCTCAGTCAAGCCAATTAAGTATCACTCCACATTGGCAGTGGTGAAAAGCCCCAAAATGAACTCTGAAGAGGAAGTACACTCACTTCTACAACTCTTCAGGGAATACAACATAGTCTCTGACAGAGTTGGCTGGAGCATAGGGGTAAAGAGCCAAACCCACACAATCTTCTTCGCCTCTTTTGGGCTGTCTTGCACTCCAAGGGTCATGTGTAGGGAGCAGTTACCGTGCTTCATAATGGGTGACCCTTCCTATCCCATGAAGCTAGGAAGCATCTGGACACAACCTGGCACTAAATATGTTGTGCTGGGTTAATGTGATGGACTAAGCAAGAGAGATTTGCACCATCAGGTTTTGTAACTACACACTTGCTGCAGGAGTCAAGTTACAGACTCAGATAGAAAATATTTTATGTACCAAGTAAATTATGGCCTTTACATTTCTATTAGTTCTAAGCTTTTGTAATGTTCTATGTTATAGAATTGTAGAGGGCTGTATTGTAGCATTGCTGTGCATAAGCTATCCACTAGATAGATGATAGCTTATATTGCTAGAGCACTCTCTTATAGTACATATTATCTTTTAGGATCTCAGATAGTTTTATATACTATAGATGGCACACATTGCACCAGTGAATTGCAGCCATGTGTGGTATGGAAAACTGTCTAAATGGACAGCCAGCATGCTGCAAAACAGTGGAGGATGAGGAAATGTTGACCAAGGATTCCAGGTCAAATGATTGCTCTTCAAAAAGTGCTATAAAGAACTTTAATGTCCATGTAGATTAGACAAGAGCTCGGGTCTTATCTAAATCTCATCCAAAAGCCCCACTTAGCAGTAACTAGGCAGAACCAAGACATTTTCAGAGAGATCACAATTTAAATGCATTGTAGCTTTCAACTATATTTATACTGACACAATGAAATGATTCATGGGGATTTCCCAGCTAGTCTCTTATTTTTAACCTGAGTTCTTCAGCTAGGTATCAAGTCTCAGATTTTATTTATTTATTTTAAATCTTGGTCCAACACCACAGACAGCCATCTTTGAATATAAGCACATCATTTTATTTTTTAAGTTTAAAATAGTCCAAACAAAAAAAGTTAGCCATATAATATAAATACAGAGTAAACGCACATAGTTTACAGCCAACTACATGTCTGCAAGAATAATAGCAAACCTCACATGAACGTTAAAAGATTCTCAGATGGTCATTTGTGAGTGTTTAGCTACAACTCCTATGGCATAATTATGTTCACATATGCAGGGTTTGCAGACTCTCTTAAATAGAGCAATTGAAAACATGACTTCAGTTTTTACAGAGTGAGAACTGTATTACAAAAAAATGGAAATTTTACTAGCACACTTCAGTATTTTGCTTGTTTCTAGAATAAAACACACTTAGGAAGCAATATTTTTTAAAGTGTCTCCAATCTGAATTCTCTGCAAGTAATTTTTTTTAAATGCTACAATCTAAGGAATGTTTCAAATGTGACTATCAGGAGGCAAAAATAAAAATAGCAATAAAGCACAAACTGTCATTCTTGAATGTCTTTGAATAAAGAGTAAATATGTGGAGTGTCTCATGTAATCGGAGAACTATATAGGTACAATGTCAAGAGACCTATGGATAGGCTGATGTTTCAGTCATTCGTTATAAAGAAAAATAAAAACCCATCATAAATCACTAGTGTGATCCTACAAAGAACAACGTATGCTAACAAATCAAAGATTAGGGAAAAATAAACAACAGATCTTGCAGTCAGTTTAAGGTTAGGAAGAACTTTCCAGTTGGTACACCAAAACTCACCTTGCTTTGTAACATTTCACATTGCACATTAGGATTTCTAAATCCAGGATATTGATGGAGAGGGATATAAAATACAGACCTATCCATTGAAGACTTTCTGTCATGGCTTTCCAAGTTCCAGCCACAAAAACATACAGTGATAAGCCATTATTTTATAAATATTCTTGTTATATAGTATACTGTAGAAAGACTGAGAATTGTTTAAGACCAGATACAAGTTTAAGTGGAACATGGATCCACTTCTGCTGTGAGCATATCACACTATAGTGCCACCTTCTGGCTAAAGTGGACATCTGCGGTATTATACAACGTTCCTTGACTCTTAACCAGCTGTTGAGTAAAGTCAAATAAAATATATCATATTTAAATAAGAATGGATGTTGGTTTATATATAAATTAGATGGATATGTAAAGTCATTCTCAAATGTTACCCTTTCCATAAAACTTAGATTTAAACTCTGTTAGATAGAAATCATGGTGGTATAACTTAATGTAAACTACATTAAAAGAATCAAGTAAGAGATGATGACCCAAAACATCAAAGTACACTCCTCTTTCAACTTTGTAATAAATGGTATTATTGAATGATGCATCTTCTGTTTGCCTCTGTATGCTTTCAAAATAGATACCAAGAAAACTATGTAAAGAATTTCAATATCTTTGGGAAATAATTCAGAGGTATCTTTGTATACTGTGGTAGCTTTATAAACAAACAAAACACACAATTTGGTTTAATTGTTTCTTTGTTACAGAAAAAGTTCACCCCTGAAGAAATTTAAAAGGTTTTGTCTTTGAAGGATTAAAACTCCATGAAGAATTGGAACAAGAGGTTGATTGTCTCTCTTCAGCCGATGACAAGGAGTGTAAAGCACAAAAGACAGAACTTTCTAGAGGCATGCACGCACAACCTCGTAGGGTAACGGAAGTGATGCATGTGCACTGAAAGCAGACCGGATCTAGTGAGCCAAATTTATCCCTGGAATACGCAGGTACAATTCCCATCGAAACTGTGGGAATTATATCCATTAACTCCAGGGATGAATTTGGGCCTGTGTGCTTGCTAAATCTAAAATTCAGCGATAGCTGAATTGCCTGGATATCTCCTGAAGAGAAATATGTTTTCAATGTAACTCATTCCCCATAATTAGCTATTGTAACATAACTTTTACTTTATAACCACTTTTGGCTTTCACATTACTGCGCTTAAACTTTTGCTGTTAGTTAAATGCTGGTGCCAGCAGCAAGATCTGAGAAGTCTGGCCACTAATGTTTTGAAGCAGGAAGGCTAGTTGTGAGTAATACAGCATTAACAGATTTCCCAGCGAGGTCACTGGGAAAACCTCTGAACTGAGGTTTTTTTTAAAATAATCTCCTTGTACTAATAAGAATACAAAGATTGCCAAGGTTAGTCTAAATGTGCGCAACACAGGCTATACTGAGAATACTTCTAGTATTAAAAAACAGGTAAGAATACTCAGTTTCTACGGAAAGCACATCAATGCAGCCAAGCCCCTGCTGAATGGGCATAGCAGTGGTGCTTTGTGCTCTACGGTGGCCCTTAAAAGGAGAGGCAGTTATTACGGAGTATTACTAACACCAAGGCTTGCAAGTCTATATTAAAAGATTTCTGCCGTAGTATGATGGACACTACAATGCTCAAAGGAAAATAAAACAAGACAAACTGGTTGTTCAGTATGCATCAAACTTTTATGTATAAAAGTCTCCAAAAATATCTGAACATCGATCCTAGCGATCTACTGCAAACAATGTCTTTTTCTGCACAGGTGTTTGGAAATCAAACCATACACTTAGCTTCAAAAGAATCTCTGTGCACTGAACACTGTTTCTAACTGCACATGACCAATATCGAAAATCTTAAACGGGAGAAAAATCACAAGCCAAAAAAGGCCACAAAGTGCATAAGGAGTCATTTGTAAGATAAAGCCATTGCACACAAACACACAGTTTAATGTTTACTGAAGTACCACACCGGAGGAGTTAATTGCACTGCTTTGTTATACCAGTGTAGTGGCATTTAAGATAGAAAGCTACTGCCGCAAAAATCACTGTGAACATCTCCTCCGAAGGGCAGCAGATTTAATCCTGGAAGTATTCAAGGTCTATGTGTGAGTTTGAAAAGCTATGTAGAATCTGAAACTTATTTCTCATACTCTGGATCTGGAAAACTTGGTAAGTTACGGCAGAACAAGTAACCGAACTAGCCTAAGATATGCTGTCAAACATAATGCATTATTCTGTTACTAGTATTACAAAATATCAATTAAAACCAATGCCTGAATATTCAGATAACTGAAAGGACAGAGTTATACGGTTATCTGCAGTTTTGCACCCAGCTTTAGGTTGAAAAACAAGGGATAAGCAACTTTTAAAGGGGAATGTTTAAACAAAATATTCTCAATTACCATCTTCTCCATCACTCTGCAAGTGGCTGGGGTTTCACTGAAAATGATCTACAGCAACTCCCAACTTGTTACTACACAGGAATTTATCTATGTGCTTTCCTATAGCTTTACACATGGTGAAGTATGTGCCCTCCTCCTTTAATCCAGGAGAAGTGTTGGTACTCTAGTAACTAGCTTGCATAAAGCTGTGTTTGATTGAACATTATATATCCTGCATCATGTAAAGCAGGTTCACTTGTTAGAATTTAACACTTCATTAAGACTCCTTAAAGACAGTTCTGCAATTCCAGTGTTAGTAGTGTGGGTCACATTACAGATCAGGTGAGGAGACTCCATGATCTGTTGTAACAGTACATCTTATGGTCTTCCTTAGATTCTAAAAGGGAGCAGAGATCTACGATAATGAAAGCAAGAGGACTCAGTATTGGCATGCTTGGATTTTCAGTCCTGCTAAGAGACCGGTATCCTGCAGAGTTAAGCAATGAGAGCTTCTCACACAACTTTGAACTGTTCTGTCGCTACAAAAGGTGAGATTGAAGTACATTCTATTTTAGGTCCCTGTGCCACATTCCTTGAGATAGTAACACGGGAGTTGCATGCTGCAACTACTACCTCAGTCTCATCATTTGAGACTTCAGATGGAGTTGAATAGAAGTTTCAGACATACAAAGTTATGAATCTATGCTTTCATCCTCCTCACCCTAATAGGTTATTGTACATTGAAACAAAATGTATTGAAGACCAAACATTATGAGCGGAACAAGGCTATCCCTTGCAATAGAATACAATATATAACCCCCTCCTTCCAAATCACTGAAGCTCATGGTTTTGCATCATGTAAATTAACACATGGAGAGAAAATAGCAATTTTGAAGTAAGATGTGTTTAAAGGCATTCCCCTGGGGGGCAGCTCCTTTGTCACATGGTCACAAAAGAATCATACAATAAGGCAGCAAATTGCTCATGGTTGCCTATAATCAATCTTCTATTTCGTCCATAGCTGCCTGTTCCTGATAGATAATTTTCTTCTGCCCACCACGTTAGCATTGATATTTGGTGGTCCACTGCAATCTTTTGGTCTTCCATCTTCCTAGAGATAGCCTTATAACTTTGCTATCCATTCAGTAAGTAGACTACCACTTCATAGGTTGACATCATTATAGCTGTGTTTGGAATCTGTCTGACCAGATGTGTAGTTAGACCACGGTAGAGGGATCCATACCCTTCTTCTCGCACAAGCAAAGATAGTGTCTGGAAGAAAGCTCTGTATTTTGTTCCCTCTTCACGTAGTCTTGTTCGTACCACCTCTGTGTAAAGAAAGTAACACTTGGTTATTTTGGTCATCACATTCCAAAAAATGTAATGAAAACAAATTAATCAATTTAGCCGACAGACTAAACAAGCATAAAACCCTCAACATCGAACACTCTTTAGATAGTCGGTAAAAAAGCCAACATGGCAATTACTGGGGCTGGGAATCTGGAAGAAAAAGACAAGCCATGTCCTTACAAGAGCAAAATAACCTAAAAGTTTAGCTATTTCCAGATGCCCAGTTAATGAGGTGAAGTGATGGTGCTTTGAGTGGCCCAGGTCCAACAAACCACTTAAGCATGTGAGTAATCACACTTGTTTCACCTTAAAATTAAGCATATTCTTAAGTACTTTGCTAGATTGAGACACAGTAAGCAGCATTACTGGGGAAAACTGAGCAAAAGAACAGCACTGTGAAAGATTGGAGGAGATCTTGCTGACATATCTCCCTAAACATTAAAAAGGAAAAGCAAGAGCTCGGTTGGTTACTTACTTGAAACTTACACAAATAATGAGCATAATATAGGGGTCCAAATGAAGCCATATGTCCCTGAACCTGAATGGACTGGATTACAGCAGTTCCCTGGTATACATTAATGTTATTGCTCAAAGGGGTCAGACTAAATATCTGTTTAGAAATACTGTAGCCTCTGGTTGACTTGCTGAATCAGAAATTGGCCATGCCAATTTTCTAAATCGAACAATAGACAGAAGTGTAGCTAAAACAAAGTATTCCTTTACTGGGACCTGATCCAGAGAATGATAGAAATCAATCAAAAGGCTCCTGCTGACTTCTTTGGGCTTTGGCTCAGGCTCTTAAGGAACACGCTTGCCCTTACCATGTGGATATGCTATAGATGTGGCACAGGTTTTGGAAGTGGCAGCAGCCATCATCATTCCAACAAAGTCTGAAGCTTCTTTTACAGATTCATCCTCACTGTCCATGCTAGAAGCAGTCTTAAATTCCAGTAGTTTTCGCTTAATACTCTCGTAAATAACAAAATGAATAACAGTTTCAGATATGCCTGCGTAGGAGGCCGACATTCCTCTGTAAAAGCCTTTAATTCCATCTGAATGATAGACTTTTCGGACACATTCGAACGCACTCATTCGCTTTTCTCCACGATTCCTGAAAGAGAAGGAACATTGAACTGGTTCACAATAATCATTTTAAATGATTAATTACACAATGTTTTGCTATAAACACGAGTGCTTTGGAAATAGCTGGCAAATCAATGCAAAGATGTTCCAATTCAAAAGTGTTTTAAGAACATGCACAATTTCAGAACACAACTTGTTTCATTGACTTCAGTATTACACATGCTTAAGTACTCTGCTGAATCAGGGCCAAAGGATGTACTGAACACAAATGATTGTGGAGTCTCAGACAAGTCTCCAGCCCTCCTCACCTTCAAGGTTCGAAAATCAGTCTAAACCAGAGACAATCAAGATATATAAATGCGTGACCATTAGAAAGTTAAGACTAAGGAACTGAAAGCCCCAGTTGCCTACAGTATGTTACTTATTACAGGACAATAGCTTAATGTTCAAAGGGAGCAAACAAACCACTAAACAGTAGTTCATTATATAAACTGATCCCACTAAGCCACAACTGAGGTCAAATAATTGTGCACATTGGGTCGAGCAGATTTTGTACTTGTAGGACAAAAAAGTTTTAGTCCTCAACATCCCCAACTTGCAAATGTAAGTTCAGCTGATCATTTATATTAGAAAATAAAACAGTGTGCATGTGTATATACCACATGGATCAGTTAATAATGAATTAATTTAATAAACTTGTTCCCACTTGCTATGTTTCACAATTAATATGGAGTTATACAGAATGAGTATGAATCCACAATTCACTGGCTACCTGCATCACTTAAATAGATTCTGCCACCAGAGGTCTCTTGTAGGATTGAGTAAATTATACAAAATAATGCAGGACATTGCCTTTTAACTACTGCTAGAGACATTTGGGACTATATTTTGTTTTATGTTGTCCCGACGCCTTTCTGAATTAAGGCATATGAACTCTGGCCTATATAGAACAGTTCCTTACCTTACAGTAACTGTGATTCTTCCAGAGGTTTTGTCTGTGTGGATCCCCACTTCAGGAGGCTAGCAAGCAGGGCCCACATGCAAGGTTGAATTTAACTGCCACTAGCTAAAGACTTAATGTAAAACTGATGACCCAAATTTTGCTTCTGATCTGGAGGCCAGGTCAATGATGTTTAATAAAAACAAGAGGATTACTCCAGGTGGCTGCTTTGCATGTTTCAGATGCAGGGATATTTCTGAAACATATAGAGGCTGCAGCCTGGGCTTTAGTGGAGTGAGTCTTGATGTTAGTCTTGATGTCCTCCTGCCATTTGGTGTCAGACAGAAATACACGGTGTAATCCATTTAGATAGGCTTGTCTTTGAACTACCTGGCTTAATGTCATAAAGAGGTGAGGGCATTGTCTAAGTGTACAGCTACACTAAAGCAAGGAGCCAGCATCCCAGCCTGGGCAGACAGACTAAAAATATCAGTGTGGACATTGCAGCATGGGTGGCAGCTTGGTCTAGCCACCCCAGCTTGGACACACCTCGGCCCAAGCCTAGAACCCCTCCTGCAACCCAAATCCCTCATCCCTGGCCCCACCCTGGAACCTGCACCCTCAGCCCAGAGCCCATGCCCCCTTCCACTCCTCAAACCCCTGCACCATCCTGGAGCCCCCTCCCACCTTCCGAACCCCGTGGCCCCACCTTCCAGCCCAGAGCCCCCTCCTGCACCCCAAGCCCCTCATCCCCAGCTCCCCCCCCCCCACAACACACCCCAATTCCCTGTCCTAGCCTGGTGAAAATGAGTGAGTGAGGGGAGAATGGAGTGAGCAGGGTGGGGCCTTGGGGAAGGGGCGGGGCAAGGGTGTTCAGTTTTCTGCGATTAGAAAGTTGCCAGCCCTAACCCAGCTCTCCGTCACCATAGAGACTATTCAGTGCAGGATCAAGCGAAACTGGTGTAAGTCTGTCTACTCACGCGGGGAGGCACATTCCCAGTTGCAGCGCAGAGATACTTTAAAAGTTCTCATTTTATCCAGATAATGTAATAGGGCCCTGGTGATGTCCAGATAAAAGAGAGAACAGAACATCCAAAGACAGTTTCAGGGACAGCTCAGTCTGGTTTGGTTGTGACTCTGAACCTTTATCTAATCTGCTGCCTAGATGTGCAGAAGGGCTGGCACCTGTAGAAGGTGGTGATTTCCTACAGGAGAATCTCGGAGGGTAATCCATAGGTCACTGCTGGGTGTAGCTAGGTGGTCTGAGGCTGAGGTATAGATCCCCATTGATGTTAACACAGCCCTGGAAGCTTTTAGTGAATGCAATGTGTGTTCAGTCAAAGTGCTGAACAAAGCAAAGGGAAATTCTCAATCATATTCTGTACCTTCCTTGGAATACCTGAGGCTTGCAGCCACGACACCCTTCACGTTGTTATTGCAGAGGCCATGGACCAAGCTGCAGTATCCCATCTGAAGCATCTGACTGCCTGAAGAGCAGTTTTCACTACTAGTTGTCCCTCTGATTATGGATTTTAACTCTCCCTTGAAGGAGTTTGTTGAGAAAGGGAGATACCTTGTCCCACCTCAGGATTCCTACTTCAGGGATAACTCTGGGTAATTTGTTATACAGTTATTGAACAGAGGCAAAAGAATAGGCTTTCCTACCAAAGAAACTGATCTTTTGGGGATCTTTACCCTTGTGAATTGCTCTGACAGGATCTAGCTGCTAGCTCTCTCTTGTACCAAAAGAGTACAGAATTATTTGAAACTCCTTTCGGGAAACATATATTTTCTCCATTCTCTTTGCTATATGGGCAAGGGTAACAGGGTTCTACTACAGACTTTTAATTGATTCTAGGGTGCCCTCGTTTACGGAAATTGCTAACCCGCTTGGACAAGTGGAGTACAAGACATCGAGCAGCTTATGGGCCTTTTCTTCGATTACTGGTGCCTGAATTTCAGCTATACAAGAGCATTTCCTGAAAGATTTGAAAGTCATCACCGGGGCTAATGAGAACGCCTCCTCAGGAGACAACGATGAGGGGGTCTCTGGGAGAAGATGTATGCTATTGATCCAGAGCTGCCTCTTCCTCTTGTGCTTTGTCTTTCCAGTTCTACAGAAGGTCTTTAAAGTTGATGTGGAAGGAGAATGAGAATATCTGCATTTGCATGATGAGCAAGAGAGATATCTAGTACTGGAAGTTCTGGACAGCAGGCCTCAGTATGCCCAATACGGCGAATGTGGTATACATGGCTGATTAGGCCATTGTGAGGAAGCCAGTGGTTTAAAATGTATATCACTGGCTGAAGGGGATGAACTGTCTTCAAACTGCAGGGAGCAGGGAAATGAGGGGAATTAGACTATCAAAATACAGGCAGAACTTACAGCCCAATGGTTTTGGACCTGCCATTACGTGTGGCAGTGGCACAGTGTGCCAAGTCAAAGTTGTAAAAGGGTTTGGGGGTGGGTTTTTGAGTAAATAGAAACAAAAAGGGAGAGAATATACAGTAGGGAATCGAACCCTGGCTGAGCTAAGCTAGGGAAATGCTATAGTGAGGTGGTGGACACCGCTGATTCCACCCTGCTGCCACAGACAATAAGTGAAACTAGGGGTGGTTGTGTCTGCTCTGCTTTTATACCGTTGGATAGGGATGGAGGGAGGACGGAGATAAGGACATGAATGGTACAGACATGGTCCCAAGGGACACTGTCATTTAAAGATTCTGATCCCACATGCATGATGTACATACGCACCTGAAGTGGAGATCCACACAGACAAATACTTGAAGAAGAAATTGTCCTTTCAATGTGCAAGATGCACAAGTGCATAAATGTGGATAGCGTATTTTACTCTATGTATCTACTCTGCAATATCACCTTGGAAGACCAGAACAATTTCCTTTTGTGCACCGCAAACACTGAGTCAACTCTTGCTCCGACTGAAATCAATGGGAGTTTTATCATTGACTTCAGTGGAAGCATTATCAGGCCCATCATAGCAGCCACTGATTTGAAGGGTTGTATTCTCTGCCTGAAATAATCACTGGATTGTAATGATTGGAAATGTAAGGGGAAGGACAAAACATTAAGGCACCTGCTTAAATACTGTGACTGTCAAAGAATAAGTCACATTTAAGTTGCACCCCTTTTAGCATCCCTTTCCCCATGTAAACACAAGAGTCCCATACAGGTACACCAATGTCCTATACATTGTACATCTGAGCAAAACCAAGCAATTCACTTGGCATTTTAGTGATAGGTTTGGGACTAAAATGCCACATTGATACTAGAATAAAGGCACTAAACAAGTTTTCAAATATGAGAGTAGATAAATTTGGAACCTCAGCCACAAGAGGTAAAGGGGATTAAAATACATCTACCCAAAGCACCATCCACCATAATCCAACTATTCTACAATTTTAATGTGAAGAGACTTCTATAGAAACAGAGGACCAAAGTTGATTTGATCTTACAGATTTTGCTTTTATTTGAAGTTGGCTGCTGCAGGCAACTTCGTGGACTTGTGCTGATATTTACTCTAGGTCTTGTACTTTGTTACTGCACTGATCCTTCTCGCAAAGAGTGATAACATTAATGTTTCTTACATTTCCAATTCAAAGAAAGATAAAGATACCGGGTAAAATGTTTGTAAGTGCCTAGGAGAGAGACAAAGTAGGTGAGGTAATATTTTTTATTGGACCAATTTCTGTTGGTGGAAGGAACAAGCTTTCAAGCCACAAAGAGCTCTTCTTCAGGCCAGGGGAAGGAAGCAGAGTGCCTATGTCCCTTAGGAGTCTAAGTCCATTTATTAGGTTTCCTAAGTATTTTAGGTGCTTTACCAGTAAACTATATCAGAAAGAAAAGGATGAATGATTCATTCATTTCTATGCTCTCCTTACTCTCCTGTGCTACAAGTGAAAACCAACTATATTTGGTGTTCTTTGCTACTCTGCGGAGCAGTTTGTTGAATGTGTTTGCATGAGGGTATGGAAAGAAGGGCATGATAGTGGTGTGAAGTTTATAGAAAAAGGAGGGATTGTAAACAAGTCAAAGTGGCTGGAGAGAGAATGTCATATCAGATCAAGCCAAGTCTCTCCCAGATGTTCTAAGTGGATATGGGTCAGGAAAGAGATGCGTGTTATTTTCCAGCCTAACTAAATAATATAAAATAAGCCATCCTTTATCACAGTATCTATTTATGATATAAACCAGAATCCAGCCAATTTCGATTGAGCAGTCTGCTATAGAACCGCTTCTGGATCAGTGAAACCAATTTTTCCCTTTTATAAGCAAGCTCACGATACAGAAGATTAATAAAAAGAATACAAAACTACCTGATTCAGGGATTCAATTAAGTAAGCAAACGTTTCATTAATGAGATTGAGATTGTTTAAAGCATTGTTAGTTTTGGAAATGGTCAAAGAGTGCTAGCCACTAGAATACTGTAGTACCTCCAGGCAACATCATACCACCATCCAATTAAACTACTGGGAAAAGGACAGTGTGCATCTCAGAATCAGGTTAACGTGTGGCCTTACCAACTGAAATCCTGACTAGAAAAACCACTCTCAGTTTAGAGGAGAGAATCAATTTTATAGCATCCTTCTATTTCAATTATTAGACAATAAAATTGGTAAGCAATCCTAGTACGAAAAGGGTTCTTTACCTTGCATCGAGCTGTAATCGCGTCTTTATTAGCCAAATAGGATTGGTCGCTGTGATTGCAGTAAAACCTAAACAAATATTTAAAAGAAAATTAGGTTTGATAATGTCGTGAAAAACACAAACTTAGTTAAAAGTTAAATGTACACAATAAGGTACAGTCCATGAGAAAAAAAAAAAACTCAGACTATACTGATTTTTAAAAATGTTTCTATTGTAGGCCTCTACTGATATTTTATTACTTTTACAAGTGCACAGAGCCAATAAACTCCTCCCCGCTTTTTTTATTTTACACTGACATTTCATACGTTCAATTCTTAGCAAAAAAGTTCTCCATATAAAAAAATTTCCCAATTGTACATATTTCTCTGCCAATCTATTTATACACATCCCTTTTTGACACCTTTGAACAGCAAGACTAGCTAGCTAAACTGATATTAGTCAATTAATTTGGAAACGTTTTAATAAAAACACATTGCAAATGTAACTGAAGTGAATTGAAATAGTATAAAAACATTCTCTGCAGATTTAATTTACTACCTGAAATACAATCTGAGTTTAAAAGCATGCAAACTGAATGTCTACTACGATGCAGCTAAAAGGCACAGAATTACTGTATATTAAAGACATTTTAATATTGAACTATAACAAATACTTAAATTGGAGAGTTTATTAATAGTCCAATGTTTTATTTAGAATTCAAAAACAAGGATTGTTGGTTGGCCCCAGGAATACTTGTACAAGCATACAAACGTTAAAATTGTTTTAAAAAAAATGGATTGCATATCTACTAACTAGTCAGACAGCAACTATTTGGGTTTGCATTAGGGCTAATTCTAAAAGATTTTGTTTTCTGTCCACTTTAAAAAAAAAAAGGAAGAGCTTCTCTTGCTCCTGCACAACCAAGCAGAGTCAGATGCAACTCTGGATAAATTTACTTTTGTAGTACCATACATGCACCATTAATCAGGTGACATGTCTGCAGGAGGGAACAGAGCAAGGGAAGAGCTGGACATTTGCCAAGCAGCAAAAGATAATTTTGATACTTTGTGCTTCCTGAGTGACACACACTACTTGCATATCACTATACAGTCTCCTGCCCGCCTGCAAGCAGATGGGCTCAAGGGCCCGGGAAAGTGTCAAAGAGTATCTTGTTCAGTGCATTTCTGATGCACACCTCAGCTACACAAAACAGGGCTTTGATAAGTTTAAGAAGATCATTTACAATTACACATATTTAAGCAGAACTGCTTGCATACCAGTTACTTCTGTTCAATCACCATCTATGTTTACACTGAAAACTTGTACACAAATGACTGAAGTACTCAAAAACAGAAATGCCAAAGGATCTTAACTGTTTTAAAAATTTATTTTGGAGTTTTTTACATTTTTAAAAATAGATTATTAAATCCTAATTTGAGATCTCAAATTACACTACAAAAATAACCTTAACTATCTATGCTTCTTAACAGCTACTAAGTTCATTCAAATACCTCCAAAGATATAGCTGCAGAGCTGTGCCAAAGTTGTAGAAAACTAATAAACACAATTTAATGTCTCACTTACAAGTCAATGTGCTTAAACAAACTCCTTCAATGCCCTCCCCATTAAATATCTTCATATTAACTTGCATTTTGAAAGTTACTAGTGCATACACCTAAAACGTAGATCATAAGAGTACTTTTATGAGGAGAATTTGATTTTCTGTTTAACTAAACAAGCGCAAGTGCCTTGGGGTTGCTGTATGCACAGTACTTTAAACCTGTGCAGGAAGTGTAAAATGTTATCAAAACAGAATGGTAGTATTTTACACCCAGTTTGCACATCTGTAAATAACTACACAATATAGAAGGAAATGGAGAATTAGACCCAGTTAGCTTTAGTGATGGGTCAGAATGGCCCTAAAAGGGCACGGTGTAAAATATCTGTAAAAAGAAAATCCCCTTAGAAACAACTCTTATTACAAGAGTATGTCCCTCTTATACCAATTTTACACAAGTGAAACTTCACCCATTTCACTGGAGTTACTCCTCATGCTAATGTAAGAAGAGGAGGGTAACCAATCCCTTTATATATTCTTAAATTTCTATAACACTATTTATTATCACTAACAGAATTTGCTTATTCACTACCTTAAATCATAATCCTTCCACAAGAACATCACAATGGGTCGTGGTTGAAAGGAATTCATTTTTAAGCCAAAGATTTTGATTTAAGATGGAGAAATAAGACGAGGGGCATGTGAACTTTCAGGAAAAAAAGATCTCTTTTCCAGAAAAATACTTTCAGTTAAAAGGAACACTAAACAGTAAAACACAGGGCCAAATTCTGCTCTTAGTTATACCACCATTAATCTGAAGTATAGGCACTAAAAATAGGAGATTTACATGAATGTGTAGAGCCCTACCAAATTCACAGTTCATGTCAATTTCATGGCTACAAGGTCTTAAAATTCAGTTTATATCTGAAATTTCATGGTGTTGTAATCGTGGGGGTCCTGATTCAAAAGGGAATCGTGGGGGGGTGTCCCAAAGCTGTTGTAGGGGGGTTGCAGGATTGCCATACTCATATCAGAGTTTCCTGTAGCTGGAGGAGGCTCCTGAAGGTGGAGGTAGGTCTCATCTAACCAGTGCTGCTGGGAGTGCCCCACCCAGGGGCTCCTAGCTGCCAGTCAGGGCAGTGGTGGATTAATGTATGGGCCCAGGGGGCCCTGGACAATTGGAAAAAGGTTGCCACAGCCCTGGCAGGAGCTGAAGCCCCAAGCTCGGGCAGCCCAGGCAGGAGCCATGGCGGGCAGCAGCCCTGAGTCCAGGCACCCTGAACCCCATCTGGAGCCACCAGGGGTTGGGTGGGGGGCAGGGAAGCCTGGAGCTCGGACAGGAGCTGCGGAGGGTGAAAGCCCCAAGTCCCAGCTGGAACCGTGGAGAATGGCAGCCCCCAGACCAGGTCCCTGAGCAGGAACCTCAGTCATTACACCCCCAGCAGGAGCCACGGTGTTGGGGGGGCAGCAGCTCCAAGCCCAGGCACCCATAGCCAGGCAGGAGTCTGGGGGGGCTGGCAGCTCCCAGTCCAGGTCCTGAGCCTGGACAGGAGCCGCAGCCACTACACCCCCAGCTCCAGCAGAAGCCACAGGTGGCAGAAGCAGCCTGAGCACCCAGAGCCCCAGCAGGAGCCACACGAGGGATGGGGATGGGGGGAGGGGGGGCATGGAGGCGGTAGCAGGTGGAAGCCCCAGCACTAGGATGCCCTGAGCCATAGCAGGAAACACAGGGAGTGACAGCCCCAAATCCGGGCATCCCGAGCTCCAGCAAGAGCCGCGGGGGGGCGGGAGGCAGCAGCCTAGAGCCCAGCTCTGGGGCTGCTGCAGCGCAGAAGTGTATCACCCTCATTTCTACGCTGCCTGTGGAGGGGAGTCTGATCTCCCCTCATAATAGCCATGCAGGGGAAGGACAAGTCCTGTTCCTCCCCAGCCTGGCTGATTTCAGGGAGATCAGATTTCATGGGAAGGGCTTATTTCATGATCCATGACTGTTTTTCATGGTCGTGAAATTAGTAGGGCCCTACTAATGTGAGAGCAGATTCTGGTCCAGTGACTCAGATTTATAAACTTTCACTTACACACTAAATTTTAAAATCGGACAGCAAGACAAAGGTATTTCACTTGCCCCTGGTATTTATTTACTTTCCTATTTAATTAAATGCTTCTATAATAAAAAGGATATGCCTGTGTTACCACTAGATTGTATTTGTAATAATTATTTACTCCCCCCAAGGCTCCTCCTGTCCTAGTGAACCAAGACGATCAATCTCACCGGGTTCAGGTAAAGCTCTTGGCCCCAGACCCATATGGAGGAGGTAGTAGAGATGGAGGTGCAATATCTGAGTAGGAGGGGCTGGAATCACTGTCCCTCCCCCTAGGGCAGAAGCAGGCATGGCCCTTGTTAGTCATTTGGAAAAGATGCAGTTTAACTCCACCCACTGCTGACCTCTGTCCATTGTCAATACATGCAGGCTGAGATGAGACATAGCTAGGTCCCATCCTGTCTAGGAATGCCCATTCTAAGCTGTTCTGTGAAATGTTCTTTGTCGTATTTAACTTATGGGCTTTCCTATACTCACCACAGTATTAGAGCACCTCAAATAATTAATTAACTTAGCCTTACAACAGCCCTGTGCGGTAAGGAAGCATTATTCCTATTTTAAAGGCTGGGAAATTGAGGTACAGAGAGGTTTAAGGCCCAACCTTGCAATCAGTGTCCAATAATTGTGGGTATCCAATTTGAGGCCTGATTTTCACAAGGTACTGAGGGTAGGGGGTACTTCTGAAAAATCAGACCCTGTAGGCCTCAAGTAAAGCACTCAAAAATGGAAGCATTCAAAATTATTGGACACTTGATAATACACCCCTAAATAATTTGTCTTATGTAACAAAGGAAGCCTGTGGCAGAGCTTCTGTTAAGAACAAGACAGCTACAACTCCCCCTCTGTGCCAGAGTAAGGTAGGTGAGTAGGTGAGCATGTTGTGTGTGGCTCCCTAGGCCTAGTGTCCTCCATTCTCTCATGTGGCTTTTACTCTCAAAATGTAAACAGTATGAAATGTTAGAGTATCAAAGTTTTAACTGAGTAATTCATAAGTTAGCAACAAGTGAATGTTGTCGCTTGATAAAATATCCTATAGTTTAGTTTTATGTGAGTTTTGTAAGAGAATACTAAATGGACAGATCAGAGGTGCTGATCAACATAACACTCTTACATTTTGTTGCCTGCTGCCTAGTGCCTTTTGCAAATTATATCTGAATTTCAGATTGAAACAATTATTTAAGTTTATCTCTGGAGCCAAACAATTGACCAAGAACTAAAAACAGGTAAGATCCCAGGTATTCCTATTCTGCATCATCTTTGAAAGTTTGGCTTTATTCATAAGACAATTGCAATTGACACAGATGCACGTGAATATGTAATGCTGGATTAAAAATCCAAAGTAGTAAAATAAAACAAACCAACCAACCAAAAAAGAAAGAGGTAAAAGAGGAGGATGTTTTTGATACATTATGGCAACACAGGATATCAGCTGCAGCATTTTAAATGCAGCTATGAAATACTTTGAAAAATCGAATATCCTGGCTATAGTCAACAAGGGGCCTTTAATTAGCCAACATGGCTAAGTAAATCGCAGCTATCAGTGAAAGGTATTTTCTACCTTTCCCTGAACTGCACTGAAAAAAAATTAACTCTACTCCAGAGTTAAAGAGAAGTAATGTTTTCGCTCAGTGCACATAAATTGGAATTCAGATAACAAAAGTGCATTCCCCTTATTTTGTGTATTTAATAGATATTACAAACCCAAAGTGTGGTTCTTACACTAGAGGCTGCAAGAGACGCTCAGTTCAGTACTCACGAGGTTTAAGTTAGTCCATATTTCTGCAGGAAGTGACCTGCGGATGGGGAGCATGAGATGACACGATCTCACTCTTTTCACGGGAGAAATGTACAGTAAATGCCTAAAATAGACACAGGCTTTTCTGTATCATAACAACAAGCAGTGACCTCATCAGACACATGTGTACAAATTGAATCCCATTGGAAGGATTTGTGAATTAGTTACTGTGAGATCTAACTTTTTCAGGTTAAAAGTTTAGAGAAAAAAAAGAAAAAAAAAATCAGACAGGCCACAGATATTAAAATATTTTTGTAAAATGCACTGAGTACTGAAATTTCTGCCATTTGCAGCAGTTCAAATTTACAGCTTGTAAATACTTACCTATAATCACATACTTAAAAAAAAACAAAAACAAAAATTCAGTTAAAAAATGCTAACCTTGTCACATCAAGCTGAGAAAACATAGTTAGATGTATTTCGACATCAGGGCCAGGCTTCGTATTGCCAGAAGTCACTGACATCAATGGGTTAATGACCCACAAATATATTTATTTATTTGCTATTCATTCAACAATACTCTGTCCATACTGATTAGTTTAAAATCACAAAACCAAAATGTTTCCCAACTATAGTCAATTAATATCCAATTGGACACAAAAATTTATTACAAAACTGCATTTTGCTCCTGCATTCCAGGCTCAAACAAGGTTTACTGACTCTGTTCCTCAACTGTGCCAAGATTTGCAATTGTACTCCATTTAAAACTAACTTGTGGATCATTTTTAAAATTAAAAAATGCAAGACAGACAGACCGACAGACAAAACCCAAGGAGGATTCTAGCCTCAGTTACATCAATAGGGTTGCACAAGTGTAACCGAGAGCAGAACTTATATGGTGTGCTAAATCCTTAGGTACAACCTTGGAACAGAGAAGGAACTAACTTTGGAACAAACAAACATCTTTACAGACACAAAAATATCCTTATTTTGTTTCCATTAAGGAATGTTTTCTATATGGTCACAGTCTAAGTATGAAAAAAAAAAAAAAAAACCTCATGATCCACTGGACTGGAAAGAATGCAGTACAGTTGTATGTTATAAAAATCTTTGTTCATAGAGAAGTGTAACATTTTAGGAATGAAAGTGATGTGAACTGTATGTTGGAAGCCCGTACACAGTAACAAGGAGGATCTCCCTGAAAGCCTAAACATGTGTCAATTTCCACTTGCATACCATTTCCATTACTAATAGAGGCCAGTAGCACAATTTATCTGCCACAGAATAAAAGTGACTGCTGTTGATTTCAGTGAGTTACTTGTATCTTGTAAAGGGAGAGTCAGGCCTAGGAATCATAAGCCTTAAGTTACATTGAACATTTTCTTAAAGAGTGAAGAAGGTACCTTAACTTCTTCTTGCTCCTAAAATATCACGTACAGAGGACAATTCTTCCACTCGTTTAAACTTTTAGGATCAAATTCTAACCTCAGCTACCTGCACACAACTTTATTTGAAATCACTGGAACATAAACACATGCTTACATGCTTTGCCAAATCAAGACTCCAGGCCCTGGTCAGACAAAGGGCTTCACAGAAATCATCGTAAGTCCCATGATTAAAAGATATAGGTACTTATCAAATTGTGTACTACACAGTATACTGTTAAGCAACGAATAAAGTTCTTTTCTTAAGCTACAACTAGAGGTTATATTCAAGGAAAATTAAAAGACGAGTGTCTTGAATTCTCCTTAAAGGAGGGTATCTATGCCAAACCATTGTTTTATTATTAATCATTATTATCTATGACAAATCAATGGATACATCATCATTTCAGAAGACAAGCTGCATGGTACAAAAGCAGCATATGGTCTTTAAATTTTAGAAGCTTTTTGTACCAAAAAGTACCACCGGAACAGAAAAAGTGTACTACAGTAACTCCTCACTTAAAGTCGTCCCGGTTAACGTTGTTTCGTTGCTGATCAATTAGAGAACATGCTCGTTTAAAGTTGCGCAATGCTCCCTTATAAAGTTGTTTGGCAGCCGCCTGCTTTGTCCACTGGTTGCACAAAGAGCAGCCCATTGGAGCTAGCTGGTGGGGGCTTGGAACCAGGGTGGACAGGCAGCCACACTATCAGCTCCCTGCTCCCCTAAGTTCCCTGTGGGGCAGCCGCCCAGCAGGCTATCAATTGCTGGGCAGCTCAGCTGTCCTTCCCCACACTGCTGTGTGCTGCTCCTGTCCTCTGCCTTGGAGCTGCTCCCAGGAGCCTCCTGCTTGCTGTGCAGAAGGGGGGGGGGGGGAGAGAGGAGGAGCTGCTAATGCAGTCCTCCTCCCTCCGCTCCTGTATCCCCATCTCCTGTATCTTATCTCCACTGCGGGGGGGTGGGGAGGAAGGGGAGACACTACAGGGCTCAGGACAGAGGGAGCTTGCTGGCAGTAGATGCTTTCTCAATTTGCTAATCTACTTAAAAAGGCAATGTACTTAGAGTGGGGTCAGTGTACTTAAAGGGGCAACACGTGTCTCTCTCTCTCTCTCTCTCTCACACACACACACACACACACACACACACACACACACACACACACACACACTCACTCACGGGGGGGTGTCTCTGTCTCTCTCTGCCATGCTGTCTTCCTCCCTCCCCCCTTCATTCCTGCTACCTTATAGAGAGGGTGAGGCGGCATTAACAACGTGTTGACCCTTGAGGGCTCAGACAAGTACTAGTTCATCATTTAGCAGTAAGGCATTCCCTGGGAAATAGCCCACCCTCTGACTTCCACCTCAACCAAGCTTCACAATCATCATTGCTGTGTACAGTATTAAATTGTTTGTTTAAAACTTATCGTGTGTGTGTGTGTGTGTATATATATATATATATATATGAAAAAAATATCTTTTGTCTGGCAAAAAAAAAGAAAAAATTTTTTTTTCCTTGGAACCTAACCCTTCCATTTACATTAATTCTTATGGGGAAATTGAATTCGCTTAACATCATTTCACTTAAAGTAGCATTTTTCTGGAACATAACGTTAAGTGAGGAGTTACTGTATGTGAAATTGCTTAATTCACTTTACTACTGAAACCAATGGCAGCTACAAAAATATATATCTAAGTTGATCAATTTTACTATTTGGTGGAACAAGTAATTTCTCTGATTATCATATAATTTAAGTAAGAAAACAAATCATAAGTTTTTAATATGAGACAATTTCAAGAGGCTAACAAATTAGTACTTAGAGGTTTACAATTCTGTCCCTAGGATTTACTGCATTCTTAATTTTCAAGTTACTATGCATTGTACGGCAATACAAATCTTGCAGGCAAAATTGTTAATAGCTGATTTTAGTGCATTTTCTCAAAGACATTATTAGAATTACAAAATGACAAGGTTAGCATTTTTCTAGAAGCTATATTAAATTTTAACTATGGTCCTTTATAGTAGTTATCAGACTAATGCCTAATGTACTAAGAATCAAGAGATTATTCAGATTTAGCACAGAACTTTGTTTTACATGGCTTCTAGAGAATTTCTAGAGCATACTGAACTAGGCTATTTCAAGAAAGAAAGAAAATTTGCTACCTTCAGTGTGAATCTGCATGGGGCATTCAGTTTCACCAACCATGGGGTTTAGGTGCATAACTGCAAAGCTAAATGTTAATGCTCATCAGTACTGCATGAGTACTCTGATACAATAATGTCAAGAAGACAGCCACAGAAATGGGAGAAAGTGTTCTCAGTAATTAAACTGGTGTACAATATGCACCTCCAAACGTAACCACAAAGAGGCGGACGGCTACTTAGGCTCAAGGATGTTCATCCAGCACCCGATAATCATGAAGGCAAATCACAGTATCAGCCTTTGGGGTAGGAAACAAAGTCAATGAACAGATACAAAATTAACTGACAAACCCAGAATCAGTATCTGCATGCGGATTGGGAAAATCACTTCTGTATATATTTACAGAGGTTCTTTTCATCAGGAAGCAATGAGTACAAGACCATCCAAAGATAAGGGATATTCAGAACCTACATTTATTTGCAGGATTGCATACATTATATATATGGTCTTCAATTAAAAAGAAAAAAAAGATTGCTAATCCAGTTTCATGTCTTCAGCTCCTTGTCAAGAGAAAAATAACATTTCTTTAAAATTCTGAAGAAAAAAAGAACACAGGTAATCGAAAAAGCTTTAACATAAGCAGGGTCTCTGAAGCAGTTAATTGAGTGGGATGAATTGTAATTAAGTTAAGTTTTCTTTGTTCTCTCTTCCTCTTCAATCCTGCTCACCCATAAAACCCACAGCCATGTGATGCAGAGATACTTTATTACCTCCAGGAAGGCATTAGTTCCATGCCTTTTCTATTTTTAAAAAACCTCAAACTACTGGCCTTAGGGGGCACCTCATTCTATCATGGAAAGATTACACCACTATTTATCTCTCTTGGATTTCTCTGTGGCACCCATCACTGTATTACATAAGCACAGATCTAATGCCACTTTGGTCTCCCACCTAGATACTGAATTCTATGTGCCACAGTCAATTATCTGCGTTAGGACATTCCAGGGTTTTCCACATTGATCCACTGGTCTATTAACTACATATTTAACTGCACATTTGCTATTCTTAAAGCCCAAAACATAGACAAGCAGTGTCATATATTGATTACATAATTTGGTGTGAGTTAGCAATTTCATTTCTGCTATGCGTAAGCGGCCAAAGTTCAGCCCTAAAATATGGATAGACTAAATAGTATTTTTAAAATATTTTTTTTCCCCCCCCATGAGCAGCAGGTATGGTCTAGCAGGTGATATTTGTGCTTCCTTAATACAATTTTGCCAACCTGACTTTTCATACCCCTGGTTTACCTCCCCCAAATAGAGATTACGAACCAAGTATCATTGAGTGGCAGCTCTGTTGCGCTGGTGGAAATACTTTAGGGACTACATTTAAATGACGGATCCATTTCATTCTGGAGCTATCCAAATCTGATTCTATAGTTTCAGAGGTGCTAGGCCAATATATTAATGTACTCTGCAAACTAATTTGTAATCCCTCTTCCAAACCACAATCTAGGTTACTTAACACTAAAGAAAACTTGAAATATTTTAGCATTTGAACATGGGACAGAGGTACACTTTACCAAGACCTATCAGCATATTTCAGAGAAGCCAAAACATGTAGCATATAAAAAAAGTTGTAACAAAAAAAAAAAAAAAACAAGGGGAAAAGAATACATTTTTGTCTCCATAATTTTACAGTAATGTAGACAACATTGTTTATAGTTTGCTAAGCAAAAATAATTACTAAATGCATGCCAGTTTTCCTAGAGAAGCTTGTTCACGCATACACAGTTACAGACACCCATTAACATAAAGGGTAAGTTTTATGCATTCGGTCTCAAGCTGGCTTCCCTATTTAACATTGGGGGGAGGAGAGGAAAGAAGCACCTACACAGATATCTAGCTACTACATCCAGAATCATTCAGGCACTTCTTATTTTTACAATTTCACATTCATCACAGCCTCTCAATCATTAGCAAGCCTCTAGAATAAAGAGGGCAAAAAGTTACAGATCCTCACCTGCCACTCCAGCTGAAATCATGTGTACCTGGGTAGAGTCTGGCTCAAAAATACTGTTCAACTTTTCCTTGCAATTTGAGTAAGCAGCAAAGTATATTGCTCTAAAATTAGAATAAGATTCAAGTTATATTATTGTATCTTATGCTCAGATGTACCTACAAGTAGTGCTAATGTATGAGACACACTGGCTTCATTATACTACTGTACTGCAAGCAGATGTTAGCTAATCACTAAAATATACTTGCTATACAAAAAGCTGTTCAAACTATAATTCTGCAAAGCAGTTGGAATATTTAGGAATGATGAAACAGAATTAAGAAAAAAAATTAAAGGAATGGGGTCAATTTACAATCTTCATATCTCATTACCTCTGTAATGCAGCCAATCCCCATGGACCTTAAAGAGAGAGGAGGTGTGTGTGCATAAGAGGAGATTGTGAACCTGGAGTACTAATGTCTCTGGGTCATGCTGAGTGGCAATGCTTTGCTTAATTTGCAGATGGAGTTGTTACTGCAGACACCTCTAACAATGCAGTGTCAAGCAGTGCTGTCCGTAAACTCATTTTAGTGGCATTACCAAATGACAGAACAAGTAAAACGTTTGTAATTGACATGTAAGTTCTGCCTCAGGGTGGCAAAATATAAGTTTATTTCTGGCTTCTGAGTTGCTTTATTAAAAACATGAATTTTACATGGTAAACTGGAAATACCACCTTTCCAGCTTCCAGTCTTCTCTCCTTGTTCAGTTTTGTTTTAACCTCTCAGAATAAGTGTTTTAACTTTCTAACTGAATACGTGTAAAAGAAAAGAAGAGTAGCAAAGATTTTTTGTAAATTTGCATCAAATACAAAGTTATATAAAACTGTGTTTATTAGCATCTAAAACTAACTTCTTTATCAATTAAAAAGTTACTGTTCGCTTGTTACAACTACAAAACTTATTTTGTAAAAGAATAGAAAACATACATGCTTAGTGACATTTTTAGGTTGGTGATAAGGCTTGTGCATTTTTAAATACATACATAAAATCTACAGGAGTGAAAATATAAACATTAATTTAACCTCATTAGTTATGCAAACATGTTTTTCTTCCCAGCAAAATGATAAAGTGCTTGCTTTATGCTGTGTAATTTTTTTAAATGGGATTTGAACCCAGTTGAGTATGCTGTATATGTTATGAAACAAGCTTCTTTACAGCTTATTCAAACAAAGAACTGCTGTTAAAGCCACTTACCAAATGCTTAATTGAAACAAACAGTATTTGAACAAAGCTGATGACTGGAAAAAAACATGATGTGCTAATTTATAAAGCTAAACACATTACCAAGTGGACAATTCTAGCGAGAGCACTGGAAAAAACAAACGACCGTATTTGAGCCTCTTTTTGAAAAAGAGAACATTGCAAAGTAACCCATGTAACAAAATTAACGTACAGCAGAGATGCATTTAGAATTAATTTTGTGAACACATGAAATAGTTTTATGATAGTTTTCAGGTTGGTGCGTGAAAGTAATTAACACTATAGGCTCCATTACTACCTAACAGAATTTATGGTATATGAGTGGTGTACGTTTTGGGTCTGTACAACAAGGTCAGATCAAAAATATGCCACTAAAAATTGTGCAGGGAAGGACAGCCCATGGGTTGGGATGCCAGCCTGGGACTTAGAGTAGAGAATTGAATTCAAGTCTCTATCACAGACTTCTTGAGTAATGTTGGGCAGAGAGCTGTGTCTCAATTCCTCATCTATAATATTGGTTTATAGCATTTCCCTAAAACACAGTGGTGTTGTGAAGATAATTCCATTAAGGATTGTGAGGTGATCAGCCATTTACTCTACAGTGTGCAATAGCTATGAAGTAGAGATTCCTACTGGGTAGAGCAAAAACTTTTTAATTAGGTCCATCTGTGAAGGGAAATTTTTGAAAGCGTGAAAGAATTAAGCTATTCAAGCAAAATCTAAGCATTTAATTAAAATTATAAGAACAGAGTACCTTCAAAGAATTGCTAATGTCTCATGAAAACTAGATGAAAAAATTCTATTTAGAAACAATTCTTTCCTGTATGTGTGACATTTTCAAGTTTTAATTTCTCAATTCTTATGAGGGATATTTGCATGAAAACAGAGTCTGTTTCTGCAATGCTGATCTACTCCTGTAGCTGATTAGGACATCGCTCATGACAACGGAAGCCAATTACACTGTCATTCATGACATCAAGTGGAGAAATAAGCAACAGAACAGATTCTGTTCTTGTACAGATACCCAACAACAACAAAATAAAGTAAAAGGAAATAAAGTTAACTGTTCCCATACATCAGTTTGGTAACAGAATGACATCCAAAGCTTTCTCATGAGGCACGAGTGAGTGCTTAGGGACAAGACAACCTCCCCAACATTTTCAGAGTGACTTAAGGACTTAAAGAGACTTTCAATCTCCAGTTTGTACAATTCTAATTACAAATCTTCATTCTCCCCTCTTTTGAATTCTTATACAAATTTTAGCAGTTGGTATCTTGAAAACAGCTGGAGCTAAAAACTTATTAGCTAAAAGTTTATACCCGAGCAGATGAAGAGAATTCTGCTCTCAATAATCTTGTCAGAAATTAAGTGAGGGCAATCAAGGTCATAATCAGAATGATGCAATTTTACATTCCAGTATCTCACAACCTGTCTGGATAAGGAATGCAAAGACCAGTAAGAGTACTTGCAGGATTAGTAAACCTTTGCAAGCACTGGTGCTGAATTTGTGATCAGAACAAAAAACAGTATTCTGCATTAAACAGACTTTTTTCTGCAAGTTTTCAAAATGTTTTAAGTCATTTTAATAGCTATTAAGCAAAATATATATTACAAAGTGTCCTCTAAAGTTAAACAAATTAAAAAAATCAGAAGAGTAGGAAATGAATTGCTCTTTTAACTTCTTGTTCCAGCAGACTGCATGACAAAGTCCCTAAGAGGATTTTGGGAACTAGTAACTCAAAATGGAAGCCAAATTAGCACAGTGTTCTAAGTTTATTCTTAGGGTAAAAGCATGAAGTCACACAAAGGATAAATTTTACCTAACACATTTACAGCAGTATTATGATCCTTAGCTATACTAAATAGTGAATTAGAAAGAATAGCTTATTCATCTGGGATCATTTTGACTTTTGGAAATCTTCCCCTAAAATTTTGGAAAGAATACAAAAAAAGGGAACTCCATAAACTACAGGAGGTTAGCAGGCTCAAGAATAGACAGAGGAGATGAGCTGAAGCTAAGAATGAATGGAGTTTAGGAGAAGCATCTTTATGCAAAGGGGAATTAATATGTGGAATGGACTATAAAACAGCACTAGGAAGATGTAATTGTAAATACATAGGGTACAAATACTGAAAGCAGCCATATGGGTTAACCACACAGCCTACCATCTATTTTGAAGTGATATTAGGGCCTTTTCCATCCATTAATTATTATTAATAAACATTTTAAAAGAATCTCAGCTTCTGCTTAAGCTTGCTCAAAATATGAGGCTTGAGTCTCTCCAGCAGGTGCAACTGCACAATGCTGTGACTACCAAGACAGGTACATCAGCAGAAGCATTCACCCCTGAAGAAGGCAAATGTCAGCATCATTACTGCCCTCTCATCAGATTCCAATGGATAGGGTAGATTTAAGTTCCTACAGGGGCTCAACATGTTTCGGCTGTGTGCCCTGACACTGCTCCTGCACTGGCAGGTCCCACCAATTCCTTGGTTGCTTTAGCTGGCTCTTGGACCAGGTGAAATGGGGGTTGCAGACAGCTTGCATTACTGTGCCTTTCCCCCAGTGGACTTTCATTGCCCAAAACCTGTGTTTCGCTAGCAGATCTCAGGGAGTGAGTCAGGCCCAATGTATTAGGAGTATTCTTCCCCATTGTTCTCTTGAAGAGGATAGGTTAACTGAAGATTTCAAATGTATATTTAGTTACTACCTTACATCATAGGAAATGGTGCCCTTGTTTTTATCTCATCATAATGCACACATACAACCCTGTAAACTGGAGGTGAGAATACTGTATAACTCACTGTGTACAAAACTGGACATCAGAAAAGTTCAGAAACGGGCACTATCAAATATTGCTGTGGATACAGAGATGCACATCTGGAAGTTGCTCGGTAGGGTTTGGAAGTTGCTCTGTAGAGGAATGGCCTAACCGGTTTCTCTCAAATTTAAAAGTTATACAAAGGGGGAAAAAAAGTGGCCTTACTACTAAATATTTCCACATCAGATGTAACAGTTCACTTGAAGCAAGCCCCCCCCATGCCTTAAATCTTGACATACACATGTTTAACACTAGACTAAAATTATTTCACTTATTGAACACATTATTAGATTTTACCTGGAAGGAGCAACGCCTACCAAATTAGGACCTAGCCCTCTAAACAGAGAACGAGGACCTTCCTTTTGCAAGATCATCCTGGAAAACAAAAAGTGATTTTGAAACATTAAATATACATTAGAAGTGTATAACTGGCCTACATATTAGTGCTACAGTTTAGTTAAATTTAAACTTTGCTCATCTTTTACGTACAAACTAATTATTCTTTTTAACAAGTTAATACTGTAACTGCAAAGAACCAAATTTTCCTAAAATAGGCACAAAAAGTGAATTCAATTCTTTATACCATCATTGCTATATTACACATACACTTCTCAGTTTCATGTGTAAAGAACACAGATCATCCTAGAGGCTCAGCAACATATAAATGTTTTCTTCTAGCTACAAAAGGGTCCTTTTAGTAAATGAATCCAAATGTCTACCGTCTATTACTCCTGGACTATTCACCTTGCTGTAGATTCCTGTGTATCGTTTTCAGAATGTGGGACCAAACATTTAATTTTATTGTTCTTTTCTCCCACGAACCCCTATCCCCAAATAAAATACTACACCTGGGGAGGTTCTTGAGAAAAATATACTCTAGAAGAGTTGGACATGGCAATTCCCAGCATCCAAAAGGTTCTGATTTTAGGGATAAATTAACTCTAGTTAATATCACCAATCTAACGAAGGCAAAAATCAGATGCAAGCCACTCCCTGCTCCTCAAACAAATGAAAACAAACAACTCACCACAAAAACAAGCAAACACCAACATACCATCTCTGGTTATTTCAACAAAATTTCTTCAATTTTACAAGACACACAACAGCATAGTATGTTTAAACTATAAATTTAAAATATATGCTGAAATTTACAGGAAAATACCACATTACATACAAAAATACTAACACCTCCTTCCCTCCAGCATACAACTTAAATTAGTATTTTTAAAAAATGTATTATATGTTTCATTAGCACAACAGGATTTCTAGCAAAATACAAGTCTTCTAAAGTGTGAAAAAAATATTGTTCATGCTCAAAAGATTCACAGAGCTGTCAGATGTCCAACTGAGTGTTCAGTCTTCAGCCTATTTTTAACTTAACTTTGTGTTTGGAAAATGACAAGTACTAATTTTGGGCCTGAGGCTCCCCTACCATAATATGAACAGAGACAGATAGGGCAGATATGTTGGAAAGCATACAGCTCTTCTGCGTACCCTATTCCCTTCCCTCAGTCTCCTACCATACTGCAGGATTAAGGCTCAGCATCTGTGGGGCCAGATTCTTCTTTGATTTGTATATCCTAACTATTCCCAATGAAGTTACTGGGGTGTAAAGCCAGGTTAAATAGGAGCCATTTCTCCTACCATTTGGATCATTCCTGCACAATGCTCAGCATTTTGACCCCAACCCAGGAAAGCCTTTTGGCATGTACTAAAGCAAGGGTCGGCAACCTTTCAGAAGTGGGGTGCCGAGTCTTCATTTATTCACTCTGATTTAAGGTTTCGCGTGCCGGTAATACATTTTAACCTTTTTAGAAGGTCTCTTTCTATCAGTCTATAATATATAACTAAACTATTGTTGTATGTAAAGTAAATAAGGTTTTTAAAATGTTTAAGAAGCTTCATTTAAAATTAAATTAAAATGCAGCGCCCCCCGGACAGGTGGCCAGGACCCGGGCAGTGTGAGTGCCACTGAAAATCAGCTTGTGTGCTTCCTTTGGCACGCATGCCATAGGTTGCCTACCCCTGTACTAAACTTTAATCACATGGGTAATCACAATGACTGCAATGGGACTATTCAGGTTTAAAGTTAACCAGAGGCATAAGAGTTTTATTAGATTGGGAACAAGGCATTCAGCATCTTGCAGGATTGAGCCCATTATCAGCATGGCTCTGGGAATAGTGTTGGTGGAGGGAGACCATCACACTTTTTTGAGGGACTTGCAAAGGAATGGACAAAAAATACTGAGCAATAAAGTAATACTTTAAATTAATTAATGTCAATATATAAGAATTTTGAATACTTGTCCCATAGGATTGTGACTTTTAAGGCAGGCCAAATGACCCAGGGTGTATGGCAGCACAGGATTTGTTCTGATCTCTTGATACGGTAATATAGCTCTGAACTATCACATTGTTGACCATACCAAAACTATTTAAGCCTAAACCTTGATGCTAATTACAGGGTTTGCTTTAAAAAAGCAGGGAAGATGCAAGTATAACCTCAGAGCCACTGCAACCACCCCTGGAGGTTCACATTTTAAAATATTTTTTTTAACCGCCAACTCGATGTTGCAATATAGGACATCAATCTTATCAGTTTAGATATGCCGGTCAATATAGAGAACACTTTTCAGGCACATTTCCTGTTCAAAACTGACATCCAGGTTAACAACAAGAGAATTAGTCAATTCTGCAAACTCAACTGTTGCGTAAAATGCCCCTGTCTGGAAAGGTTTCAAAAGATTAGTTGAATGTGCACGGTAAGACTAAGTATAATGCTCAAGAGGATTTCAAATGTATTCTGAATACCAACATTGGAAAACAGTCAAATTCTGAGCAAGTGTGTCCACTCCATCACAGTCTTCTGGTTAGGGTGACCAGATGTCCCGATTTTATGGGGACCGTCCCAATACTTAGGGCTTTGTCTTATATAGGTGCCTATTACCCGCCACCCCCTTTCCCAATTTTTCACCCTTGCTATCTAATCACCCAACTTCTGCTGCAGAACAGAACCCAAAATTTAGATAAAAAGTTTATAAAAATAAGCATCTGTGTTCCATAAAGTTATAATGGCACTACATAACCACAATACCTCTTGGTTATGAGGTATGAGCATTCCTAGATGTTTGACAACATTTCAGCTTCATGCCCAAAACAGTTAGTACTCCTGTGGAAATTCTGCACCAAAAAATTTAAATTTCTGTGCCAAAAAAATAAAAATTACCCACACAGTATTTTAAAATTCTGCAAATCCAGGCAAATTAGGTGTGGGTGGGCAGGCTCAGCCCAGTAGGATCCAAGTGTGGGGGGATCCAGGTGCGGTGTGAGAGGTTCCTGTGTGGGCTCTCTCAGTGCGGGTGGCTCGTTGTGGGGTCTGGGTGCACAAGTGCTCATTGAGGGGGTTGAAGGTCCAGGGACAATGGGTCTCTGCAGGGGAGCCAGGTGAGAGTGGTTGGGGCTTGAGGGGGATCTGGTGTGGGGAGATGGGGTTCAGCAGGGGCGATGTGGGTGTGTGGGCTCAGTGGGGGGGGTCTGGGTGTGGGGTCGTGGGGACTGGCAAGGAGTCTGGGGGGGCTCAGTGGAGGGGTCTGGGTGCTAGGGAAGTAGGACTTGATGGGGTGGGGGTCCAGGTGCAGCTGGTTGAAGCTTAGTGGGGTGTGGGTCTGGGTGTGCAGGATTCATCCAGGGGATCCAGGTGTAGGGGGATAGGGTTTGTCAGGGTGACTGTTCAATGGGCCTCTTAACGGGGAGACCCCAGCTGCTGCCGAGGGGACACTGCATGCCGGGTTCCTGCTTCCCCCCGCGATTGCCATCTCCTTTTCTTCCCCATCTCATTCCCCTCCCCCACTGCCTCATGCCCCATCCCCTCCCCTCACTCCCACATTCCCCTCCTCCTGCCCCATTTCACCCCCCTCTTCCTTCCCCACTGCCTCTTCTCCACACTTCCTCCTCCTCCCCCACCCCCTTACCTAGCCCCACCATGGGCACTCACTGTTGCACAGAAAACAGGAAGACTCCCAACACCCAGAAGCGGAACACGACTGACACTAGGACCCAGGAGGCAGCGTTCAGCTGCAGAGTCAGCAGAGTGCAGACACAGCCTCCTTCAGCTGGGCAACTGTGCACTTGCAGAAATGAAGGGGGGCAGGGAGAGTGGCAGGTAACCCTGTGTGCCTCGCCTGTTAGGAGGGGCAATTGTGCTTTCCTGATGTTTTCTGCAGGGAAACATAGGCATTCTGCCGGGGTGGGCGGGGGGTGTTCCACAGAATTTCCCCAGGAGTAGGTTAGATGTGATTTCACAATCTCTTAAGTGCTCAACTGAAATGAGTGGAGTGCTAGCCACTTTCCAAAAATACTTTGCAAACCACTACAACAACATATACTTAAACAAATTTGCCATGTTAAAAGAATTTCCAAACACACTGAAGGATTTATTCCAAGTTTCTATTCCTACAAGATGATCTTCATGGACCAACACTTGTGGTCATGCAAAGTCCCCATGAAGTGGCTCTGCACACATTCATCAGTAAAGGACAGATGGCAAGATCTTAGCCTACAGCATGATTGGCCTCACTTGCTGAAAGATAGTCACAAGGTAGTTAACCAGTTATTTAAAATCAATACATAAACTATTTTATTTTAATCTCATCTGTGAGATGAGGCCATATTCTCCCCCCGCCCCCTCTAGGTTCTAATAGGAAGCGCCATCCTTGCTGATGAGATAACCTGGAACCTCAGGGAGAAGAGGCACATATGCATTGGCCTCTATGGCTGCCTCTTACAGCAGCAGCAGCCTGGGAAGATCTGTAGAGTGTCAGGCACGGGTGTAGATATAAGATTAGTTTGTACATGATTCTGATTAATTTTTTCACAACACAAGGTCAGCCATGCTAGTTGCATTTAAAGGACATCATGAATTTGAGAAAAACATACTTCTGTCTGAATAGGTTATAGCCGCTAAAAGAAAAAGACTATACACATTTCTCTCTTTTTTTAGTTTGTTTACTTCATGCATTTGAGCAAGTCATGGTTTTGCCTGTATACTCAGGACCAGGTTCTGCAATCTCATCTGTACAGACAGACCCTTACTCCTGTAGAGAGTCCCACTGAAGCCAATGGGGCACTGCACAGGTGCAGGGGTCTGCCCAAAGAGCAAAATGCAGAATCAGGGCCTTCGTCGTTCCTCTGCATAAGGGACCCTTATAAATATTAACAAGAAATCCACTATAAACTGGCAACAGAATTATTTAAAAAAAAATCCCACCACATAGCATGTTGGTAGGCAGAATAGTTTAGTGGATATAGCATAAGATGGGGAATCAGGAGACCTGGGTTCAATGACTTCCATCAACTTGCTTTGTAACCTTGGGTAAGTCACTTTACCTCTCTGTGCCTCTATTCCCTTCCTATCCTTTATCCATTTAAAACTGTCAGCTCTGTAGGACAGGGACTGCCTCACTGTGTGTGTAGATACTACTTGAATACAAATCAAGAACAGCATATTATTTTAAAAGGATGTCTCATCAGAAACTGAATTTTTTTTTGGTTAATTTAAAAAAATTAATAAAGTTGACAATCTCTCTTTAAATTTCCACTCAGTAGAGCTTCTGTGGCTTTTACTCAGGTTTTCATCTGAGGAGAGCAACAATAGAATCTCTGGAGAGCTATCCTGGGAGTCTAAATTCAATTACTTATATATACACATATACACACACCCAGTGGGAAAAGGTTGCATTTGAACAAACAATAACCAAAGCTAGATTCAAATTGCTCATCATCCATTGATAAAAATCAGCTTAAAATATTTTGGTAAAAAGCAAATTTTAGAGAGCTACATCAGGGATGACCTTTAAGGAATATTGTCAACTTAAAAATTTCAGAAAGAAATGTGAGTTAACTACTCGCTACAGTTATTTGTAACCCTAAGATGATAATCATTGAAATGGGGGGAAGGAAATATTTCACTATTATTTGTTGTTTAACTTATGCAATTGACATCACATTGTATCTAGTCAGTTTTACTGTTTCCTTGAACACAGTCAGTTTTCCCCATTGTTTGTGTGGGCTTTTCACATAGCAATTGGGGAGAGAGAAAAAAACAAAAACCAAAAAATAAAAAACAACAACAACAAAAAACTTAAAATTGGAAGACAAAAGGTAAAAGTGGTAAGGATACTCAGGGACAGTTATAATAACTTAAACTACTTGTAACCCAATTTAAAAAAAATTGATTAGATTTCAAGTTGACTGTATCTCTTAACATCCAGCCAGATGAGGTTTACAAAAGCAGAGAGAACAATTGAGTTACTAGCAAAACTAAAGCTAAAGGCAAAGTTTCAATATTTATAGCACTTTCAAATTTTAGCAGAGACCTTGAGTAACTGTGGCACTATGGGCTCATTATGTAAGGCAGCGGTTCTCAACCTGTGGCCCACGGACCATTTCTAAGGGGTGTGTGCAAAAGACAGACTGAAAACTGATGGAAGAATTCAACGATATATACAGATAACAGATTTCCAACATGGTCCACACCTCCAATCGAAATTTTTTAAGGGTCGGCAAAAGAAAAAAAAAAAATAAGGTTGAGAACAACTGCTGTAAAGTACAGAAGTCAATGAACATTGAGGGTGCACAGAACTTCTTGACATCACAACCTATGCATCTGCTACTCCGGAGGGCATTCTGTGCCAAAAAATTAAAAATTCTGCACACAATATTTTAAAATTCTGCAAAATTTGTGAAATAAATGTGGAGGCTCCAGCATGGCATTGCGAAGCACATGCCACTGGCTACACAGAGGTGGGAAATCACTGTGCACCTCCCACCCCGCCCCCCGGGACACAGAGTCAGCAGTGAGCTCCACCCAACCCTGACACAGTGCAAGGACAGGGCCTGCCTCAGAAACACTCCAGGGCCCTGCCCCTCTGTGCCAGGTGCACCAGGTATGGGCAGGCAGGCTCAGCAAGGCAGGATCCAAGTGTGAGGGGGCTTAGTGTTGGGGGTGTCCAGATGTGGATTGAGAGGGTTCTGTGTGGGGGTTCTGGGTGCACAGGGACTTGTTGGGGGGGGTTCTGGGTGCAATGGTAATGTTACTTTGCAGGGGAGTCCAGATGAAGGTGATTGGGGCTCGGGGGGGGGGGGGGGGAAGAATAGAGCTCAGCAGGGGGTCTGGGTGTGAGGGCCACAGTGGGGGGATCCAGATGTTGGGGGAGTGGGGCTCAGTGACATGGAGATCCAGGTGCAGCTGGTTGGGGCTCAGTAGGGTGGGGTCTGGGTGGCTCATTGTGGTGGTCCAGATGCAGGGGGAGTGGGGCTCGTCGGGGGGTTCTGAGTGTGGGAAGAGGGAGTGAGGCTAGGCAGGAGGGTCTGGGTTTGAAGAGGTCTGGATGCATGGGGGTTGGGCAGATGGGGCAGCAGCTCCTTGTACAATGATCCCTCCCCATGCAGCTGAGGAGCGATGGGTGTAAGAAACGTGCGGAAGGGAGGGGGAAGGAGTTTGAAGAGCTTCCTACAGCTGGGGAAGAAATCTGGAAGTGGGTCTGACATGGCCCCAGATGTCATGCAGGGGAAGAGGAAGTCCTGTCCTCCCCAGCTCAGCTGGGACTAGCAGCTGAGCCCGGGGCAGAGCTGAAGTCACCAGCTGGGTCTTCCCCAGTCCAGCCCCCTTCCCCACAGTGATTTACCTCTCTGCCGGCTGCCCTGGGCACCTGAAACATATTGCTGGGAAGGGTCGTATGACTGCTCTTGTGGATTCCCTTTTTCTGCGGGGAAGCAAAGAAATCTGCAGGGGACATAAAAATTCTGCACATGTGCAGTGGTGAAGAATTCCCCCAAGAGTAATCTGCATCTGATGTCACTTAACTCACAAGTAACTGTATTGAGCAAATGCGTTACACCAGTTTTTTTCCCCACAGGTGTCAGATAATAATCAGACTTTATGTCTGCCAGACATAGCATGCTAGCAGAACAGAAGACAGAAATCAACCCCTAAAACTAGAAGGAAATTTTAAATAAAAGAAAAGTAACCACATGATAAATATTTTAATGTCTGAAGACTTCTGACAACACATAAACAAGCTCCAGTATATATTGGTGCTTTCTTGGGGCAATCAGGCTCAAGAACAAAAATACCTAGGTTTATTAAATATATGAAATCACAAGTGAGGCTCCAAGTTCACTAGCTGTGTGTGTCAGGCACAAAAAGAAACTAAGTATGCTAAATTGAATTGATATATCTATAAAATGTAACCCAAATTATTCCAGTACTGATTGCACTTTAAGGTACCCTTTAAAAATCTGCTATTATCCATTTTAACTTTGGCAACAATTTTTACATTTTATTCCATATAGATCAGGATAAGTTCCAACAAGTTCTAAAGCAGGGGTTCTCAACCTTTTTCTTTCTGAGCCCCCTCCCCTAAACGTGCTATAAAAACTCCACGGATCAGCTGTGCCATGACAACTGATTTTCTGTATATAAAAGCCAGGGCTGGCGTTAAAGGGTACAAGCAGGGCAATTGCCCGGGGCCCCTTGCCACAGGGGGAACTGTGAAGCTAAGATGCTCAGGCTTTGGCTTCAGCCCCAGGTGACAGGCCTCAGGGCCCCAGGCTTCAGCCCCATAAGGTGGGGCTCTGGCTTTCTGCCCTGGCCCCCAGCGATTCTAACACTGGCCCTGCTTGGAGGATCCCTTGAAACCTGCTCGGACCTTTGGTTGAGAACCACTGTTCTAAAGAGAAGCAAGCTCATGTAAAGCACATAAGAACTATTGCATTAACTTAATTGCTGACAGCAAACAAAAGAGGAGGCTAACTCTGAACGACAATGTGAAAAAAACTGCATTGCTAATAGCTATGCAATTGATAGTCAAAAAGTAGTTTGCCTATGATACAGTTTGTCACATCCACAAAACTCATTGGGAGAAATGGGTTATGGACATGTAGAATCTATCAGCTGTATACATGCAGATACTAAACTATTTAAAAGTACGCATTAGACATGGAGGTTCTTTTGAAAATTGAGCTGAGTAATTTGTAAATATTGTCATATTGCTTGACAGAGTGAACTCAATTAAATTTAACCATATTCTTAGCTTGGCTATGTATATATTTTATATAATTCCTTCTACTGATGGATGCTCTAGGATTGACATCTCAGACTCACGAGACTTCAGATGTACTATATTGTCAGAAACAGGTTTGTTGAAATATCTCAGAGGTACAAGACAAGAACAATCTTTTGTGGGTCTCCCACTTAACACTCCTTTGCCCACCTTCTCAAGCTGCTAAGAGAAAAGACTACAGCACTAGAGCTCTGCACAAGCCTAATTTTAAAGCCCAAGCTGGACCCAAACACTGACCTGAGCACAACCAACCCATACCTGATCCAAGAGTGTCAAGTCATTTTCAGACCAACCCCAACTCAATAGCCTTCCCCCGAACCTGCACGACCTTGGGGCTCAGCCTGGCTGGGGCCTTCCCTCTCCCCACACCTTAAGGCCACAGTCTGTCTCCAAACACCTCCTGCCTGGGGGGTTGACATAGTGGCAGCTGTGTGCTTTGCTCCTGGCTGCCACTGACACGTCACTGCACCGTGTGTGCGCTACGGAGTGAGAGCCACTCACTCCACAGCACATGTAGAGCACAATGAGCTAGTGGCGGCTGGCAGGAGTGGGGCATGCAGCTGCCACTATGGTGAGCTCACAGGCAGGAGCAAAGGATCAGAGATGACCTGACCCAACCCAATCACAATACTAATAGTCGGATACCATTGGGTTCAGGTCAGGTTGCAAGGCTTTACAGAGGACAGCAGTTCATCGCTTCCCAGTCCCAGAATTGTTCTTTCTATGCAACTTATGAACAGTAGCGTCAATTACAACTTTTCCATGGAATTATCCTTAAATTGAGACTCTGCCACATAACCCACCTAAGAAGCTGAAAGCTCTAGATTTTACTCCTGGAGGAATTCTGCACCACTGTGCAATGAAGAATTTTGCAGAATTATGTGTGTGCAGAATTTCCTTTCCCCCACAGAAGCGTCAGGCAACCTCAATAATACACCTGTAACAGAAAGTGTTGGGGAAACTGAATAGCAGCTTTCCAGATCTTGGTAGAAGCAGGGTAGAGATTCTTCAGCTGCTCTCTAACCACCATGAAATTTTTGGTTATCAAAGATAAGCAGAGGAGAAAGGACAAGGGATAACCATGTTTCCAAGTCATGTTGTATTAGGGTCCTGGACTCCCCCCTGGGTCAGAAGCTCTTTGGCTATCAAAATCATCTGAAAAATTACATGGAAACAAGGGTCCTGACTGGCTAGCAAGGTCATTGAAAACATTCTTGTGCGAACATAATGTCATGAAAATAAAATGCATATTTAGGAGCATTCTGTATGTTTGGCATTCCTTAGGTATAAGAATCAGCTCTTCTGGGGATGAAGTTCCAGTCTGATCTTATTCTCTCACAGCGTGACCAAATGTTACATTTAGATAACCATTTATGGAGTGGAGACTGTAGCCTGACTACATTGTAAAGAACTTACATTCAAAAACCTCAGTGCACAAATCAACTGTTTTAGACGGCAAAAAGTTAGGGGTTGTCTGACATTATCTCTAAAGAAAATACAATACCACCCCATAAAAATTAAAAAGGATCAGAAGAACAGGAACATGCAGATAGTACTCACTTCAAACAATGGAGAGGTCCAGGAGATACTCTAGTTACTCGATTGACACTAGCACCATTCACAGTGCTGAGATGAACTTCAGAGATGTAGAGAGTAACAGAGGAGGACTGCAGCCGTGTTTTCACAACTTCTAGTGGACATGTCAGAATTGCACCAACAGTACCCCCACATCTGCAAAAAGAAGTAAGATTCTAAACCTTGAAGGAACTAGAAAGGTCATTACATTAGCTAAACAGAAGATGGCTCAGGATCATGGTGATGGAGAAGTTAACAGTGATCTGAATTCATGATAGTAGTGTAATTATTACTACGTGCCCTTGAACTAGTGACACCAGTTAATCAACTTCTCTTTGTTAATCCCACAACTAAGAGTGAAAATTTTAACTGCCAAAACAAATAACTCAGATTGGTGCAAAAGTGCACTACCTTTAGTGCATGCAGTTCAACTCGGCTCTGGAAGAGGTCTAAAATGTTTAGCTTCTTATGGTTGAAACTTAACCTTCTCTTCCTAATTTTTGTTGCATTCCTGACCAAAACAAAGCTGTTAACATTCCCAATGTGAAAAACTGGGGTGTGTATATGAGGATATGTACACAATACATTAGCACTATACACAGATAATGGGAGGGGAGGTAAAGAAAGTAGTAAGGCAAAATGTTAAGAGCTATGTTATTCCAGATTATTTCAAAACTCTGCTTTAAATTTTGGCAATGGTAGCAGGAAAAGCAATAGTCTTCTGACAATTTACTGGCTCACTTCTTCAAGGCAAGGAAGTAGATTTACTGTTCAGAGAACAGACCACAATGGACCCGAATCTGGAAAACTGTAAGTCTTCTTATCTGGTTAGAAATGAAAAGAAACATGGTCTTTTCAAGTTTCACTGTACAGTCCTGCCAATCAGCTTTGAGAAGTGGTGCACCACTCCGCCTCCTCCCTTCCACAGCACAACAGAGCCAAGTAAATGATATTTTGACAGTTTTGTAAAGGAGTCATCCTAGTGTGTGGTGCTAATAATTGCTTTAACTAATATCTACATACCCATCTGCTCATTGCACACTGCACACAAAAAAACCTCTCAGGGAAAATAAGTAAAAATAGAAAGTCCATGAATCATGATAAGGGCATGAAGAACACCAATGTTTCTTTACTGCTACCACTGCTGAAAAAGTACATGCCTCAGAATGTCAAAAAAGGATTAAATACTATTCCACTTCCCAGATGAGTTTATATAAACAATCCCCCAATTGATAAATCCAGAGTTCTAGACTTCACTCTGATCATTCTAATTTTTGAAGCTTTAAGTCAGAACCTTACTGTTAATTAAATATAATGATCCCAATTCTACTTGCAGCTAGACTTGTGGAACTCCCACTGAATTCAATAGAAGTGGTGCTTGCTTATTGAAGACAGAACTGGGGGCATTGTTTGGAATTTAAACAGTTTCAGAATAAGATTCTAACCATCAAATATTTTGTGTTGAAAGACTAGGAAAGTCTCAAAACTAGTAATTTTTATTGTTTAAAAATTCTGCTGATTTAACAGCTCTTTTCATCTACCTGCTAATATTATCATATAGTGTTCCACTTAATGATTAGGGGTGAACACCTGGCCCCATTGAGTTCAATAGGGCCAGGATTTCACGTTAGGAGTTAAAAACTTTTCTGTACTAGACAGTGATTCTAAAAAAAATAATGTAATGCTCATGAAAGGTGCCAGAACCCAGAAGAACGAAATCCACTCTATCCAAAGAACAGATAACAGTGAGAGTTTCTTCACCCACCACTATGCCGCAGTACTGACATACTTCCCACCCAAACATAGTTTAGCTTCTGTATGAATCCTCAATCCTTTTCTGTTGCACAGAAGGCCACAAAATTCATGCCAATTAGGATTATGGTTTGTGTATTGCATCCCACTAGACTCAATTCACGAACAGCTATACAGGGAATAATAAAAGTTTGGTCATCTTCACCCATACTATATTTAAATGAGTGAGTATCTCATTACCAATCCCCAGAGCCAATCAGTCTCTTCTCCAACTTCAAGATTACTCTAAAGTGAATTCACTTCCAAGTTTTAAATAGAAGCACATTTTTCTTGATCATGTCTATTCTCAGCACCCTGAGTCACTACACAGTCACTAAGGGATTAGGAGTCAACATACTAACAAAGAGTGTCTGTGTATTAAATACTACATAGATTCCAAAATTGGAGTTCAAATAATATAGTGATGGGGCCATATAAGCACTTTCATGCATAGAAAAGTTAAAATAGCCTAGGGCAGTGGTTTTTAACCTTTTTTAATTTGTGGGCCCCTAATATTTGGAATGGAGATGTGGACCCCTTTGGGAACCTTAGACACTCTGCGGACCCCCAGTGGTCCACAGACCACAGGTTGAAAACCACTGGCCTAGGGAAGTACGATAGAATATTAGCTTACTAAATTAACTTCACATATCTTCATTTGGTAGTGAAAGTAATTCTAAAACTAAAACTTCTTATTTACAGCCATACAAATATATACACATTAACAGACCTGTTCTATCCTAGCTCTTATATTCGCTTTTCATAATTAGATTTCAAAGCGCTTTACAAAAGGAGGTGCAATTTATTTTGCACTGACTCTCTACTTCATGCCATTTGGAACATTTTCCATCCGTAGTCTGAATATATTTTAAATGCTTTATATGCAAAGCGATATACAATCAAGTTATCAAGAATATATGAAACTGCTGCTTTTACCGTGTTAAAAAAAAGACATACAATTAATGCCTGAATTGTTTTTTCCATTTGTGGTATGTACACACCATTAGCTAGGGCAAAGTATTAGAATACTAAAGATACAATGTTCATTACAGTCATAGTAATAAATTTAGTTCTAACACTGGCTTCAGATTCACGTTGCCAGGACAAAGGAATGTGTACTTATGCTTTCTATCCCATATGCTCACTGGGTACTTTCAATTTGTATGGAAAAGAAACATAGCGTTTTCTTGGATGCAGAAGAGGGGCAGAATATTAAGATGCAAATGAGTAAAAGAACAGGGCTATACTTTCAGGGAGCAAATATTTTGCAGGTCCAAAGTCTGGGATTTGCTTTGCTAAATAGTGGCCCAGGTTCAAACACAGATTCATTACCTTATCAACCACAAAGGCTACCTATGAATATTATTCACCAATAGAAAACTAAGCTGGTAATACAGCATTTGATTCCACACTGGTTGGTCCTTAAGATACCAAATATTAAAAAAAATATATATATCACACTAATCAGAAGCCATCTTGATCTCTCCCACACAAACTTCATTCCAGCCTGGTTTTACTGTTGGTTATTTCACAAATTTAGAGCATGCACCAGGGCTGTACACCAGGCATTGTCAGACTTTCCTTTTGTGGATCACATTAGGAGACTGTCTTCTGAATCCCTTCCCCTCTCATCCACAATCATATGGAGGACCCCTATCCCATTTGTCATTTGTCACTCATTCTGTGTGAACTACAGAAGTTGTTTACATGTAGAAATAGTATTAGGAAAATATTTAATATATTTGTAGCTAATACTACTTCTACATGTAAACAATTTCTGTAGTTCACCTGGGGATGTTATGTGATGACATCTGAAAGTCTGGCAGCCTTTCCTCCAAACAGTATTAAGCATTACTTGCTATCCCTGGGATTTTGTAAGGCTGCTATAGTGATTGTAATGTTTGGCTGCCACCTACTTCATACTATTTTTGCCCAATCTTTTTGTTAACTATGTAAAACTTTCACAGTTTTACAAGATTGGAGAAATTATTTGTCTTTTCACTGCTTAATCAATTAAAAATCTGGAAAAGGGGTAAATTTGAAAATCTGTGCCAGCCCCCACTCCCAACCAAAGGTTAGCTGTAAAACATCCTGTCTTACCTTTTAAAATTTGTGCAGTGATTTTTAACAAGGTTTTCAAAAATACCTTGCAGTACACATTTGAAGTAAGGTTTTTTAAAAAGATTTTTCCCAAAAAGTTAAAGTAGCAGGCTTTAGAAAATTCAAAACTACAAAGGATTCTTTATTGTTACTATGAACTTTATCAACTTCAAGTAATTAATCTGTGAAGGTTTCAGTAATTTAAATTAGGAACTAGTACACATATTTGTTCAAATAAGTTTAGACTATGTTGATTCAATTTTTTTTTTAATTATTTGCTGAAGGGGAAAAGAAATTAAATGGAATGAAATTTGGTATTCAAAGCACCTGCCTAGAAAATCTTTTACCCCCCGTTTAAATAATCTATTCCAGTGGTTCTCAAGCAGGGGTACATGTACCCCTGGGCGTACGTAGAGGTCTTCCAGGGGGGTACATCAACTCATCTAGCTATTTGCCTGGTTTTACAACAGGCTACATAAAAAGCACTAGCAAACTCAGTACAAAATAAAATTTCACACAATGATTTTTATACTGTTCTATATTCTATATCAGTGGTTCTCAAACCATGGGCAAGTTTGTTTTAATAGGTCGCCAGGCCCAAGCCCAAGCCCTGCTGCATGGGGCTGAAGCCAAAGCCCAAGTTTTTAAGTGAGGTGAAACTGAGGGAATGCTAGACAAATCAGACTCCTGAAAGGAATACAGTCGTCTGGAAAGGTTGAGAACCACTCATCTATTAAGTTATTTTCAAAATAAGGGGGAAAAACAAATATAGCTATTTCAATATTTAGGTATTGTGGTTTGAGGTGTTTTTTCTTTTTAAAGCAATATACAGCAAAAGTGCCTCTTTTTAGATTAAGTGGAATTGTGCAGGCAAATCGTTTAAATGCAGAGTAGGTGAATGTTTTTAGAAAAGTGGGTACAGGAAAGGGGAACAGACAAGAACTATTACAGTGAATTATTTTAAGAGGCTTTTTGAATTTTACTCATTAATGAGACAGATATAAATATTTTCTCCTCTCACAGTTACATGGATGTAGGATAAAAAAAATTTGTAGACTGCCTCATTTCTAAAATTATAGCATATATGATGAATGCTTGGCATAATAAACTCATATAACCTGTGCTATAGTCTGCAGTGTAGATTTTTAAACACTCTGCATATGAATTATTGCTGATGCAGGGCATGCTATTCTTTATCAGTCAAAGAACTATACAACCGTTAAGTCTCAGCACCACTAGGAGAGATGCAAGTATTAACTTCTATAGACAGGAAAACTGAGGCCTGGAGGTATTAGTTGAAGAGCCAAGATCATACCAGAAGTACATGACACAGCTAGAAACAGAGCCGTGATTTCCTGACTCACAGAGTGTGCTTTAATCACAAGACTATCCTCTCTCTCTCTTTAGTCCTGTTGAATAGGAGGAGGATCTTTGAACTGAAAACTTCTATTTTGCATCACATTAAGAGTTCTCCTCCACAGCTGCCAACATATGTTAGAATGTTGTGTACACAGAAGTACATAACAAAGAGAGGGCTGTATGTCTTATGAAAGCTACAAATAAACAGCAACTGTGTACAATTTTCTTTGTACAAACACTAACACTCTTAGTATACAGATGTGCCAGCTGCACTGATAAATAAGCTAATGGCATGTTAAAAGAGGTCTCAATACACATTCACAGAAGACATTCATTCCCACCACCATCTCTCATCTTAAGGTACAAATACATTTAAAAAGGAAACAGACAAAGTTAAGGCTAAAATCGTCACCTCATTCTTTGGCTGGTGTTAGAGGTGATTTGCGGCCACCTGAAAGTGACCCTTGTTAGTAGCAAGCTATGTGATACCATAATGCAAGCTGTGACACGGATATCCAACAAGACACTTAGAGATGGAATTTCAGACATTGCTTTCAATTTAAAAAAAAAAAAAGACATTTCTTTCATTAGGGCTTACATTTGGTGTCCTTATTTCCACCCGTTCCCCACTTACTCTGCGTGGGATAATTTTGTAGAGTTCAAAAAGAACTCTCTTTGGGCTTGATTCTTGCAGCATTTCCATTTCCCTCCAGCAACACCTGAACCAGTGTGAAACATGTTTCACTATATTAAGAAAAAAAGTACCAGTACAGCCCATCTGTTCGGATTATAATATTTCATTTAACCACCTGCTTACAGTAGCGGAGAGTACAGGTATATGGAGATAAGAAGCTCACTTCCTATGCATATGCTACTCCTGACAGAATTCTGCGCCCCCACAATTCATACATCCTGCATATTTCTGTGCCCCCCACAGAGAAAAGTGCAAAAGAAATCTGCAGTGGGACATGTGCCTCTTCCCTGGCAGCCCAGGCACCCTCAAAAACGCAAGTCACTGTGGGGGGGCTGGGCATGCATGTGTGCCTCCGGGGAGACCTTGATCACAGTCAGAGGGTGGGGCTGGGCATGCGTGCCTGCCAACAAGTGCGAGAGAGACTCTGTCCCTCTCGCTTGCTACTGTGGCTTGCCGGGGGCATGGAGGGGTAGGTTTTTTTTATTATGCACAAGGATAGCTCTTTCTCCCAGGCAGAAATGTAGCAGCCTGCCTGCTTAGTAACATTGTTAATATTCCTATTGTTAGTTAACTGTTCCCATTCTCAGTCAATTCCTGCAGGAGCACAAAACCTGTAAGAGTTTTAAGGCCCCTACATTGCCAGAGTGACGTAAAGCCTTATAAATGACTTTACGGAAATCAGTGAGGAATATCTATGTGCTTTCTCACTTTTCTCCTGTGCCATAGTGGCACAATGGAGTTAGATTACAGCTCAGGATTTATTTTACTTACATATTATAAAGAAGGGGGAGAAAGAAAGAAAAAAAGACTGAGGGCAAATAAAACATTTACCAAGCAGTCAATAAAATGTCAGGACAATCAAAACCAAGCACTTACCAAAGTACCCCCCAGGTCCAGGACAATGATTAGCAAAACTGTATGCCTTTTATGTGTGAAAGTCTGAGCAATTTAAAATGACATTCTACTTTTTGGGAGGGGGGGCAGTTTGGTGATCTGTAATGTAATTTAAATCAAAATCCAGGATTATAATTTGATTGCAAGGTATTAGTTACCTAGTGTTTGTAACTTAACTTTCATGTGTTTAGGAAATACTGAATAGTTACTGTGACTTTTTTCTGTATTGTAGTTTAAATAAAATTACCAAAACAATTGAAACTGGTGTGATTATACTGCATTATTTTGACAAATAGAATATGCAGAATTTTTAATTTTTTGACACAGCATCCCCCCAGGAGTAATATGCCTGCTGTCAACAACTGGTCACCAAATGCCTGGAGACTGTAGCAGACACTGTTTAATGACACATACTACAACCTTATTAAAAATGTAAGTATAAGCAGAAAGAATATGTACTAATGGGTAGGTACAATTTACAGTGGAAAGCCAACCACTACAGTAGCCCTTTATGCTTTGGATACTCTTTCCCGACTTTTTGCTCTGCCATCAATGCAGTGATCTTATGTACACCACGAGTTTTTCCTTGGCACAGGACTCTTACTCCAGCTGGTAGTTCAAAAGGCTATTTTAACGTAAAAAGTTACATTAACACAATGGTCCTTGTGTAGTTACCAGTACCTTATGTCTCCCCCGCCCTCTTCATCATTTAGCTTGTTTACTTTTTGTATTTCATTTAGCTTTGGTGATGGGAAGAGACTAACCTATTTTCATTTCTCACACACTAGCACAACGTTCTAATCTCTCAATTGCAAGGGAACATTTGCACCCCAACAAAATCACTACTTCCAGGGAAAAGTAAAAGCAAGCAAATAAATAAATAAAAAATGTGAAAAATATTTATTTTAGTATTTTTAAACAAAACAAAAAAACACCACCACCACACACAATCAACTTCTCTAGAATTTGCACTTAACCTGCCAGATTAGAGAATGGTGTAGGGAGGGGAAGGTTCAATAGAGATTTGTAATAATGCATCAGCTGTTTACTTGTCTGGCTAGAAGGAAAATTCCCAAACGTTGAGGAACTGAATACTATGCAGTGATTAACTGTAGTCACAAGACTTGCTGAACTGGCACTGAAATACTAAGTGAAGCCCTGATCTTGAAAAGGAATGTATTGTAAAAAAATATATAAAATAAAAATTGAATTTTAACTTGAATCGTTAGTACTGACAAAAATCAATCTGTGCATGTCCCTCCACTGCGATTCAACAGACAGAATCTGTGGGTAAATAACTAAAATATCAGACACGCTGCTAAACATAAAGTTCCTTGTATGTCTATACAGGTTATTTACAAATAGGTCAGTAACTGACAGTAGCATAAATGAGATCAAAGTGCATTTTAATAGGAAACACGTGTTATCCCTGTGTATCAGTCAATTCCTAATATTAGTCTTCAATATTTGTTGCACTCACAGTTTATTTAGTAAGACTGACGCCAAAAATACATAGAAAGAAACACCCACTTCTTTGGGTTCATAATTCTGGCACACCATTAATAGATGGCCAAACTACTACAGTTTACTAAAAAGAGATTCTGTAACCCAGTGTTACACAGGCTGAAGCTCGCAAACAGCTCTTTAAGGCAGGGGTAGGCAACCTATGGCACGCGAGCTGATTTTCAGTGGCACTCACACTGCCCGTGTCCTGGCCACCGGTCCGGGGGACTCTGCATTTTAATTTAATTTTAAATGAAGCTTCTTAAACATTTAAAAAACCTTATTTACTTTACAGTTTACTTTAAAGTTTACCTTATTTACTTTACAACAACAGTTTAGTTATATATTATAGACTTATAGAAAGAGACCTTCTAAAAACGTTAAAATGTATTACTGGCACGCGAAACCTTAAATTAGAGAGAATAAATGAAGACTCGGCACACCACTTCTGAAAGGTTGCCGACCCCTGCTTTAAGGTATCTCCTGTGACTCTTTGCAACACATGATATTAGAACACTATGCAATTTAATTAATAATCTTAGTTATTAACCAATCAGGACACTTTTACTATGTTATTAACCAATTGTAGTTGATAAAATCATAGAATCATAGGACTGGACAAGTGGACTTGAGAGGTTATCTAGTCCACTCTCCTGCACTCAAGACAGGACTGAATATTATCTAGACATTCCTGACAGGAGTTTGTCTAACCTGCTCTTAAAAATCTCCAATGATGGAGATTCCATAACTTCCCTAGGCAATTTATTCCAGTGCTTAACCACTCTGACAGTTAGGAAGCTTTTCCTCATGTCCAACCTACACCTCCCTTGCTGCAATGTAAGATCATTGCTTCTTGTCCTAATCTCAGAGTTTAAGAAAACTTCCTTGTAACAACCTTTTACGTACTTGAAAACTTTTATATCCTCAGTTTTCTCTTTACCAGACTAAACAAACCCAATTTTTTTCAATCTTCCCTCATAGGTCATGTTTTCTAGACCTTTAATCACTTTTGTTGCTCTTCTCTGGACTCTCTCCAATTTGTCCACATCCTTCCTGAAATGTGGCACCCAGAATTGGACAAAATACTCCAGTTGAGACCTAATCAGCGTAGAGTAGAGCAGAAGAATTACTTCTCATGTCTTATTTACAGCACTCCTGCTAATACATCCCAGAAGGATGTTTGCTTTTTTTGCAACAGTGTTACACTGTTGACTCACATTTAGCTTGTGATCCACTATGACCCCCAGATCCCTTTCCGCAATACTCCTTCCTAGACAGTCATTTCCCATTTTGCATGTGTGCAATTAATTGTTCCTTCTTAAATGGAGTACTTTGTATTTGTCCTTATTGAATTTCAATCTATTTACTGCAGATAATTTCTCTAGTTTGTCCAGTACATTTTGAATTTTAAATCGTATCCTCCAAAGCACTTGTGACCCCTCCCCCAGCTTGGTATCATCCGCAAACTTTATAAGTGTACTCTCTATGCCATTATCTAAATCACTGATGAAGATATTGAACAGTACCGGACCCACAACTCATTCCTGCGGGACCCCACTGAAAACTACTTTCTGGGAACCACTTTCTAACTAGTTTTGCACCCACCTTAATGTAGCTCGATCTAGGTTGCATTTCCCTAGTTTGTTTATGAGAAGGTCGCGTAAGACAGTATCAAGAGCTTTACTAAAGTCAAGATATACCACGTCAACCAATTCCCCCCCATCCACAAGACTTGCTACCCTATCAAAGAAAGCTATCGGGTTGGTCTGACACAATTTGTTCTTGACAAATCCATGCTGACTGTTACTTATCATCTTATTATCTTCTAGATCAGTGGTCTCCAAACTTTTTTGATCGCGCACCCCTATCAGTAAAAATTTTTTGAGCATGCACTCCCTGCCGTGCCGAAGCAAAAAACAAAAAAAGCGCTCCTCCTGCCGCACACCCTCTTTGGAGACCACTGTTCTAGATGTTTGCAAACTGATTGCTTAATTATTTGCTCCATTATCTTTCCTGGTACAGAAGTTAAGCTGACTGGTCTGTAATTTCCTGGGTAGTCCTTATTTCCCTTTTTATAGATGGGCAAATATAGTGCCATTTTCCAATCCTCTGAAATCTCTCCCATCTTCCATGACTTTTCAAAGATAATCACTAATGGTTCAGATATCTCCTCAGTCAGCTCCTTGAGTATTCTAGGATGCATTTTATCGGGCCCTGGTGACTTGAAGACATCTAATATGTCTAAGAGACTTAACTTCTTTCCCTATTTTAGCCTCTTCTGATCCTACCTCATTTTCACTGGTATTCAGTAGATCAGATGTCCAACCACCACCAACCTTCCTGGTGAAAACCGAAACAAAGAAGTCATGAAGCACTTCTGCCATTTCCACATTTTCTGCTATTGTTTTTCCCCCTCCTCATTGAGTAACGGGCCCACCCTCTTGGTCTTCCTCTTGCTTCTAATGTATTTGTAGAAAGTTTTCTTGTTACCCTTTATGTCTCTAGCTAGTCTGATCTCATTTTGTGACTTGGCCTTTCTAATTTTGTCCCTAATAATAATACCTGCTCAGCCATTTCACGGTGAGAATAATATTACTAGTATTTATCAATTACAATTGGTTAACAACATAATAAAAGTATCCTGATTTTTCTATATAAAAAAAATGAATTCACACCATTGTGGCTTTTTTGGGTAATGCTGATTGCTAATTTGGCTCCTGAACCACTGAGGTCTGAGTATCAGTACTATAACTTTCACCAAAGCTTCCTCTACAACAGTGGTTCTCAAACTTTTGTATTGGTGACCTCTTTCACATAGCAAGCCTTTGAGGGTGACCCTCCTTGAAACATTAAAAACACTTTTTTATATACCGCATATACTCGTTCATAAGCCGAATTTTTTTTTAGTAAAAAAGGGAAGCATCAGAGAAGGGGGTCGGCTTATGAACAGTATAGGGAGGGAGAGGTGGGACACAGTCCCTCCCCACAACAAAGGGAGTAAGGAAAGGCAGCACAGCCAGCAGAGCCAGAAGGGAAGAGGCGGGGCCAGAGTCTCTCTGCTTCTGGCCACACTGCTCTCCCCCCAGCCTCCGAAGCAGCTGCAGCTCCGGGGCTAGCAGGCTGCAGCCGTGCCGATCGGCCCTGCCCCCCCAGAGCAGGCTGTGGCCACGCCGCCCAGCCCGCCGGAGCACACTGCGCCTGTGCCGCCTGGCCCAGCCCGCTGGAACATGCTGCGGCCACGCCACCCAACCTGCTGGATCACCTCCAGCCAGGCCAGAGATATGGCCCTCCCGAGATAAGGTGGGAAGGGAAGGGATGGGGAGAGTCTGGGGGTCCCGGGCTAGGGGTGGGGTCATGTGGGGGGAGTGGTCCTGACCTCCAGTTTCTCCCCCCCAAAAAATTTCCCCACCAGTTGCTGTCCTGGCCCGTCACTTTGTTTCCTTAGGTTTACCTCCATGCCTACAGACGCTCGAGGTAAACAAACCATTTTGACCTGCCAACGGCTTATCCTGATGACCTGAAAGCCAAAGTTTGCTGACTCCTGATTTATAGGGTCGGCTTATGAATGGGTCATAAAAATTCTCCATTTTTACTTATCCATCTTGTGGAGGTCAGCTTATGAACGAACCGGCTTTTTAATACCATTATAAATGCTGGAGGCAAAGCGGGGTTTGGGGTGGAGGCTGACAGCTCGTGACCCCCCATGTAATAACCTCATGACCCCCAGTTTGAGAACCCCCGCTCTATAACTTCATCATTCCCCTCACCAAACCCTCCCCATAGACTTAACTTCTTTTTGAGGGGATGGGAGTGGAGGCTTTTTGTTTTGTTTATTAACACAAATCATAAGTCATGATTTAGATAGCTAATATGAAAATAAAGAGATACACTTACTTCTCTGTAACAGAACAGTCAGTATTTTGCTAATTATTTCAAGGCCTGATCCTGCAAACACTCATGCCTGTAATTTTACTCCAGTCAAAAGTCCCAGTGACTGTGACACAGGTGAGTAAAGCTGCTCGTGTGTAACTTTCTGAAGGGATCAGGTACTAGTTCAGAACCTTACCAACATGTCACAATGCAAATCAAAACCAATGGTTTCTAATTAGAGAGTTTAACACATACACCCCCAATCTAAAAGCTGCTTTGCATAGGCTGAACCCAGCGCTCACACAGAGCAATTCACAAGATTAAGGCCTAAATCTGGCAGGTATTTTTAAATGTATATTTATCACAAGCCTTATCAGCTTTAGCAAGTGTTGTGTGGCATGTTCCTCTTATAGACTATAACTTTGCCTCTCATTAGTAATTTTGTGTTATATCTTGGGTTCTGAACCACAATTTGATCTGCACAAGTGGACTCCTGTGCCCACAGAGAGCCCCAATGATTTAAGGACTGCACAATTGGCACCTTGCTATAAATTCACTGAAGCTCAAGACAAAAACTGATAGGAAGATATTTAAAATAAATAAGTAAAAAATGAAGATGAAAGACTATCACTATTCTTCCTAATATACAAATTATGGCCATAAACCTGCAAATTATGGGGCACAGGCAGACTCCTGAGACGAAGAGAAGCTCCTCTGTCCATACACTGTAATTTGTAGGACTGAGGCCTAGATTTTACAAAACAAAACTAGAGGTAATCAATTAGGTATACTTATAACAAGAACAAAACAAGTAATTGTCACTTCTCCAGCCTGTTTCTGCTAAGTTTCAACAGAGGAGATGTATCCATCTTTTCTAAACTGTGGTTCTACTCTAAAAAAAAAAAAGGAGTGTGTAAAAATGGCACCTTCATGACAACAGATCTGATCCCTGTGTGCATTCAAAGGGCTATCCGCTTACTTTAGTGACAGAAAACGAGTATGGCTTTGTTTGTGTTTTTAATTATCATTAGCACCACAAAACCAGGGCAGTTAAGACAGTGACGATTTCAATAAAGGTAATGAAGTTGCATAGAAGTAGTTGAGGGCCTAATTTGTCCTGCAGCTACTTTATTACCCATGATGTGCAAGAAGGAAAAAAAAAAAAAAAACCACTAGCTTGATTTTCAGATTGCAGGTTGAGTTTGTAGAGCCAGCAGCTAAAGAAGATGCCTTTTTACTTGCAAACCTACTACATTTGATAAGGAATAACTGGCCTTGTCTACTTTACCATTTTTATTAAAATCTCCCACTATGTGCTACCACTAGTGGACCTGCACCCAATGTATACAGGATATTGGCGTTTCAACCACTGTGCCATCCAGATATGCCCCAAGCAGGATTAGCACGTCCACTGCTGCATTGAAGAGAGAGCTACAGGCCTAGGGCTAGAGTGCAAACAAGGCCAGAAAGACAGCCATTTTTAGAGTCACTTTTCAGAGCAGCATTGTACATTAAACAGTAGATTTGAAATCTAGTAAAAAAAAAAAAGGATGAAAAATCGCTTAAAATATCACACAATCACAAGTCCACCTGACCATTTTGCAATTTTACTATCATTTATCTATTTTCTAAAATCTCCTTCTCCCTTAGAATATATGAAAAACCCACAAAAACAAAAGGAATTGACTGACTGCACAAGGGAAACTGACTAAACACAAAGTGCTGTCAAAAGAACACAGTAAATAAACTAGATTTTTTCCCTACTCTTTTTTTCAGCTATTGAACTCTTAAGCCCCGATTCTCTAAACAGTTTCATGCACGTCAATTATAAATACATGAAAAGTTGTGTTAATGTGAATGGGATTAGTCACATGCTTAAAGCTAGCATGTGCATGGAAGTATTCTCAGGAGTAGGGCCTTGGGTGTTACTTGGGACAGCAATAGGTAAACAATTTTCAGACCAAAAAAAGATTTTTGAAGTCGATGGGAGCTACTAGTTCAGAATAGGGTTGCCAACTTTCTACTCCCACAAAACCAAACACCTTGCCCTGCCCTTGAGGCCCTACCCCTTTTATGAAGCCCTGCCCCCCACTCACTCCATCCCACCCTCCCTCTGTCACTCGCTCTCCCGACCCTCACTCACTTGCTGATTTTCACTGGGCTGGCTCAGGGGGCTGGGGTGTGGGAGGGGATGAGGGCTCTGGGATGGAGCCAGAAATGAGGGATTCAGGGTGCGGGAGGGGGCCCCGGCTGGGGGAGTGGCCAGGGATGAGGGATTTGGGGTGCAGGAGGAGGCTCCAGGCTAGGGGATGGAGCCAAGGAGTTTGGAGTATGTGAGGGGGCTCCGAGCTGAGACAGGGGGTTGGGGTATGGGAGGGGGGTATGGGCTCTGGACTGGGGGTGCGGGCTCTGAGGTGGGGCCAGAAATGAGGGGTTCAGGGTGCAGGAGGGGGCTCCAGCTGGGGGTGCAGACTCTGGGGTGCGGCTGGGGATAAGGGATTTGGGGTACAGGAGGGTGCTCCAGGCTGGAACCAAGGGGTTTAGAGGGTGAGAGGAGGATCAGGGCTGGGGCAGGGGGTTGGGGTGTGGGGGGGGGGTGAGGGCTCTGGCTGGGGGTGTGGACTCTGTGGTGGGCTGGGGATGAGGGGTTTGGGATGCAGAAGAGTGCTCCAGACTGGGATCAAGGGGTTTGGAATGTGGGAGAGGGATCAGGGCTGGGGCAGGAGGTTGGGGCATGGGAGGAGGTCAGGGGTGCAGGCTGTGGGCGGCGCTTTCCTCAAGCAGCTCCTGGAAGCATCATCATCAGCAGCAGCAGCATGTCCCCCCTTCCACCTGGCTCCTACACAGAGGTGCGGCCAGGCCGCTGTGTGCGCTGCCCCCGCAGCTCCCATTGGCCATGGTTCCCGGCCAATGGGAGCTGCGAAGCTGGCACTTGGGGGGCTTGGGCAGCGTGCAAAGCCCCCTGGCTGCCCCTACATGTCGGAGCCAGAGAGGGGACATGCCTCTGTTTCCAGGACCCACACAGAGCCATACCAGGCAGGGAGCCTGCCTTAGCCCTGCTCCGCCGCCGACCGGACCTTTAACAGCCAGGGTCCCTTTTCGACCAGGTGTTCCAGTCGAAAAATGGACACCTGGCACCCTAGTTAAGAACAGCAAAGCATCCAGGGAATGCACTTGACCCACAAAATATAGCAAGGGATCTAACAATATTAACAAGCAGAAAGGCTCATTATTTAGCTGTTCAGGTTTTACTGGTTTATTTAAAAAGTTCAAAACTTAATTTTTGTATAAAAAAAAAAAAAAAAAAAGACACAAAGCCAACACCTTCTTTTAAAAACCTAAGACCAAAAGGAATATTTCCACCGCTTAAAAATAAAATCCCAATTAAATTAATTTAAAAAAAAATTCTGATCGTGTTGCAGTGTTTGAGTTTCAAACTAAGAATCTGGCAGTAACACTGAACTGATTTTCATTATCCAAGTTAAGAGAACTGCAAAAACACGAAAAGAAAACAATTTATGTGTTACTCTTTATGCTTGGTTTTTGGAGTTTCTATTATTAACAGAAGTAAATAAATTTGTTTATAACTTCATCTTTATGTTGACAGTGGCCCTTTAAATAACATCAGCTTTCTAATAGAAAATTCTAGATATGCCACAATTCTCAAAATATCATTAACTATTTTTACCACGGGCACAGAAGTTCAAAGTAGCAAAACCCAATTCATGGAGCAAGTTACACGGTCTCAATTTTAAACAAACATTGGGTTTTTCTGAGAGGATTATTTGGGCAAAAGAGGAAGGGGAAGCTGCAGGAGGGAAGGCATTGGGGTGGCCTAGGAAAGGAAGAGGATCAGGACTAAATCTGAAATATATCGAAGTATATTAATTTGTGCCAAGAGTCTTAAGTTTGGGAAAGTGGGTTTGGTCCAGTGGTTAGGACAACTGAAGTAAAGCTGACAGTACTTTTTGCCTTATTGTTATGAATTACCTCCCAATAGTTTAATTATACAGGCCCTGTACAACTTAAAAAAAAACAAACACACACCTAAATTAGCTACCAGTTAACATCTTAAACTGAACACAGGAAACTATCAGTGCATGAATCCTCCCTTTCAGACACTAACATTGTTAATCTGTGCGGTGTACCTTCATCCTACGAATTATAAAGACTTAACTCTGTTTCAGTATTTTGCAGAGATTCACTAAAAACTACAAGCAGACAAACAGCTGCAAGACTTCAGTTATTTTTAGGATTCCAAAGATTTCTGGTTAGCTGTACAGATTGCAGAATGCCCTGGAGACTATTATTGCAGCACGTTTACCTATTCAGGAGAAAGGTCAACTTGCTGCAGGGAACCAAAGAACTTAAAAAAAAAAAAAAAAAAAAAGTGAAAGTCAAGAAACTGCACAGCTTAGCCACACATGCAAAAAAATTTCCAACCTCCTATGTAGTAATGTAATATCCTTGACTGGTCCCTGAGAGCACACAGCCTGAGTTCCTACTGTTTTAAGGATAAAGTCAGTCTGTGCAACCCCAAGGCCCTCGGCATTTCTGGAACAGAAAGGAAGTCACTCCAACACAGATGCTAGTTACTAAACTAATTTTCATTTGTGACTCTCCAATTTCTAGTACCCCTTCCCGCCCCACAAATTCCAAAGTCAATTACTAAGATGCCCCCCCTCTCCCATGAATTCCAAAACCAATTACTAAGGTGCATCATTCTTTTCTGTATAGATTTTTTTTTAAATGATTCCTGCTACAAACCTTTTCACAGAAGGTCCTATAATCAACAGATTATTTATTTAATGTACATGCTTGGACTGGACTAAAATATTAATCTAGATGCTATCCAGTACAGAGATCTATTAACATGATTCTCCAATCTTAAAATTTTAAATCTTCTGTACCTTTCCCTTCCTGGCCTGGGTTAATATGCCCGATCTAGTACCCACCCATCACCAGACTACATGGGAATACAAATGCATGGACTCATCCAGAAGTCAGAAGACAGAGGGCCCATGCTAACCCCTGGTTAATTGTGTAGTTCTTAAAAAAAAAGAGAGTTCTAAGAAGTGCAACCAAACAATTCTTCGGGTGACTGGAAATCTAGCATAAGGCACTGATCCTAGATCAAGATCCAGTAGTGAAGATTTCTAATCCCCAATGCAAGGTGCTTGAAGTTAGTGGGACTCTACATGGGCACATGGGTTTGTGGCTGTGGCTCCTGATGTATGGCTAGAATACAGTACTAATATAATAATATAGTATTAATATAGTACTTTGGCTGTGTTGAAAGTGAGCAATATCAGTGATTGCACAAGCATAATGCAACACCTACCCAGGCTTGACAGTATATCTAAAAGTATAAATCCTTTTAATCAACTTTCGGTGCTTCTGATGTAGAATATTAAAAAGAGCTTCTGATTAAGTGTGGTAAACTGGGTGAAAGCAGAAAATGTGTGTTTTAATATGGCTAAATGTCGATGTATACACCTAGGAACAGACTGTAGGCCATATTGACATCATGGAGAACTCTGAAAAAGATTTGGGGGTCATGACAGATAATCTTCTGAACATGAGCTCCCAGTGCAACACTGTGGCCAAAACAGCTAATGTAATCCTTGGATGCATAAACAGGGGAATCTTGAGTAGGAGTAGAGAGGTTATTTTACTTCTGTATTCAGCCTTGGTATGACCACTGCTGGAATTCTGTATCAAATTCTGGTGCCCACAATTCAAGAAGGATGTTGATAAATTGGAGACTGTTCAGAGAAGAGCCACAAGAAAGATTAAAGGACTAGAAACCATGCTTTATAATGACAGACTCAAGGAGCTCAATCTATTTATCTTAGCAAAGAGAAGGTTAAGGAGTGACTTGATTACAGTCTATAAGTCACTACATGGTAAACAAATATTCATAATAGGCTTTTCAGTCTAACAGAAAAAGGTATAACATGATCCAATGGCTGGAAGTTGAATCTAGACAGATTCAGACTGGAAATAAGGCATAATTTTTTAACAGAGAGAGTAATAAACCTTTGGAACAACTTACGAAGGATCATGGTGGATTCTCCATTGCTGGCAATTTTTAAATCAAGATTGGATGTTTTTGTAAGAGATCTGCTGTAGGAATTATTTTGGGGAAGTTCTATTTTGGATCAGACAAGATGATCCCAATTGTCCCTTCTGGCCTTGGAATCTATCAATCTATGAATTATGGTTCTACTGTGTAACTTATTTTGCAATAAAAAAAGTCTGAATACTGGTATTTCAGTATATAGATAGTAAAGCAAGGATTCATAAAGTGGCCAAAAGCGTTTGCTATTTAAAACAATACTTCCTTGCAAGTTTTCTTTTTTAAGACCAGATGTTCCAATAGCAGAAAAATGATTTGCAAAGTTCTCTGTTACCAAATGAACAAAATGCAAAGTTCTTGTTTTAATAACACCTTTGAATCTCCTACTCATCTGTCTTCTACACATCAAAATGAGCCAATGCTTATTTGATGTTTCCCTGCACTATTGACTTTCTAGCTCCAAAAGTGACTTCTACCATATTTTGATATATTTTTGAAAGATTCTCATCTTTGGAAGCTATAGTCGTCTAAAAGGTAAATTTTGCTGGGACACTAGTAATAAAAATTTCACATAACAATAGTGACACTTTCATAAAGCTATTGAGGGAGCAGAAATGTACTGGCGGTCCAATTACTCCAGAAGAAATATGTAGTAAAACTTGAATGTTTACTAGGAAAAAGTTTGTGTTACTTCAATATACCCAGGGTATTTCAATGGACCTAATCCCATGTAAGAAGAGGTACCTAATTGTTTATTATTTTTAGATAGCTGAATATTATTTCTATTTTAAGTTGGATGTCATAAAACACCGATAATAGTTACCATCATCTTTACTTGCTTATTTTTCATAAAATGAAACTGACAAAGTAAAATGGCTTTAATATTTAAAAACAGTAAACAGGTTGTAGTTGTTACATAATTTTTCAAAGTTCAGTATGCTACAAAAATCAATCAAGCCTGCTATAAAGGGAGCTATGTGAGTATGGGGCATGTACATGGGGGTGAGGGTGGGGAGAGGAAGGCAATCAGAAATAGAATGTGGATCCTTTCAACTCTAGTTCTTTAATTTAAAATCCAGACCAACCTGGTAGTAGCCATGAGCTGTTACAATCAGATATTTGTTTGGTGCCTGTTATGAAAGGAGCTAGTGATCACAATTCAGTTCTAAGAAGATGTGTCTGCACCATTAAGTCACTACAACCGACTTCTTCAGCGGTAGTCTCAATACAGAGGCCAACAATTAAATAGAAATGAAGACAGAACTGCCCCCTCACCCCTAAAGCTAGTCCCCCTCACCCCTAAAGGAAGTGATGTTGAAGTTTTCTATTTTGGTCCCATATCTGGAACATTTCATAAGCATTACATTCACCCCAATAAGATGAATAAAATCCTGTTTTCCTACCTTCCCATATTATTCCCACCACACACGATTTGAGTAGAGCATTAGATATGGTAACTGTCCTGATATAAAATAATATTTTAAAGTGCTCTTCTATATTCTTCAGCAAAATCTAAAATAAAGGAATCATTCAAGGAAAGATCACTCTTCATGCTATAAACTAAAGTGACATAGGGGTTTTTCAGTTACCCTAAATAACTTTCACACTGCTAAATGAATGAATATATACTTTTGGTTTTGCTGAGACAGGATTAGAAATAAATCTGTGGCTAGCACCCAGTGAAAAGGTAATATAAGGGGTCTCAGCACCTTCTGCACAACATAGCCTTTGACTCATTTGAAGGGCCTGGTAGCCAGACCAGAAAGTTTACAGATCAGACCTCTTATCAAGGGCAGGAAAATTCATTAGCTGCAGAGATTAATAATCTGCATCTGGACTTGATTCAGTTTACAGACCTGAACCTTGTGTTTACTCTCAAGCAAGCTTCTCTCACTCCCTTGGCCTTCCTTTTGTAGAGCTGTCAAGTCAGGGTGCTGAGATGAGGGTTCAAAATGTTAGAGGCAGCAGGGACTCTCTCTCTCGTTTTTCTGAAGATTTACAAGGAGCTGAAACCCAGGAGGCACTGTCCTGGGCCCTGCTGCTGCATTACTTCTCTCCTTCCACTTGTACATCTGGAGGACAGAAACTGGAAGTAATTGTACCTGCCCAGGCACTGTTACAAGGAAAGTGCTGGGGATCAGACACACATTCTGCTCATTAAGATCCTAGAGTGTCTACTCACACCCAAATCCTATAGTTTGGTTCAGCCTGAAACTGCAATCTCCTATCAGAGAGACCTGCCCTCCCCCAAGACCATACTCCCAATCATCAAAAACCAGGGCAACTAGATAGACCACCCTCATGATTCTTCACAGAACACAGCTAAGGTATCCTCGCCCAGCTGTACCAGAACACCAAGCCCAAATGACTAACCCTGAGAATCCATTCCCACCTCCTCCCCCCACCTTTGCATCTGTACATATGTACACACAAACACACACAGCTGTACGTACACACACATACACGCAGATGTACATACATACACACACACAGCCCAGTTAAGTCGCCCTTCTTTTCTATAAGATCTGTCTAGATGAACCTTCTCCTCTCCTCCCCCTCCACCTATACACCTGGTCCCTCTTCCCACCCTAGGAACTGTCTGAAGACCCTGCAAACAACACTACAATGGACAGGCCATCTAAAGAAGTTCCTCAGGTTACAGATCCTGAGAAGATTAAGACAACCCCCTGGCACCCAACTCCTCCAGCAGAACAAGAGTGACGAGATCATTTGCTATTCAAGGATATACAATGATGCAGTAAACAGCTCAAAAACCATCCCAGCCAACAGGCCTTGCTGCCAGCCAAATACATGCTTCTGCATGCAGCACTTCTCCAATCTCTTCTGCCTTTGGGGTAGAGGGAGGTGTGTGCATGACACATTCCTCTCCTGAGAAACATACCATTAAACAAACTATAAAATACCCCAAAGGCCATCTACGCCCCCAAGGCACATCTCCAATTTCCACTAAGAGACCACATAAAAACAGAGAGAGTCACCCCCACCTCTCTCCCCTGCCAGGCCCCCATACCATGTGGCAGTATAAGGAGTGGGGGGCTAGAGAGAAAAACTAGTGGCTCCACCTACCCTCCAGCAAAGAGATGCACCAGGCTGTGTCTCTGGCTCATCCTCTCTCATGCTTGGCCCCTGCAGACAGGAGGTGATGGGCGCCTGTGCTCAGTCAGGTCGCTCACTGCTGCTGACCATGGAGCTGTCCGGCGGCAGAGAAGGCTGCGTCCCGCGTGGAGAGCGAACCCACACCGGCTCCTCCCGGCCACAGATAACGGCAGCCGGGGTTGTTGCTCCCGCGGCTGCAGCCACAGCAAACCAGGGACCTGGACTTATGAACACGCAGCTGGGCCCAACATCAACAGACACCGTCACTGGCCCCCGGCAGGACGTGACATTGCCGCCCCGCTCCAGCTGGCCCCGTTCACATGACCAGCGCCGCAGCACTGGGAGGGGAGAGGCTAGAGAGAAGCGGTGCAGAGAGGGGAGTTCACTCAGGCGACTGGGGGGGCGGGGGATCCTCCTACAGCCTCCTCTCCTGCCTCCACATTCAGAAGCGGGAAGGGAAAGGAAAGGCTGGATCACGGCAAGGGGGAGGTGGAGAAGGGGATGCAGTAGGGTGTTCCCTGGGGGAGATTTCTTAGCATAGGTGGGAGAGGGATTTCCGGGAGGGAAGCTGTTATCTAGCAGGAGCGGCGGCTGCTGAGAGAGCATTTCTGTGTCTAGATAATCACAAGCTGTAATGGGGGGGGGGGGGAATGATCCTACCTTTGCTGCCTCCCCACCATCCTTACTGCTCCCTGCGGCTGCAGCCAGAGCCGTGCAGCCAGCAGGGAAAGGTGGGTCCTCTTTCAGGGAAGGGCAGAAGAGTTTCCCTCCCCGGGAGTGCTAAAAAAGGGGGTTCCCTTCGTGGAGGGGCAGGAGACCCAGTGGTCTCTGTTTTGAAGCTCTCAAAGACCCAGGTGGTCTCTGTTGTGTGACAGCTCCTCCCCGGAACGACCAGGAGCGGAACTAATGGAGGGACTGAGGGCTGATCCTCGTTCTGCGGGGGTGGGCACTGATGCGGCCCCGGCTCGGCGTCTGGTCCCGGAGAGAGCAGCATACGACGACGGGGGAGGGGTAGTAGTGAGCAGGATGCGGAGCTGAGGCAGCCACACCGCCGTGGAGATGGGAAAGGAAAATGCAGCGGGCTCAAGCCACCTTCGCGACCGCCGGTCTGACGACGCGGTAGCCAAGTCCGGCGCAGTAGCCAAGATGGTCACGTTTGCGTGGCGGAAACTACAAGTAGTTGCAGAAGGGGAGGGTTGCTGTTTGTGCCGCTAGGGCCGGAGGACTCCGGGCAGGGGCTGGGTATTTCAGGGAAGGGCTGGGGGGAGGAGAGGGGAATCCACCCGCTTGCAGAATAAACTGGGCCGCCTTACAGGAAAGCGGGAGATGGGAGAAAGTGTTTAACCCTGGTAGCTGCGCAAACAATGCCATCCTCGGCCCAGACACCCGCTTGCTCGTCTATCTCTGCAAGACATTGCCCGAAAGTGCCCGGCTACCTCGCACCATGACAGCCGCGTTCCCCACTGCAAACAGCCCCTGCTGCCATGCAGCCCAGATACCTCCTCCTGAAACGCCGCCGCCACCCCAAGACACCCTTTTACATCCCCGCTCGCCAGTTTCCACCTACAGTGCCCTGAAACCCCATTCCCTCCCTCCAAGCTGTCCCCGAGGTGTCCACGGTCCCCATCCCAACCCTCCCTCCGCATCGCCAGCCAGCTCGTTCACCCCCAAACGCCAACCAAGTCACTCTCCGCCCAAGCATCTCAACCCTTTGCCCACCCTCCCACACGCCACCTCCCCCTGGAGAGAATTAGTTGAGACCCCCCCCTACCACACACACACACTCACACCCACCCAACCGCCCAGCAGATCATTCCCTAGTCCCTAGAGCCTGCAGACACTGCAGTGGCTGGCCTCCTCCCATCCACTCTCCAGACAAGTGTCCCTGCTGCCACTACCCCACTCACTTCAATCTCTTCGGCCCTCCACAGTGAGGGCTGTCGAGGCCCAACCACTTATCTCCTCCAAAGAGCAAAGGGGGATTTGCCTCGCCAGCAATCCCACCCCACACAACAGCAGCGGCTGCACCAGACTGCAGATCTGGAAGCCATTTCCCTGGTGGCTGCAGCAATGAGGAGGAGCGAGGAGAGGTGCTGCTTTGCATGTACAGGCCTCGCTGACACCCAGGAATGGGGAAACATCTCGCACAAAAGGGATCTCTCTGAGAAACGCTAGCGAATTGCTTTCCCCTCTACCTCCCCGACCTCCTTCTATTCCTTGACAGGCCCCATTTCCTTCAGACCTCTCCCCTGCGTGATCACTTGCAAAGGGTTTGCACATGCACACGCCAGTGGGGCACGAGGTGAGGCCAGAGTAATAATTAGTGGCTGCACCTACCCTCCAGCAAACAGATGCACCAGGGTATCTCTCTGGCTCATTCTCTCTCATTCTCGTCCGCTGCAGACGGGAGGGAGGGAGGAGGTGATGGGCGCTTCCGCTCTGCTCTCTGCCCGTTCACTCCTCTGGGCGCTGAACGAACGGACACGGAGTCAGAGCTGCTTCCTGCTGAGAGCGAACGTGCCACCAAGCGCCGGGTCCTTCCCTCCTCCCGCGGAGAGAACAGCAGCCTCGATCACAGCTGCTGCTGAATCCTCCAGCGACGGCAACCATCCGCAGCAAAGCCAATGCCCCCACAGGCCTTCGCTTATGAATATGAAACTAGGCCCAACATAAACAGACCCTGCCATTGGCCCACGGGAGGATGTGACATCACCGGCCAGGCCCAGCTCCAGCAGGCTCCTTTCACGTGACTCGCAAATTCTTCAATGAAAGAGCTAAGGGTGGTGGAGAGGAAGCTGGGCTGTCTGGAGAGAGAAGTGGGGCTATAGTGTATAACTAATGTACAGCTAGCAGCTTAATGCAGTTGCACAATCCTGTAAAGCAGGGGTCGGCAACCTTTCAGAAGTGTGCCGAGTCTTCATTTATTCACTTTAATTTAAGGTTTCACGTGCCGGTAATACATTTAACATTTTTTAGAACATCTCTCTCTATAAGTCTATGTATAATATAACTAAACTACTGTTAAAAGACCAGGAGTACTTGTGGCACCTTAGAGACTAACAAATTTATTTGAGCATAAGCTTTTGTGGGCTACAGCCCACTTCTTCGGATGCATAGAATGGAACATATATTGAGGAGATATAAATACACATATAGAGAGCATGAAAAGGTGGGAGTTGTCTTACCAACTCTGAGAGGCCAATTAAGAGAAAAAAACTTTTGAAGTGATAATCAAGATAGCCCAGTACAGACAGTTTGATAAGAAGTATGCTACTCTGTAAACTACTGTTGTATGTAAAGTAAACAAGGTTTTCAAAATATTTAAGAAGCTTCATTTAAAATTACATTAAAATGCTGATCTTAAGCCGCCGGCCTGCTCAACCCACTGCCAACCTGGTGCTCAGGGTGGGGGGTGCAAGAGTCAAGGCATGGGGTGTGGGGGGGGGGCTGGGTATGCGGGGAGAGTGCAGGAGTCAGGGCATGGGGGGGACTGGGTATGCGTGGGGAGTGCAGGAGTCAGGGAAGGGGGGTGTGGGGAGTGCAGGAGTCGGGGCTGGGGGCATGTGAGGGGGTGCAGGAGTCAGGGCATGTGGTGTGGGAGGCTGGGTATGTGTGGAGAGTGCAGGAGTCAGGGATGGGGTTGTGGGGGCACATACAGGGGGCTGGGGTGCAGGGGTCAGGGTAGAGGGCTGGGTGGGTGGGCTGGGATCAGGGGCTGCTCCCAGCCCCCTGAGCGGCTCATGGCAGGGGGCTGGAGGGATATGCCCCGCTCCTAGCCCCCTTCCCCCTGCCTCTTCTCCGCCTCCTTACCGGTTTGAACAGCGAGGGCGGTATTGGTGAACCGGGAAGTGGGCGGGCTCAACCGCCTACTACTAAAGGCCCCTCCCCCAGCCTAGCGGGAGGGACCACTGGACCCAGTACCAAATAATTACTTGGGACAACTAATAAAAAAACAGGGAACGAGGTGACGGTCAAAGGTTCAAAATCAGGGAACCGGATGGGGACACCGAGCAGAGAACCCCGGACAGCGGCCACTGCTCCTCGAAGGTGGCAAGGGAGCCAGCGGACGCTGCCCAGTGGAACTCCGCCCGGAGACGTGAGACCAAAGAGGTACGGAAGTAGGCCCCACAGTCGCAGAGCACCCCCCCGTCCAACATCCTCTCCCTGGTATTATAGATGGTAAGTTTGGCCAGGGCCAGGAAGAGGTTGACGAGGAGGTCCCGCGACTTAGTGGGGCCACGGATAGGGTGTGCGTAAATGAACAAGTGTGCGGAAAAGTGCAGCCAGAACCTCAACAAGAGGTTCTGGAGGAGCCGGAAAAGGGGTTGCAGCCTGGCGCACTCGAGGTAGGCATGCGCCAGGGTCTCCCTGACGCTGCAGAATGGGCAGGCCTCAGGAATAGGGGTGAACCATGCCAAGTACACGCCCGTGCTCACGGCTCCGTGAAGGAGCCGCCAGCCAATGTCCCCGGCGGGCTTGGAACTAAGGTGGCATAAAGGCTGGCCCACCGGGGCTCCTCACCCTCCACAGGTAGCAGATAGTCCCTCCACTTGGTGTCGGGGCGGGACACGAGGGTGAGGTGATGCAACGTGTGGAGCACGAGTGTGTACAGGTGGTCTCTGGGCGCGGTTCGAAACTGGGCCGGCTGCAGAGCGTGTAGCCGGCTCGGATTATGGGAACGGGGGAGCCGGGGGTGCTCACGGAACAGGGGCCCGATAAAAAGATCCGGAGGGCCCGGGGTAAGGGGTGGGCGGGGAGCGCCCTCCCGCAGGGCCCGCCACAGGAAGCCGAGAGCAGGAGGAGACAATGCAGCGCCCACCTCCTGGAGTACACACAGAGGGGTCGCGAGGGTGGAGAGCCCCATGCGCCGCCCAAGCGCGCGGGGATCCACCCAGTCCCCCCTGGTGTAGTCCAGGAGGTCTCCGACTCTGGTGGTTTCCGCCAGGACCAACCTCCGGCTCACCGAGGGTGACTCCGCCACCTGCACACGGAGATCGGGATTGTGCAGCAGGGGCTCTGCGAGGAGATCCGTGCCCTCGGTGGCCACAGTGGACCTGGTCGCCGAGAAAAGCTTCCAGGTCCGGAGAAGGTCCTGGTAGAAGACCGGCAGCTCCGAGAGGTCTCACGGAAGACCTCTCGGGTGAAGAAAAAGGAGCTGCCGGTCATATCGGAGCCCTCGGAGGCGGCGGAGGAAGGCGTGCGCTAACGTGCTCCATGCCGGACTACCTGCACCATAAAGGAGCCTCTGCAGGGCCTGGAGGCGGAAGACATGGACCTGGCTACGAAGGCAGACCAGTCATTAAGGCAGACCAGTCTTGAACAGCGAGGGCGCTGGGGCTGCTCTTCTCCCCTCCCTCCCAAGGGCCATCGGTGGCCGGGAGGGAGAGGAGGCAGGGCTCGACGCAGCACGCTGGGGGAAGAGGCGGGGGAGGGGGAAGCTTGGCTGCCGGCGGAGCCTGCCATACAGCAGCAACCGGCAGGACCACGCTTGCTTCTTCCCCCTTCCCCCACCAGAGAGAGCGGTAGGCGGGGGGTGGAGAAGAGCAGGCTGGGTCCGGCAGGATTTTTAATGGCACGCTGCTGACTGCCGGGGTCCCGCTCAGCCCGCTGCCGAACCCCGGCAGCGGACTGAGCGGGACCCCGGCAGGCAGCAGCATGCCATTAAAAATTGGCTCATGTGCTGTCTTTGGCGCGCGTGCCATAGGTTGCCGACCCCTGCTGTAAAGCATACAAGATACCATAGGACACCATACGGCATAGGGGATAGCATATTGCTATCATGTAGTGTTTTACAGCATGCAATATAGTACATCAGTATGCCATTCATCATGGGAAATACTGCATCCCTATGGTACTGGGGTCGGCAACGTTTGGCATGCGGCTCGCCAGGGTAAGCACCCTGTGGGCTGGGCCAGTTTATTTACCTGTTGACGCGGCAGGTTTGGCCAATCGCGGCCCCCACTCGCCGTGGTTCGCCGTCCCGGGCCAAGGGGGGCAGCGAGAAGCGGCGCGGGCGAGGGATGTGCTGGCCGCGGCTTCCCGCCGCCCCCATTGGCCCAGGATGGCGAACCACAGCCAGTGGGGGCCGCGATCGGCCGAACCTGTCGTGTCAGCAGGTAAATAATCTGGCCCAGCCCGGTAGGGTGCTTACCCTGGCGAGCCGCGTGCCAAACATTGCCGACCCCTGCTATAGTATGTTACCTACAGTATGGGAGAAGGCATATCACTATTGTATAGTACTATCTGTGGTGTGTGAGACAGTATTATCACTATTATATGGTATCCTTTTGATGTATAAGAAAATGTATCACTGTCTTGTGGTACCATATGGCATACAAGACAGCATATTATTATTATTATACAGTACCCTATGGCATGCATAATAACATGATTGCATGATAACATTTGGCATGTGATATAATGTCTCACTCAACCATGAAGAAGCACAAGCCGAACTGGTATGACCATGTAACAAGATCATGTGGCCTATCCAAGATCATCCTCCAAGGGACAATACAAGGGAAGAGGAGAAGAAGAAGAGATAGAGTGACAACATAAAAGAGTGGACAGGAATGGGCTTCATGGAGAATTGAGCACCGACATACAATCGTCCGGGGTGGAGACAATTGGTTGATTGCTCATCAATGTTGGTGCCCCAATGACCAATGCAGTTATGGGAGTGATGATGATGATCACATAATCATAGAACTGGAAGAGACCTTGAGAGGTCATGTAGTCCAGGCCCCTGCACTCAAGGCAGGACCAAGTATTATCTAGACCATCCCTGACAGGTGTTTGTTCAACCTGCTCTTAAAACTCCCCAATGATGGAGATTCCACAACCTCCCTAGGCAATTTATTCCAGCGCTTAACCACTCTGACAGCTAGGAAGTTTTTCCTAATATCCAACCTAAACTGCCCTTGCTGCAATTTAAGCCCATTGCTTCTTGTCCTATCCTCAGGGGTTAAGAAGAACAATTTTTCTCCCTCCTGCTTGTAACTTTTTATGTACTTGAAAACGGTTATCATGTCCCCTCTCAGTCTTCTCTTCTCCAGACTAAACAAACCACAAACCCAATTTTTTTTCAATCTTCCCTCATAGGTGATGTTTTCTAGACCTTTAATAATTTTTGTTGCTCTTCTCTGGACTTTCTCCAATTTGTCCACATCTTTCCTGACATGTGGTGCCCAGAACTGGACACAATACTCCATTTGAGGCCTAATCAGAATGAAGTAGAGCCGAAGAATTTTCATGTTTTCCTTACAATACTCCTGCTAATACATCCCAGAATGATGCGGGGGGAGGGGAGGGTATTTTTTTTGCAACAGTGTTACACTGTTGACTCATATTTAGCTTGTGATCCACTATGACTCCCAGATCCCTTTCTGCAGTATTCCTTCCTATGCAGTCATTTCCCATTTTGTATGTGTGCAACTGGTTGTTCCTTCCTAAGTGGAGTACTTTGTATTTGTCCTTATTGAATTTCATCCTATTTACTTCAGATCATTTCTCCAGTTTGTCCAGACCATTTTGAATTTAATCCTATCCTCCAAAACACTTGCAACCCCTTCCATCTTGGTATTGTCCGCAAACTTTATAAGTGTACTCCCTATGCCATTATTTAAATAATTGATATTGACATTGAACAGAACCAGACCCAGAACAGATTCCTGTGGGACCCCACTCATTATGCCTTTCCAGCATGACTGTGAACCACAGATAACTACTCTCAGGCAATGATTTTCCAACCAGTTATGCACCCACCTTATAGTAGCTCCATCTAGGTTGTATTTCCTTAGTTTGGTTATGAGAAGGTCATGCAAGACATGATGATAATGTTTCACTGCCAGATGGCATTCTGGGGTGTGCAAGGCAGAGTATAAGTTTGTTTTGCATGTATTGTATTCCTCTCCTTGGCTCCTGTCTTCTGGCAAAGCCAGATAACTGATCATACTTTTTGTTCTTCCATCCTTGCCTACATGTCTTCTTCCATGAAGGTATTTGGCTGGTGGGTCTTGTCCACATGCTCCGGGTCTAACTGATCTTATTTAGGGTCAGAAAGGAATTTTGGCTTAGGTCAGACTGGCAGACCACCCTAGGGGATTTTCAGTCTCCTCAGCAAGTGCTGCAGGTTTGAACTAGAGTAAATAGTGAACTCTCTGCAACGTGAAGTCTTTTAAATCAGAATTTGAGGACATGAATAACTCAGTTATAGACCTATTACAAGAGTGTGGGAGGTCAGACTAGATGATCATGATGGTCCCTTCTGCCCTTAATTTATACTAGTTGAGGGTCTAGCCCTGTATATTAAGAATGCAAGGATCAGCTTTAATTAAGTTAGTAACATGCAGTACACAGCATCAGTACATTTCAAGTGGACCCATCTGATTCTGCAGAATCTAAACTTTAATTCGTTTTTTTTAATATCTCTTATGGTTGGAAAAACTTCCAAATGTGAACCAAACATAAACTAGTGCAATGGTGTCTTCCCGAGTCTGTGGAAAGATTGAAATAGTAGTACGGAGAGATGATAGTCTCTCCATATATTAAGGTAGTGAACAGCTCTATGATAAAATTTTATTCTAGCACATCTATAACTTTGGTTATGAAAATGTGTTATGCCTGAAAATTGCCACATTTAGTCTGAAGGCAAAAGGGTGTTTTTCTTCAAAGCATGAAGAAAATTAACAAATTAGGTTTTGAATTATAGGCCATTTAAAATTACCCTGATTTTATTTTTTTACTTATTGCTAATGTAGCTTAAAATATTTTACTAATACCCATACAGATTTTCAGGATTCAAACTGAAGGTAGGCTGTGCTATGCATGCATGCCTTGCTCATGATCCTGCTAAGATTGGGCTTCAATAGAATTAACCATATGCATAATATTAAGTATATGCATAAATCTTTGCAGGATCAGGGCCTTATGAATCAGTGCATCATGTCAACTGTGCATTGAAAGAAGCAGGGCTCCATAGGAGGTTCGTTAGCTTCAATAGTGCTGCTCGCTTTGTTGATTTAATAATGAGATGAACTTTCCATTGCATTAATTGAAAATTTTAAAATCTATTTCTGTATTTTCTTATACAAAAGAAAAAAATTAGTTTAAAAAAATAAAATACCTTTGATAAATTCCCAAATCCAAGATTTTTGCTTCAAAAACCCATTAAGGTTGCTAAATGATAATAAAATTGTGGCATAACTCAACATTTTCAGAACCCAGGCACTTGAAAGCAAGGAAAAGAATAGTTAAGGACATCATAAATTTTATGATGCCTATATAATAAGCAAATTCTATCCATATCAACTATAAAGGAAATGCATATAATTATGACAATGGTACAACTTTGAGATGCACATTTATCACAATAGTAGATCCAAAGTAAATACTGTTCGCCTATGAGTAATCTCAAAATATAAACACAACACAAAATCCTTCTGAAAAAGCAACATTAAGGTACACACAAATTACACATATGCATCAGTTTAAAATGCAAGGCTATACATATATAATTTCCCATATTTGATAGTTATACATTTTTCCTATTAAACTACATGGACAACATATGATGAGGATGAGAAGTTTGAGTTTGATGTGAAAGGCATGAGTAAGCCAGTGGAATGATTCGAAGAGGAAAGTGAAATGGTTAGACGGGTGGGAAATGAAGATGGTTGAAGCAGTAGCATTTAAGATGCAGAAGGACAGAAGTTACAGTAGTTGAGACGAAAGATGATATGGACAATGTTTTTTACAAATTATATAACACATGATATAATATATTTTTACTGTATACAGCATATAGGGGAAATAGAACAATGTCTCTCAAGATGGGACAGCATGAAAATGAGGGAGATTTGAAATTTCTTTTTGAAACATAGAGCTAAATCTTTCATAACAAAATGGCAAGACTTTCAAAAGTACCTTAAAATGAAACCCACTGAGAGAGTTTTTCTTCTCCAGATGAGTAAGACTTGGCAGGTCTAGAGGCAGGAGGGGATCATGTGCAGTTTGGCATCAGGTGTCAAACAAGAAAAGATCATTACATTTGCTGAAGGTAATAACAGTTAAATTAATTTGGAATTGTTCGAAAAGTGTTTTCATTAACCAGTGATTTCATTAAATGCTGCATGAAGGATGCATATGTCAGATGCATACTCCAGAGTCACATGAGTTCAAGTTTTTCCATCTACAGTTAGGAGGAACAGAAGATGGTTTTCAAAGGGCCATGTGACATTGACCATTAAGCACATATCCCAAGGAACTCAAAAGAAAATTAAAAATCTAGGAAGGCATGACAAAGACTCTTTTGCTCAATACTGCCCCTTCTTAGATGAACTCCTAAACTGGAAACGGATAGCTGCATGTTGTACTTTTGGCTTAGATACTGGCAAATTAAAAATGACATTAGGTGATGTGGATGTTTGTTGAAAGGATTGAAAGTAGGCGTGGTCAACATTTTTCCATTGAAACTCTTTGACAGAAAAATTGGGTCTTTGACTAAACATTTTTCCATATAAAGTGTCTATGTTACACAGAAATTTTTGATATTTTAATCAAAAAAATCGAATGCCCCAAAATTGAAAAAAAATTGGTTTTCATCCAAAACCTGAATATTTTGAGTCAAAATGGTGCTACATGGCTTAGGTTCCCATTCTCCTCGATGGGCAGGGTTGTCTCGCTGGATTGGATCTCTCATAATACACCACAGCAATGGATTCTTATGAGGCACTACCCCCCTCACAACAAAGGTAAGAGTGGTGCATCCTGGGAGATGTAATCTAGTCAGAGAGAACAGCACACAGAGGAGAATAATAGCATAAGGCACCAGAACTACAGCTCCAGTGAGGCACTGCAGCACCATTTTGGATTGCACTATTTTGGTTTTCAATTGAATATTTTTGTTTTGATATTTCACCAAAAAGCTAAAGTTTTTCACATTAAATTTAAATGAAAAAAAAAATCTTTTTATGTTGAAATTTTCTGTGGGGAAAAAACACTATTTTTCAACCAGCTCTATTTGTAAATTTATTTTAAGATATATTCAGGTAAAATATTTAGGACTATTTGATCCTAACACTTGCTAAAGCCCATTAACTGGCCCACAGTCCTAATCTGTCCTTATTTTTGATGCAGGCTGCATCTCACCCACACTCCTACCAGTACCTAACTAGCAGGTTTTTACTTCTGGGTCCTTTAAGAGTAATCTGTATATAGCTAGCCCCTTCCTATCCTCCTATGTATAATGAAAATCCTAGGTATGGGAGGAGAGCAGTAGCCTAGTCTCTATGGCCATATGTATGCATGGAACTGAAGGAGGCAAAGGGAAAGGAGAAGGCAGACTATGTCTTTCAAGTACTTACTTATAGGCCCCTCCTCACCATAGTAACACAGTGAATTACATAAGACAGGGAAATAAAGTAACTTCCCTGCAAGTAAACCTGAAGTCAGCGTGAGACCAGAAAGTCTAACAGAGGCAGTTCATTCAGGTTTACCATACCCCCTCACTAACCTGCCAGCCTTTGTAAGGTGCGTTCTTCCCCACACTTACTATTAAACCTGGCTAACCCTCCTGCTGAGTCTTAGGGTATGTCTACACTACGGGATTAATCCGAATTTAGATAATTCGGATTTGAGAAACAGGTTGTATAAAGTCGAAATGAGTGCGGCCACACTAGCACAGTAATTCGGTGGTGTGCGTCCAAGTACCGGGGCTAGCGTCGATTTCTGCACCGTTGCACTGTGGGTAGCAATTCCATAGCTATCCCATAGTTCCCGCAGTCTCCTGCGCCCATTGGGATTGTGGGTTAAGATCCCAGTGCCTGATGGGACAAAAAACATCGTCGCAGGTGGTTCTGGGTACAGCCTCACTTCCTCCCTCCCTCCCTCCCTGCATGAAAGCAACGGACGGCAGACAACCATTTTCGCGCCTTTTTTCCTGGGTGGGTGAACACTGCAGACTCCATACCACGGCAAGCATGGAGCCCGCTGAGGTCAAGACAGCACTCATGAATATTGCAAACACCTCGCGCGTTCTCGTGGAGTTTATGCTCAGCCAGGACCAGAAAAACGAGGCGAGGAGGCAGCGGCGGCGGCAGCGCAGCAACAAGCATGATGAGGACATGGACACGGACACGGACACAGAATTCAGTGAAACCACAGGCCCCGGTGCTTTGGAGATCATGTTGTTAATGGGGCAGATTCTATCCATGGAACGCCGATTCTGGGCAAGGGAAACAAGCACAGACTGGTGGGACCGCATAGTGTTGCAGGTCTGGGACGATTCCCAGTGGCTGCGGAACTTTCGCATGCGTAAGGGCACTTTCATGGAACTTTGTGACTTGCTGTCTCCTGCCCTGAAACGCCAGAATACCAAGATGAGAGCAGCCCTCACAGTTGAGAAGCGCGTGGCGATAGCCCTGTGGAAGCTTGCAACGCCAGACAGCTACCGGTCAGTCGGGAATCAATTTGGAGTGGGCAAATCTACGGTGGGGGCTGCTGTGATGCAAGTAGCCAAAGCAATCACTCAGGTGCTGCTACGAAAGTTAGTGACTCTGGGAAATGTGCAGGCTATAGTGGATGGTTTTGCTGCAATGGGATTCCCTAACTGTGGTGGGGCAATAGACGGAACCCATATCCCGATCTTGGCACCGGAGCACCAAGCCACCGAGTACATAAACCGCAAGGGGTACTTTTCAATGGTGCTGCAAGCACTTGTGGATCACAAGGGACGTTTCACCAACATCAACGCGGGCTGGGCGGGAAGGGTTCATGACGCTCGCGTCTTCAGGAACACTACTCTGTTTAAAGGGCTGCAGCAAGGGACTTACTTTCCGGACCAGAAAATAACCGTTGGGGATGTTGAAATGCCCATAGTTATTCTTGGGGACCCAGCCTACCCCTTAATGCCATGGCTTATGAAGCCATACACAGGCAGCCTGGACAGGAGTCAGGAGCTGTTTAACTACAGGCTAAGCAAGTGCAGAATGGTGGTAGAATGTGCATTTGGCCGTTTAAAAGGTCGCTGGCGTTCATTATTGACTCGCTCTGACCTCAGCCAAAGAAATCTCCCCATTGTTATTTCTGCTTGCTGTGTGCTCCACAATCTCTGTGAAAGTAAGGGGGAGACCTTTATGGCGGGGTGGGAGGCTGAGGCAAATCGCCTGGCTGCTGATTACGCGCAGCCAGACACCAGGGCGATTAGAAGATCACACCATGAAGCGCTGTGCATCAGAGAAGCTTTGAAAACCAGTTTCATGGCTGGCCAGGCTACCGTGTGAAATATCTGTTTGTTTCTCCTTCATGAAAACCCTCCCCCTTTACTGACTGATTTTCTGTAAGGAACCCACCCTGCCCCTTCCCCCAGCTTTCTTTCAAACCAAATAAAGTCACTATCATTTAAAAATCATTTATTCTTTATTAATAGATTAGAAAAAGAGGGAGGGAACCCGGGTGGTATTTGGGAGGAGGATTGCTGGGAAGGAAAAAGCCACAAAGAAAAGGTTAAAAAAATGACAGCCTTTTGCTTGGGCTGTCTACTGGGGTGGAATGGGAAGGTGTACGGAGCCTCCCCCCCCGCGTTCTTACACGTCTGGGTGAGGAGGATACGGAACATGGGGAGGGGGGAGGGTGGAACAGGGGCTGAAGCGGCAGTCTGTTTTCCAGCAGCCGTTCCTGAACCTCCACCAGACGCCGGAGCAGCCCCAGCGTTGCATCCTTCATCCTCTGGTCTTCCTGCCGCCATCTCTCATCTCGATCGTCTCTCCTCTCCTCACGTTGGTCCCTCCTCTCCTCACGTTGGTCCCTCCTCTCCTCACGTTCACTGACTTCTTTCCTATACTTTGAAACTGTTTCCTTCCACTCATTCAGATGAGCTCTGTCACTCCTGCTGGATTGCATAATTTCAGAAAACATGTCCTCCCGCGTCTTCTTCTTACGACGCCTTATCTGTGATAACCTTCGGGATGGAGGAGGGAGGCTTGAGGAATTTGCAGCTGCTGTAGGGAGGGGAAAAAAGAGAGAATTGTTTTAAAAGCTACATTTTGCAGAACAATGCTTATACTCTTTCACGGTGACCAACACTGTTCACATTACATAGCACATGTGATTTCTGTGCAAGGTCGCATTTTGCCTCTTAATGCTGAGTGCTTGTGGCTTTGCTGCTAGAGATCACAGGTCTGGGCAACAGAATTCGGCTTGCATGCGGCCATGGTAAGCCATTGTTTTACAGCTTCTGCACCCTCCTTTCCCACATACCAAGCATAGCCTGTAGAGTGCTGCAGAAGCCTGGCCAATCTCAGCCAGTTGGGGGGGGGGCAGTGTGGGGGGGCTTGTCTGGGCCCCTTCAGGCAAGTAGAGTGCTGCGGTTTTTCTGTTAACATTCAGCAGCACCAGAAAACAAACTAACCCCCCCCCGCCATGAATTCTCTGGGATGATCACGGTACCCCTCCCCCCACCGCATGGCTGGTATCAGGGAAGATCCCTGCAGGCACCAAACTACCCCCCCCCCGCCGCCGACCCCCCCCCTCGCCATGAATTCTCTGGGATGATCACGGTACCCTCCCCCCACCGCGTGGCTGGTAACAGGGAAGATCCCTGCTAGCCAAACGCGGAAAACTTCAGGGCCAATTTCCCATCTGCGCTTGGCTAACTGCAGGGAAGGATTTATTTTCCGCCACAGGCAAACAGCCCAGTAGGAACGGCCACCTCTGTCCCCTTAATTAAGTTCCCGTATTTCAACCAGGTTACCAGGAGTGATATCACTCTCCTGAGGATTACACAACAAGATAAAGAACGGATGTTGCTTGAATGCCAGCAAACACCGGGACCATACGCTGCCAGGCTTTGTCAGGCAATGATACCAGATTACTTGCTGCAAGCATGGCGTGGTCAAGTGTCCTACCATGGAGGAGGGAATAAGGATGCACTGCCCAGAAACCTTCTGGCAAGGCTTTCGGAGTACCTCCAGGAGAGCTTCATGGAGATGTCCCTGGAGGATTTCCGCTCCATCCCCAGACACGTTAACAGACTTTTCCAGTAGCTACAGACTTTTCCAGTAGCTGAACTGACCGCGAATGCAAAGTCAGGCAAAGTAATCATTAAAAACCGTTTGCTTTTAAAACAAGTTTTATATTTTAAAAGGTAAACTCACCTGAGGTCCCTTCCATGGGGTCAGAGTCTTGGGTACTGGCTTGGGAGGCTTGGGAGGGTACTTCAGTCAGGGTGATAAAAAGATCCTGGCTGTTGGGGAGAATGGAGTGCTGTGTGCTCTCTGCAAGCTCATCCTCCTCCTCCTCCTCCTCTACCCCATCGGCAGAATCCTCAGGCGTCGAGACTATCCCCGACCCAGAATCCACGAACAAAGGTGGGGTAGTGGTGGCAGCCCCCCCTAGAATTGCATGCAGCTCGGCGTAGTAGCGGCATGTCCGCGGCTCTGACCCGGAGCGACCGTTTGCCTCCTTTGTTTTTTGATAGGCTTGTCTGAGCTCCTTGACCTTCACGCGGCACTGCTCAGAGTCCCTATTGTGGCCTCTCTCCATCATGCCCTTGGAAATTTTTTCAAAAGTTTTTGCATTTCGTCTTTTAGAACGAAGTTCTGCAAGCACTGAATCCTCTCCCCATACAGCGATCAGATCCAGTACCTCCCTCACGGTCCATGCTGGTGCTCTTTTTCGATTATCAGCCTGCATGGTTACCTGTGCTGATGAGGTATCTGTGGTCACCTGTGCTCTCCACGCTGGGCAAACAGGAAATGAAGTTCAAATGTTCGCGGGGCTTTTCCTGTCTACCTGGCCAGTGCATCCGAGTTCGGATTGCTGTCCAGAGCGGTCACAATGATGCACTGTGGGATAGCTCCCGGAGGCCAATACCATCGAATTGCGGCCACACTAACCCTAATTCGAATTGCTAAAATCGATTTTGGCGCTACTCCGCTCGTTGGGGTGGAGTACAGAAATCGATTTAAAGGGCCCTTTACATCGAATTAAATGGCGTCGTTGTGTGGACGGTTACAGGGTTAATTCGAATTAAAGCTGATAAATCCGAATTAAAGTCGTAGTGTAGACCAGGCCTTATATCTGGATATCAGGATTGTCGAGCAATTGCAGTAGGTGATGGTCTTTCTTATTTGTATTACTAAGACTCTTTGGGACTTATACTTCTCTTGCAGTCAGGGCTGGCTCTAGGTTTTCTGCTGCTCCAAGCAAAAAAAAATTTTGGCCGTCCCCCCACCCCACCCGCACCCCCTGGTGCTCCAGCCCTGGGCTCTCCCGCCCACCCCACCCACACCCCCTGCCGCCCCAGCGCTGGGCTCTCCCCCACCCCACGCGCACCCCCTGCCGCCCTAGCCCTGAACTCCACCCCACCAGTGCTGACTCCGCCCGTTCCCCCCTCGTCTCTGGCCGGTCCGGCACTGGCAGGGTCGAGGTAAGCAGCGGGGCTCCCTGGCCGCGTCTCAGCCCAGGGTCCCTCCAGCCAGGGATCCCGCCGCCAGGACTGGCTGGGACCTGGGAGGGCAGAGCCAGGGACCGCCCCGGCGGGGGGCTGAGGAGCCGGGGCAAGGTAGCCCCAGAGGGAGGAGAGCCCCAGAGAGCGGGACGCGGGGCCCGCATGGCAGTGCCCTGCCCTCTATGGCCCCACTGCTGCTTCTGGCTGCCCTGCCGCAGTCCCTGGACAGCTCGGGCCACTTCACCCAGCCCCGGCTGCAGCGCTGGGGGTGAGGGGCGGCCGCCCTGCAGCATCTGCAGGCAGCTCCATGTGCCCCAAGGGGCAGCCCCCAGCCCGAGTGTCCCCTGCTAGGAGCCTGCCTGGCCCGGCCACAAGGTGCAGGCGCTGCTCCCCCACGGCACAAACCGCAACAGCCCCAGGGCAACGCACTGCTGCTGCTGCCAGGGCCAGCTCTAGGCTTTTGCCGCCCGAAGCAAAAAAAGCAAAAAAAAAAAAAAAAAAAAGACAGGCAGAATGCCGCCCTTGAAAATGTGCCGCCCCAAGCACGTGCTTGGTTTGCTGATGCCTAGAGCCGGCCCTGCTTGCAGTGGAGTAAATGAGGAGTTAGGTAATTGAAGCCAGAAAAGTTTAATTTGTCTAAAAATTTGTGAGAGAAAACTAGTTCCTTTGTTCCCATGTTCTCTAGGTTGGAAGCTCTCAGGATTCCACCTGCTTCTCCTCCTTGCTGGACTTTTCTCTTGCAGCCTCTGACCAGAAGCAGGGCTGGCTCTAGGCACCAGCAAAACAAGCTGGTGCTTGGGGCGGCACATTTTTAGGGGCGGCATGGCCAGCAGCAGAATGCCGCCCCTGCCGCCCCTAAAAAATGTGCCCTGGCCGCCCTAGCTCACCTCCGCTGCTGCCGGCACGCGAAACAGCTGATTCGCGCACCGCTGCTCACCCTCCCTCCTAGGCTTGAGAGCCTGGGGGGAGGAGGCAAGGCTGGGGATTTGGGGAAGGGGCAGCGTTGAGGCAGGGCCAGGGGGTGGGGTAAGAAAAAACGGTGCGGGGGGGAGGGCGGCCAAAATTGACTTTGCTTGGGGCGGCAAAAATCCTAGAGCCGGCCCTGACCAGAAGCCACTTTTGTCTCTGTCCCTAACTTAGTCAGCAGCTTTTCTGTCCTGCTAACTGCTTTTCATGTCAGAAGGAGTAGCAGAAACACTCTTTCAGTTGCTTCCATCTTTCTCATGGCCCTAGGTAGAGCTGGCTAGTTTTTCTTGCTCTTCTCTGGCAGTTATAGACTTTAAGGTCAGAAGGGACCCTCATGATCATCTTTCTAGTCTGACCTCCTACACATAGGAGGCCACACTACCTCATCCACCCAGTGTGGGATAATAGCATGTTTCTCCATTCAGCAAAATTCATGTTGCTCTTGTCTACAGACTCTTTTATTTTATTTGGGCTCCTGAAGACTGTGTGGGCCCATGGCATTCTGCGCTGGTGCTTCATAATCTCTCTCTATGTGGTTACAGAGCATCCACACTTGCTGATGAGGTAGTGGTTTCAGATGTGCCAACTCACGCAAATTTATCACAAAATACATGATTTTTAAGTAAAACTAAACCTCACTCATGACCTCGGGATAGAATTCTCAAATGTCAGAATTTTTTTTTTCCCCGTCAAGTGGCTGGAAAAAAAAAAAATCCTGACATTTGAGAGTTCTTTCACAAGATCATGAGTGAGGCTTAATTTTACTTAGAGCTTTTCTACACTGGGAAGTTTCTGCACAGTAAAGCAGTTTTTTGCACTCAAACTGCAGAAGTGTACACACTGCCAAGCCACTTTGTGTTAGGGTTACCATACGTCCGGATTTTCCCGGACATGTCCGGCTTTTGGGGGCTCAAATCCCCGTCCGGGGGGAAATCCCCAAAAGCCGGGCATGTCCGGGAAAATCGGGAGGGCTGGGTGGTGCTCGGCCGGGGCCGGCGGTGCGGGGCCGGTGGCATGGTGCCGGGCCGGGAACTAGGGGCGCAGTGCTGGGCGCGGGGCCGGACGGGGAGCCGGGAGCGCGGTGCCGGGCCGGGGTCCGGGCTGGGAGCCGGTCAGCCGGGCCGGCGGGGAGCCGGTCAGCTGGGCCCGCGGGGAGCCGGGCCGGCGGGGAGCCGGTCAGCCGGGCCGGCGGGGAGCGGGGCCGGCTGGGAACCGGTCAGCCGGGCCCGCGGGGAGCCGGGCCCGCGGGGAGCCGGGCCGGCGGGGAGCCCGGGCCGCCGGCAGTGCTGGGCGGGCCGGGGGTGGTCGGCCGGGGCCGGCACCCCAGGGCCCGAGCCGACCCAAGCTGGAGCCACCGGGGGGCCAGCCTGGGCCGCGCCTCCTCCCCCCCACAGCCCCCTTACCTGCTTCAGGCTTCCCGCGAATCAAATGTTCGCGGGAAGCAGGGGAGGGGGCGGAGACTTTGGGGAGGGGGCGGGGTTGGGGCGGGGGGTATGGGCGGGGCTGGGGGCGGGGCCGGGGGCCGTGGAGTGTCCTCCATTTGGAGGCACAGAATATGGTAACCCTACTTTGTGTGCAGAAACTCCTCAGTTGCAGTGCTGCAAAAAAACCACCTCAACGAGACTCGTAAGGGTATTCGGACAGAGGCTCCAGTGCTCTATTGCCAGTGTAGACACTTGATTGCTTTCTGCGCTGTAATTGGCCTCTGAAGCTGTCCCATTATGCCTCAAGTGACCGCTCTGCTCATTGTTTTGAGCTTGGCTGTCCTGGAGACATGTGCCCTACCCCTTTCAAAGCACCATTTCTGACAGCCCTTGCATGCTGTTCTGTTCCGGAACACAAAGCAAACCATTAATGTGGAATGCTCGTGCTCTTGAACACAAAGGCAGGGTGTGTGGGGGGGGGGAGGGAGGTGTGTGTGCGCAGAGAGCCCAGGGAGGGAGGCAGGGGCTGATAGAGTTTCCCCCTGCCTCAGGACTGGTTGCTTTCTGCTGTTGTCTGAATTTACAAGACAGCATGCTGATACACTTTCTGTCACACACTTCCTCTCCCCGCCCCACTTCAGTTGAAAAGCAGCTGGCAATGTAGTAGGATGCCCATGGTACAAGGGGATTGGGGAAACTTGCATAGTGTGATGCTGTGCCTGCCCCATGAGGCATTGCAAACCCTTCTCAAAGCACCCTGCGTCCAGTTGCACAGTGGGATAGCTACCACAATGCACTGATGTCATTGCCGTGGCAAGAGCTGTTAAAGTGGATGCACTCCAGTGTTACAAGGAGCACAGTATGGACACGCAACAGCAGTTTAATTCTAGTGTTTTAATAAAAGTGATATAACTTGTGGCACAGAAACTTGCCAGTGTAGACATACCCTTAGAAATCAGTCAGTCGGCCCTGGGGTTGCTGGGGCTTCCCCTGTCAGCCAGCCCCAGGGTGGCCAGGGCTCCCACTGTACTAGAAAGGTACATTTCTAGCCTGTGTGGTTACAGAGGAAAGGTTGAAAATGTGACCTGAGAACACATTAAAGGCTCAGAAACCAGAAGGGAAATAAAGAGAACACATATTTCATTAAAAAAAAAAATGCTCATGATTTTCAGGCCAATCTTGTTATTTTTAGGGTCTGACTCATGATTTTCCAATGGAAAGGGTTGGCAACATTGCTTGCACAAACTAAAAAAAGACCACACTAGGTGGAAAAGAGGGGAGAAGAAGCCTCCAAATGTGAATCATGGACTTATTGTAATCATGGCTTTGCTTACCATTGCACGAAACATTCATTCCAAAATATCCTTTGCTATCTTTTGCCAGCCCCCAAGGTTAGCTGTTTCCCTTTGTAATAATATTTATATTAAATCTATTTAAAAAGAGAAATATTTAACATTCTCAGACAACCCACTTATCTAAGTGACACATTATTCCTTTCCCTGGTCAAACACACACAAACATTATAGAACAGATTACAGTTTCAGTTTACTGAAAGTTTGATTCTGAACTATTTTAATCCATTTCTCTTTGCATCTACAAAATTCCTCTGTTTCTGGGATAAAATTGTTTATCCCTGTCAGGTTTAGGGGTGAGGGGAGTTTAAATTCTCCATTAGTGTTAAATTCTTATGTGGGGTGGGTGGGTAAATTCCTGTCTCTGTATGGGGAGTGGGGCAGGTATAGAATTAAACTTTCAGTCTCTGACAAACCCTTGGGAGTCCTGGAGTTAACCTCAGACTCTGGGGAATGCTGGGGTTAATCCCTCAATTCCTGCCAGGATAAGATATTGGAGGACTAATCCCTATCTTTGAAAGGCTCTGGGTGTCAATGGGGTTATCCCTTCAATCTCTAACTGACTCTTAAGAACATAAGAATGGCCATACAGGGTCAAACCAAAGGTCCATCTAGGCCAGTATTCTGTCTTCTGGCAGTGGCCAATGCCAGGTGCTTCTGAGGGAATAAACAGAACAGGTAATTGAGTGATCCCTCACCTGTCGCCCATTCTCACCTTCTTGTGAGGGGGGTCTTCTTTATGTAAAGATTGCTGTTTCCACTAAATTAATAAACTCACTCCCTTTACTGTTCACAGCCCCTGGGATGAAATCCAGGCCCCAGTGAAGCCAATGGCAAAACTCCCAGTGACTTCTGTGGGGCCAGGATGTCACCCATGGTTTTTCCTCCCTTCTCACAAGATTGCTGATTCCCTGCCCTCATTAGCACTTAGTGGCAGGGACTGTAAGGAAGCCCCTAATTACTCCATTTCCTTGGTTCTCCTTTATCTCTTTCCAACTGCTATGGAATCTTTAGGACACAGCATTCTGTCCATCTCTTAACAAGGCTTCACTCTCTTTTTAAATTTATTAAAATGCTGTTTATTGGAGATTATTACAAATAAATGCGCCATACACATTCTTTAGCTCCTTCTTTTCTTCCCCCTCTTCAGATGACCCTCACCTGTACCTTGCCTCTTGCTCTCTCTCTTCCTAGTACCAGTGCCAATCAACAAGCAGCTGAGATCTTCTAAAATGGTACATTTTGAAACCAGTTTATTCAGGACTGAATAATGTATGTGTGGAATTAAGATTTATGAAGACTCGTGATTCAAGTCTAAGAAGCTATTTTTAAAAATAATGAGAAGAGTAAAGAAAGTGTTTTAAGATAATTTGGAAGAAGAATGGATGAAAGGAAACTATTCGCGAAATTATGGGCTATAACTTCATTTTCTCCCCTGTTGAAATTATTTTTATTTCTAGAAATCCAGCCATTTGACTTGGAATGTCACCAGATTGTTTTTCAATCCATGTATTAACTGCTCAGGACATGGTTTCTCAACCCATATATAAACCAATCCTTGAGTATGGACAGATTGCACACTATGGGGGCTATCCTATCCCAAAATGTAGGTGATCTCCCCTATTCCCTGCAGAGCTGGGGCTCTAACTCAGTTTCATACCACGGAGGCCTCAGTGCTGCATGGAGGCAGGAAGGATTGGGTGAGAGGTTTCAGAGTAGCAGCCGTGTTAGTCTGTATCCACAAAAAGAACAGGAGTACTTGTGGCACCTTAGAGAGAGGGGAACAATTAACAAGTTGGAGTGAGAGATGCATATCAAGTGGAGTTTACAAAAGAAAGCTTATCCATCAGTTGTGGTAGAAGGGGCAGAATTGGTAAGGGCACAGATGCATGGGACTTCTGTGCAATTGACCCTGACTTTCTGAAAATCACCAGAGAGTTTGGGAGGTTCGTTTTCTCAGCACGTTCGGCAGGGGATCAAAGCTCACCCCCTGCAACAGAGCAATTGGAAAGACATTCCATAAGGGCATCATCACAGTTTTCCTTTCTCTAAATTCCCTCATATGTTTTATTGCAGATTGAGGCAATCCATCCCCATTATTGCAACCACCCACAGTATTTAGCAATAGTGTTTTCATGCATGTTATTTCTATTACACCCACTTCTTGACTGAATGAGACAGATTTTAGTTGCAAAATATCATGCAGTAACATGAAGTTATCACAATATCCTGGAACAAGAATCTTCCCACTCACTTCTCCATTATTTATAGTATTTGAGCAAACATGCCCAAAGGGTATACCCTACATCACAGTTAACTGTTGACTTCTCCAATCACCCGTTGGATAACCTGACCAGAGACCAATGAATCGGATGTCATCAGCATCATGTTCCCATTATGCCTCTGGCATTTAGGACAGTGACAAACCTCCTCCACTCCTTGCCAGAAACAGACAGTCTTTCAATGGTTCCCCAGCTGTGCCCCAGGTTTTTCAGCTAGACTTCCACAGCTCTTCACCAAGTTGTTTTTGGGCAGCCTCATTTTCACTTGCCTTCAGGTGTCCATCTTATTGCTCCTCCAGTGATGGAATCAGTTTCCATCTGAAGCACATGGACAATCCATCTCCAACGCGTCCTGGCAACGATGGTGCTCATATCCTCTTGGCTGCACTGTGTCAATAGATCTTGGTTTGAGATTGTCCTGGGCCAAAAGATACGGAGGATTTTTCTGAGGCAGGTTGAATGGAATGAAGACAGTTTGGACATGTCAGACTTTCAACATTACTTTTATAGTCAGAATGGTGGGGAATGAGAAAGTACACAGCTCTGATAAATCTTGAGTTTGGTTTTGGTTTTATATGTTGATAATTTCCAGACTGTATTTAAGCTCCTGAAGGTGTTCCTGGCTTTATTGATTTTGTTCCGGATGTCCTGGCTTGTTCCACCATCCTGGCTGATCGTGCTGCCCAAGTCTGTGAATGTTTCTACACTGGTGAGAACATAATCCTCTACCCATACTTGTGATGGTGAGGCAATATTAAAGATCATAATATCTGTCTTATTGTGGTTGATTTTCAGTCCAATTTGCAGGCTGAATGCATTGTTGAGTTGGTTTTTCTTGTATATGGTGTTGGGTATGTGATAGGAGAGCAAGATCATCTGCAAAGTCCAGGTCTTCAAGGGATGAGAAAGGTGTCCATTTAATGCCTCTTGGGATGTCTTCTGTTGTATGCTGCATTACCCTGTCAATGGCAATGTTGAAGAGGATGGCAGACATGACACACCCCGACGTACTCCTGTTTTGACTTCAAAACTAAGCTCACTGTGATCAACACCGCATGAAAAGTTGAAATAAAAGTTTTTGATGATGTTGATTATATGGAGAGGAACTCCATATGGCCACAGAATGCGCCATAGGCTGGTCCTGTGAATGCTATCAAAAGTCTTCTCAAAGTCTATGAAATTTATGTAGAGTTGCCATTGCCATTCTAAAGTATTGTTCTATTACGTTTCATAGAGTGAAGATCAGGGAGAAAGTTTCATACCATATTTTCCAGACCCACCATTACAAATAAAAATGACTTTACTGTAAATAGTAATGATTCCAGTAATATTAGCATTAGTACAAATTAACATTAGACCAGCAAATACTAAAAAGGGAATCCTTCTCATCTTCTACCCCAGGGGTCAGCAACCTTTCAGAAGTGGTGTGCTGAGTCTTCATTTATTCACTCTAATTTAAGGTTTCGCGTGCCAGTAATACATTTTAACCTTTTTAGAAGGTCTCTTTCTATAAGTCTATAATATATAACTAAACTATTGTTGTATGTAAAGTAAATAAGGTTTCAAAATGTTTAAGAAGCTACATTTAAAATTAAATTAAAATACAGAGACTCCCGGACCAGTGGCCAGGACCTGGGCAGTGCGAGTGCCACTAAAAATCAGCTTGCGTGCCGCCTTCGGCATGCATGCCATAGGTTGCCTACCCCTGCTCTACCCACTCCTGAGTACAGGTTACAGCTGCTAATACCTTGCTGATCCCATGGTGCACTAAATGTGTGGGTTAATATTAACTTCCAGTGCAGGTCTTGTGATTCCCTGGGAGAGGAACTCCTGAGTTGGGGGTGGGGCTGGAGTTCCTTCTTCTGAAGCATGTCAGAGGAGAGAAAGTAGCTTGCTGACTTTGTTGTAGGCTGGGAAGGTGATCCTCATTCTTAATGAGTGAACTAATGGTCTGTATAAAAGAGGCTTTGCTCCTCTCAAGAGAGCTAGCTAGGAGGATCTGTCATCTATTATACAAGTTTTTGATACTCAGATGTGTGGCTTGAAAGCTCTGGGAGATGAGTAAAACTGTGTGTGTGTGTGTGTGTGTGTGTGTGTGTGTGTGTGTGTGTGTGTGTGTGTGAGTGTGTGTGTGTGAGAGAGAGAGAGAGAGAGAAACTGCTAATTTTTCTTCAAGATCAATGTTCAAAAATGCAGTGAGAAAACAAGTTCAGCACAATTTATGGATCTGAATTTCAGAAAAACTAAACCCTATTGTGAGGTGAGTCATCTCTCCTTAAATCTTATTGACAGCAGTTTTTGGTAGAAGAGAGAGCCTTAGAGTTCCCTGCTAAGAATGCACTCTTTATCCTTTCAAAACAATGAACTTTCAGTCATATCTGGATATTATCTTAATTTTACCCTGTCATGTGAGCAGAAGCAGCAATCTATTATCGGATAACAGATCAGAGTCTATATGTGATTGTATGACTTGCATGTGCTTCAAATATCTCCAAATAGAACACAAATGTTCTTAAAGTGCAGCCAGAATTCAACAATATACTGCAGTGTGCATACTATATTAATTTAGTTTATTCAGTTATGTACTGAGTTATGTTATACAAAGGATAATAGGAGAAGAGCTTGATTCATTGTTTGCTATAATATTTTACTTGTAGTAGAATATAAGTCAGAAATTATTAAATGTACATGGATACAGCTTTACATGAAGTGTAGGGCAAAAGAAAATGATTGCTCTATTGTAACTTCTGGTCTCTTACTTCTGCCATATTAGTGTTTTTTATTTAAGAAAAGTAACAATTCATATAAATTGGGTTCTGATTAGAGCGTTCCATCCATTCATCCTTACAAGGGAAAGAAGACACTGTAAAATAAAGACGTGACATACAGCAGTACAGGTAGGAGACTGGGCCAAGATTTTCAGAAGTGACTTGTGATTTCGAGTGTCACAATTAGCGGTTGCCTAACTGGAGATTCCTTAGAGGGGCCTAATTTTCAGAAACTTATGTCTATCTACCCTCTGCAAAATAGTTTCCTAAAAAGGTGTCCAGTCAAGCACCTAAAATATTAAATAAATAAAGATATCCTATCTCCTAGAACTGGAAGGGACCTTGAAAGGTCATTGAGTCCAGCCCCCTGCCTTCACTAGCAGGACCAAGTACTGATTTTGCCCCAGATCCCTAAGTGGCCCCCTCAAGGATTGAACTCACAACCCTGGGTTTAGCAGGCCAATGCTCAAACCACTGAGCTATCCCTCTCCCCCAATTGAGGCACTTTAAATTACTAATTATATAATCCTTGTTCCTGGCCCCAGTCAACTGACATGACTGAGGGCAGTAGCGGCGCCAGGGTTTTTGGCACCCTAGGCAGGGCTCCTTCTGCGCTCCCGGTTGTCATCGGCAATTCTGCGGCGGGGGGGTCCTTCCGCGCTCCCAGTCTTCGGGGCACTTCAGCGGCGGGTCCCGGAGTGAGTGAAAGACCCGCCGCAGAATTGCTGCTGAAGACCCGGAGCGCGGAAGGCCCCCCCACCACCGCTGAATTGCCACCCCCCCCAAATCCTGGTGCCCTAGGTGACCACCTAGGTCACCTAAATGGAAGCGCCGGCCCTAGCTGAGAGCTACAAAAAATTACCCTCTTGTCACATGAAAGGTGTGAGTATCCACTGACTTCAGAGGCTATTATTATACACAAAGAATAAAAAGGAATATTTTCAAATACAGCTCCAGTATGTCAGCCCATGTACACAGCAATGTTAACCCACGTTTCAAGTTCATTTGAGTAGAGCTGGTTGGAAAATTGTTCCACTGGAAACTTTCCAATCAGAAAGTATTTGTTTTGTGGAAGTCTTTTGCTTTTGAGGAATCTTCCATCAAAACATAGGTCGGGGGATGACACAAGCCTGTCTGCCAGGCAGGTTTCAAAACTTGCCTGCTCACTAGCCTGGCTCCTCAGCAGCTTGCCTGAAGTACTGCTCTGGAGTCAGTATCCTGCAGCTTCCAGATTTGCCGCTACACAGCCAAGAGCCTGGAAGTACCAACTCCCAGGCTCTCGCCTTAGCTGTGGCTTCCAGGCTCCCTGCTGCAGAGCTAGGATTTCTAGGCTCCTAGGACAGACTTCCAGGGTTCATGATTCACGGGCAACCCTGCTATGTGGATTACCCCAGTGTCAGGGACCCCAGAGCTTCCAGAGCCTGCAGCTCTATGGTAGTCCCACCAGGTGGGCTGAACTCAGTTTCAGGACTGCTATTTAGTGGTGGGCAACAGTGATTGACAAGAATCATGTCAATTTCAGCCAGCAGCTCCTGGGGATTCCAGGGAGCATGATTTGCAAATACTATGTGTTTGTGTATCAGGAACAATATTTTACTGAAATTCAGTTTTGTGGAAAATTTCAGTGTCAAAGTTTCCCACAAAATGGAAATTCCGTGTTTTGATCTGCTCTAGTTTTGAGTAGGGCTATTTATAACACAAAACTTTATTTTATATTAACATTGGATACAGTAATTCAAAGTGATACAAATTTAATGTCCTTTTCAGGACAAAAGTTAATACAACTCCACTATATCATTGTGGCTTTGAGCTTGCCAGATCTCACAAGAAGATTAGGAGACCTTTAAAAGAAACATTTCTGTGATGCTGAGGATACGAAAGTTTTCTGGGTCTTCTTTACTCAACTAGTTCCTTAGCATAGGGCTATACATATAAAACCATTATGTAACAAAATAGCAGTAACAAGCTTGAATGTTCCAAAACTTACCCCATTAAACAATTCTATATCACCCTCTAGCATAGGGGTGGGCAAACTTTTTGGCCTGAGTGCCACATTGGGGTTGCAAAACTGTATGGAGGGCCGGGTAGGGAAGGCTGTGCCTCCCCAACCAGCCTGGCCCCCACCACCTATCAGCCCCCTCCCACTTCCCACCCCCTGACTGCCCCCCTCAGAACCTCTGACCCATCCACTCCCCCACTCATTGTCCCCTAACTGCCCCCTCCCAGGACCTCACCCCCATCCAACCCCCCTGCTCCCAGTCCCCTGACTGCTCTGACCCCTAGCAGGGCCGGCTGCAGGGTTTTGGCCGCCCCAAGCAGCCAAACAAAAACAAAAAAGCCGCGATCGCAATCTGCAGCGGCAATTCAGCGGGAGGTCCTTCGCTCCGAGTGGGAGTGAGGGACCCGTCCGCCTAATTGCTGCTGAAGTGGCCGCCCCAAGCACCTGCTTGGTAAGCTGGTGCCAGGAGCCAGTCCTGCACCTAGCCACACCCCCACCCTTGACAGGCCCCCCGTGACCCCACGCCTATCCAAACCACCCTGTTCCCCATCCCTTGACCCCTATCCACACCCCCGCCCCCTTCAGGGCCTCCCCCTGGGACTCCCACACTTATCCAACCCACCCCCCCCGTTCCCTGACCACCCCCCAGAACCTCCACCCCAAGTCCCCTGACTGCCCCCTCAGGACTCCTCGCCCCTTATCCAACCCCACGGCCCCCTTACCATGCCGCTCAGAGCAGCATGTCTAGCAGCTGTGCCACCCGGCCAGAGCCAGACACACTGCCACGCTGCTCGGTAGGAGCACACAACCCCGCCACCCAGAGTGCTGCTCGTGTGGTGGTGTGACTGTGGGGGAGGAGGGGCAGCAGGGTAGGGACCGGGGGCTAGCCTTCCTGGCCAGGAGCTCGCAGACCAGGCAGGACAGTCCCACGGGCTGGATGTGGGCCGTAGTTTGCCCACCTCTGCTCTAGCACAATGCATACATGATCAATGAACTAATAAGGAGCTGCTGATACTTCATGGCAAACTTTGAGATATAGAAACTATCCTACTTATATACTTTCCAAAGTTTTCATCCCTCTGCATTTAAGTGATATTTGTAAAACAAGGGCCTAAATTTTCAGAAGTGACTAGTGATATTTGATTACTTAATTTTTGGGTGCCTGTCTTACAGAGGGTGGCTCAGAGTCTCAGGATTTAGATTTTTATTTCTGAATAATTCTCTTGCATAATCTGCTGTTTATTTCTCACCAGAAATATATATAATCTTATTTCTGTAGTATCAGTACTGGCCAATATGGACATTACTGTGATGATAAAAACAGAGGATAAAGGATAATTCAGGAAACGTATAAGTAACAAACAGAGGAATCCTTCAGAAATATAGATCTGAATTTCATTCATATGTCACTACTAGAAAAAGGGAAAAGAAATATAGAAATTAGGATATATATTAGAATTGTTGCTAAACAGTATATTGATATTTTATTAGAAATCAGTGGCTTTTTAAGCAAAGCGTATACCATCTCAGAGGAACATATACCATGATATAAACCTTATGCAATTGCATAGCAATCAATACAAGAAAATCATTAGCGGATTAAATGACATTCTCCCAAATGTTTGTTTGATCTTGATGAAAGAAACATAATCCATTACTCTGACTAATTTCAGAGATCTAACTTGTAGCAATTGAGTTTCAGGTTGCAAAACACACTAGGGGCCTGACGTCGATTGATTTTCATGGGCTTGGGACCAGGCCTTATGTTCAAAGTTAGACTATATACACAACTTCCCACATTGAATTTAATCAGAGTTCAGTGTCAATAAACCAGTGTGGCTAGGAAGAGATTAGGAAAAATCACAAATGTGTACTGTGGTGTTTGCCTTGGTCTTTTTGAGAGGTCAAATAACTGAGATATCAGTTGAAAGCAGGGTAAACATCTGGGTTCCCCCCCCCCCCAGTCTGATAGTGTGAGGTCCTTTTCCTTTCTAAAATGGAATAGTGACTTTAGCACTGGTATTAAGTGCCAGACTGATAGTTCTAGTAGTCATTGAAGCCCCCCATTTATACATAGAACCAGTTCAGCACAGGAATTGTCAATGCAAACTTCCTCACAATTTCCTGCCAATGTGCTTTAGCCCTAGAGGAACCAGAGGGGTAATAGGGCAGTTCAGACTTCAATCTCATTTACTTTTTGGGGTCTCTGCCAAGATTCACATGCCCAAGATTTTTTATTTTTTTTTATTTTTTATTTTTTTTTTTTTTTGGGGTGATGCATGCATTAGTAGGTGGACCAAAACCATTTCTTTTCACATACAGTAGAACCTCAAAGATACAAACGCCAGAGTTACGTATTTACCAGTCAACTGGACACCCTCTGGAATGGGAAGTAATCAGGCAGCAGCAGAGGCACAGGGTTAAAAAAAACCCAGCAAATACTTTACTACCTCAGGGCTTTAGCCCAAGGGCTCAGAGCTTCAGTGGGGAGGGAAGGGGTTAGGGCTGCAGCCGCACGGTGAGGGGTGTCAGGGCTCCAGGCAGGGGAGGAGAGTCAGGGCTTCAGTCCCGTAGGGCGCACCGGGGCTCAGGGCTTCCCACGGCTGCAGACCCAAGCCCCCCAGTCCCAATCCCCCACCTGTGGCTGAAGTCCATAATCTCTTGTTCAGAGTTACAAACATTTCACAGTTATGGACAACGTCCATTCCCGAGGTGTCTAACTCTGAGATTCTACTGTAAACCTTTAAACAGTCATCCGTGTGATGTTATTTTCAGTTGTTTGGAATTTAAATCTGAAATGGGACAAATACATTTTCTCCTCAGCGTCATTCTCAACATCAATTCCTTCCATAGGCCTAATATGCAGCATTTAGCCACGGACCTTTCTTGGGGATGGTGCAGAGACAGCCCATCTCTATTAGAGCTCCAAGAAAAATTCTGTTTCATGAGCTAAAGATCCCTGCTGTGCAGCTGCATTTAGAACAGCGCACTCCAAGTCTACTGCCTGATGCGGAAGGAGAAAGGGAACTTGGTTCTATCCTTCTCCCCTACTCCCCTCACTCCCATAGTTTTCTAGTGTTTTTTCCATCCTAGGAATCTCAAGTGATAAGGCCTACAGTACTATGATGTGATTGTGCTGTTTGGGGTGGCATTGGTGTAAGTCAGTAAAGTTTAATAAGTAACTCATCCACTGAAAACCAGAATGTCCAATGACAAGGGAAGCAGGTTGGTGGAAGGATTGTTCAGGAGACAGAGTGGTGGCTGGCTCTTGCACATTTCAGTATTCCTAAAGGCAAACACTTCTGTCTGATCTGTGATGGAAAAAACTTACAGGGAGCTCTAACACTACATCGGTAATGAAAGATGTGTTTCTGAAACAGCATATATGTCTGTGCTGAAGCAGATGTCCACAAGATATAGGTGGACACCAGACCACAAAACTGGGCAAAAATATTAATCTGTCAACTAGATGAGTGATCACTGATTTCTGCAACACTTATGATACAAAGCGTACCCAAGAGGTCACAGCCAGATGCAAGACAAGTTAGTCAGAGCTACCATGATCTAGAGCTGAATGATTACTTAAAGTTATCCACAAAAGGGGTGTTTGGATTTTTAAATGAATTAACTTTGACTGTATTAGTATCTCATTTTGTGTTTCCTTTCTGCATATTGCCTACTGAACCAGTTTACTGGCAGGAATGTTCACAGAACAGCAAATGCTAAATTAATATTGGAGGATGTTTATGGAAAGCAAGTTCTGAATTCAGCAATCTGGGTTCCCTTCTTTTCAGTTTCCCATTTCTGCGTCCTTTCTCTTCTAAGAAATGATGGCTTTGCCGCCCCCACATCCCCAAGAACCGATGGTGGCTCTGCCTCCCAGTTCCTGGGAAGTGTCAGTGTGGAAAGATATGCTACCTTCTCTTTCACACATTGCAATAGGGGTGTGCACGGGACTGGGGCGGCTTCTCTGCTGAGCAGGCAAGCGCTAACTGTTTCATCTCCTGCTTCTGAGCCACGCACATCTCTACATTGGGACAACCGACTGGAGCACAGAAGAGCAGCTGAGGAAGGGAGAGCATTGAGCAATCACTAGCTATCCTCCTGCCTGCTCAATAGAATGGACTCAAGTAGCAGCTGTCTGACAATGATTCTAATAACCCTCAGGCACCAGCCAGCAATAGACAGGGCATTGGGCACATCTATAGGGCAATGGGACAATCCTGAGAGTGAGACCATCTAACCCTATGTGATGTTTAAAAGGGACAGTAGTCATTAGGGTTGGATTGAAAGTTTAACCGCTGCTCAGATTTTTTAGTTGTAACTTTATTTTTTGGTCCCTCTCCCCACCTAACCTAAGGCATAACTCCCCCTCAAGGATGCTGTTTCACCACCATGTCACTCCAACTTCATCTTGGTGTAACTCTGCTGAAATCAGTTGAATTATACCAGCATAAAACTGGAATAGTACAATAGTGAATCAGCCTCTCAAAGATCTTTTTACGTTATTTGTAAATCTGTCCCCAACCCCTAAAATTGGTGGTCAGAATATAGAAATGGTTGCCAGATATTTCTTCAAAATGTCCAAAAAACCCTGTGCTGAAACCAAACATGGAAATTTTGTCTAATGGGAGAAATCTAGGAAGTTAATTTGTGTCTGAAAACAGGGGTTTACAGGTGGAAAATAGTGTTTACAACCTTAATTATAGAACTAGTGGTTTTTAGAATGAATATTCATAAGATCATTGGGGGACATAAAAATTAAATTTTATTAACATCCAGGCAAGGTGCAAAAGTATACTCATTTAGAATGAATCATGTGAGTTATTCAAATTTTGTTTTTTAGCTCTCCAATATAATTCACAGCCATTGCCTTGAAGCTGTGCAGAGTTTGAACATACGCTCAATAGGAGTCTGATCTTCAGAAACATCGAACTCCCACCACTCCAGCTGAAGTCAGGAAGGGCTGCAGATGCTCAACCCCATTAGACTATCAACATTTCTGTAGTTTTTTTTCAAGATACTGCAGTGGAGTGGGTTCTGCCACTGGGAACTCATAGGAGATAGAAATTGGTACAACTCAGAAATAAATAATTATTGAAAATATGGGAACCTGAATGCTGAAGAAGCCTGATCTATTGTCAGCACTTAGAGTTCACAAGAGGTCTTCAATAGTAGCTTGTAGACAGTCTGGACTCACCCCTGCGGCGCCTCCTGCTGGTCATCCAGGGAATTAGTTCACCAGCCTCTGGAGGCCGGTGATCCACCTTGTCCTCTGCACTGGCCCCGTGTCCCTCCCAGGACCCCGGTGCCCCTTGCTCTGGGTGCTGCCCCCTGGCAATACCCACAGGCTGGGTCTCCCCTCCCTGGGGAACCCCCACCCACTAACCCCACCTCACCTCAGGATAAGGCCACTGCCAGTCCCCATCTAGCCCCCACTCTCTAGGGCAGACTGCAGTATAGGCCACTCATCAGCAAGGTTGGGTTTGGACCTGCTGCCTTGGCCTAGCCCTGGGCTGCCCTCTGCAACCCCCAGTACCCTTTGGCCTATTACCAGGCCACAGCCTAGGGCTATCCAGGCTGGAGCTCCCCAGCTCCTCAGCCTTTCCCCAGCCCTGCTCCACTCAGGTACTCTGTCTAGCTCCTTACAGCCAGGCCCTTCTCTCTCTGAAGACAGAAAGAGACTCTTGGGTTCCTGGCTCCCAGCCTCTTTATACCGGCCATCTGGGCTCTGATTAGGGTTTGGCCCAGCTGCAGCAACTTCCCCCAATCAGCCAGGGTTTTACCTTGCCCAGCCCCAGCCGTCTGCAGGGCTTTTCCAGCCCCTCAGGGCAGGAGCGGGTGTCTACCCTGCTACATAGCCCAATATAAAGTGTAATATAGGAATTCAATCTTGAGTCCAAGTGCATTGATAATCACGTCTAGATCCAGATCAGAAACAAACACTTCCAGTCACCTAAATGCAGAGGATATAAAGCAGTTTTGACAAGCTCTCTCTATCAAAGGCACCAGAAACCACACCTGCCTTTCTCTCTAGAGCAGTGGTTGCCCACCACTGCTCTAGAGTTTTCCCTAATACAGACTTTGTAACATGCATCTTCTCTGAATTGAGTCTCAGCTAGCTTGTTGCCACTTGAGTCCCTATTTTAATCACAAAAATAAGACACTCAGGCATCCACACTCAATGAAAGAGAGACATACAGCTGGTGTTGGCATTACAACAAAATCATCTCACAATCTCTGCCATTGAGAAAGTAATTTCCTAGCACCACCTTCTGGGATATCTCTTAAAAATAGGAACCACGTGAGTCAACTGTGATACTATCCATCCTTACCAATGATTTTAGTCAAGTCAATAACACTTAATGGGACAAAGTATTAAAGGTTGCTGACTGGCCTCAGATAACTAGCATGGCCAGTTATTCTTTGTCCCATCACTAGGAAATAATCAACCAAGACAACCTGTGTAGTCTTTGTACCATTATCACAGCCTGAAAATCTGATAGATAGGGTTCAAGGAAATCTACGGACTCCCATAAATGCCAAACTTGTCATCTTCTCAGTAATGTTACACAAAAATGGCAGGCAGCGTGAGAGAGAGAGAGAGAGAGAGAGAGAGAGAATTAATGAGATTGTTCAAGAAACCATTTCTGTAGAGTAACAAGAGCCCATTATGAGGGAAGCTTGCAGCAGGCCTTTAGAAAGAATTAATAATATTGACAAACACTGAATTCAACACCTTTCCACTTGATTTTACTAAGCATAAAGTCCAGCTCACATATAGCAGTCCAAAGTTCCCCACACACATCCAGGAACTCATTACATGAAATGGGCCAAAACTTAACATGAAATGTGATATTTATTCCCTCCAGATATGGATCTGCCCCTGGAGATTCAACCACTCTAATTCACAGCCGATCAGTCTTATCCACAAGAGAACCACAGCAACAAATATTTGCCCTTCCTCCCAGATGATGGCAGCCCATACTCTCCAAGCTGTCTACCATCTGGAACAGTTCTGCTAGACAAGACTTTGTGCATGCGGTTATGGATAGGAAGAAAAAATCATTAAAATCTTTGGCCTCAGCGTACAATTGCCACCAGCTTCCTCTCATGGATTTAGTTTGCCAAAGCTCTTCTATATACCAAGGTGACCTGGAAGCATAACATTTATGAACCTCTGTACTGACGGTTGAAGGAGAGACTCGACCGTAGGCGCCGACTTCCTCTATACCCGGGGTGTGCTTGACCCCAACTCTGCCCCAGGCACCGCCCCCACTCCAACCCTTCCCCCAAGTGCCCACCCCCACCCTGCATCTTCCTGCCCTCCCTCTGCCCCTGGCCCCACCCCCACTCCACCCCTTCCCCCACCCTGCCTCTTCCTGCCCCCTTCCCCAAGCATGCCCTGTCCCCGCTCCTCCTTCTTCCTCCCAGTGCCTCCTGCATGCCATGGAACAGCTGCTCCGCAGCGGGAGGGAGGTGCTGGGAGGGAGGGTGAGAAGTTGATCAGTAGGTTTACTGGGTGGGAGCGGGGGAGGCACTGGTGGGTGGGTGGGTGGGAGGGAGATTGGCTGCCGGTGGGTGCTAAGCACCCCCTAATTTTATCCTGGGTACTGCAGCCCTGGAACACCCACAGAGTCAGCACCTGTGGACTCAACTGTATGCAGGGACACCATATTAGATTTTTTTAAAAAATCTAAAAGCCTTTTTGAGTTCTAGGGTGGAAAAAAACAAGGTTCTACAGTCTTATGCAGGAGAGAGGCTAGCCATTTGTTTGGTTTTATACTGAAGTTAACTGGAGCCCCAGGCTGCATTTTGATCATTATTAATCCTGGTCCCTAAAGAGTTGATAAGTGGATTGGACAGCTTTTCAGAGATTCTGAGCTTATATAAAATGTTCAGTACTCTCATGCTGCAGTACAGAATGAAACACAGGAGCCCAGGTTTAGCATCACTTTTCCAACTTAATTTCAGTTTAATCTCATAAATGAAGCTTTCTGGCCTTAAAAAAGGCACTACAATTCTGAATGAATCTCTGACCTATAGAATACTCCTGGATCTGACAATGTTTCCCTTTTCTCAGCTAATAAAAAACATGTCCTAGCACCTTGATAAGTGAAACTATTTTCCCTTTAATATGTGTGTTTAATTTCTTCAACTCCAAGTATTTTGTTTTACTGAGTATTAGTCACTGTCACTCAATCTCAGTTTCAGCCCTTTTGACTGCAGCAATCCAATTCACACGGTGCTATCAAGTTCCTGCTTCTGAAGGCAGAAATGCAAGTTTCATGCTGCTAAAGAATGGAAATTTACTGACTGTGCAGAGTGGCAGCAAATGCTAGCCGCAGCTGCTCTTGTGCGAGCCTCTCACAGCAAAAGCAGAGAAACAGGCTGCATTATTGTAAGTTCCTGGCTTAGGTACAGATTTACATTTCTTATTTCCCAAATGCCTTACTCCACATGTGGCCAAACATGCAAAAATGTAAAACAGTAATGTTGGATGGCACTACCAATCCTGCAAGCCTTTGCTCATTGTCCTTTTAGTGACCCTGGGGGATGAGGGAAGAAGACAAATGGAGTGCCATTGTAATATGTTTTCCACTAGAGCTCTGCAAATGAAAGTGCTTATGACAAGTATGCAAATTTAATTCACACACACACACACACACACACACACACACAGCCCTGATGAGAAGGTTCCCAATGAAATACCACTATGAATTTAGTCTTCCAACAGCCGGGGGACTGAGTCAGAATTTGTTCCTTGGGCTACTCCCTTGGGTAGTGCAGCTGTGCACTTAGAGTAGACTATAAGGTTAGAATCTAGTCCTATATTACTTTAGCAAGAGTGAGCAGGTCTTGCCAAAGTAATATAGGACTAGATTCTAACCTTATAGTCTACTCTAAGACTTCTGGGCTCTGATTTCCCCCATTTCTTCCAAGCTACGCACAACAATTGCCAGGATGACACAATAGAAATGTAGTCTGCCATCTATGCTGCAACATCATTTAGAAAAAAAGAGACCACTGTCATAAACAACATTTCTTTCTACACTCCCATAACTTGAATGCACCACCTCTGCAAAGGAACTGAATGCTGACAGTCCCTAAGCAGCAGAGTAATACAACTAAGTAACCAACTTGGGAAACTTCTCTTACAGATTGTTATAACCTCTGCAGCACCAGCAGAAAGAGAGAAAATGTCAAGGCTACATTTTAGCAGAGAGATTATATACAAGGTTACAGGCTTCAAATCACAGGAACTCTATTTAAGGGTTTATTTTGTTCATGGGAAGCAAGAACATCCATTTGCTTTCAGAACGGTGTATTTTTGTATGCAAATAACTCATGGTCGGATCTTTTAATAGGTGATCAAACATTTTTATGGAAAGTATCTGAAAAAATTTAAAATAATAAAACAAAGGAGCTAGGACCAATATGTAGAAAGGTCTTATGTATTACATAACTCATCTATCATATGTTCACAAAATAAATCAGTTAAAGAAAAAGTTTGGAAGCCAATATACATAGAGAAGAATAAACTGGAGATCTCCTCAGTGCCCAGATGAGTTACTAAGCACTAAAGCAGAGATTTTATTGTCACATGCCTCAGTTTGGAAGGCTGCATAGATTTCCAGTATCAAAGGTATATTTAAAAGTAATGTAATAGTTAGGAGAAGACTGTTTAAACTTTAGACTTGCCAACATGGGTGATATGCTGGGACCTTTGAGAGCAAAACCTATTGGTACTAGTGTAAAATATATCCAATGATCCAAGGAAGTGGTGATCAGATCCAAATCTGGAGCCTTAGGCTTGGATATGATGGGACTGAAATCTTGTGAACTGTTCTCTGGAGATTTTGGCCCCAATTTAGTGGAAATCTTGTGTCACTTCTGAAATTAGATTGCAAGCTTCTGGGCAGCCCTCTCTTTGAATAGGTCTATCAAAGTGCTTCGCACCTTTGGGGACCATACCAATAATTAATTGTTGGCTTGCCTCAGAAGATTAGAAACCAGAACCAGTAGTTAGGTCTCTTCTGGTTTTGGATCAGACATAAAATCAAAACCATAGGAGCAGGTTTGGATCCAGGGATTGCAGTGTCACCTCCCTCCACCTAAAGTGGTAAGGGGTTTGGATTAGGTCTCCCTGTTTTGGCCCATCTCTCCTGTGTTGTAATTCTCTGAATGAAATTGTTACCTAGTTACAACAGTGTCAACGAGGCACTTCAGGACTTGCACTGAAACTGCCCACCCTTTCCACTCAGTTATCAAAGTTCTTACTATTCCCCTGTCAAGGCAAGCAACTCTACAACATGTACTGAGTGAGCTCAGAAAATTAATCTGAATCCTGAGCACTTAAACATAAACATAAAACATCCGCATAATCCTACAGGCTATCATCAACCCTTACTGAATGAGGATGTGCATTCCCCACCCTTTTGCCCTATTTCATTTCCCTGTCTTGTCTTGCTGCCATTTTGTCAATGACCAAGAGTAACTTGGAGTTCTTTGAAATGTGAACAAGAATTCTTTCTGAGCATAACTTGCAGCTAGGATGATTCTGCTTCCAGTGTGGTAAAGACTTAAAAATGTCTAATTTCCTGCAGGAGAGATGCACTTCATTAGAAGGAGTAGGGGGATATACTTTATCATGCTTTCATGCCTTAGTGTTTTCTTGCCACAAATCAGAACGGAAAATTGGAACCCTTTAAAAAGCGCAAATATAATTACTTGTTTTATAAATACTTTAAAAAAATCATGTAGTAAAAGACAGGTGGCTCTGCTACTAGCAACAATGCTTGGGGTAAGAGCAGAGTCTGTTAAATTCCAAGGCTTGGTCAGTAAAAGCAGCATTTCAGTTTAATTTAAATTCCCTTGAAAAATAATTGTTTGATGGCTCTCTCCTCTTGGTCAGAATTGAAGGCTGTAACACTGAGGTGCACTCAGATCCTTTTTACTCTAACTCTATATACCTGAAATGGGCAGAATCTGTCTGGAAACCTCAAAGTTCAAATCTGGATCTGAACCACCCCAAAGTTTATTGGTATTTGTATCCTGTCCAGATTTTGGTTTGGCTTGATTGGAGAAATGGAGCATAGCTGCAACATTTCAGACGCATATCCAAACTTCCTGAAAGTTCAGGGGGGTTGGATTTGTAGCTGCGGTTCACATTGATTTCTACTGAGAACCAGGAACACACCAGTAGGTAAAGGGCTGCTGCATCTTGCATCGTTTTAGTATTAGCACTATTAAGTGCGGTGTAGCACCCAGGAGCACGAGTCCTGGGCACAGACCTGGGATTCATCTAATTTCCTAAAATTCTTCCCAAAAGTTTTGATATTATCTTTCCGAGTTTCTTGTACTGGTGTGAAACGTTTTTGATGCTACTCTGCAGGCTATTTCACACACATACTCCACATAGAAACAAACATATGACATATTTTCCACGTATCTCTTATATACTACATCAGGGATTGGCAACTTTTGGCATGCATCCCATCAGGGAAATCCGCTGTTTACCTGCAGCGTCCACAGGTTCAGCCGATCACAGCTCCCACTGGCCGCGGTTCGCCGTGCTAGCCCAATGGAGGTTGCAGGAAGCAGCAGCCAGCACATCCCTTGGTCCATGCCACTACCCTCATTGGCCTGGAACGGAGAACTGCGGCCAGTGGGAGCTGCGATCAGCTGAACCTGTGGACGCTGCAGGTAAACAAACTGTCCCGGCCCATCAGTGGATTTCCCTGATGGGCCGCATGCCAAAGGTTGCTGATCCCTGCACTACATGAATGTATTTAACACTTATGTCAGAGTATATGAAACATTTAAAATATTATTAAAATACTATATATTTTGTTATAAAATCAATTTCCATGAAGTCCTACATTTCTATACCGGTATGATTCTAAAACTGTCTACTACATATTATTTCAAATATTATCACTGAGGCAAATTCATAAATTCATAGATTCCAAGGACAGAAGGGACAATTGTGATCATCTAGACTAACCTCCAAGCATAGTTTCATTCTGAATTTAAACTACGAGATGCATTTGTTGACTATTAAAACAGTTCCAACCATTATGATTAATTCAAAATCATGTGACTTTGGGGCCAAATGTCCATGAAGCACTCTAGTATTATCATGAATTTGCTTCAACAAATAAATAATAAAGTAAACATGTTCCATGATGTGCACTGGCTGATTTATAATAGGGTTACCATACGTCCGGATTTTCCCGGACATGTCCGGCTTTTTGGTCCTCAAATCCCCGTCCAGGGGGAATTGCCAAAAAGTCGGACATGTCCGGGAAAATAGGGAGGGAGGGGTCATGGGGCTTGGGTCTGGGCTGGAGCCGGAGCCAGAGCTGCTGGGGCTGGCGGGTACTCGGCTGCCGGCCGGCGCCGTTCGCTCTGCCAGGGCTGGGGCCGGGGCTGGGCTGGAGCCGCTCGGCCGGAACCGGAGTCCAAGCCGAGCCGGCCAGAGCAGCTGGGACTGTGGCTGCTCAGCCACCGGCCGGCACTGCTCACCCAAGGCCAGGGCCGGGCCGAAGCTGTTCAGCCGGAACCGGGGCCCGAGCCGAGCCGGCCAGAGCTGCTGGGACCGGGGCTGCTCGGCCGCCGGCCGGCGCCGCTCACCCAAGGCCGGGGCCGGTGCCCCAGGGCCCGAGCCGAGCTGGGCCGGAGACGCTGGGGCCAGAGCCTCTTGTCTGGCGCCGACCGCCGGAGGGAGCCACTTGGCTGGGGGGGCCGGACTGGGCCGCGCCTCCTCGCATCTCCCCTCCAGCCCCAGCTTACCTGCTGCCTGCCTGCTTCAGGCTTCCCGCGAATCAAATGTTCGCGGGAAGCAGGGGAGGGAGAGGAGCAGGGGGGCGAAGTGTTCAGGGGAGGGGGCGGAGTTGGGGCAAGGACTTTGGGAAAGGGGCGGAGTTGGGGCGGGGCCGGGGCCCCATGGAGTGTCCTCTTTTTGGACACTTAAAATATGGTAACCCTAATTTATAAGTACTATTAGTGCTAACCCAAATCTTATCTCTCTTGGGTATCTGATAGCAGCCACTGTAATATGTATCCATCAGGAGTCTAACAACTTGCGTACACTAATTGTTGTGTAAATAGACACAAAGTATTCTACAGTATACTTCATGAAACATAAATCTGGAAGAAATATATTAAGACAACAAAGATTTCATGCACAGTCCTTACTCAGGCAAAACTCCCAGTTTTCTTGGGAAATGAGCACTCTAGGTGTACCCAAAGGCCATTGAGGTTAGTTGGAAGGTTTCTATTGATTTCACCGGGCTTTGTACCAAGATTTATATGTAATAATGGGTATATTTTCTAAGCGCTAAAGATTGTTTTTTATTGCAGGCCCTAGAATCACACAATGCCCCTTGTCTTGGGTTAGAGAGGAGTTGTGCTTCCTCACAATCTGGGATAAAACCTGCACTGACAGGGATTATTGTTTATGTAAAACGGGAAACAACTAGGCAGATTTTTTTTTTTAAATAATCCCACCGTTCATCATTTCTAATGTTAGTAACACAGTTACATAACTCCAGCTGTGTGAGTCATAGGAAATCTGGATCAGAGATGGCAGACTTTTCTGCAGAATGGCTGTTCAAGAGGCTTCGGTTCATATGTTGCTAAATGTTTTTGTGGGTGTGTTTGCTCTTTTTTACATAGTGAGACTTCTTTGAACTTTTTACAAATAGTACATTACTGCTAAAATAAAAATATTACTAGCTACACAATCATGTTAAGTGGTTCTGGTACTATGAACTAAGGTTAATACTGTCAGCAAATTTAAGAGGCAAGAGAAATTACAATTATAGTCACTGGATTAAAAAAATACTAAATTAAATTACTTTCTAATAAATCTATTTAGAATTAAAATGAAGGTATTTGTTGCCAATACTAAGTAGCACAATAACTGGTAATTAAACATTTGTAATTTTAGTGGTCTCACAATAGCAATATGGTATATTAGTGTCATGATGCTAAATGCACATTTTAGTGATTAGTTTAGCATTTTAAAAAGAATCCCATCTACTATCTTTTGCACATTCTCAGCTGTCATATGGCCCTGATTCAGCAAGATACTTAAGCAAATTTAAACATGTGAGTAGTCCTACAGACTTCAATGGGATTTGTGGGTGCTCAGTACCTATTGGGTTTCTTAAAGTGCCTAAATCCAAATTTAGGCACCTAACTTCAGGTACCAACACTTGAAATTTTGGAACTTTACCACTATATATTTCTATTACCAGATAGTAATTTACATCATACATGTTTGTTAACATAATTTTAGTCAGATTATTACAAAGCACGTATATATGTGTGTGTGCGGGGGGAAGGATATGAGCACATTAGACTAATTAAGTGCCATAGAAGGTATTCTTTTCAATCTGAAGGCCCCTTATAATCTAATAAATTGCATAGAGGCCAGGATGGGATGAAACTTGTTATTCAGTTGTCCTCTTATTTTTCTTGCAGAAAGATAAATGCAACTTTGTGGATACTTTTCTCGTGCCTAAGGCTGAACTAATGTTTCCAGGAGTTGGAAACAGGTGCTGGGTCTCACTCTAGTCCCCATTTTGTCAGTCACCACACAATTCAGCATGTCTCTCCTTCCACACAGGGGAGGCACAGGTTGAGAAGAGCAGGCTTACTGCACTCCAGTAATGAAATGCCTTGGTACAGCTAGATCTAGAAGCCTGTAGCATTATCAGTGCTCTCTTCCATGAACACTAAATTCACAACACCACTGAATAGAAGGTGGTGGAAAATGTTCAATTAATCCTCGAATCCATGTTTCTTGAATGCTTCTCAGATGTACAAACCAGAAATGTAAAGGACAACACAGGAAATAGAATCATACCAACTCAAATGACCTAGTTTATCTTAGTTATTAGGGGGAGGGGAAAAAAAAGAGAACATTTTCTGAAAGGCCAATTCATAAACTGGACATGCCTCAGGCAAGCACAAGTTTCAAGATGGGCATGTATGTACCTTTTGTCTTGTTGTAGTGCCTCATTACAAGAGAAGGGTTGCTATAGCTGTCACTGCATCTCATGATGTACTGTGCATGCAACCAGCAGCTGAATGGTATCATATGCTACTTAAAGAGCTTCTTTGATCTCTTCCCTTTTCTCTCCTTTATCAACTGCATTCCCGACCTAAGAGCCCTCATGATGAGTTAACTATCCTGCTGGCATGGAAAGAATTGGATGGGGTTCCCCTGTACACTGCTTCTCAGCTGGTCAGAGAAGTTGCTACAGAGTGCCAAGGCACACATACAAACCCCACCACAAAGGGCAGAGTATATTCTCCTTGCAGTGCTCCCAGTCTCAGCTAGCCTAAAGAACAAGTAGGAGAGCTCAAGCGTTGAATTCAGATCCCGGTGTAGTGGCACATACTGCCCAATCGGTGATGAAAACCTTTCTAATTAGCAGAGATAGTTATATACACACACACACATCTCTATCTGTTAGAGATTACCTCTTTTGTAAACATTTTGAGATCTCTTGATGGAAGTATCATATACACACACGTTCACAATTCTGATACTATTCCTGTGGAAGGGTTTACACGGGTTACAGAGAAAGGAATGTAGGAAGCAGAAAAAATTGTTAGTCTCTGGCTAAGTGTGGACTGTGTGAATGCTAGGTAAAATTACAGTGCCTGCATTTAGTGGAGTGCAGAGACTGACCACTTTTGATGCCCTGAGGGGTGCATGGTGCCTCACAGGAGTCGGGGGAACGGAGTGCAGGTGAAACTCTGTGATCAGCCCCTACTACAGCCCAATCAGCAGAAATGGGGGCAAATATCTGGCATCGGGTGTAGCAGAGTGTGCACACAAGCACACTAGAATACCTCAAGGTACTCTCTTTGGGGCAGTGCAGCTCCACCCCACCCCAACACAACACAATGAATGGCTCAGTCAAGCCCACAACAGGAAATATTGTATTATAAATATATTTGCGAGGTAGAGTAGGCTCAGACAGAGTGAACAGGATTGTAGCTATCAGTTAAACTGGATTATTTTTTACCATTTACATAAACTGAGGTTGACTTTGCCTTCTGTAATAGTGACAATCTATCACAAAGGTAGGTAGTCAAGAGTCGTATGGTCATTTTTATACATACTGCAGTTGCTAACTTCTTTGACTGAAATAGAGCCTCACAGCTGTAAAAATCTCAGACTTGTCTTCCAGAAGTTAAATGCAAAACTACATAACCCACAAACAAATTGTTTTAAATCAGCCTGTAAGGGAAGCATTATAAACCCCATTTTACAGATGGGGAAACCGAGGCACTAAGACTAAGAGCACAATTCAAACCCTACTGAAGTAGACTCCTTCCTTGGCTTTCATAATGTCACTTTAACTGACTTGCTCAAGGTCACCCAGCCCATCAACAGCAGAGCAAGGACTGGAACCCATTTCTGTTGGCTCAAAGTCTCGTGCCTTAGACACTGGATTAAGTTTCCTGCCTATTCTAATATCAACAGGCCAGAAAAGCGATATGCATATAGTGTAATTAATTTATGTGGACAATAATGTCAATAGCATACACAAAGAAAGGAATTGAAGCAGTATAGCTGCATTTCCAAGTGATAATAATTGATGCTTTGCTGATTCTGCAAGCTCATTAGAATTGTCCAGACAACAGCAGTTCTGTTAAGCAGTGCTTAGTCTACTCCCAAGGCTGTACAATTTCATTCACATCTCAAAAGTACTTTGGCTTAGATCCTCAAAGGCCTAACTCCTATGAAAGTTAGGCATCTAACTACCTTTGAAAAATCTGAGCCTTTGGGTATGTCTACACTACGGGATTAATCCGAATTTAGATAATTCGGATTTGAGAAACAGGTTGTATAAAGTCGAAATGAGTGCGGCCACACTAGCACAGTAATTCGGTGGTGTGCGTCCAAGTACCGGGGCTAGCGTCGATTTCTGCACCGTTGCACTGTGGGTAGCAATTCCATAGCTATCCCATAGTTCCCGCAGTCTCCTGCGCCCATTGGGATTGTGGGTTAAGATCCCAGTGCCTGATGGGACAAAAAACATCGTCGCAGGTGGTTCTGGGTACAGCCTCACTTCCTCCCTCCCTCCCTCCCTGCATGAAAGCAACGGACGGCAGACAACCATTTTCGCGCCTTTTTTCCTGGGTGGGTGAACACTGCAGACTCCATACCACGGCAAGCATGGAGCCCGCTGAGGTCAAGACAGCACTCATGAATATTGCAAACACCTCGCGCGTTCTCGTGGAGTTTATGCTCAGCCAGGACCAGAAAAACGAGGCGAGGAGGCAGCGGCGGCGGCAGCGCAGCGACAAGCATGATGAGGACATGGACACGGACACGGACACAGAATTCAGTGAAACCACAGGCCCCGGTGCTTTGGAGATCATGTTGTTAATGGGGCAGATTCTATCCATGGAACGCCGATTCTGGGCAAGGGAAACAAGCACAGACTGGTGGGACCGCATAGTGTTGCAGGTCTGGGACGATTCCCAGTGGCTGCGGAACTTTCGCATGCGTAAGGGCACTTTCATGGAACTTTGTGACTTGCTGTCTCCTGCCCTGAAACGCCAGAATACCAAGATGAGAGCAGCCCTCACAGTTGAGAAGCGCGTGGCGATAGCCCTGTGGAAGCTTGCAACGCCAGACAGCTACCGGTCAGTCGGGAATCAATTTGGAGTGGGCAAATCTACGGTGGGGGCTGCTGTGATGCAAGTAGCCAAAGCAATCACTCAGGTGCTGCTACGAAAGTTAGTGACTCTGGGAAATGTGCAGGCTATAGTGGATGGTTTTGCTGCAATGGGATTCCCTAACTGTGGTGGGGCAATAGACGGAACCCATATCCCGATCTTGGCACCGGAGCACCAAGCCACCGAGTACATAAACCGCAAGGGGTACTTTTCAATGGTGCTGCAAGCACTTGTGGATCACAAGGGACGTTTCACCAACATCAACGCGGGCTGGGCGGGAAGGGTTCATGACGCTCGCGTCTTCAGGAACACTACTCTGTTTAAAGGGCTGCAGCAAGGGACTTACTTTCCGGACCAGAAAATAACCGTTGGGGATGTTGAAATGCCCATAGTTATTCTTGGGGACCCAGCCTACCCCTTAATGCCATGGCTTATGAAGCCATACACAGGCAGCCTGGACAGGAGTCAGGAGCTGTTTAACTACAGGCTAAGCAAGTGCAGAATGGTGGTAGAATGTGCATTTGGCCGTTTAAAAGGTCGCTGGCGTTCATTATTGACTCGCTCTGACCTCAGCCAAAGAAATCTCCCCATTGTTATTTCTGCTTGCTGTGTGCTCCACAATCTCTGTGAAAGTAAGGGGGAGACCTTTATGGCGGGGTGGGAGGCTGAGGCAAATCGCCTGGCTGCTGATTACGCGCAGCCAGACACCAGGGCGATTAGAAGATCACACCATGAAGCGCTGTGCATCAGAGAAGCTTTGAAAACCAGTTTCATGGCTGGCCAGGCTACCGTGTGAAATATCTGTTTGTTTCTCCTTCATGAAAACCCTCCCCCTTTACTGACTGATTTTCTGTAAGGAACCCACCCTGCCCCTTCCCCCAGCTTTCTTTCAAACCAAATAAAGTCACTATCATTTAAAAATCATTTATTCTTTATTAATAGATTAGAAAAAGAGGGAGGGAACCCGGGTGGTATTTGGGAGGAGGATTGCTGGGAAGGAAAAAGCCACAAAGAAAAGGTTAAAAAAATGACAGCCTTTTGCTTGGGCTGTCTACTGGGGTGGAATGGGAAGGTGTACGGAGCCTCCCCCCCCGCGTTCTTACACGTCTGGGTGAGGAGGATACGGAACATGGGGAGGGGGGAGGGTGGAACAGGGGCTGAAGCGGCAGTCTGTTTTCCAGCAGCCGTTCCTGAACCTCCACCAGACGCCGGAGCAGCCCCAGCGTTGCATCCTTCATCCTCTGGTCTTCCTGCCGCCATCTCTCATCTCGATCGTCTCTCCTCTCCTCACGTTGGTCCCTCCTCTCCTCACGTTGGTCCCTCCTCTCCTCACGTTCACTGACTTCTTTCCTATACTTTGAAACTGTTTCCTTCCACTCATTCAGATGAGCTCTGTCACTCCTGCTGGATTGCATAATTTCAGAAAACATGTCCTCCCGCGTCTTCTTCTTACGACGCCTTATCTGTGATAACCTTCGGGATGGAGGAGGGAGGCTTGAGGAATTTGCAGCTGCTGTAGGGAGGGGAAAAAAGAGAGAATTGTTTTAAAAGCTACATTTTGCAGAACAATGCTTATACTCTTTCACGGTGACCAACACTGTTCACATTACATAGCACATGTGATTTCTGTGCAAGGTCGCATTTTGCCTCTTAATGCTGAGTGCTTGTGGCTTTGCTGCTAGAGATCACAGGTCTGGGCAACAGAATTCGGCTTGCATGCGGCCATGGTAAGCCATTGTTTTACAGCTTCTGCACCCTCCTTTCCCACATACCAAGCATAGCCTGTAGAGTGCTGCAGAAGCCTGGCCAATCTCAGCCAGTTGGGGGGGGGGGCAGTGTGGGGGGGCTTGTCTGGGCCCCTTCAGGCAAGTAGAGTGCTGCGGTTTTTCTGTTAACATTCAGCAGCACCAGAAAACAAACTAACCCCCCCCCCCGCCATGAATTCTCTGGGATGATCACGGTACCCCTCCCCCCACCGCATGGCTGGTATCAGGGAAGATCCCTGCAGGCACCAAACTACCCCCCCCCGCCGCCGACCCCCCCCCTCGCCATGAATTCTCTGGGATGATCACGGTACCCTCCCCCCACCGCGTGGCTGGTAACAGGGAAGATCCCTGCTAGCCAAACGCGGAAAACTTCAGGGCCAATTTCCCATCTGCGCTTGGCTAACTGCAGGGAAGGATTTATTTTCCGCCACAGGCAAACAGCCCAGTAGGAACGGCCACCTCTGTCCCCTTAATTAAGTTCCCGTATTTCAACCAGGTTACCAGGAGTGATATCACTCTCCTGAGGATTACACAACAAGATAAAGAACGGATGTTGCTTGAATGCCAGCAAACACCGGGACCATACGCTGCCAGGCTTTGTCAGGCAATGATACCAGATTACTTGCTGCAAGCATGGCGTGGTCAAGTGTCCTACCATGGAGGAGGGAATAAGGATGCACTGCCCAGAAACCTTCCAGCAAGGCTTTCGGAGTACCTCCAGGAGAGCTTCATGGAGATGTCCCTGGAGGATTTCCGCTCCATCCCCAGACACGTTAACAGACTTTTCCAGTAGCTACAGACTTTTCCAGTAGCTGAACTGACCGCGAATGCAAAGTCAGGCAAAGTAATCATTAAAAACCGTTTGCTTTTAAAACAAGTTTTATATTTTAAAAGGTAAACTCACCTGAGGTCCCTTCCATGGGGTCAGAGTCTTGGGTACTCGCTTGGGAGGCTTGGGAGGGTACTTCAGTCAGGGTGATAAAAAGATCCTGGCTGTTGGGGAGAATGGAGTGCTGTGTGCTCTCTGCAAGCTCATCCTCCTCCTCCTCCTCCTCTACCCCATCGGCAGAATCCTCAGGCGTCGAGACTATCCCCGACCCAGAATCCACGAACAAAGGTGGGGTAGTGGTGGCAGCCCCCCCTAGAATTGCATGCAGCTCGGCGTAGTAGCGGCATGTCCGCGGCTCTGACCCGGAGCGACCGTTTGCCTCCTTTGTTTTTTGATAGGCTTGTCTGAGCTCCTTGACCTTCACGCGGCACTGCTCAGAGTCCCTATTGTGGCCTCTCTCCATCATGCCCTTGGAAATTTTTTCAAAAGTTTTTGCATTTCGTCTTTTAGAACGAAGTTCTGCAAGCACTGAATCCTCTCCCCATACAGCGATCAGATCCAGTACCTCCCTCACGGTCCATGCTGGTGCTCTTTTTCGATTATCAGTCTGCATGGTTACCTGTGCTGATGAGGTATCTGTGGTCACCTGTGCTCTCCACGCTGGGCAAACAGGAAATGAAGTTCAAATGTTCGCGGGGCTTTTCCTGTCTACCTGGCCAGTGCATCCGAGTTCGGATTGCTGTCCAGAGCGGTCACAATGATGCACTGTGGGATAGCTCCCGGAGGCCAATACCATCGAATTGCGGCCACACTAACCCTAATTCGAATTGCTAAAATCGATTTTGGCGCTACTCCGCTCGTTGGGGTGGAGTACAGAAATCGATTTAAAGGGCCCTTTACATCGAATTAAATGGCGTCGTTGTGTGGACGGTTACAGGGTTAATTCGAATTAAAGCTGATAAATCCGAATTAAAGTCGTAGTGTAGACCAGGCCTCAGTCTATAAATATTCCCCCAGTGAGATAGCATTACCTGGCCACCAGTTTCAAATGTCACCTTTGTGTAGAAAGAATATTTTGTAAGCACGGCATTCTCTTCTCTATAAAATGTAACACGGATAAAACTTTTCCTCTTTGCTTCCTTGTTCTGTTTTGGTGCAAAGTCACCAAGAAGCCCATTCGCTGATGGTGGGTTTTACTTTATTTGGGGGCCTGATTCTCTTTTCACTCACACTGGAGTAAATCTAATTACACTGATGTAAATGATAAGAGAAAAAAAATCAAGCTGTGTCATTAAAATGACACAATCGAAGCATACATGAACTCCTACATTGATTTCATTTTTAATAATTACCAGGTGCCCCATTAGGGCAGTATCTGAGTGCCTCACAAAACAATGAATTTAGCCACACAATACCCCTGTGAAGCAGAGAAGTTTTAGCCTCATTTTACATGTGGGGAAACTGAGACAAAGACATGTAGTCTGTGACAGCCTTCGGTGCAGGGGTGAATTTCACCTTGCGGAAGTTGCCCAACTCGGATTTTATGTCCAGTCTTATACGTTAACTACAAAGCCAATTCTTCCTTTTATAACACTGTCACTACTTACAGATATTTGACTGCACTTTGACAAAGGCGGCTGCACTGAAATGTTGATTTTTCCACCAACTCTTTCATGCTTATTTCATCTGAAAGGAAGGAAGAACATAATAGTGTACTTGTGCAGCACCATTCCCTCTGCATGCTGTGCCCCACGGGAGATAGGAAACGCCAAACATTTACACTCTGAAAGTTTCCAATGTATTCTCCCATTGAGGGGAGGGGCATGGTTCCCCCCGGCCCCATAGAACTAACAAGGGTTCACTACCTAAAACCAGTGGATCCTTGAAATCCACAGACACACAGGCCACCCTCATGAAGTCTGTATCTTTTTACAGGTTCCAGATCTCCCTGAATCCCATCAAGCCCCTTGGAAGCATGGTTTCTACAAAAAGCCATTCTGCCAGCAACTCCCATCACTGGGTCAGGAATCTCTCTTCATATGTGAGGGGAACTTTACAGCACTGCATGGCCTATTCTGTAGAGAATGGTAGTCCTCCTGGGCTGGTGCTCAGCCTCCCCTATCCCTAACCATGCAGTTTGAGTTGTATGGAGGAGTTTCCATGGGGTTGGGGGAAGGAGAGAATGATACAGGGAAGACTGTGCTCCCTCTTGTGAGCTCACCCCTAGCTGGGATCCAAAAGGTTTGCATCCACCCTGGGCAGAGAGGGACAACATTTTGTTTTAATCCCTACCAAGTTAGACTTTGGTATGGTGTTGTGCACTACATGTCAGTGTGAGATCCAAAATGTAACCCAATTCCATTCTGAATACATGCACACTACAGCAGTGCACTATGCATGACATAGAACACTTGTATTCTCGTTTGGCTTCGATTACAGATTTGAAAGTGACTGTCACATTACAGACTTCTGGATGAAGATTGAATCGGTTTTCAAAGCCAGATAGTAGAAATGCAAGTTTCGTGGGAACAGAGGAGACCACTGGCCTGTCAAGTTTGGTATCTGACATCAAACACTTGCCTACGCCTTCATGCTCAGAGCAAAGCAAAGCCTTTCCCTCTCTCCACATCGTAGCATCTTGCTGGTGTGGTTCTGTCCGAGCTGGTAGCATCTGAATGCTTTTCTGTAGCAATATGCTGTTTTGCTGAAGTCAGAATGTTTTGAAAAGATGTATTGATTTTGACAATGTTTTTGATGGCAAGGTGTCTGAGGTCCAAGGTGGATTCTCTGGACACTTCTCATTAGAGAGAAAGAGAGAGCATAACTCCATGTTGTGAAAAATGTTCAGAAAGTTTTGATTTTGTTCCAGTGTGGAATGAAAAGTTTTTGAAACCTCAAAAGTTCTCAACAAAGGGCATTTTTGCCTTCCAGCCAAACTTAGATTCTGTACATTGAGGGAAAAAACCCTCCTTGACCCCTTCAGGAAACCTGCTTACATGCTGGATCTGAAGCATGACATCTGATCAACCTTAACTTGCATAAGAACACATTATTTTTTGTCATAAAATTATCCTGCCTCTTTAAATATCTAGCCATGGTGTTTGACAGGATTATCTCCTTTGGCTCAAACTATTAAACAAAAAGCACAGTTGAAACTCATTTATAGTAGCCGACTGCATAATAAAAGATATGTGAAAACAGCTGGGTCAGATCTACAACTGATATCAACTGGGTATAGCTCTTTTGAAGTCAGTGGCAATTTACAGCAGATGAAGATTTGGCTCTGATTCTTTCTTACATTAATTTAAACCAAATATGCTAATAGACATGGGCAGCGTGTGAACTGCCGGCTCGGGGAGGCTAGCCCCAGCCTCGCCCCTTCTGCCCGAGGCCCTGCCCCTTCCATGACCCCTCCCCCGCCAGAGCCCAGAGGCCCCCCCCCCCACGGCCACCAGCCCCTGCCCTAAGATAGTGTCCCCAGCCCTGAGTGCCACGTGGCTAGGGTTACCATCCGTCCGGGGTTTCCCCAGACATGTCCAGCTTTTTCAGCCTTAAATGGCCATCCAGGGGGAGATTTCTAATCAAGTAGAAAAGTCTGGGATTTCCCCCTTCCCCTCATGCGGAGTGCAGCGCGGCTGATTGGACGCCTGGCCTAATTGAAAGCCGCTCGCAACCACTAGGGCCTCTAGCAGCCAGAGTCCCTCCCCCGCTCCCTCCTCCCCCACAGAGCAGCGCGGAAGTGTTTGAGTCCACGTGGAGCCTGCATTTCTCCCTCTGCCGGGTGAGTGGGGGGAGCAGGGCAGGCGGCAGGGTGTGTGTGTGTGTAGAGGCTGCAGGGGCAGGGCAGGCAGGGGGTGCAGAGGCTGCAGGGCGAGTGGGGAGCAGGGGGCACAGAGGCTGCAGGGGTGGGGGGGTGCAGAGGCTGCAGGGCGAGTGGGGAGCAGGGGGCACAGAGGCTGCAGGGGCGGGGGGGGTGCAGAGGCTGCAGGGTGAGGAGGAGCAGGGCAGGCAAGCAAGGGCATAGAGGCTGCAGGGGCTGCGGGGCGAGTGGGGAGCAGGGAAGCACTTAGCAACCCCCAACCAAGATCAGAGCGGGAGGGAGGAGGGGGAATGCGGGGTGCTCAGAGGAGGGGGCAGAGTTGGGGCAGGGACTTTGGGGAAGGGGTTGGAATGGGGGCAGAGAAGGGGTGGGGTTGGGGCGGGGCCGGGGGTGGGGAAGGGGCGGAGTTGGGGCAGGGCCGGGGGTGGGACCGGGGCCCCGTGGAGTGTCCTCTTTTTTAAATGTTTGAATATGGTAACCCTACACGTGGCACAATCCCAACCCCCTCGCCCTGGAGTGCTGGGAAGGCAGATTGCGTGGCCCCAGCTCAAGCTGCAGTGTGAGCTGCAGAGTGGGAAGCAGGAGGGGCCCTGGTGGCGGAGCATAAGTGGGGCCATGCCTGGCTGTTTCGGGGAGGCACAGCCTCCCTCAGCCTATGATATCCGCCACCCATGCTAATAGAGTTATCAGGAAAAGAAACTGAGCACCAACAGGTCAAATTCAGTCTCAGCTGACCATGGAGCAGAAAAAAAAATCTATTAAAAAGAAAACATCTTTCTATGCAACTAAAGCACAGGATGATGTAGTAAAATGTTCAGAAATCAATAAATTAAAGAAGGTGAAGTGCCTTAGTTAAAGCTTAGGTGCCTCTTTCAACATCTCTTGTACATTTAATACAATGAACTCCAAATGTGTTAAACTTAGTTCAGTAAAGTTTAATTTAATTCAATTAAGTTTATTCAGGATATTGCAGGAAATGATCAGTCTGTCACAAACATGTATGAGGACTATTATGCTTCCCCTTTCCTAGCAGAAAACTCTAGCATACACAGGATTCCCAATGGCAATAGATATGCCTCTTGATAATGGGATTCACTGCTGTATGTTTTTCCATTATACAAAGGACATTTCACATAAAAGGGGTGCTCACAAATAATCAGACATGACTGACAACAACACTGCCTGAGAATGAGAAAAATATTACTCGGGCTTGGTCTACACTACCCCCCCCAATTCGAACTAAGGTACGCAACTTCAGCTACGTGAATAACGTAGCTGAAGTCGAAGTACCTTAGTTCAAACTTACCTTGGTCCACACGCGGCAGGCAGGCTCCCCCGTCGACACCGCGGTACTCCTCTCGCCGAGCTGGAGTACCGCAGTCGACGGCGAGCACTTCCGGGTTCGACTTATCGCGTCCAGACTAGACGCGATAAGTCGAACCCAGAACTTCGATTTCCAGCCGTCGAACTACCTGGTAAGTGTAGCCAAGGCCTCGGGGTGCGACACAGTTACCCCTCTATTTCAGAAGCAAGGTGGGTGAGCAAAGTAAAGGAGCGAAGAGTTGTCATTTATAATAATCATACACAGTGGCAGGAATCCAGTGTTTAATATGGAAATGCTGCCTTTAACAAAATGTTTAGTGTCTTGAAAACTACGACCTAGATCCTGTGTTGTGTTGTAGGAGGACTTGTAGCAGCTCAGGGTCAGGAGAGGTTCAAAGGTGGCTTTAAGATATTTTTGCACTCCCCCATTCATGGAGTCATCAGGGCATACCAACTAGCAATGGTCCCAGTCTGAGGGCTTTTCCAGTGACCAGGGATCCACCAGGGTTAATGAGGCAGCAATTACACAGTCTGTATCCTTAAATCCAGCTGTGTCCCCTACACAGAGGAGGAAGACTGGAACAGCTACAGTGGCTTTATAACACTAGAAGTTTCTCCTGCACAGGGGAAGTCCTCCACTGGTCAGCTAAATCATGTCTAGGTCTGCCTTATGCGCTGGTGTGCCACTAAGGAGCCCTAATGCATCAGAGAACTGGGCCCTGGGTACCTAAACCTGTAGGTAATCTCTGCTTTCAGAGTCTGTCCCTATGTTTTGATGGAAGTGAGGCTCAAATACTTCCCTGTTGCATGTACCAAAAGGAGCTTGTTGCCAGCAAAGTTACTGAAGAGTCTAGTGATCAATTATACAAACAGTAAGAGCTTTAAAGAGAGATTTGTTCAATCTCATAAGCAGGAAAGACACGAGTATTCCTTGTGAACTAGCTAGAACCCGTTTAAACCAGCCTTTACAGAGCTACACCAACAAAAGCATGAGCAAGGATATTATGTTAAGGATCACTGCTTCATCAGGAAAAAAAATCCCATTAGCTCCGATTAGTGTGCATACTGTTGTCTAGCAACTTACAATAACTGGTTAACCTCTTCATGGGGGTAGCATAATCATATCTTCATGGTACAGCTTTAAGTTTTGTTGGCAATTACTCCAGGAAACCAGTGTTAATGAAAATATACTTTCGTAGTGAATCCTATTAAGGACTTTCATGTAGGGCCCCCAACCCTACTTCACCTACAGCGCATGCACTTAAAAGTTCATTCTGGCTTTAGTTATGTTACTGGTTCCAGTAACATTCCCTACATTTAAAATCATGGTTACTGCTACATCTGGTAATATCACCAGACCTGGAATGAACTTTTAAAGTGCACCCACTGAAAGTCAGTGGGAGTTTTCCATTGACTCGACTTTACCAGGAGCAGAATTGAGCAATCACGTAAGCTAATCACTAATACAAGGTAGAGTATTCACTTTTCCTTCTGTTCAGTTATGCTATTAAATATAACTAACTGAAATGTTACAGTATCAAAACTTTGTTTACTGTGTTCCTCTGCCAGGCATCATCCTCTCCCCTCCTTCAAACACTCTTCCCTTATACTTAACAATAACCTCCTGGCCTTCCCTATCCTGATTTATTATCTTATGTTTGTTGACATATATATAAAATATATATTAGCCAGCATATATCAATCATATTATGTATTATCCTCTCATATATTTATATATATAGAGAGAGATGTATTAAGCACAAATATTATAATATAGCCTAAAATGGCCTATACCATAATCCTGTTCATTTATGCTAAATATCCCATAACTCCTTGCATTGGCTGATGTAAGCATTGGAATAAACAGATAGGAAACTTATCAGAGTCAAGATGTATTAAGTTCTAGAACAAATGTAAGTTAAAACCAGTACCTGGAATGCTAGTATCCAAAACAAAAAGACAAGGAACAGAACAAGTTAGGAAATTGGGACAAACTGATGGGTTGGATTTCAGTGACATGTAAAGAGATGTGTAACTTGTAAAATCATCATATAAATAATACCTTCTGAAATGTGTAACTTTGGGATCATGCCTTCCTCACAAGATGAATATAACATCGCTGCACAAGATGGCTTCCCAGGGAGACTGGTATCATATAGAACCATTTTCCTGTACTATATTATTATTGGCTTAGAGCAATAAACCTGACTGCCACTTGTTATTTGATCTCTTGAATATATTTCATAATGAACCAAACTGTGATCAACCAATTGCCTGTACAATTTACTAAGAGGTCTGTCTGTCTTGTCATATTTTAATTTAGAAAAATGGGTATATCTTGAAAAAGGTGAGTAACTCCCATTAATGCTAGTGTAACCCCTTTGGGGTTTAGAGAGCATGGCCCCTTTAAATCTTTTTCCTAGGGGGGAGGGAGAGAGTAAGAAAAAAGGAGGGAAACTCCAGGGGGTGGCACTGGAGCTCCGAGGGAGAGAGAAGGGCAGTCCGCAGGCCCTCGAAAAGTGAAGCAACAGAGAACCTGCCTGAAGCCTGAGAAGGACAGGGCGGCCATTCGGGGACAGCCCAGGACAGGACCCAGAAGGAGCACTATGCCAGGGAGGAATCGCCCGAGAAGGACAGGCCGGAGCTAGACCCAGTATGACTGCTGCCCAAAGCTGCATGGGGCTATGAGTACTGGGGCTTGTAACTCTGCATTGGGAACAAGGAGGGAGGTTGCTAGATAGTTAAGTGGGGAGGTGGTCGCTCTGTGTGGCTTTGTAGAGAGCGGCAGAAGAGGACACCGGAGGGGTTTGTTGGGGGAAAGTTCACTGGCGCCGAAGACGACCAGGAACACCCAAGACTCACCACTGGACTGGAACTTTGCTCGGGACTCCTGAACTCTGTGTGCAGACACATTGCTCAGTGTCTGACCTCCCAGACTGTGCTATCACTGGGCCCGTGGGGCCTTGGCTTGGATGCAGCCCTGTTTTACTGTTCTCCCTATATTTCCTCTTGTTATTTTTCTCCTCTCAACCCTCTGTAAATAAATATTTCCCTTTCTTATATCCATTGTACTTTTCCTGTGGGTGTGGGTGTTCACTCTGGGGGGTTTGGAACAGGTGCCCCTGGGGTGGAAGGGATTTTTCCTGCTGCATTCCTGTGCGCGCCTTCTCTTGGCCAGAGCTGCCTGCAGAGCAGACTCAATCTTGGCCATGAGGGCGCTAAAGTTACACTAGCAAGAGATGTTTCAGAGTAGCAGCCGTGTTAGTCTGTATCCGCAAAAAGAACAGGAGTACTTGTGGCACCTTAGAGACTAACAAATTTACTAGCAAGAGATGTGTGTACCCATATGCTCCTTGAGGTATATATACACATTGGCTCAGACTATTAATATTCACAGATTATAAAGCCAGAGAGGACCACCATGATCATCCTATCTGACCTCCAAGATAACACTTACCTAATTTAATTCCTTTTTGCAATAGGGCTTTTTTTTTTTTTTTTAGCAAGACATCCAACCTCGATTTTAAAATGTCCAGCAATGGAGAATCCAACACAACTCTTTGGTAGGTTGTTCCATTAGTTAATTATCCACATGTTAAAATTTTGAATTTTATTTTTAGTCTATCTTCAGCTTCCAGCTATAGGATCTTGTTATACCTTTGTCTGCTAAATTGAAGAATCTTCTATATCAAATTTCTGTTCCCATGTAGGTAGTCTAAACTGTGATCAAGTCATCCCTTAACCCTGTTAAATTAAACAAGATTGAGCTCCTTGAGTCTCTTACTACAAGGCAAGCTTTCAAAACCTTTAATCATTCTCACAGATCTTCTCTGAACCCTATCAATTTGTCAACATATTTCTTGAATTATTGGCACCACAATAAATAAAATGAAGAACCGGAGTCTCCACTGCCTACTGTTTGTTTAGTCACTTATGCTTTTGCAAAGTTGGTATAAAATGTGCTACCATTCTGATTTGCTAAGTCTGATTCCTCTTTGCACTAAAGTTCCTTTAAATATAAGCAGAGTCAGGATGACATCTGGTGGTAAATTATGGCGAGTGTGGAAAAGAACTCCAGGGGCTGATCTTGTTTGCATAGGCACACCCACTCGCCTGGTATGAGACAACAGCAACTCAAAGTGGTTACTTTGGCTGGTGTGGGATCCCCAGTTTTCTCTGTTATTGGGGCAGGAAGAATAAAGTTTTGTTACCCTGATTCTGTGAATCAAGGCCAGTGGAACTGTTGTATGACAGAAGGACTGAGTGAGTCCTTCACCATTACCTAAGTAGCACTTGCTTGACAAGGGGCATGGGTTACAAAACCCAGTGAATAGAGAGAGGATGGGGTCAGGTATTTATACCTGATGGTATGGGCCCTCTCTGAGGGGTTGAAACACCAATTGTACTACCTTCTCTCTCCACTGTTGAATGTCAGAGCTAACTTTGATTCCATTAGGAGTCTAGTTACAGACTGCTGAGCTGAATTCACTTTGGGCCAATGGTGCACTAGCACTAGGGCTCCCCTACTATGAGCTGAAATTGCTAAGAGCTGAAATCACAAAAGAGCTAAAGTTATTAAGAGCTGAGATCACTGAGGCTGTGTTAAATAGTGGGGGAGCCTGAAGCTATATTGCTAAGCGGCTGGCAGAGCAGCTAGCAGAGTGGAGCCTCGCGGGGACGGTTGGAGCGGAGCGGAACTGAGCGGCTCACAGGTCGGTGAGCAGAGTGGAGCAGCTGCCAGAGCAGTTCGTGGGACGGCGGGAGCGGCTCACGAGACAGCTGGTGGAGTGGAGTGGCTCGTGGTGAAGGCTGTGGCGGAACCCCACAGAGAGGCAGCCAGTCGGCCTCAGATCACATAAGGTGCCCCTTAACACCCTCCGTGCCCCCCCCCTTGAACTCTGGGGCTGCACTGACCAGAGACAGAGACTTTGGGGGGTTGTTGGACTTTTGGGACTTTGGTGATTCTTGGGTTGCTGGTTTCAAGAACCAACGGGAAAAGACACAGCCCAATTTGCTGGGGTGGGTTTTTTGCTCATGGTTTGTGTTGTGAATCCTGTTTGTGGTGTTTTTCCAATTTAATGCTGATGTCGTTTACCTCATGTTATTAAACATTTTCTGTTACACTCAGACTCCGTGCTTGCGAGAGGGGAAGTATTGCCTCTTAGAGGCGCCCAGGGGGTGGTATGTAATTGTCCCAGGTCACTGGGTGGGGGCTCGAGCCGGTTTTGCATTGCGTTATTGAAACGGAACCCCTAGATACAGAACCCGGCCCTTGTTGCTGCCAACTTAGATGGGCAGAAGGGTTACATACATAACTCTGGCAATGTAAATGGGCCTTAAGTCTGATGTAAATTATTTTTACATCAATTTTAAGGCTGCTTTACACTGGCAGAATGATCAGGCCCATAATGCCTTATATTCACTTTGCAGAGGTGTGAGTCTACAAAGTACAAGGCAGTGGTGAATCAGACACTGAAATTTCTTTAGTGTATCACATTTGCATTTGTTGAACATTCTTATTTTTTTAGTCCACTGTCTACGTTGCATAGAATCATAGTAATGTATGATTGGAAGGAACTCTGAGAGGTCATCGAGTCTAGTCCCCTGGGCTGAGCCAGGACCAAGGCCACATCTACACTTCCCGCCGGATCGGCGGGTAGTAATCGATCTATCGGGGATCGATTTATCGCGCCTCGTCTAGATGCGATAAATCGATCCCCGAATCAACGCCCGTACTCCACCTCGGCAGGAGGAGTAAGCGGAGTCAACGGGGGAGCTGTGGCGGTCGACTTGCCGCCATGAGGACGGCCAGGTAAGTCGAACTAAGATACTTCGACTTCAGCTACGCGAATAGTGTCCTGCCCTAGCTCTGCCCCTGCCCCTCCCACTTCCCGCCCCCCTCAGAACCCCCAACCCTCCCCCCGCTCCTTGTCCCCTGACTGACCCCTCCTGGGACCCCTGCCCCTAACTGCCCCCCAGGACTCCACCCCCTACCTAAGCCTCCCTGCCTCTTGTCCCCTGACTGCCCCCTCCCGAGACCCTCCCCCCATCCTAACTGGCCCCCTAAGACCCTACCCCCTACCTGTCCCTTGACTGCCCCAACCCTTATCCTGACAGCCCCCCCACAACTCCCAACCCCCCCTCGCTCCTTGTCCCCTGACTGCCCCCTCCTGGGACCCCTGCTCCTAACTGCCCTCCAGAACCCTACCCCCTACCTGTACCCTGACTGCCCAAAACCTTATCCATCCCCCCAGAAAGCCCCCCCCGCACTCCCGACCCCCCCCCCTGCTCCCTGTCTCTTGACTGCCCGCTCCAGAACCTCCCTGCCCCTTCTCCGACCCCCTGGCCCCCTTACCCTGCCGCTCAGACCAGCGTGCCGGGGAGGAGGAGCAGGGGGAGGAGCTCCAGACTGCCGCTGCGAACGGCCGGCTGGTGATCTGCGAATGCAGGGAGGGAGGGAGGGAGTGCTCTCAGCTGCAGGGTGGAGGAGGGGGCTCTCTCTGGCTGTCGGAGCCCCATGTAAATGGCACCTTCCGGCCGGCTGCCCTGTTAGCTGTGCGCGCTCTGCATCGGGGTGGGGGGGGAAGTCCGGACATTTACAAATTCCCTCCAGACGCTATTTTTAACTCTAAAAGCCGGACATGTCCAGGGGAATCCGGATGAATGGTAACCCTAAATTAGTACCAGTTGTGGAAGTGGCCACTTATTCACTGAGAACTGGACTGAGAAGGTAGACATTAAACCCTAAGTTTGTTTCAACACCCAATTGCCTATTTAATTTTTAAGTCAGACCCTTAATGTTATCTGCAAACAGATATTGTTGTTACATTTCCCTGTCCCTCTCTTTCTCCTCTTACAGAAGTGGAAACTTATGGAAGTGATGAGCCTTTTAAATATAGCAAGTAACTAAGATACACATAAAACCACACTTACCTGGATGAAAGGCTGTTGTGCATGTTATCTCAGAGTGCTTTGCAAATCCCAAATAAGCCCTACCACATCTCTGAGAGATAGTTACTTATTATAAAACCCCGTTGTACAGATGGGTAAACTGAAGCATAACAATATTAAATGAACTATACAAGGTCACATAATGAATTAGATTAAGACCCAGGAAGAGAACCAAGAAGTCTTGGCTCCCAAATTGTCTGTGTGCTAATCACTACACCACATTTCCTCTCACTCTGTTAAGCCCTGTCTAGTTTTAAGTTAATAGCTGCAAATGCTTGTAAAAATCATGGGTCAGTTTCTCTATTGGGATAACCTCAAAGGTTTCAAAGGAGTTATGGCACCAGAAAATTTGGCCCAATATATTTTTCAGCAGCTAGGTTATTGATTTGATGGGATGTTGCTGCACAGTTAGAGGAACCAAATTAAGCAGTTGGCAGAACATGAGAAAAAAGGCAACAAAAGAAGCAGTTAATTGCTGTATAAGTCATACAAACTGCGGGGAAACATGAGGAGATGCATCAATGAACCACATGTCCCTGGATTCAGAGTAACAGCCGTGTTAGTCTGTATCCGCAAAAAGAAGAACAGGAGTACTTGTGGCACCTTAGAGACTAACAAATTTATTAGAGCATAAGCTTTCGTGGACTACAGCCCACTTCTTCGGATGCATTCTTCGGATGCATATATGCATCCGAAGAAGTGGGCTGTAGTCCACGAAAGCTTATGCTCTAATAAATTTGTTAGTCTCTAAGGTGCCACAAGTACTCCTGGTCTTCTTTTTACATGTCCCTGGAATATGCTAAGAGCAGAAGCACAAAAGCGGAATCAAAATGTTGTAACTCAGCTTTTTTTTTTTAAAGGAAATGTTAAAATCTTTTTAGGGGGAAAAAAATAAGGCTTCTTCAGGGGTCAAATGAAGAACACACACAGCAGCGTTCAGGGTGTGGTGCAAAGTCACTCTGTTCCAGCAGAGCTAAGGGAAGGATTGTATGTCCAAGAGGCCCATCCCTCTCTGAGCAATCTGGTGTACAAGACGACTGCACTGTCCCACCACATTCCCCCCACCCACTCTGGGATGTATGAAATGCATTTCCTGTACTCCTGAAATACCTGAGTGCAATGGACTGATTCATCTTGGTCTTTTATGAGGTATGCGAGGGAGGGAAAGACTCCTTGCACCCTGGGCAACCATGCAAGGACCAGGAACAATATGGACCTTCTTAAAACTAATAGCTGCATATGCATTTGTAGTTTAAAAGCTCTCCCTGCTCTCTCCAGATGTTTGCATTTACAAATATCAAGGATGTACAATATTTGCTCTCACACATGTGCCCAATGACAATATAATGTTTGTATAGGTTGTTATCTAACTTTGCATTCTCAGCATGGGGGCCTTTTCCCCTCTTGATCGGGATACTTCTGCTAACAAGGGTTATGTATGCACATTAAGAAAAGCGCTGTTAAGAATTCAACTGTGTTTTGTGGAGACACCTCCGTAGAGAAACATTTTGAGGCCTACATTCTATCTATCCTTATGGTCTAATTCCATATGGAGTTGTTTCTCTTCTTTTCCATATCAAGTTTGTCCTAATTGGTATGATCATTTAGCAAAAGATTACAATAATTGTATTCAGATTATGTTTATATTTCCTAAACCCAAATCCTGAGATACATAACAGGAATTTTTATTGTACAAATTCAGGAGGCAAACCTGTTTAGGAAACAGATGAACAATTTGCAAATTGTTCACTAATAACTCCTGAGGGCAGGTGGTGACCATTTAAAATGACCCACCCTACTCAAAAGCACATTCAATACCTCTGACTCATCTTTATAAACACTTAGTGAGCAGATGGCTGCTGGATAAACTGCAGATGATTAAATGCTTTCGTTACCTGGATGAAAAGTTGTCAGCTATTGTGGTTGCCGTTCTTTGTTCTTTATCAGTTGTTCCTCTTTCATCCTCCAAACATCTCTGCTGAAGGTCTCAACCCAAGTACATTTGCTGATTTCAGTAGGTGAATGTCACAGCTCACTGAATGGTGAGGCATCAAAGGACATTTTTTACTATTTATATCCTTACATATTCCAGATTATAAACCAGTTTCATCTGTGTAAATCCAAAGTAAGTCTACTAAAGTTATATGAAATTAAGAATTTTAGCAGCTGTATATATATGGATGACTGACACTCAGGCTGACATTTTGAAACCTGGGTGTCAGTAGTTAGATGCCTAAATCCATTTTTAGGGATCTACATTACTGCCCTGACTTTCAGACGTGCTGACAGCCACAAGCTCTCACTGATTACAGAATGGGTTGTTCAGAGAATACTTCATGAAACAGTGACCCAGCATGTTTTGTACCATCTTTTATGCTGTACTGCTGTCACTCAAACATTGCTCCCCTCTGCTCCCTGTCACTCCTCAAAGTACATGGAGGTTGTTATTACTGACTCTGGCCCTAATCTTTCCACTGATATTGCATAGCCAGACTGTGGTTGGGGCTCTGTGTGGGCACAACACTCTGCCCATGTTATCAAATGCATGATCAGGGCCTATACTCATAACTCATATTACAAGTTAGTTGGGATTATTGCATAAGACTGTCTTTTTATTTTAGATATTGTCACTCAGGGTCTCAGGACAGAGCCTGGAGGAATTACAGAAGTGATGGGCTCTATTATTTGGTGGATGGTTCCTGTTGTCTGAAGTCAACTGGAAAGCCACTTGTTGTCTGACTCACTGGCGACACATCCACCCATCTTCAGTGAAGGGGATCAAGGAGCAGTCTGTCGTTACAACTGTGTGGAAGTGCCATGTTTCAGTTCGGGAGTATTTGCCTGGAAGATCAGTTATTGCATGTTTTCATGAGAATGTCTGGATTTCTCCAGTAGGGAGACTGTAGCGTTTCTGTCAGTTTTTGCAATAAAAAATAGCATAGTTCTGTCTCTGGGAATACCCAAGTTTCCCTTGAAAAACTTCCTCCTATGTAATTTTATTAAAGGCTGCCCCTTCAAACTGTAACAAGTCCATATCTCAATCCATTCACATCAGTGGCTTCCAGAAAAAGATGGTGGGGCAAGTCTTAGGCAAACAGAGGTAATATTTTTTTAATTAACATGGCCACATCTGATACCTAGACATCCCATTGTGTTTTGACAAGCAATGACAGAGGGGAAGGGGATTGGAAGGTGGACAAAATGTCACCTTACTGCTGCCAAAAGCTATGCAGCATTTTTATTGGACCTAGTTCATAGGCCCTGCCACAGCAGTCTCTCTAGCCTAATATCCTGTTACTGTTAATGATGAGTACCAGCAGCTTCAGAGAAAGGTGCAAGAAATGCTAACATGAGTAGTTACAGGGTAACCTGCCCCAGGAAAAGTTTCCCCCAAACCCTCGTAGTTGGTGTTGGCTTATGTCTTGGAGAATGAAGATTTAGATCCCTTCCAAACTCTTTGTTATTTTCTTAATAATTTGCAGTAGGAATTTTACACTGCAGAAAAAGATCTACTGTTATCCCAAATCTGAGGTGAATTTGCCAATGAGAATTTTTGACCATTTGGCTTGGCCTGATAACCTTTCACATTGTTCTCTTCTACTCTGGTTCTTATGCTGGTTTTTAAGCACTGTAACTGTCGTCACTTTGGAAGATTGTTTTTCAGCCCTAGATTGAAAAAATAGTCGTTCCTTACACCTTTTGCCAAAGCAAGTCTATAGCTGATCACACTGGTAGTAATAAAGTGCATGAATCAGCAGGAGTATAAGCCTCTTCTGTTTCACCAGTTCCTGAATACCAGTATTGCAGTCAGACAAACCCAAATATGATCATGTAGAGAAGAATTGTGCTAAGAGAAGGAAATGCTTTTTCCAAAAGCTTCCCAGAAATAAGATTTCCACTATATTTAGAGGAGTTTTGCAACTATGAGATCTCACTTTTTTGGCAACATTTCAGGACAATAGTTAGAATTCAAGATGGAATTCTATGAAAGCAAAAAAAAAAATGTTTTTGATTGTTTGGGGGTGGAGAGGCATGTGAATTTCAGCTTGAAAACAATTCAGCTGTTTTTCAGAACAAGGTTGGGGAATAATATGTAGTTCTGCCCATGTTAAGGACATTTTTTATAGCCATTTAACCGAAAAGCAGTAGCACATCCATGTTTTGGAGCAGGGACTTTAAATTTGGCAGAGGGGTTGCCCTGGTGTCGCCCTGACTGTGCCTTTTGCTCTCCTCATGAAAATTTGCCAGCATTTGGCCAAGTTAAGCTTCTCAAATCTCTCTATTTACACAGGGTTGCTAGAGACTAGTTAGAATTTGGCACCTAAATCCTCTGAGGGTTTTGTTTGTCCTGACTTTGCTCCTTCCCCTCACAGCTCCTACATCCTGAATGGATTGTGCATGCACCATCCCCACAGAGTGACCGAGAATATTTCACCCTAGAGCCAGAGCAGGACGTTCCCTGTAATTGTTTCCCTGGATGTTGGGGGTTGCTGTGGTACCAGCCATAGGAACTAGTGTGTTCTCATAGACGAAGGGCTCTTTCACACTATATGAATTTATGATTATTATTAAATCTATCTCAAGACACCTGGATTATGGGGGCCCAACTTTCTAGTTCCTTAAATGGAGATTGGGCTATCCATTGGAAAATTATGATCAGTCACCACACACACACCTGCAGCTTCACTGCTAACTATTTTGCATTGTCTTATAATTAAAGACATTTTATATTTCTATTTTCATTTGGCTTTAATGACTAAAGTGTCACTAAAAATGTATGTCCTTTTAATGCAAGCAGCTTGGATAAATTTTTCATTTTTGTAAACATGGCTCCGTATTTAGTTATATTGTAGTAATCTGCCCTCTAGTGGGTTAAAAATAATAAAACTTAATTATAAAATATATTTAAAAAAAAAAAAAAGAAGAAAAATACTAAAATGTTTAGAATGACTATTTGAGCCAGTGTAGGACATCTATGTTTCATACATACTATATCATTAACAAATACAAAGGTGCAGTGTAACTATACTTAAAATGGGGAATTACTGAGGCCAGTAATACCTCTCAACCCCAAACAGCCTTTTAAAATGAACCCTCTGTCAAATGTTTATCATATGCAAAGAATAAGAACCTCTCTCTCTCTCTCTCTCTCTCTCTCTCAAAAAAAAAAAAAAACCCAAACAAAAAACAAGCCAAAGCACAAAATATTATCTGCACTCTCAGATGATGACCCGGCACATGTTGTTCATTTTAAGAACACTTTCACTGCAGATTTGACAAAACACAGAGAAGGTACTAATGTGAGATTTATAAAGACAGCTACAGCACTGGATCCAAGGTTTAAGAATCTGAAGTGCCTTCCAAAATTTGAGACTGACAAGGTGTGGAGCATGCTCTTTAAGATTTCTGAAAGTAACAGTCCAATGTGGAAACTACAGAATCCGAACCACCAAAAAAGAAAATCAACCTTCTGCAGGTGGCATCTGACTCAGATAATGAAAATGATTGTGCATCGGTCCACGCCATTTTGGATCATTATTGAGCAGAACCAGTCATCAGCATGAACTCATTTCCTCTGGAATGGTGGTTGAAGCATGAAGGGACATATGAATCTTTAGTGCAGCTGGCACATAAATATCTTGTGACGCCTGCTACAACAGTACCATGTGAACACCTGTTCTTATTTTCAGGTGACATTGTAAACAAGAAGCAGGCAGCATTATCTCCTGCAACAAACTTGTTTGCATGATTGGTTGAACAAGAAGTAGGACTGACTGGACTTGTAGGCTCTAAAGTTTCACATTGTTTTGGTTTTGAGTGCATTTATGTAACCAAAAAATAAAAATCTACAGTTGTAAGTTGCATGATAAATAGATTGCACTACAGTACTTGTATGAGGTGAATTGAAAAATACTGTTTCTTTTGTTTATCATTTTATAGTGTAAATATTTTTAATAAAAATAATATAAAGTGAGCACTGTACACTTTGTATTCTGTGTTGTAACTGAAATCAATATATTTGAAAATGTAGAAAAACATTCAAAAATATTCAATAAATTTCAATTGGTATTCTATTGTTTAACAGTGTGATTAAAAGTGTGATTAATGTTTTTAATCTCGATTAATTTTTTTTAGTTAATCGCGTGACTTAAGTGCGATTATTAGACAACCCTATTTATAACCCATGTTTCTAGGGCTAAATACAAAAATTCTTCTGTAAATAACAGTAAGTTACACACATATCATCTGGAAAGATGCTTTATATCTGGATTGTGTTTAATAGCCAGGAGTGACTGTCCTCCACTTCTCTCTCTTAAATGCAAATAGAATTGTGAAGTGTTAGCTTCAGGCAAAGAGCACTCATTCACTTTGCGTGGTATTCGTTGGGTAGTATTTTTATTTATCATTATAGACATTCTTTTAAAGATAGCATAGGAGGAGTTGATACTGAAACATTTGCACTTTCCCCCCCCCATACATGCATAAAAAAATGTAAAGAGTAATCCATTCTACCTAGATCCTCTCCAGTACGGGGTTGCATACTATCAGTTAGATCTCCTAACAGAGGAGAATTTGAGTGTTCCATGTGATTACTACAAAAAAGAGTTGTTGATTTGGTTAAGAGAATTTACTTGAACATCAAGTTATACACTGGATGCTGTTCCTCATCCATGGCCTGAATCTATCCTTCCCACATACTTTATACTGTTTCATGTCAATGGGAGTTTAACCATTGATTTCAGTGGAGGCAGGATTTTACCTAAAGTGCGAGACAAATATTCAGACATGAAGGAAACAAAGATATGTAATATTGACTTCACCCATGCCCTTAGTGTTATTTTCCATATTTAATCTACAGTATTTCTCATTCCCATTTCTATTGCAACAGGAGTAGAATGGTAACTGACAGAAAGAAAACTACCTTCTCAGTTTCAACTCCCAACAGAGATTTAAAAATGCTGGTTTTCAAAAGTAACTACTAGAATTAGGGAGCTAAAAATCTCCTAGAGTCTGTAGGTCTTCAGCAGAAATTAATGATTTTTAAAGCCCCTGGTACCTGGAACACATCTTTGCTTTTTAAATAATTTGTATAACTATTTTTAATAAAAATATTTTTCAGTGTGGATGGCTTAGACTGGTAAAGATATTTGGAGTCTTCACCGCTAGACTGGTTACTATATAAACATAGTTTGGTGGGCCAGCATCCATGGGGCCAAACTGTGTTTTATCATCTTATAAGAAACTTACATCGTAACACACACTTTGGTTACTTAATTCAATTCACTAGTATACTCTGCTAGTTTATCACTGTTCTTTGGCTCTCAATTCCTTAGCTAAAGTGCAGACTGAAGAATTATAACAAATTCATGAGTTATTGGTCAAGGTTACAATTAAAAAGCTGTTTTTTCCTGTAATTTACCATTAAAGATAAGATGACCATGTTTACAATGTCAAAAACTAAACTGTAACATTCCATGTGGAATTCATCAAGAAATAATAAACAAGTTCAATTCATTTGGGTTTTATCACGGTCTTATTACAGAGGCGAACATTTTTCCTTGTTCTCTAATCTTCTGCCTTGGTGTTTTTTGTACTATCCTAGTGCAGGCCTGTCCCTAGTGTGACCCCTTGTAGTTGGATGTGGTGCACCTGAGGAGACCAGCATTGATTTTCCTTCAATCTGAAGTAAAAAAAAAAAAAAAAAAAAAAAAAATACAAACAAGCTTCAGATATTCAGAGCACTCTCCCCTGAAGGTCTCATTTATTTATTAAAAAGACCTGCACAAAGCACAACAAATCCTTTTGTCTCAGCTTCCCCACTCAGAGACTCAGTCAGGCCCATTCTGTTTGCCCTCACCTGAGTCCTCTCTTTACCTCTCTTCTTCTAGGCTTTCTATCCTAGGAGCATACCTTCTGCTTAAGTCAGGCTCCCCAGCTCCAAGAGCACAACTTCTAGCCAATTCAAGCCCTCTAGGGGCCTCTCCAGAGCTTCCTTCCTCCTCAGGGGCCCCTCCCTAACAGCTGTTAAAAGCCTTTTATTGGTCCCAGTGCTTCTTTGCTTAATAAACTGCCTTCCAATAACCTACGCTGTTAACTGTCCCCAGGTGAACCTGGGTTGGATCATTCCCCTGGCAGAGCTGTCAGAGGTAGGCTGGGCCTCTAACCCCTCCAATGTGGCTCTATGGATCCTTAAAAATATACATCCTTATTCATTTCCAACCAATCTTATAAACCAGTAGAATTATGGGACTGCCTGGGCAGTTCAACCAAACAACTCAAGTTCCAATTTAGACAATTTGTTAACAAAGAATGTCAATTCAGTTCAAAGTCACTTTGCTTAGGTGATACTAATAGCTATGTGTTGCCACTTACACACACACACATATACTATCAAATATTAAACTCTCAATATAATATGCAGGTAGTAGTTTTGAAATTCTAGTTTTATCAATACCGGAGGCCTTTATGCCACTTTAACCAAAGGTTCAAAAGGTGGAAAAATGTGTAGCTTGCAAGCCAGCTCAAAGCATCTTCCTCATTTTGTCTGCTGAAGATCAGTCTTACTCTAGGGACTTTTCCATATATGGTTTGTACTATCTAAATCACCCAAATCCACCAGAGGCTGATAGCAACTGAAACTAGTTATTATCTGGGAGATTTGAGTCCTGTGCAAAAGAAGGGGCGAGGCCATTCCAGATTTGTGGATCACTATGGCTCCTTTGTTGGCTGCCTCAAAAGGGGGACTGAATGGGCATGCAGAATGATGTACCCTCACCCCAAAAGAAGCCATTCCAGGAGTAGAGTGGGCAACATAGAGCTTGTAGAGCAGCTGTCCAGACATAATCTGTCCCAAAGCTAAATAATTGACTTTGTCATCCAGATCTGTCACCCCAGCAACTTTCACCAGGAGTACATTCAATTTCAATACTGTTATTACAATGAGGGAACCATAATTTCAACATTTTAATAGAGCTTTTCTAACACCCAATAAAAAGCAAGAATAATAAAGAAGATAGCAAGTGAGTGAGCAAAATTCTTGTAACCATCTGTTTAAAAAAAACCACCACTCTCTTATCTAGTAATTCCCTCTCTCCCCCCCCCCCCCCAATGTTCAAAGCCTCACTACTTCACTTCATTAGGCCAAAATGCTCTGGATACGACGCTGTAGTAGGAGCAGGGCCGGCTCTAGCTTTTTTGCTGCCCCAAGCAGCAAAAAAAAGCACCGCCCCCCCGAGCTCTCCCCACCGAGCGTCGCACCACCAGCCGAGCGCCGCCCCCTGTGCCGCCCCCCCCGCCGAGCGCTGCCCCCCCCGCGCTGCCCCCCCGCCGAACGCTGCGCGCTGGAGCCCGCACCCCCCTGCGCCGAGCGCCGCCGGAACCCCCCGAGCACTGAGCCCTGCGCCGCCCCCCCCCACTGCCGCCGAGCGCCGCCAGAGCCCGCCCCCGCCCCCTGCCGAGCGCCGCCGGAACCCCCCTCCAGCGCCACGCCCGCGCCGCCCCCCGCCGAGCGCCGGAGGCCGCCTCCGCACCCCGCCAAGTGCCGCCGGAACCCCCCCCAGAGCGCCGCCCCCCCCGCCGAGCGCCGCGCCGCCAGAGCCCACCCCCCCCCGCGGAATGCCGCGCCGCGCTCCCCCCGCTGCCCCTTACCAGGTGCCGCCCCAAGCATGTGCTTGGGTGCCTGGTGCCGGCCCTGAGTGGGAGGTGGAGATTGTCAGGTTTTTATGAGCTGGGAGCTGGGCTTTTGTGGAGCAAACATGCCCAGTCCTCTCTTGCAAATGTGGCTGCAGAGAAATGCATGCATTCTAAGGTGCACTGGACAGCAGCAAAAACAGAGAAATATTCTCTCCTCTCGGATATTCTCCCTTCCCCGTGTTGCAAACAAGAGGATTGCCATTTTATTTTTGTTTATAAATAGAGTAAAAGACTTGTTTGTTGCATGTTCATAAATTGTATCATTAATTTTTTCCTTCTCTTTAAATTCAGATCAGGATTAAAATCAACTAGAGAGACCTAAAAAAAATTTCTATCTTACATCCTGAGAGGAAAGTCGTTGTTCTGTTAGGAAGAACTCACTTTATGTGTCATCCTAACAATTCCATTAATTTCCCTTGAGTTTCTCGAAAATTCTTTTGGTAGTTGTGCTTTATTAACACTTTCATGTCCTATCATTGTAGTAACCCTAAGAGATTGCTCCCAATTATTCTGATATCACTGCCTATGCGTGCTGAATTGCATCTGAAATAGGAGGAGCAAGTACAGATAGATTCTACAAAAAGGATCTCCTCAAGCTATCAAAAATATTTTAAATATTCACAAAGTAAAATAAGGAAGAAAACATAAAACCTCAGGAGAAACAAGACTGCTCAGCTAATATGACTGCTTGCCATGGGAAATGGCAATTCTACAATGTTGATACTCATTTAAATCCCATAACCAATATCGAACATGTTCCTAAACTCAGACACTCATTAGTGATAAAATTATTGGACTTGTAATTGTCAGAAGCTCCTGAAAACTCTCTAGAATAACCCTGTAATGAGAAGTTGCCAGGATGCTGTCATGAGAGTTATGAATACTACGAAGCACAATCATTGTGCATTCTTTTTAATCCAATGTGTCCTACAGATAAATCACCACTAGGTGGCAGGAGAGACACTAAATTATCTCAAGGCTCTGTGACGCATTGAAATGCTAAGTATTAGTATATTAGACTTAAAGAATATTAATTAAGAATTGAATAAGATCCATCCATCAGGAATAATCTTTTGCTCCATGATAAGTTCTCTTTTTAAAGATACTACAAAAGTGTAAGAAGTCAGAGAAGGGCAACCGAACTGCTTAGAGTTTTGTGGATGTAGCGAAGAGGTTGGAGACAAGAACTTTTAAAACGATTTGTACTAATTTATGTGGAAAAGGAAAGAAGAAGATGAGATACAATCGTGTTAAATAAAGCAAGAAATGATTTACAGAAGGCCAAATTTGCAGTCTCGCTTAGTTGTTCCTATAACAAAAGTACAAGAGGATATTCAAAAGATGATTTATCTTGCATTAAAAGGCAGAATCCAAACAGGCAGAGGGAAACAGCACATCATTTGTGGAACTCACTGTTCCAGGGTATTATTGAAACAAATAGCTTAGTATGCTTGGAAGAGCAACAGCTGTTCTTATACAAACAGAACTACCATCTTCAATTACATTCGCTAAATTAACATTTTAAATCCGTGACATAATTTTGCCATCAAGTGATGCCTTGGAATAATACCAGTCAGACTCACTGATTTTTTTTTTTTTAACCTTTCAACGCTATTGAGTCATGCTCATTTGGAACCCTTCTCTCATATTCACCTAGATGTTTATAGTGTACTTGTCACCATGGTATCCAAACAGTATCAGAAAAAGCACCTCAGATGTATCTGAATACACTTTTGCCTGCCCAGGAAACTGCTGATCAGTATTTTTCAAAACGTGGAATTAAGATGATAACTTTAGACACTCAGTTATGAACATTCTGGCTGCAATATTTTCAACCTGCAATGGTAAGACTCACTCTCTCTCTCTCTCTCTCACACACACACACACACACACACACACAAAAAACTAAACAGTCTCTAGATCAACGAGAAGGCATGGACTGGTTTTCATTTTATGACATCAAGGATTAAATTCACCCTTTTACATTAGTTTTCCCCATACAAATAGATTATTTTTATTTGTATTGCAGTAGCTCCGAGAGGCTCTAATCAGGGACAAACATTTTACACATATACTGAAAAGAAAGTTCCTGCCCCAAAGAGTTTACAGTCAAAGTAAGAGATTGCTACAGTAAGAGATTGAGAGAAACTTTAGAAAGACACTGTCTATGCCCAGCCTAGAACCAAGTTAGGAAACCCAGGGCTTGGTGACACTTTAAAACACTACAGCTACACTGTCAAGTATCAGAGGGGTAGCCGTGTTAGTCTGAATCTGTAAAAAGCATCTGAAGAAGTGAGGTTCTTACCCATGAAAGCTTATGCTCCCAATACTTCTGTTAGTCTTAAAGGTGCCACAGGACCCTCTGTTGCTTTTTACAGCTACACTGTAGCACTTCAGTGAAGACACTACATATATTGATGGGAGGGCTTCTCCCATTAAGAGTGTGGATTTTTCACATCCTCGAGCAATGTAGTTACAATGACCTAATTTCCTTGTGTAGACCAGGCCCCAGTTAACCCACTATAACTATCAAATGGTCATGGGTCCAAGGGATTTAAATCAGTTCCTGGTGATTTTAATGGGAGTTGGATCAAATAGTAGCAAAACATATGACTCAGTAGCTCCCTTCTGGTTAATACTCAGCCTGCTAAAACCCAAGCTAAATGGGTCCCTATTGGTTTTGAGTGTGGTTTTCAATTAAGTAAAAGTAGCTTGATTGAGCTAAGTACACACATGCATGTGCACACACACATACACACACTCATTGTATGTGCCAGACCTGGCTCCAGCAAAGTGATTGGATTAGATCCCCTGCTGCAAGTTTCAGTAGATGATGTCTTGCCCCAAGTTACTCCAACATGCCAGCTAGGCAGTAGTGGTGAGGGAGAAATAAGGAACTTTATAGAACTAGTGTGGGTGCCTTTGGAAATGGAGGGGCACTGGATGGAGGTTTCTTGTTAAACAGAAGATATAATGGAATCTGTGATGTTCCCCATGAGGCTGAGCCTGAAGAGAGAGAGCCTGATTCCTCCCAGGGGGCTTAAGTTATTACTACACTGCTGTTAGCTGGCATGAAGCAGCTTACCCGACATAATAGAGCACGGGAGAGGAGTGATAAGTTTCACGCTGGCATTTCCAACTTGTGCCTACACAGGTGGCATAAGTGTCTCCTGAGGCTAAAGGTTTGGCAGCATCTGCTCCCACCTACATCTCTTCTCATTTCCTTATGCTCTCCCGAAAGCCCACTGCACTATGCTCTCTCTCTTCAGATCTTCTTGTTCCCTGTTTCTTACTTCCACTGTCTTCAGTGCTTGATTTGTAATGAAAGAGGTGCCGGGGCGCAAGCAATTTGTTTACTTTCATAACCGACACGGCAAGTCCAGAGCTGCCAGGACTATGAACTGCCAAGCCTAGAAGTGCTGGGGCTCAGCCCTGGCACAAATTAAGCACTGACTGTCTTCCTCTCAATCTTGTCTTCATGCCATTCCCTGCATGCCAAATATCCTCCATCTCCTTCAATCCTACTTATTTCACCTTGCTCTCTAAACCTCTTCTGGCTTCTTGCCCTGCCTCCCCTCTTTTTAAAGATATCAGGACTTGTTTTGTACATATAATGGCAAGATTTGATCCCTTATCCCTCCTTTCTTTACCCATTCCTTAGTATGTTACCTTAATTTTCTATGTTTCTTATTTCAGTTGTAAACTCTTCAGGGCAGGAGCTTGCCTTTTATTTTATTTGTTAAATCTCTATAAATGTCATGCAAAGTTATAGTACTATATAAAGTGTTCTATGTGCATATATCTAGGGGACTCTTCTGAGACTTCTACAGGGAAAGAAAAGAGCGCCACTATTCCATTGCAGCCAGAGGGAGCTCGTTCTCCTCTGATAATCTATCTAGTAGTAAATGAGATTCTCTCTAGAATGAGTTAACAATGCACTTGAAAAATGAAGTTCAAAACATTCAGTGAGTAGAAAGGGGGGCGGGGGAAGAGAATGAGAAGAGTTAATCCAAAGGCCTGATGAGGCTTGTCACATTTATTTTGCTGCATATCCTTCAGCTCTGCTGCTCCTCAGATTTGAGCCCACTGCAGCATTGAATGAGTTGTTTTGTGTAGTTTTACCCCTGCTGAGTCCTGAATAATATAAACATCACAACTTAAATGTCAATAAAACACTTATCCCTAGACCAAGCATGTTTGTTTAGTGACTAGTCTGAGCATTGGAGAGGCCTCAGCTTCTAGTGATGTCACTTAAGCATTAGGTATCACTGAACATGTGCAGTTCTTACAATCAAGCAAATACAGAGCCCAGTCCTTCCGCACGTGAGCAAACCTTGCTTTGCTGAGTCGTTCATGACTTCGATAGGACTGTTCGTGTGAGTAAGCGTTGTTGGATTAGGCTCATAAATCATTTCACTTCTTAACTCAAGTAAAAGCCAGGCCTGATGTTTTGCATCAATACATTGTGGAGTCAGAATGTCAGTCAAAAAGTTTGGATCCTGAATGACAAAGGACTTGTTTACACTACAGGCACTATGGGGGCACGATTATGGTGCTGTAGCGCCATAGATTAGGAACTTCCTACATTTTTCTGTTGCTGTAGGTAATCCACCTCTCCAAGTGGCAGTACCTAGGTCGACAGAATCATGTTTCTGTTGACCTAGCCCTGTCTATACCAAGATTAAGATGGCATAGCTACGGCATACAGAGGTGTGAAAAATTGGCACTCCTTATTTTTCAGACCCCTGAGCAAAGCAGCTATGTCAATCAAAATTTTAAGTGTAGACCTTAGCAGTCTTAAAGGATGTCAGCATATGCCAGTCTCACTGCCATGGGTCTGCAAGAAGTCTACAGGCTTTGGGGGAAATGGTGCACCCTCTGGGTGCTCTCTCAACCACACTAAAAGTGACACTGTTTCAGACCTGCTGTATTTCAGTAGACTACTTGCAAAAATAGCATTCGGTGTTTCAGGCCTGGCAGCAGTGCAAAATCAGGGGGAGGGGGACAACTTTTACAGATACTTTTTCCTGGCTTTTGTAGCAAGAAAGACTAGGAAAGTTCAAGAAAAGCTCATAAGGAATGTGGGCTAGGTTTCACAGTGGAAGAGATTAAACAGATAAGAACATAACGGCCCTTCTGGGTCAGATCAGTTTGTCAGCTTAGCACCTCCTACAGAATACATGTTCAGCATCTCCATTTTCTATTATAAATAGGTGCTTAAACTGAATCTGGGATTTACCTGTGTCAGAGTATCTTATATGAAGTGCTACCTAAAGAACTCCACAGCATTGGTATAGTTATGGGAGCGCAGTGTAAATAACATGGAGGTTTTTTGTTTTTAAAAAAAATCTAGTTACAGCTTTGGCTGTTACTGTCATAGCAGCGAACCAAACAACTTGCCAGTTAGAGTCCTATCACTTTGTGCTATTGAAAATGCATGATTTTATTCTTACTACTTTCCTGCTTCTCTCACACCTTCTGCTTCACTGGTTTTTAATCAATCTTTCTCCCACTCAGTTTTTGCATTTTCACGTTACTCCACGTACTGGCTCCGTCCTTGGTTGTTAAGGGCCTAATCCTATATCTATTGAACTCAATGGGAGTCCTGCTCTTGAATTCAATGGATGCAGGACTATGCCCTAGGAAAACCACCCGCCCCCATCCCCAAGCCACATTCTATTCTCTCTTAGAAACATACTTCTGCCACACTCCTCAAACACTGGAGAGAATAAAGGAGGAACATAGTCTGATTATGTGGAATCAAATATTACTAGCAGACAGACTGGGCCAATCCTGAAGCCAATCCTTTCCTCATGTTGACTTCTGTGGGAGTTTTGCTTGAATAAAGAAGAAAGGCTAGATGTTCAGAGGTGATGAGCATCCATCGTAGTTCCAATGACCGCTCAAGGGAACTGTGCAGGCTCAGAACCCCCTCAAAAACCAGGCAGTAGAAGCTCAATCCTGTGGTCTTGACTCCCATTGAACTCAGTGGAAGCACTCAGTTGAGTAAGGACTTCCTTTTAAAAGGATTTATAAATCACTGTTTGTTAGTGGGAATTGGGGATGTTCAGGGCCTCTGAAAATCAGGACACGTCATCTAGAGTTCTGCTCCTGCTGAAGTCAGTGGCAAAGCTTCTGTTGACATCAGTGGTACAGGATTGGGTTTAAAGTGCCTAAGTGTGCCCCTATATTTAAAAATGTGAGCCAGATTTTTTCCCTTTTTGATTGTTCATGTGTGTGAATGGAAGAACAGAGTCAATCCCCTAGTAGTTAGCTACTAAACCGCAGTATTTAGCTTGTAATCAAGCCCCTAATGTTTAGTTAGCCTAAATTTTTACTATACATTATGCAAAAAACAGTGCTTGAAATGTCATAGGTATATCTGTTTTTGCCCCATAACCTCAGCTGTGCAAAACACAACGCCATCCACAGCCTCAGAAACAACTCTGACATCATAATCAAAAAGGCTGAAAAAGGAGGTGCTGTAGTAATCATGAACAGGTTGGAATATGAATGAGAGGCTACTAGGCAACTCTCTGACACCACATTCTACAGGCCATTACCCTCTGATCTCACTGAGGGTTACAAAAGAAACCCCACCATCTGCTCAAGAAACTCTGTGAAGAAGCACTGGGACAAATCTACACAGACACACCCCTAGAGTCCCAACCAGGGTTATTCTATCTGCTACCCAATCCATAAACCTGGGAATCCTGGATGCCCCATCATCTCAGGCATTGGCACCCTGACAGCAGGATTGTTTGGCTATGTTGACTCTCTTCTCAGGCCCTACGCTACCAGCACTCTCAGCTATCTTCGAGACACCACTGACTTCCTGAGGAAACTACAATCCATTGGTGATTTTTCCAGAAAACACCATTCTAGCCACTATGGATGTAGAAGCCCTCTACACCAACATTCCACATAAAGATGGACTACAAGCTGTCAGGAACAGTATCCCTGATAATGTCATGGCAAACTTGGTGGCTGAACTTTGTCCTCACCCACAACTATTTCAGATCTGGAGACAATTTATACCTTCAAGTCAGCGGCACTGCTATGGGTACCTGCATGGCCCCACAGTATGCCAACATTTTTATGGCTGACTTAGCTGAGGAAGCATTGCTCTTTTGTCCCTTAACGCCCCTACTCTACTTGCGCTACATTGATGACATCTTCATCTGGACCCATGGGAAGGAGGCCTTTGAGGAATTCCACCAGGATTTCAACAATTTCCACCCCACCATCAACCTCAGCCTGGACCAGTCCACACAAGAAATCCACTTTCTAGACACTACAGTGCAAATAAGCGATGGTTACATAAACACCACCTTATACCAGAAACCTACTGGCCGCTATACTTACCTACATGCCTCCAGCTTTCATCCAGACCACATCACACGATCCATTGTCTACAGCCAATCTCTAAGATACAACCACATTTGTTCTAATCCCTCAGACAGAGACAAACACCTACAAAATCTCTATCAAGCATTCTTAAAACTACAATACCTACCTGCTGAAGGGAAGAAACAGATTGACAGAGCCAGAAGGGTACCCAGAAGTCACCTACTACAGGACAGGCCCAACAAAGAAAGTAACAGAATGCCACTAGCAGTCACCTTCAGCCCCCAACTAAAACTTCTCCAGTGCATCATCAAGGATCTATAACCTATCCTGGAGGACGATCCCTCACTCTCACAGACCTTGGGAGACAGGCCAGTCCTTGCTTACAGACAGCTCCCTTAAGCAAATACTCACCAGCAACTATACCCCACACAACAAAAACACTAACCCAGGAACCAAACCCTGCAACAAACCCCGGTGCCAACTCTGTCCGCATATCTATTCAAGGGACAGCATCATAGACCTAACCATCAGGGGCTCATTCACCTGCACATCTACCAATGTGATATATGCCATCATGTGCCAGCAATGCCCCTCTGCCATGTACATTGGCCAAACTGGACAGTCTCTACTCAAAAGAATAAATGGACACAAATCAGACATCAGGAATCATAACATTCAACAACCAGTAGGAGAAAACTTCTATCTCCCTGGTCCCTCAATAACAGACTTAAAAGTGGCACTTCTTCAACAACAACAAAAAACACTCCAAAAACAAACTCCAATGAGAAACTGCAGAACTGGAATTAATTTGCAAACTGGATGCCATCAAATTAGGCCTGAATAAAGACTGGGAGTGAATGGGTCACTAGGAAAACTAATTTCTCCCTGCTGATACTCAAATCTTCTTGTTAACTGTTTGAAATGGGCCACCTTGATTACATTGAACTCATTAGCACTATAACAGTGATTTTCCTCCCTTCTTGTGAACTGTTGAGAATAGCCCACTTCCACCTTAATTGAATTGGCTCATTAGCATTGACTCCCAACTTGGTAAGGCCACTCCCATCTTTTCATGTGCTGTGTATTTATACCTGCCTCTGTATTTTCCACTCCATTAATCTATGAAGTATGTTTTAGCCCATGAAAGCTTATGCCCAAATAAATGTCCTAGTCTCTAAGGTGCCACAAGGACTCCTCATTGTTTTTTCAGTTTTTAATGTCCTCTCTATAACTGCTATTTTAGCTACTTTACAGTAAGTGTTAAATACTAAGGGGTGACAATGAACAATTTATAATGCTGAACTGATCACCCCCTTATGGGCCTGATACTGTGAGGTGCTGAGCACTCTCATCTTAAGAAGACTACTAGGTAAGAACTACTGTCAGAAGGATTGCAAGATCCAGATATATATCTGGAGTTGTAGCAGTTTATTTTCTATGATCATCTTATAAACACCAAAAAGTAAATTTCTATATAATGTTTTGTCCTATATCCATAATGCTGCCGGGAAAGTCTGTAAAAGGACTATCACTTCATTCTAATACTGGCAGATTGATGAATAGTTTCCTTACAACACAACTCAGAAAACTGCCCTAGACATAATAATCTTATGAAAATTGTGTGTTATTTACTTCAATGCAGTCACACAGTATTACCAAAGCTTTATTTTTGCTTGGTCTTGCATTGTCTGAAGAACATAAATAACTTACTAGAAGAGCTAGGGATTTAGCAATACTTTAGAAATAACTAACATTAGCTCTGTATATAGCAGTGAAGCTAGACTCAGACTGTTTAGTGAGAGGGAGCCAGGTTTCTGCCTTATTTCCTTTTCTAAATTCATAACTACCCAACATGACCTCATTAAGAGGGAGTATGCTAGACTGGCTTCCCTTTCATCCAGCCTATTACAATAATATTTTCAGAGGAGGGATAACAATTATGTATAACAAATACTGACATAGATCTCAGTTTATTTAAACCTCATTCACTTCAAAAAGTGCCACGGGGATTTAAAAAAATCCAGAGAGCATTAGGACTATAAAGACCACCAGATGATCTTCTAAAAGAAACTTTGACAATCTTGTCAAACCATATTAAGGTCCAAGTAGCTATGAGAAATACCAGCTAATTGAAGCCTGTTATTCTCTTACAGTGAAGCCCACACTAAACCCCCCCTCCAATAAGCAATCAACTCTTCAGTGATCACTTTAAAGCATCAAAATTACCAGTGTAATTTTATTCAAACTTTAGGTAGAAATTAAGCTGTCTGAGGCAACTGATTTTTGCTGGTCTCCCAAGTAGCTGTTTAAGATAGCAAGCTATAACTGCATCATCACTATATGATGTCCATCACCCTGCCCCCCACCCCCACCCCAAAATGAAAACAAACATAAAACAAAAAAAATACTTTAAAGGAATTTAAGGTCTCTAAAATGTTTTTATTTAATATATACAGTGGCCTTAACCTTAGCAATTGCTATTCTTAAAGCTAGTAACATTCTGTATTCTTTATTATTATTTTTTTTTTTAACTCTTTCATGAGCAGCCAAAAGTACTGTAACTATAATCCATTAAGAACCAGAGACTGCACTTTGCTGTGGTGGGACAAATTATCTCTCTCAATTGGTCATTGCTCCATCTATTCTCTTTCTACAAAGAGAAAGGCCAGTCAGCCCTTCATGTTCATAAAAAAGGAAGAACTTGTATGCTTCATCTCCCATTTCATTCTGTTCTGATTTGTATAGGCGTATGATATCATTAAAGTGTCCACAATATTATACAGTATGTTTCTGCAACTGTCTTCCAAAAAAGGCTGGTTCAGGAAGATCTGCCAGTCCCCTCACAGCCAATGAGGTTCAATAACCCATTCTGCATAGTACTTGCTGGGTGCCTGGTGGCAATACACCTCTACCCAGATATAACACGAATTCGGATAAAGCGCGGTAAAACAATGCTCGGGAGGGAGGGGCTGCGCACTCTGGCGGATCAAAGCAAGTTCGATATAACGCGGCTTCACCTATAACACGGTAAGATTTTTTGGCTCCCGAGGACAGCGTTATATCGAGGTAGAGGTGTATTACCTCAGGAAGAGATTGTGTAAATCAGAGATTCCTGCACCTTTTCACTGGAATGTTATAAAAGCAGACTGTTTCTCTCATGCCAGCAACTGGACTTGAGAGAGAGAGAGAAACCTAAATCTCCATCTACACCCTCTTAAGAAACCTAGTTTTGTTCTGCTGGGAAAAAAAATCATATCCTCAACCCACATTTAAAAAAAGTTAATATATTTTAGATTTTATTAGGAAATAATAAAATACATATTATTATTATTATTATTATTAACGTTCTACAGACATAATGAGCTATCAAAATTAGAGTGGGCACTAGTTATTCACCCTGAATGGACCAAGTGTGTCTTAACTGATTCTATTAACTATCTCAATTTTGTTGGTACTGTTATTTAATAGCTTAAATAAACATTTAATCAAATAATAAAGATACCTTATTAATTGAAATAAAGAGCTCTGGTACATTAACAATAACAATCTGATAACAATAGTGCTTTGCACTACACTTTGCACTGTAGCATGTTTCACATGAGGATCTTATAATGCACTACCAGGAGTGACACCATCCTCTGCTCAGCTCTGGATTTTCATGCAGGAAGTCTTTGGGTCCCCTCCACAGCTGGGTGTGGGGGAAGAGTAGTGAAGCAGTATTGAAGCAGGGGTCAACCATGTGGATCTAGGCTCCTGCCTCTATGCATCTGGAGTTGGCCGTCCCTGCAGATGCCCAGGAGCTATACATTAGCAATGTCAACCCCTGTGAGCCCTTCAGGGCCTCAAACTCCTCTTCCTTCAGAAGAAGCTTAGCAATAAACTCCTTAAGGGAAACCTTACAGGGTTTTCCTGCCTCTCTGGCTCCCCTTTAAGGGTTTTTCCAATGGAAGGAGCAATGTGACCAAAATTTGTATTCCTGTTTTATACATTGCTATTCCTCTGTCGTGGGGGAATCAGTGCTAAGATAAAACATAACTAAAATAGGTCATTTCCTACTTAAGCTAACAGGTTCTTTGAGTTTCAGTGTTCACATTTGCCTAAAGTCATTACTGTGTCTGCTAAGTGCTGAATGATGAAGTTGCCAGTGGAGCAGCGCTACTATATTAATTTCATGAAGAAAATATGCACTAACACTTAGCAGAGAGAGTGTATTTTGAATTTTTCTCTGATTATTGATCTACACTCTGAAATGTACCTCAGACCTACTGTCTCTTGAACTGATCATAATTTTTAATCACTCGCTTACCATGAATTAAAAGGATCATTTCCAGTAAAACCAAGTACTACCCCCAGCAAATTAGGCGATGTTCCAGTAAAGTACTGGAACTGACATTTTCAGAAATGCATTAACACTTTTAACCTCCTTCAAACAGTCATAGGGCCAGATGCTGATTTCATTTACACCAGCGAAGGAAGCAGGTGCTTGGGGCAGCCAATGGAAAGGGGCGGCACGTCCAGGTCTTCGGTGGCAATTCGGCGGCGGGTCCTTCAGTCCTTCTCTTCGTCTTTGAGCTGCCACCAAAGTGCCACCAAAGAGGAAGAGAGGGAGCGAAGGACCCGCTGCCAAATTGCCGCCGAAGAATGAAGTGGTGTGATTGAGCTGCCGCCGAAGTGCCGCCGTTTTTTGTTTTTGTTTTGCTTCGCCGCTTGGGATGGCAAAAAAGCTGGAGCCCGCCCTGACACCCATGGAAATCAAGAGCAACTCCTCTGAGTTTGGTGGTGTCCGTAGTCCATGATTTACAGAACATTGGTAGGAGAAGTATATAAGACCTTCCCACAGGAGAGGGTTGGTGAGCAGCAAACTCCATGAGGTTTTTCTAGACCATTCTGTTAGAGGAGTTGGTCCTTAATCTCCACCACAGAACGTGCTGTGGTTTAGTCCTACAGACCTCCGAGGCTCTATAGGAGGTAAGCACCTTTTGTACAAAGGTCTTATGCCTCCCAATCATTTCTTGGGCCCTTTGGTTCTGTCTGACTCCCTTAGGCCTCTCTAGAAGTTTTACCTTTAAAGCATTTATAAGAAACATTCTTATTCCTGTATATTAAAGAGTGTATGTCTATTCAGTATATCAATACACACATTTCTTAATGTACATCCTTAGTATATATGAAAACCATTGTTCCTACTTTATTTGTATCAGTGTTACAGGATCATTTAACAAACAGCTCTTTTACCACTATAGATCCCCCCTCAGTTTGGCATACATTTTTTTTAAAAGTTATATAACTTACTACAATATTCCCTTTAGATGAAATCCACTTCATCCATAAAAGCCTGAGTAACAAGGCTCTATGTAGGTGACTTGCACTTTACAGACAGTGCCTCGATAGCAGCGACAGTCCCTTGTGCTGTATGCCCAAAATAAATATGATTCGCATGGCTCCTCCCCGGTCTGCCTCAAAGTGTTCCAAGCACATTGTTCATTGTAGACTGCTCGTCCTAATACACTTACGCCCTCTATAAAACAATTACAAGTTGTAAGTTTAATACGGCAAACCCTTACTCAGGGAAGTAGTTCAGTTGAATTCAAGGATGACTCACTGAAGAGTTTGTAAGATTATGCTTTATTGGACAAGTTTTGGCAAGTGCACAGAATAGAATGTACTCACTACCAACCAATACACATATATTGTGCAAGTCAGTTTTATTACAGCTCTGGTATTCTGGCTGTAATCCACATCTACAGCCTATTCCTATGAAAAGTAATTAGGTTTAGTGTGGGGAAGGAGAAAAGGAGGCCAAGACTGTACACAGAGGGTATTGATAAGTCAACATGTGCATTAATATTTAGAACAAACCCTGGTCCAGCCCAGTCTGGGTTTAAGATTTTATTTTTTCTGTTGAAAGCTCCAGTGTAACCAAATCACTTCTGCCAAGTTTTTACAGCCCCCAGTACTGCCTCAAGTTTGTCAGACACACAAAAACCATTGGATGGTCTTAAAAAAATGAGATTTTAGATGATAAAACCTGTTGGGGGGGAGGCTTTTTTTGCTTACCTTCTGGGTTTTGAGGCTTCAGCATTCACTCAGGTCACATTTTCAAACTTTTCTCAGCAGCCATAAGGACTAGAAGCTTGCTTCACAAAAAAGCTGGTATTCTCACATATTCACATGACTCCAGCAGGTTGGTCATTAAGAAAATAAACCACACCAAATATGAGACTATGAGAACATTGAGAGAGGGAGTTGGCACACTGTTTCCCATGTGACATTTCTCCCTGGTGAAAACAGTTACTAATTTCTCCTTTGGGTGCATCCAATCTTGCCCAGTTGTGGGAAAGACCCATTCCCTTCAGAATCAGGGAGCCAGACAGAGCTGACGGTATTAGAGAGCCATCAGGGAACAGGTTATAGAGGCTTACAATATTGCTGGTGGGGAGAACAGCATGAAGGGTGTTTGAAGCAAGGAGGTGGGGTGGGAGACTCAGCACTACCTGTGGAGGTTGTGATGGTGGAGGAACTTGAGGATATGGAAGGACTTGGGGCAGCCTCCCCTCATGGTTTCCACTTGCCTCCGCTTCATCCCCTTTTGCTCCTTACCAGTTGCTTCCATCACCGCCACCTCCTGCAGGGGCTCCACACTGGCCTGGCAAAAGCAAGGGAGCAGAGAGATAGAGACTAAGTCTTCTTAAACCCACCATTGCTGCAGCTGACAGTGGCTGGTAGAAGGACAGCAGCTGGCTGTCTACAATACAGCAATCTCAGTGCGAGCAGTGGCACAGGAGGCAGCGAACAGGGCTGCTAACAGGGGAGTTTGAGTGGGAGTTTACAGAGGGAGGTGGAAGGGGAGGCAGGAGGGCGTGGGGCCCTGTGTGCTGTGTTTCCCCAGGTGCAGAGGGCACAGCTGAGCAGGCGGGCCCTGACAACAGCAGCCATGAGCCAAGCCGCAGGGGACACAGTGCAGATGATAGCATGCGGCAGCTGCGGTATGTACATGGTCCTAGGAGCAGTACCTGAATAGAGGTATGTGTGCATGAAATGCTGCCTAATAGAACTGCTGGAAGAAAAGATCAGAGGGTTGGAGATGCAGGTAGATACCTTGATAGAGTTTAGAAGGGAGTTCGAGCACCTGATGGAGCAAAGGCTGGGAGGGGAATGCTCAGGGGTAGCAGGGGCTTTGAGGGGGGAATGCCAGGGGGAGAACAAGGGCAGTGGAAGCATGTGACGGTGAGAAACAGGCAAAGGAAAAGGAGGGCCAGTGAAGGAGAAATAGAGCTCAGGAACAGGTTTGGGTGTTTGGAGAACGAGGAAGAGGTGCAGCAGGTGGTAACTGAAGGGGCGGGGTGAGGAAGAAGAGACGAGCGGCTAGTCTCATAGGAAGAGGGGAGGAGTTGATGGAGACAGCACCAATTCTGGGTCCCGGGAGGATACAAGATGGCATAAGGGGGACTATAAGGGAAAATAGGAATGGACAGGGGGTGGAACTAGAGGGAACAGGGGATAGATTAGTAGATCGCACTGTCGCAAGGCAAAGGCAGGTTTACGTGATTGGGAACTCCTTACTGAGGAGGTTAGACAGGCCTGTGACCAGGGCAGACCCAGAGAACAGAAGGGTGTGCTGTCTCCCGGGAGCTAAGATACGGGATGTGGACCTGCGGCTGAAAAGGATCCTAAAAGGAGCAGGTAAGAACCCATTGATCATCCTTCACGTAGGAACAAATGACACGGCTAGGTTCTCACTAGAGAGAATCAAGGGAGATTATGCCAGGCTGGGGAAGACGCTTAATGAAATCGAGGCTCAGATCATCTTCAGTGGGATTCTGCCTGTTCCTAGAGAAGGGCAGCAAAGGGGTGAAAGGATTGTGATGATAAATAGTTGGCTAAGGGAGTGGTGCTATAAAGAGGGCTTTGGGATGTATGGCCACTGGGAGGCTTTCGGGGACAGAAAACTGTTCTCACGGGACGGACTTCACCTGAGTAGGGAAGGAAATAGACTTCTGGGAGGGAGGCTGGCTCATCTCATCAAAAGAGCTTTAAACTAGGAATTTGGGGGAGAGGGTTGGGAGATGTCCAGTTAATCTCCACACCAGATTATAACATTGAGAGGGAGGACAAAGAGATAAGAACTGATACAGCCGGGAGGAAGAGATTGGACATAAAGAGGAGGAGGAGGGGGATGGATACCAGACTAATAGGTCATACTAGCAGTACTGTGTCCACATCAAATGGGAGAATGAATGTGAGAGAGGCCAAAAGGCATAAATTAAGATGTTTATACACCAATGCGAGAAGCCTAGGTAACAAAATGGAGGAATTGGAGCTCCTGGTCCGAGAAATGAAACCGGATATCATAGGAATAACTGAAACGTGGTGGAACGGTAGTCATGACTGGAGTACAGGTATGGAAGGGTATGTGCTGTTTAGGAAAGACCGGATCAAAGGTAAAGGTGGGGGAGTAGCATTGTATGTCAATAATGAGGTAAACTGTAAAGAAGTAATAAGTGATGGAATGGATAAGACGGAGTCTGTCTGGGCAATACTCACATTGGGTAAAAGAACTACTAGAGCCTCCCCTGGGATAGTGCTTGGGGTGTGCTATAGACCGCCGGGATCTAGCCTGGATATGGACAGGGAACTCTATAACATTTTTAGGGAAGTAAATACTAACAGAAACTGTGTAATCATGGGAGACTTTAACTTCCCAGATATAGATTGGGGAACAAATGCTAGTAACAATAATAGGGCTCAGATTTTCCTAGACGTGATAGCTAATGAATTCCTTCATCAAGTAGTTGCTGAACTGACGAGGGGGGATGCCATTTTAGATTTGGTGCTGGTGAGTAGTGAGGACCTAGTTGAGGAAATGGTTGTAGGGGACATCCTTGGCTCGAGTGATCATGAGCTAATTCAGTTTAAACTAAATGGAAAGATTAACAGAATTAAATCGGAGACTAAGGTTTACGATTTCAAAAGAGCTAATTTTAATAAATTAAGGGGACTGGTTAGGGAAGTGGATTGGACTAACATATTTAGGGATCTAAAGGTGGAAGGCGCCTGGGATTATTTCAAGTTGACGTTGCAGGAACTGTCAGAGGCCTGTATCCCGAGAAAGGGAAAATGGTTCGTAGGCAGGAGATTTAGACCTAGCTGGATGAACAAGCATCTCAGAGGGATCATTAAGAAAAAACAGAAAGCATACAGGGAGTGGAAGGGGGGGGGGGATCAGCAAAGAAACCTACCTTATTGAGGTCAGAGCATGTAGAGATGGAGTGAGAAAAGCCAAAAGCCGAGTAGAATTGGACCTTGCGAGGGGAATTAAAACCAACAGTAAGAGCTTTTATAGCCATATAAATAGGAAGAAAACAAAGAAAGAAGAAGTAGGACCGCTTAAGACTGTAGATGGAGTGGAGATTAAGGATAATCTAGGCATGGCACAATATCTAAATGAATATTTTGCATCGGTATTTAATGAGGCTAATGAAAGGCCGAGGAATAGTAGAAGGGAGACGGATGGGAATAATGGAGTGGGGATTGACATTACCGTATCCGAGGTAGAAGCCAAACTTAAACAGCTTAACGGGACTAAATCGGGTAGACCGAATGACCTTCATCCGAGAATATTAAAAGAACTGGCGCAGGAAATTGCAAGCCCATTAGCGATAATTTTTAATGAATCCATAAACTCGGGGGTGATACCGTTTGATTGGAGAATAGCTAATGTGGTACCTATTTTCAAGAAGGGGAAAAAAAGTGACCTGGGTAACTACAGGCTTGTTAGTCTAACATGTGTAATATGCAAGGTCTTGGAAAAAAATTTGAAGGAGAAAGTAGTTAAGGACCTTGAGGTCAATGCCAATTGGGACAAATTACAACACGGTTTTACGAAAGGTAGATCGTGCCAAACCAACCTGATCTCCTTCTTTGAGAAAGTAACAGATTTCTTAGATAAAGGAAATGCGGTGGATCTAATATACCTCGATTTCAGTAAAGCGTTTGATATGGTACCGCATGAGGAATTATTGGTTAAATTGGAAAAGATGGGGATCGATATGAAAATCCAGAGGTGGATAAGGAACTGGTTAAAGGGGAGACTGCAGCGGGTCGTTCTAAAAGGTGAACTGTCAGGCTGGAGGGAGGTTACCAGTGGAGTTCTGCAAGGTTCAGTTTTGGGTCCAATTTTATTTAATCTATTCATTACTGACCTCGGAACCAAATGTAGGAGTGGACTGATAAAGTTTGTGGATGACACAAAGTTGGGAGGTATTGCTAATTCGGAGAAGGATCGGGATATCCTGCAGGGAGATTTAGATGACCTTGTAAACTGGAGTAATAGTAATAAGATGAAATTTAATAGTGAGAAGTGTAAGGTTATGCATTTAGGGATAACTAACAAGAATTTTAGTTATAAGCTGGGGACGCATCGGTTGGAGGTAACGGAAGAGGAGAAGGACCTCGGAGTCCTGGTTGATCGCAGGATGACTATGAGTCGGCAATGTGACGTGGCCATGAAAAAAGCGAATGCGGTCCTGGGATGCATTAGGCGAGGTATTTCTAGTAGGGATAGGGAGGTGCTGGTTCCATTATACAAGGCACTGGTGAGACCTCATTTGGAGTACTGTGTACAGTTCTGGTCTCCCATGTTTAAAAAGGATGAAATCAAACTGGAACGGGTACAGAGAAGTGCCACTAGGATGATCCGAGGAATGGAAAATCTGTCGTATGAAAGGAGACTCGAGGAGCTCGGTTTGTTTACATTAACCAAAAGACGGCTAAGGGGGGATATGATTGCTCTCTTTAAATATATCAGAGGGATAAATATCAGGGAGGGAGAGGAATTATTTCAGCTCAGTACTAATGTGGACACTAGAATGAATGGATATAAACTGGCCGTCAGGAAGTTTAGGCTTGAAATTAGACGAAGGTTTCTAAGGGGTGAAGTTTTGGAATAGCCTTCCAAGGGAAACAGTGGGGGCGAAAGACCTCTCTGGCTTTAAGCTCAAGCTTGATAAGTTTATGGAGGGGATGGTTTGATGGGATACAGTGATTTTAGTCAATAGGTCGATAACAATGGTCAATGATGGGATATTAAAAGTTACTACAGAGAACTTTTCCAGAAGGTCTGGCTAGAGAATCTTGCCCGCAATGCTCGGGGATCAGCTGATCGCCATATTTGGGGTCGGGAAGGAATTTTCCTCCAGGGTAGATTGGCAGAGGCCCTGGAGGTTTTTCGCCTTCCTCCGCAGCATGGGGCAGGGGTCGCTTGCTGGAGTGATTCTGAGCGACTAGAAGTCTTTAAATAATGATTTGGGAGTTCTACAGCTAAGTCAAGGGAGAGAATTCTTCCAGGAGTGGGTGGGTCAGGTTTTGTGGCCCGCATCATGCGGGAGGTCAGACTAGATGATCATAATGGTCCCTTCTGACCTTAGAGTCTATGAGTCTATGAATCTATGGTGCAACAGGAAGGCACTGCAGGGTTGGGAGATGCAACTTGGCAGCCCTGACAAAACTGGCAACAATGTGTCTGGCTCAGTTCTGGTCAGGCAGTCTATAAAAAATAAAGCCCACATACAAAACAGACCACACAGAACCACTCTTACTTCCCCAGAGCTCCCGGGACTGCTGTTAAACACCTCAGCCCCTCTTCAATATACTGAGTCTAATGAGGACCAGCTGCACTTAGTTGGCTCCCATATGGGAGTTCCTGTTTGAACAAATTATCTGAAACTACGCTAGGAATTAACTCACCAAAACTCAGGCTACTCTGTGGCTCTTCATGGGGGCAGGGTGTTGTAGTGTGGTGGGGCCCTATCCAGGGAACCTCTTCAATGAGCGATAGTCTTTGCTTGGTGTCGGCCTTGAGGTAAATGTTTTTGGTAAGTTTGAAGAAAATCCCTTCAGCCATTTTGGAGGGGGTGGGGAGAAAAAGAAAAGAAACAGACTTAATGAAGAGAGAACATTTGATTCATCTGAGTAACTTAAACAACTGAACTTTACCATTTGGGATAAAGGAAATAACAGTTACAAGCATCTAAACACTCAGAGCACACACTTTTGCCTATTTTGGGAACTACAGTACTAAGCAGCACTCAGGCTCAGATCCTCAAAGGTATTTGGGTGCCTTGCAGTTAGGTCCCTAAATACCTTTGAGGATCTGGCCTAAGTGTCTGACTGCTCCTGGCCCTCACCAGGATGAGAGGACATAAGGAGCAGTTACCCTTTTCCCCGCATCTGTGCAACCCAAATGAGGCCTAGGCACAATTGCAGTACATTGGCTCAAGAGACTGCTTTCTCCTTATTCTCCTTAAGGCATACAGCCTCCCAGAAGAGGTACTAAAAGTGGTGGAGAGGGAGGGACATAACCCCTTTGTGCCATCCCATAGATATCATGACTACCCTGGGAAAACAGGTCATATTTTAAAAAGATTTTAGCTAACATGTTGTAAATAATAGAGCTGGGTGAGATTTTTTTCAATGAAATGGCCTTTCATCAGAAAATACCAGTTTGGCAAAATTGGAATTTTTCACAGGGCTGTATCAGCTTAGACCAGTGGTTCTCAAACTTCTTTTCTGTGGACCACTTCAACATTGCTGAGGGTCTCGGCGGACCACTTAATGATCTTTCCAAATGTTGTTTGCACCATTAGCTAACTATTGTAAAGCTTTGGCTAAAGGTGCTATATAAAAAAAAATAATAATAATTAACTTTTTTTGTTCTACAAATAAAAGCACAAAACTCATATTTTAATATCAGTAATCTTACCTTTCTAATGCAATGGATGTGCCCTCTCTCCCCCTCCACAGCAGCCACAGAGCTGAGGCTGGGAAGGAGGGCCGTCTCTCCCCGGCAGCCGCAGCCCTGGAGCTGGGGAAAATGTCCTCTTTCTCTGGCCGCCGCAACCCTGCACATCCCAAATTCCCCCCACCTCCTCTTCTCACCTCACTGCCCCCTCCGACTTACCCCCTATTCCTCCCAAGGCCACCACCTCACCTTACATGTGCATCTTCTCCAGGGTCCAGGCAACTAATTAGTGGAGCCCCACTCCTGTGCAGATTCATTCTCTTGTGTGCGACCGCCCAGGCATGCACCTTAGAGGGAATTATCCAAGGACCACAGTTTGAGAACCTCTGGCTTAGACCAAACTTTCATTGGGAAGTTGTTTCCAGTCCAGGATGGAATTTCTGGTCAAAATAAGATAGATTCATAGATTCTAGGACTGGAAGGGACCTCGAGAGGTCATCGAGTCCAGTCCCCTGCCCGCATGGCAGGACCAAATACTGTCTAGACCATCCCTGATAGACATTTATCTAACCTACTCTTAAATATCTCCAGAGATGGAGATTCCACAACCTCCCTAGGCAATTTATTCCAGTGTTTAACCACCCTGACAGTTAGGAACTTTTTCCTAATGTCCAACCTAAACCTCCCTTGCTGCAGTTTAAACCCATTGCTTCTGGTTCTATCCTTAGAGGCTAAGGTGAACAAGTTTTCTCCCTCCTCCTTATGACACCCTTTTAAATACCTGAAAACTGCTATCATGTCCCCTCTCAGTCTTCTCTTTTCCAAACTAAACAATCCCAATTCTTTCAGCCTTCCTTCATAGGTCATGTTCTCAAGACCTTTAATCATTCTTGTTGCTCTTCTCTGGACCCTTTCCAATTTCTCCACATCTTTTTTAAAATGCGGTGCCCAGAACTGGACACAATACTCCAGCTGAGGCCTAACCAGAGGAGAGTAGAGCGGAAGAATGACTTCTCGTGTCTTGCTCACAACACACCTGTTAACACATCCCAGAATCATGTTTGCTTTTTTTGCAACAGCATCACACTGTTGACTCATATTTAGCTTGTGGTCCACTATAACCCCTAGATCCCTTTCTGCCGTACTCCTTCCTAGACAGTCTCTTCCCATTCTGTATGTGTGAAACTGATTTTTCCTTCCTAAGTGGAGCACTTTGCATTTGTCTTTGTTAAACTTCAACCTGTTTACCTCAGCCCATTTCTCCAATTTGTCCAGATCATTTTGAATGATGACCCTGTCCTCCAAAGCAGTTGCAATCCCTCCCAGTTTGGTATCATCCGCAAACTTAATAAGCGTACTTTCTATGCCAATATCTAAGTCGTTGATGAAGATATTGAACAGCGCCGGTCCCAAAACAGACCCCTGCGGTACCCCACTCGTTATGCCTTTCCAGCAGGATTGGGAACCATTAATAACAACTCTCTGAGTACGGTTATCCAGCCAGTTATGCACCCACCTTATAGTAGCCCCATCTAAATTGTATTTGCCTAGTTTATCGATAAGAATATCATGCGAGACTGTATCAAATGCCTTACTAAAGTCTAGGTATACCACATCCACAGCTTCACCCTTATCCACAAGGCTTGTTATCCTATCAAAGAAAGCTATCAGATTGGTTTGACATGATTTGTTCTTCACAAATCCATGCTGGCTGTTCCCTATCACCTTACCACTTTCCAAGTGTTTGCAGATGATTTCCTTAATTACTTGCTCCATTATCTTCCCTGGGACAGAAGTTAAACTAACTGGTCTGTAGTTTCCTGGGTTGTTTTTATTTCCCTTTTTATAGATGGGCACTATATTTGCCCTTTTCCAGTCTTCTGGAATCTCTCCCGTCTCCCATGATTTTCCAAAGATAATAGCTAGAGGCTCAGATACCTCCTCTATTAGCTCCTTGAGTATTCTAGGATGCATTTCATCAGGCCCTGGTGACTTGCAGGCATCTAGCTTTTCTAAGTGATTTTTAACTTGTTCTTTTTGTATTTTATCTGCTAAATCTACCCCCTTCCCATTAGCATTCACTATGATAGGGAGTGACCCATCCAAGAATAGCCAATAGCCTAGTGGTTAAGGCACTCAACTGGCATATAGAAGATGTAGGGACTTGAACTTGGGTCTATGGGTTATTGACTATTCAGGGGTGGGTCTTTTTTTAATGAAAGGTTTTGGTTTCAGCCTGATGTAGACCAGGAATTTTTTTTGAAATGGGGGGAAAAAATTCTGAAATGGGAAAACTCTTTCCCACCCAGTTCTAATTACTAACCCAATTTCACAGAATCATAGAATATCAGGGTTGGAAAGGGACCTCAGGAGGTCATCTAGTCCAACCCCCTGCTCAAAGCAGGACCAATCTCCAACTAAATCATCCCAGCCAGGGCTTTGTCAAGCCTGACCTTAAAAACCTCTAAGGAAGGAGATTCCACCACCTCCCTAGGTAACCCATTCCAGTGCTTCACCACCCTCCTAGTGAAAAAGTTTTTTTCTAATATCCAACCTAAACCTCCCCCACTGCAACTTGAGACCAGTACTCCTTGTTCTATCATCTGGTATCACTGAGAACAGTCTAGATCCATCCTCTTTGGAACCCCCTTTCAGGTACACCTCTACCCCGATATAACGCTGTCCTCGGGAGCCAAAAAATCTTACAGCGTTATAGGTGAAACAGCATTACATCGAACTTGCTTTGATCTGCCGGAACATGCAACCCCAACCCCCCCGGGAGCGCTGCTTTACCGCGTTATATCCGAATTCGTGTTATATCAGGTTGCATTATATCGGGGTAGAGATGTAGTTGAAAGCAGCTATCAAATCCCCCCTCATTCTTCTCTTCTGCAGAATAAATAATCCCAGTTCCCTCAGCCTCGCCTCATAAATCAAGTGCTCCAGCGCTCTAATCATTTTTGTTGCCCGCTGCTGGACTCTTTCCAATTTTTCCACATCCTTCTTGTAGTGTGGGGCTCAAAACTGGACACAGTACTCCAGATGAGGCCTCACCAATGTCGAATAGAGGGGAATGATCACGTCCCTCGATCTACTGGCAATGCCCCTACTTATGCAGCCCCAAATGCCATTAGCCTTCTTGGCAACAAGGGCACTCTGTTGACTCATATCCAGCTTCTCGTGCACTGTGATCCCTAGGTCCTTTTCTGCAGAACTGCTACCTAGCCATTCGGTCCCTAGTCTGTAGCAGTGTATAGGATTCTTCCGTCCTAAGTGCAGGACTCTGCACTTGTCCTTGTTGAACCTAATCAGGTTTTTTTTGGTCCAATCCTCTAATTTGTCTAGGTCCCTCTGTATCCTATCCCTACCCTCCAGTGTATCTACCACTCTTCCCAGTTTAGTGTCATCTGCAAACTTGCTGAGGGTGCAGTCCATGCCATCCTCCAGATCATTAATGAAGATATTGAACAAAACTGGCCCCAGGACCAACCCTTGGGGCACTCTGCTTGATACCGGCTCCAACTAGACATGGAGCCATTGATCACTACCCATTGAGCCCGACAACCTAGCCAGCTTTCTATCCACCTTATAGTCCATTCATCCAGCCCATACTTCTTTAACTTGCCAGCAAGAATACTGTGGGAGACCGTATCAAAAGCTTTGCTGAAGTCCAGGAATAACATGTCTACTGCTTTCCCCTCATCCACAGAGCCAGTTATCTAGTCATAGAAGGCAATTAGGTTAGTCAGGCATGACTTGCCCTTGGTGAATCCATGTTGACTGTTCCTGATAACTTTCCTCTCCTCTAAGTGCTTCAGAATTGATTCCTTGAGGACCTGCTCCATGATTTTTCCAGGGACTGAGGAGAGGCTGGCTGGCCTGTAGTTTCCTGGATCCTCCTTCTTCCCTTTTTTAAAGATGGGCATTACATTAGCCTTTTTCCAGTCATCCGGGACCTCCCCCAATCGCCATGAGTTTTCAAAGATAATGGCCAATGGCTCTGCAATCACATCCGCCAACTCCTTTAGCACCGTTGGATGCAGCGCATCCGGCCCCATGGACTTGTGCTTGTCCAGCTTTTCTAAATAGTCCCAAACCACTTCATTCTCCACAGAGGGCTGGTCACCTCCTCCCCATACTGTACTGCCCCATGCAGAAGTCTGGGAGCTGACCTTGTTCATGAAGCCAGAGGCAAAAAAAGCATTGAGAACATTATCTTTTTCCACATCCTCTGTCACTCCCTCATTCAGTAAGGGGCCCACACTTTCCTTGACTTTCTTGTTGCTAACATACTTGTAAAAACCCTTCTTGTTACTCTTAACATCTCTTGCTAGATGCAACTCCAAGTGTGGTTTGGCCTTCCTGATTACCCTCCTGCATGCCTGAGCAATATTTTTATACTCCTTCCTCGTCATTTGTGCAATCTTCCACTTCTTGTAAAACTTCTTTTTTGTGTTTAAGATCAGCAAGGATTTCACTGTTAAGCCAAGCTGGTCACCTGCCATATTTACTATTCTTTCTACACATTGGGATGGTTTGTTCCTGCAACCTCAATAAGGATTCTTTAAAATGCACCCAGCTCTCCTGGACTCCTTTCCCCCTCATGTTATTCTCCCAGGGGATCCTGCCCATCAGTTCCCTGAGGGAGTCAAAGTCTGCTTTTCTGAAGTCCAGAGTCCATATTTTGCTGCTGTCTTTTCTTCCTTGTGTCAGGATCCTGAACTCGACCATCTCATGGTCACTGCCTCCCAGGTTCCCATCCACTTTTGCTTCCCCTACTAATTCTTTCCTGTTTGTGAGCAGCAGGTCAAGAAGAGCTCTGCCTCTCGTTGGTTCCTCTAGCACTTGTACCAGGAAATTGTCCCCTACACCTTTTTTTAAAAGTAGGACTTTGCACCTATCATAGACAAGAAGTGGGGTATAAAATGTGTTAGTGATGGTTAGCCCTACTCCCGCCCAAATTTTCTGTGCTACATAACTTTTGTCTCTGTGCTTTTTAAAATCTTTTTGTTTGTTTTTTTAAAAAGATCAGTGCAGTTTTGTGATGCAAGAATATATAGTTACATCTGGCACTCAAAAGGGAGGAGAGGAATGGAGCAGAGTACGAAAGAAAGCCAGAGTTTGATTGTCATATTCTTTAGTGCCTTCATTATGTTGTTTTTGTGGAGATTGCAGCACAATTGTGCTTATCACTTGTTTATCGAGTAAGATCCAGCTGGGAAAAAGCAGTCACTTCTTCTATGAATAAAAATGGAGAGTGTCTCCATGTCCATATTTGATTTGATTCTGTTTTGTTCATACAGTCACGAAGCTCTAAAATTTCATCTTTCCTGCAGGGAGTATGCTGCCTCACAGGGTGAGTTATGTTGAATTATACTGAATTCTTGCTAAAGAAATTCTGCCTCCCTTCAGAAAAGGTGGAATTTTAAAGATCCTGGACTCCACATTACCTGAACCCTGATCTCTTGCTGCCTGCTACCGAAACATATAACCTAGAAGTGCTTCCTTATGAATTAGACACTCATCATGCATTTTAACCCCCTTGGAGAAAATTATGCAGTGCTCTGAATTGCCTACATGAGTTATCTTTTATTCATTAGAATCCTAAATATTATTGAAATGTATTCTTAATTATTCCCTGCTGAAAACAGTGGTGATCTTGAACAAGTATTTTGCATTTGTTATATCCTGCTGCTAGCATAGTTAAAAATAAAAATAAAAATTTTTTGGAAAAGTAATAGAACTTATTAATATGATTCAATTCAAAGAAATTGTTATTACTGGCTTTCATGGCCTGTTAACAATGCTCTCTGAATATTTCAAGCATGTAGAATCTATGCTTGCAGGACTGCACACTAATACCAACATTTGCCAGAATGGTGACTAGCAAGAATCTCCCACCAGTACATTCCCATTCTCTAGATCAATTCTAGACCAGCACTATAACTATATACTGGATACTAGAACTGGTCAACATTTTGGTTTGAGATTTAAAAAACAAAACAAAAAAATTAACCTTTTTTGTCCCCCTTCCAAAAACAAATGTTTTCAATGGAATTTTACGTTTTCTGATTTTAAACAAAAAAAAAGTTCATTTTCAGTCTTCCATGTTTCAGGTTTTTCTTTTAGTTTTCTTTATCTTTTTTCCCCTTCATCCTCTCCCTCCTCCCCACACCCCTTCTGAAAAAAGATGAAAAAAGAAAGGACAAAAAAGGAGAGGTGAGAACCAAACACTGAAAACTGTTCTGAAAACCATGAAGTTTTCAGGCTCCCTCCTCTTCCTCCAAATCAAAAATCTGAGTTTCAGAAGCTTGTACAGAGAATTTTTTTTTGCACTAAACATAACACTTCTCTCTGCTACATACTCTTATGTAATGCTCAAAAAATCCACTTTGGTGTCTCTTGACCAAATCAAATGTTGTTTTGTGTAGTCTGAGGCCTTGTCTATGCTACATTTTTCTCTCTAAAACTTCCCCATTGCTACCACCACTTTGGTTACACCAATGCCCATTTATGTATTATTCTTAAATTAAATTATTCTACTCTGGGCGTCACCACTTCTTTGGAGGAGTTCCTCTATCCCTCCCGGATAGAAACAGCACAGGTGTTTTTGGCACCTGCTATTGTGACTTGTCAGCGTTGATCTGTTGCGTTAACAGAGCTCCTGACAAGTTATAGATCTGTTCTAATGATATCCAAGGACACTACTGTCTGTGTGACTACTGCTGTTGGATGGTTGTATGACTTACAACATGGCTCTGAATACCTAATTCAGTTTTGTTTCATTGTATTCTATGTGTGGCATATTTCCCATTAGAATCCAGGGAATCTAAGGCTTCTGGTCTGGCTTATTTATTATGTTCCTGACAACAGAAAAAATGATTTTTCACGGTTTTCTTACTTTTTGCCTAGCAGACATCCCTTTGTAAAAATAATTTCTTTAATATTCAAAACATAAGCCTTGTTTATCAAAAATGTTCACAAAACTCAAATTTGCTTTGAGTTTGTAAATTATTTGAAATAAAGGAGTAGTCAAGTACAATAAACCTCTTAAAAACAATGGGCCCAATTCTCAATTGCTTTGCTCCTTGTGTAACCACTTGCACCTCTTCTACATGCTTCTACTGCATGTGCATGGTGGGTCCACTTTGGGGAATTACAGCTCCACAGTGGTACAAGTAAGCCGATATGGTCAGATATGCCAGATCATTAAGACATTTATTGCCGGTATGCCATACTGTAAAGACACATTTTCAAGAATGAATTGTGGAGCCCTGCACGGATACAAATTTATACCCCCGGATGCAGATATCCGCGGACAGCAATTGGTATCCACTGAACTTCAGGGCTCTCCCAGGAACTTCAGTGGTGAAAGGAGCAGAATGTGGGGCCGCTGCTTCCAGGAGCCAGCGTCCCAGGCCAACAGCTCCTTGGGCGCAGCTGTACACCACCAACCCTGCCCTCAGGCAGGACTGTACAGACCCCAGACAGGAGATGCAGCTGCCTGGAAGGGCTAGGGGCGGGGCTGGGAGCAGTACAGCTTTACTCAAAAACTCCGTTCACTGGACCTTCTGTCCCTCTTCCATAGACTTTACTGAGGGATGATATGAGATAGATTCTCATTTATTAGGTTAGCCCTTTTCTTCTTTTGTAAGGAGAAAGTGTTTGAAAGCACAAAGGCTACTCTCTGTCCTCTCTAACAAACCTGCCTCCCATACAAACTGCTTTCTGCAATGCTTGAAAAAAAAAGTACATCTCTACCTTGATATAACGCTGTCCTCGGGAGCCAAAAAATCTTACTGCGTTATAGGTGAAACCGCGTTATATTGAACTTGCTTTGATCCACCGGAGTGCGCAGCCCCAGCCCCCCGGAGCAATGCTTTACCGCGTTACATCCGAATTTGTGTTATATTGGGTCACGTTATCGAGGTAGCGGTGTATATCCCACAAAGGCTGCTTAGAGGTGAAAATTTGTAGTGTGAACAACGGCTCCTGTCTGGAGTGTTGTGAATGGGAATACTAAAAAATGACTACCCCAACCACTGTTTTTACAGGTAGTAATAAAAGCACAGGCAACAAGCTGTAAAGTAAAATCTCTCCTTTATGTGCAGGGCCTTGATCTTTAAGAACTGGGAGGCTGCTGTACTTCTGCCAGGTACAAGGAGGACCTAGATATGAAATGCTGACACTCCTGCCACACAACTGAATGGACGGGGGATGTAAGATGTGATTTTAGTGATTGAATGTTACATCTTAGACAGTCTGGGCCAAGTTTTATCACTGGGGTAACTCAACTGACTTGAAACAAATCACAGTAGGGCTTAAGCGGTCTCTAATTTGTGATTGTCATTGGGAGGAGGAGATGTCTTTTGACAATGGGGAACATTTTATTTCCTTCATGCCAATGAATTGCCTTGGTTAAAGAAAAAAATTAAAATCAGATACCACAGCCACCTCTGATAGATTAAACAATTAGACTCGGCAGAGATCAAATAGTTTACCTCTGAGAACTGTCTGAAGAGGCTCTACTCTGTGTGAAAGAGGTGGGAGGGTTGTTTTGTTTTTTAATGTTCATATAGTGCCTTTCATCCTATACAGCACCACTGATGTGCAACCACACATGGGGGGCAGTAGGGCAAAAGCAGGGTTACCAAGAGGTGCACAGCACAATGAACAGGGACAAGGGGGTGAGGGGAAAGTCTCCAAGGACACCAGAGCAAACCAGTGCTTTCACAGAGAGTGCATGGGATCTTTATTATCCATGCACAAGAGACAAGATCTGAATTTTTAGAGGTTCCATTGGAATTGCACAGAGCAGACTGAAGAGGATTCAGTCTATCTGCCCTGGAAAGATTAAAATTAGAGTAAGCCTTATTAGGAATTTGAACTAGTGATGTCAATGAATAGGTATTTCAAACCTTAGACAACTAAGCCAACCCTCTCGTTCACTTATGGTGTTAATATTCCTTTCTGTCTTTGAGAAATCACATTAAAAAGCTTAAAATATTAAATTTTGGTTATACAGAATTTTACAGGACTGAAGGTTTAAACTGTTTTCTTTCTAAAAAAGAACACAGTAATTGGTATTACCTACTTACTTCTTCCCAGAACCCATTCACAACCAAGACACAATCTACATGCCCTACTAAATCTGTTAGTCTCTAAGGTGCCACAAGTACTCCTGTTCTTTTTTCTTCATATGCCCTACTGTGCATGTTGTATGGCTCCACTGTCATTGAAATGTTACTGTGTTGCATGAGTTGGTGACACATCCAATTAGGATTTTAAATTAAACCAAGTTCAGGACCATTGGCTCATTAGTATTTTAATCCTTTGAGATCTCTACCCTTAAAAATCCCAGTTAATGATTCTAGTTTTAGATTATAAACAACACATTAGTATAAATGGCTGGGGCTCATCTCAAGGAAGATCAATTTATTTGAGACACATTAACAGGGGAACTTTATGGGCTACTACCAAGGCTAGGCTCAAAGTGACTAGAATTAGATGGGATAGCTATGGTACAAATGTCAAAGCTGCATTAAAAAACCTTTTACTAGAAGAAAACACCACTAAATCACATTGTTCTTTATTCTCCACTGCTTTACTGGGCCTTCTGTCTAGTTATTTTCACCTGCGCAGCATGAGTGCAGAGTGAGTATAAAACAGTATTCCTATTTGGAAGGGTCTTGTATTCACTTTGCACAGATATAAATGACAATTTGGGCACTAAGCACTAGTGCCCAACAGCAACAAATAGTGTTGTCAGTCTCAGACACTGATCCAGGATTGGTAGCACTCTGTCCCACCAGGAGCTGTGCTATACTAAGGAAAAAAGAGCCACCAGACACTGATTGCAATTTGTAATGCTCTGAACAGACAATATATACTACAGTCAAATTGTAGCCAATTCAAAATTCTTTAATATGAGCAAATTCTTCCATTGGAGGCAGTTGAGAAAACTATTGAAATACTAGACATATTTTTGCAAGTAGTGACAACTTCACTGGTCCTTGATAACATTGCCTTATGGAGGAAACAAGAAAACAGAAAATATTGTGAAACAAAGTAAATGGAGAGAGGTTTATTTCCTCATTTAACAAACGGGACAGCTTCTGACTACATCTAAATATTTACCAGAGTTTGAGGGATTGCATGATGACAATATTTTTCATTAACAAAAGGTTAACATTGTGCCTGGAGTAATGGGTGCTGGCATTACAGCTAAGGGATGTCTGGTGAATAGGAATGACATGAAGATACATATAATTTTGTTTATTTGTAATCTTAGATTGGGGGTAGGCAACCTATGGCACACGTGCCAAAGGCGGCACGTGAGCTGATTTTCAGTGGCACTCACACTGCCCGGGTCCTGGCCACCGGTCCGGGTGGGGGGGGGGCGCTGCATTTTAATTTAATTTTAAATGAAGCTTCTTAAACATTTTAAAAACCTTACTTACTTTACATACAACAATAGTTTAGTTATATATTATAGACTTAAAGAAAGAGACCTTCTAAAAACATTAAAATGTATTACTGGCACGCAAAACCTTAAATCAGAGTGAATAAATGAAGATTCGGCACACTACTTCTGAAAGGTTGCTGACCCCTGGCTTAGATGGTAGGTAAAGATGTTCCACTGGCCTCTTTGATTCAGCCTTTGCAATAAAAGGCTAGGGGAATCTATTAATTCAGGAACACCTTTTACCTTAGGAAATTTTAAGGTCAACTAGTATTTGAAGGTTTCCCCTTTTAATTGTCATCTTATTTATCAAAGGCTGGAAATTAAAGACTATTTCCTTAGTACAAAGCTTTAAATGCTTACAGAGGAAGAGACATCAGACTAAGCGCATTGTTTTGTTGCTCTCGGTGCATTTCTTTCTAAATGATAACATTAGTGCTTCAGATGCACCATCTGGTATTCTACTGGGACAGCAGCTTTATGGGAAAATACACATCTTTGGGCTGACCACTTCCACATTTTTAAAAACAGAACAGATTTACTTCAGGCAAGGAAATTCCTAAATACAACTGATGTTTTTGGTCATTTAAGTCAAGTCACATCCCCTTTTATCACAATGTTAAATAACAAATGCATTTGTGTCTAAGTACTGTTGACTTTGGAGATACGTGAACAGTGCATAATCTTATGTGCCATATGGGCTGCACTGTGCAACAGGAGTTGGGCCTGTTTACACCAGTGCTGGATTTGGTCCTGGAAGAACAATAATACATGCTGAGGAGAGGCTGAAGAGTCTTAAATATGAATTTCCCTGCCTCTGGAGGATTTGAGTCTGATCCATCATCCATTTTTCTTAACATAGGTTTTTTGTGCCAAGATTTACCCTAAGCTTTGTAACTAGCCTTCCCAGACTGCTTTTCTAATCTGTATACAGTGCTGCCAACTGAACATGTAGCAAGATCTTGTGGGGGGAATGAGATTAGCTATCCCATGAGGCTCCATTTCATTTCAAATGGAAGCTCCATGGGAACACCAGTGAGATCGTTGCTATTTTTCACCAGTCAGCACTGTTTGATTCTATGTGCCTTTCCTTTGTGAAGTTAGAAAAACAGAACTATTGTGAGTACAATGCAAATACTCCAGTGTCAGTGCATTCATTTTATGGTCCAGCCATCTTTTTCATCAAACCACTGTTTACTCACCTCTTTCCATTGTTGATATCAACAGTAATGTTAAACTAGGAAAATATCACACAAAATGGCAAGCTTTTCCTTTGCTATTGCAAAGCTTGGAAAAATATGCTTTAGAAATGGGTGACATGGAACAAAACCAGATTAGTCACAGATGAGATCCTCTGAGTAACAAGAAAGTTAAATACTTTTCTCCCTTGTATTTAGCATGCTAGAACACCCTTAGAAGGGAATAGACACCCAACCACATTTACTGTTAACATGCTAGGCACCAAGCTCTGCAACAGTGTATTGGTTTCCCTAGTGTGTAAATCACCACAAGATTTGACCCAAAGAACTTAGGAGTGTGTACAATGATGGTCGATGTATCAAGGCCCTGATTCAAAGCCCACTGACTTGAATGGGCTTTGGATCTGGTTCCAAGAGAATTGAATGTATACTACAGGAATCAGTGAAAATATAGTCTAAAAATGGGTAAATATGGTAAAGGGACTCAACCCTGTATGGCATTATATTATTTAGGGTGTGTTCAGGGTGGATGTGCAGTCATTGTTCTATGGTGAGAAGGTACCCACTCCCTCTGAGAAAGTCAGAGGAGGTGGTACCCAGGGGAGGGGAAGTGACAGTTAGAGAAGAGGGTGGCAGGTGAGGGACCTAGGCAGGCATTCGAAAGGGAGAGATTAGAAGTGAAGAGAAACAAGGTGAGGGGAGAGGGGAGCCAGAGGGACTGAGGCAAACTGTACCCGAGAGAAACCAAGAGTGAGTGGAAAGGCAGAGGCTGGGCAGGACAGATGTGCAGGAGGATCTTGTCAATTTAAAGCTGGTTGTTCAAGTGAGTCCACATTTGATGGCATGCTCTTGAACATCTGTCCCTGTCATTGATTCATGTGGTCCCAGAGATCTGGGACAGGAGAACCAGATATTCTTTAGATCCCATAGGTCTGGTCTAATGTGCACCTCCACAAGCCAGCAGCACTGTCATCTCTTCCTGAAAAGATGGACTTGACAAGAGGCACTTCTGAGGCTCAGTGACTGACTTGGGCAGTAGACAGCACCCAGTATGATTTGGGGGAAGGGAACCTTGAACTAAAAATAAACTAATCTGTAAGGTAATAGCCAGTACATATGGAGCTAGATAGAAATATTGTTTATGTAGAGGGTTATATTTAGTTAAGTACACTTTGTAATAAGTTAGTGTGTGTAGTTGAATTTATTATTTTATATATATTTAATGTTATTGTAGATAGGTGAAATCCAGTTCCCTTTGTTCTGGTTTAAATAAAAACCTGGTTCTGGCTGTAAACAAAAAAAAAAAACCCACCTACTTGCATTATCTTGTCTATCATTAGACACCACCTCCCTCACCTGCTAAGTAAGTTATACCACCACTGTGATGGACCATTATTAAATCTTGGTCAGTGGTTTTTGGACAGGGTGAGCTTGGACGCATTTCAAATTATAACACAAAAACTCTACACTGAGAGGTCAGTTTACAAATGCGATAAAGGTAACAAGTGGTGGACAAAAACTTTTATATCACTATAGTAATAAACCAGCCTAATGTCACTGTGCATGAGATGGGAGTAATCTTGCATATGCTGTACCCCAGTTTATTGGAAACGTCGTGAATTGAGACAGTGAAGCACAGTCTTTGAGGGAAGAGTCTGACTATTTCTGTTATTACAAACCCTGCCTGCTGTTGAGAGAACACACCAATCCCTAAAATGGCAGCGCTCTTTTTAAAAAAAAATATATTTATTATTAATTCTACCTCCTCTCTACTTTAGTAAGTGAGAAAGCTATTATAAAGCTGAAAGCTGCTATGTTTGATCAGGGTATGTATTAGCAATGCAAGAATGTGAAGGCTTCTTGGTAAAAGTATGATAATTAGCAATTAAATATATTTGTTTTTTCAAGGGAATTTTTAGCTTGTCAGGGTAAAATGAGCCAGTAACTGCAAAGTACTCTAAATGCATTAGAAGCATTAGATTTCTGGAGGACTCCCTTATTAAAGAGAAATTTAGCATCAAGTTTTCTTACATTCTATTAAAAACCCAAATGTGACAGTACTACTGTGTCATTTTGAAATTACACAGACCACTAAATGATTCAATCACTGCCTGCTCTGTAACCTTGGGTGCCTTAATACTTGTCTGCTATGGCTAAGAGCCCTGACACCAATATCCTGCTCACAGACAGAGGTCTCATCCTGGCTTCCACCAGCCTAGTTAGGTGCTTAGTCTTCCTATACAGTAAATGGAGAGAAATAGGCACCTCAGAATGCAATCCACAAATACCAACATACTTGGTATGGAGCTACCTAAGCTAGCTAGTGGGAGAGGCTGACCAGAGGGGTATGTACTAAGCCCCACCCCTCTCTGGTACCTATCTCTGCTTAACAATCCACAAATGGAAACCCCTCTTAGACACCTCAGCTGTTTCTTGAGGGGAAGGGGGGAAATGAGTTAGGCACCTGCATTGCTCCACACAAAAACAGTTGGAGAAGAAGGAGCTGAAGTTGACCTTATACAACTTTTAGACCACTGTTTAGAGGACTCACCTGAGAAGTAGGAGCCCCCTCTTCAAATCCTTTCTCCCCAACAGACAGAGAGGGGAATTGAACAATTTAAGTATTTATCCATAGTGGAACAGTAATTGGGCAAGAGAGAAAGCAAGTGAGCGGGAATGATTCTCCAGTCCAGTTGTTAGGGCACCCATGTGGGATGTGAGAGGCCCAGGGTCTAGTTCTCCTTTTTCACTCTTCCATTATTTATCCACAGCTTCACCATGAGAGACGGAGGGTGCCCCACATCAGAATAGCTCAGTGGTTAAAGCTCCACATCTGGCCAAGCAGGGAATTGAATCTTGGCCTCCTGCATTTTAGGTGAGTGCTCTAACCACTTAGCTAATAGTTATAAACTGAGCCAGGCTATTACCTGCTACCACATTTTGCATGAGACCTGACTTGATAGGCAGCCTCAAAGGCCATCTACCAGATCAGGCCCTGCATATGATGAAAGTAGATGAACGCCTATCTTCCCGTGGTTCATGAATTGCTCGGAAGCTTAAGTGGGTGTCCAGACACCTAGAGTGAGGCACAGTGCACGTGCCCAGAGGCAGAAACATAGGTGCCAAGGGAACTGTTACCCTGAAAACGTAGGTGCCACACAAGTTTAGGTGCCTACAGGATTACACAGGCATGGATTGCAGTTCAGCCAAAAACTGGTCCTTGGGCACCTAAATCTAGGGTGTAGGCCCCAAAGTACCTTTGTGTTAGCCACCATTGCTGCTTCCAAAGCTCTGCTGACCTCAGTGGAAATGGCACTGCAAACATAAATGCTATTTTAATTTCAAATCCTATTTTAAGCCTGAAGGAAAAAAAAAAAAAGATCAAGGCATGGTAAAAATGAGACAATAGATTCTGAATGGGATATCAAAAACAGTGGATGTGGGGGAAGGGAGTAAGTCTCAAAGTATTTGACTGTGTCCTCCTGGAGGCTGAGAGATAAATAGCTGCATGGTTGCCTAGAGCGATGATTGTGATGACTGCTTGCTTTAATTAATGTCAAGGAAAATAGTTCCATTTTCTGCACACTGGGGCAGCTGCACACAGCATGCAGTGCTTGGTGCTAGGATACAGATTCAAATCTAATTCTGCCACAGTACAGATATGTGGAAGAGATTCCAAATTAACTAGGGAGTGTTTGTAGTCTGTGTGAATGACACTTACTATATGAAGAGCGAACATGTTCTGACTGTGCATTAGTATGTAATGCTATATATGTACGTTATTTGTGTCTTGTTTGCAGAGCTGCACAAACCTGAGCAGTTCCATGGATTTTACTTGGAACCATTCTGGCCAGACTAGCCTCAGGCTAATATACCCTTTACTCTCATATACCTGGGGCTGAGGCTTTGGTCCTATGGCAGCAAAGAAATTCTCCTTTTCCCCCACTTCCACACATGAGAACACACATCAAAAGGTCCTACAGCTAGATCACTCTTCTTTGGGGGATAGGGTGGGATTAATGAATTTCATATTGACAGGTTCATCCATTTCAATGTGTTTGCTTTCAGATGTGGCATTTGGAGCTCAGTTTGGAGTTAAGTGCTTGAGCGTTGCTTGGGCACTCCTTTTTATAATGAATATGAGTATGTCTTTTATGTATTCTGTGACAGATGGGAGATCTTGGAAGTCTAGAAACTTCAAAAGAGATGTGCCAGAGGCTATGGACACATGGGATATTCATAAACTATTGTATCAATAAGTGGTGTATGTATCGTGTTCCTGGCTTGCTGGGTTGGTTTCCTGGGGAATCTGGAATCACTGGGGAGATAGGGTGAGAGGGAAATTACTGCAAGTTTTCAGTGCTGGTTATGCAGATACCCAGCCCTTTGAAGTTCACCCCCTGGGGGCAGTAGCCTTGACTGGCATTACCTGGGTCAGGAGCATAGGCGTGCGTAGCCCATTTCATTAGGGTGTGCACCCAGGGAGCCCCGCCCTAGCCCCGCCCCCATTCTGCCCCCATCCACTCCCTCCTACTTCCCGCCCCCTGACTGCCCCCCTCAGAAACCCTGACCCGCCCCCTGCTCCTTGTCCCCTGACTACCACCTCCTGGGACCCCTGCCCTTAACTGCCCCCCAAAACCCCTCCCCCTATCTAAGTCTCCCTGCTCCTTGTCCCCTGACTGCCCCCTAGGACCCTACCCCCTACGTGTTCCCTGACTGCCCCGACCCTTATCCACATCCCTGCCCCTAGACAGACCTCCAGGACTGCCCACCTATCCAACCACTCCCCACCCCCTGACAGGCCCCCCCCCAGAACTCCTGACCCATACAACCCCCTCTGCTCCCTGCCTCCCCAACCCCTCTCCAACCCCTGCCTCCTGACAGCCCCCCAGAACTCCTGACTCATCCAACCCCCCCAGCTCCTTGTCCCCTGACCACCGCCTCCAAAGACCCCCCCCAACTGTGCCCCCAGGACCTTCCTTGCTCCCTGTCCCCTGACTGCCCTGACTCCTATCGACCCCCTGCCCCCTGACAGACTGTGGGACTCCCATGCCCCATCCAACCCCCCTTGCTCCCTGACTGCACCCTCCAGGGACCCCCTGCCCCTAACCACCCCCCCGGGATCCCACCCCCTATCCAACCCACCCTGCTCCCTGTCCCCTGACTGCCCCCACCCCTTATCCAAACCCCCGGCCCTGGATCCCTTACCATGAGATGAGGGTCCTAGCCTCCCCACAGAGCCAAATACTGCTCCGCAGAAGCATGCAGCCCCAGCTCCACAGGTGGGCTCCCGAGACGGGAACTTCAACCCCACATCTTCTACCAGGGTCCAGGGCTTCTTCTCCCTGCCCCAGTGTGGCTCCTCCGACCCCCCCCCCCTGAGTGCGGGATTCTCCCCTCCCCCCCACAGTGCAACTCCTGCCGGGGTCCGGGCTTCTCCTCCACCCCCACTCCCTCCCCCCACGTGGCTCCAGCCCTGTCTGGGGCTTCTCTTCCCCCACCCCCGCATGGCTCCTGCCGGTATCTGGAGCTTCTCCCACTGCACCCAGCTGTAGGCTAGCGGGGATCCCTTGGGTCACCTGCTGCCTGCTGTGGCCGGAGTGGAGCCTGGCTGGCAGGGAGCAGCCATACACGTGGACGCCATGGCCACCAGCCCAAGAGGTGCAGGGCAGCCCTAGGCAAGCAGGGGCTGTGCTGCTGCTGATAGCCCTGCACTCCCGCCCACACCTAACCCTAAGGCTTTTTGTCTGTGTGTGTGTGAGAGACTCACTTGGCCCCTGCCGGAGCAGGGAGGCAGGAAGCAGTTGATTTGAGCCTGCCCGGCAAACAGCTGAGAAGGGGAGAGGGGAGCAGCAGCCTTCCCAGCCGGATCTCAGGGCATTAGGGTGTGCCGGGGCACACCCGGCACACCCTGTGCGGACGCCTATGGTCAGGAGGCCTGGGAGACAAAGTTCCCACACTGTAAAAAAAGTCAGACTGATCTGGCTGAGCAGACTCACTCTGGAATAAAGAACTGAGATGTGTGTATGGACCTACCAGGATCCTAGGCAGTGACTTCTAGTGACTTCTAGTAAGCTTAGTGTGCATGTAGACTATTGTTTTATGATGCTTTCTCTGTATTGCTTTTGCCCTAAATACATCTATGGTGCTTTGATTAACGCTGTCATTGTCCCAGAGACAGAAGAACTGCAGGCGTTGAACTAAAATCAGATATACTGGGATAGGCATAGTGAACGACAAGGGGACGGCAGTCCTAAGACTGTGATCTGGAAGGAGAGGAACACAGCTTCCAATCTGGTCACACAGTTCACAATCCAACTCTTTTCCATTCTAGACTCGAGTCCCTCCCACCTCTCTCCTGAATTTCCCTGCCTTTGAGACATGCTAATAAGCTGTATGCAAAAACTGAGCATCATCATTATATTTGAAGGAACAATTGGAAATGGATATGAACAGGGAATATTGCCTGATGTCTGTGTCAAGAAAAAAATATACCGTGGAAGTCTAGAAGCAAACTCATTCTCTTTATAAAATGAAAATCTAAGGGAATGTAGGCATTAAACAAAGGATGTAATCCCAAATACTAAAGGATTCTTGACTCCTGGACCTCAAAAGACTATGGCTTCTGGGCCTTATTCTGATTTAAATCAGGAATAACTACTGTAGACAATAGAGCTATGGCCCTGTAAAAACAGCATGCCAAACCCTGTTTTTTTGTTTTGTTTTTGTCAGAAAAGAGTCTATGTAGGGGTTCTGTGACATCACAATGGGGACATCAAACTGGTGGAAAAGCAGCAACTTTAGGCTGCATGACAAGATAAATTTTTGCCACATACAGACCCAGGTAACAAATTACCAGATCCTTGGATCTCTATGATCTGTGCTTGGTGCAGGACCCCAGGCAAAGGTGGCTTCAAGCCACCTTTCCAACAACAGAACTTAGCACCACCCAGCACCTCAGAGCTACTCTCTGTTATGCAGTCAGTAAGTTTCTTAGGCACTGTTCTGTTGGCCAGGGTTGGTCCCCAGTATGTTCCCTGTGCCAGGAAATGGGAGCTGGGAGTGGGCTTTACAGCACTGAGGGATTCTCTTATGCCAGGAGACTCCTCAGCTGCCCCACCAGTTTTCCAGCTCTGTTTTGGTGCCCAAACAGGGCAAATCAGCTAGATGAACAGTCCAGGATCTGGCCCAGAGCCTCTAGTTTGTAACTAAGCTCAATGCCAATCTAGAAATGCTTTCTCTATAGTGTTTATTTTTAGCTCTTTTATTTAATTTTTTTTATTCTACATCACTAAAATTAAAGATTTATTCTCATGAAGACCAGGCCTGGATAGCCGAAGTGTTAATGAAAGACACACTTGGAGAAATTAAGTACTCTGGCCTCTCCAGGGCAATGAGGAAAGAAGTAGGCAACTGATGGTACAAAGTCACAGCTGTAGAGGCGACTGAAGATCTTTCCCCAGAAGTGCCACACACGTACTTGTAAGAGCCATCATGAATACAGGGAGACTTGCCTGATCTGAAAGTAGTAAGGCATTGTTACAATTGCCTTTTCCCAATTTGGACCTTTCCAGCGCATTGAACCACTCCTGCTGGTTGCAGCTGTTCACAGTAAACTCACCTAGATTTAATGGGCTGATTGTTTATTTTTATACTGTCTCGTTTGAGATTAAGTTTGGATAGGGCTGGAATGAATGCCCAGTTTTGACTGTATTTGTACAGAATCTGCTCACTGGGCAAATATTCACTCATACAAGTTTCACTCAAAAATAAAGATCAGGCAACGGATAATTAAAATAGCCACCCTATGTGGTGGTGGAAGCCACTGCAAGGGTAGCCCAGCCCCATTGACAGCTCTTCCTGTCTTCCCTTTGCAGTCTCAGAAAGCTGTGTCTATTCCCTGCCTGCTCTCTGCCAACAAACACCCTCCCCACCAGCCCACCCTCTATGACACCCCTCACCAGCCTACCATCTACTATATTCACTACCAAAAAGGATTCTGTGATTCTTTTTGCTTCCTGGTACCTAATAGCTCTGTTCTGTTACCCTTCCTCTGGGGAACTATTTGTGATAATGAGCACTATTCACTATGAGCAGGTTGAAGAAAGAAAGATACATTCCCAAGCCTGCATAATCCCTGAATACAATTAAGGTAGTAAGATAAATTCAGAGTGTTTGGGTTAAGAGGCTGTTTAGATGCACAGTACTTTAATGTTCTATATAGAGAGAACTGGGATGAGTGTATATTGTAGATTCTGCAGAGGCAGACAACGTGTATTGGGCAGAGACCCTGACTGATTTACAGAATCCCTCAGCAGGTGTTAATTTTAAGCAGGGATGAGACATTGGAGGTGAGTGTCACAATGGTGTGCATCTTCACTTAGGTATGACACAGCTCCAGCTTTTACACAGCTTACATTCTAGTCACAGAAATGGGGAACATAGTGGCTTTGGTGTCACAACTATTAAGTCATATTAGTGTTTCCCCAAGTAAGCAAACCACACTAGTTTATACACATTTCCACCACCACAAATCATAATGTGTTTATTTCCTTTATAAGATGGAACTGCAGGTTGGGATGCTAAAGGATCTCCCTTGCAAAGGTAATTGTACTTGCCTGCTCTAACATATACTAGTATTAACAAGAAGTTAGGAAGAAAGATTTTAGTAATGTGTATTGTCTTTGGGTTTATTTTCTTTTTACAGTACAGGATCTTATTAGAGAGTGAATTATGCCTGTGTTAACTTGAGATCATCTGTGTCTCCATCTAATGTTTTTAAGGTGCTTATTATCTTTTTAAGTGTTAATAGGTACAATGATATATGAAATGTAAATACACTTGTTAAATGTTGGTAGCAATTTTAATAGTGAGGGGAGGCTAAGGATTTTAAAGGTATCTTCATACCCTCTTACACCCAAAGGTGGTCCCTCCTTGACAGGACTGAGGCATAGTAACTGAAAGGGCAGTAAGGAAGATAGCAATGCCACTGCCCAAATTGTATCTCTTCTGTAAAGTAGGGGACTTCCATGTTCACTATTATCAAGCTAGCATTTCTCATAAACACCAAATGCATTAGAAAAATGTAAACACAAAATACATTTAAAATTCAGAAGTTTCTTGGGTAAATCTTCAGCTTATCTAACTACTGAGCAGTAAAAAAAGTTTCCCTGACATAGCATCTACATAGGGTGACCAGACCACAAGTGTGAAAAATCAAGATGGGGTGGGGGTTAATAGGAGCCTATATAAGAAAAAGACCCTAAAATCAGGACATCTGGTTGCCTCTACATCTACAGATTCCTCTGGCATAAGAGAATCCACAGATTGTTTAAAGCTAGCACTGTTGGCTCTATGCCACCTTATCCTATCCCACTCACTGTGGAGGGGCACATCCCAAACAGGAGTAGCTATCACTTTTCACAACACCACTGCCCAGGCAACATGGCTCCTACATGGGTCTGAATTTACCTAAAACCCCACAAAAAATAATACACTCCATTTATGACAGAAACATCATGATCTGAAAACCCTCCTTCGCTCCCCACTGTCCTACTGAAACAACCCCTCAATTACCATGTAAATACTGCAGTAATGTGTTCAGGGCACCAGTGGTTGCCTAGGAAGCCAATTGCTGTTCCTAGGGGATCTGTTTGAAATTCCAATCCAGATTCTAGTCAGGCTCGAGACTATGGGAGTAGAACTCCTGAAGAGTAGGTAGCTTTGAGTTTCTCCCTCCCCAGCTTCTCTGGGCTAACAGAAAGCAGGCTGTGCCAGACAGAACAGGTGGACCCTGTTACCCTTATAACCAATTAAGGTTATATAAATAGCCTTTCTCAGCAGCATGACAGGAGGAGTTGCCTAGAGAATATGGGATTTAGGAGGGTAGCTTTGTACATTTAGGGGGGAAGGGAGGAAATCTATCAGCCCATGCTGATTATTTTCTGCCTTTGCTTGTTTTGTGTCTGCTGGCTTGGGATAGTGATACTTAATCTGAATCAGCCAAAACCCATTTCACTTGTACAAGGAAAAAAAAAATCCTTTGAGATCTGGGTCATTCAGTGGGGCTAATCCTAGCCCTGCTCCAAGTTAATAATTAACACTGCCTGAAAAATATTGACTCTGAGAGCAAGGATGGATAAATAGACAAATTTGCCACCTAGAATGAATATTAGCAACTACTGTAAAATGGAGATATATTCACTGGTGCGTTAGGGAGTAACCGTACTTTGCTGGCCACCTTTTGAGGAGCCTGAATGGATGTGGCAGACCATCTAGTTATCCCCCTTAAGAGCCTGCCTACTACCTTACAAGGTCATTGGTGATTTAAGGCCATAAATTGAGGGGTAAGGGCCATGAGTAAGGAGCAATAGGTGCTATTCAAAATGGAGGATGGTGGTCTAAACAGCATTCAGATACAGTATTAGGACCCCTGAATATGAATTAGCCATAACTGTAAACCTATTCACCCATCATGATAGCAGATTTTAGAACAAAAGCTAGGCAAGAGTGAGTCATTTGCTTATGCTGTTAAATTGAGTGTACAAAATTATCCAAAGCTACTTTTAGTTATAAGATATTAACAGCAGGACTGTATTAGGATTTGCAAGTGAGATCTGAGAAAAGCATAAGTCACCATTCTTGACAACAAATGGTAAACATTACTTCTTAGTACAAAGCACTTCAAAAAATTACATCACAAAGTGCCATTCAAGCTCGTCTTCCAGTGGCATTGAGCAAAGTGATATCTGTTGATAAAATACTGTACTAGGCCTGATGTAAACATGTTCATGCTGAATGCGGTTTGGCTACAAAGAATACCATTTAACCTCTGCAAAGCAGTAGCAGATGTCAGGGCCATGAAAGTTGGTTTTCCCACTGAAAAAATAATCAGTACTATGGAGTGTGGGTATTTTCTTCGTTTAATTTGGTATTATATTCACCAGTCCTTAAACAGAGAGTCACAAATGGCGCACAGGCAAACCCCTCTTCTGGAAATCTAAGCCCAAAATCCAATGCCTGGTTCTCAGGGAGTAGGGTTTCCAACAGCCTTGTATTATAAGGGAATTCATTATTTAACTAAACAAAATTGCTTGTCCTGACTAGATAAGTATAGATAAGTCCTCACTAGATAAGTACTTTTATTCTGTTTTGCTGAATCTGACCTACTCTGACAACGCTACATCCCAGTTGAAATTCAGGATAAGAGGTGTCCCTGTACGGATTTAGAATTCTAGTGGAGGTGGCCAGGTCAAATTTGCATGATGTTGCAACCCCATGTACCAGGTCACAAAACCCCTAAAAGCTGGCCCCGCTGGCCCTCCGTCATGCTGACAGAGGGATGGCCAGGCCCATTCCATTCAAATTTGGCTTTACCATTCTTCCATCATACATTTACTTTTGAAAAATGTTCACAGTCCTACTAGGGAGCAAGTGCACCCCAGCAATTTAAAGGTATTACAGGACAGAGCAACCTCCCATAAAGAAACTACATCATAAAACTAACACTACATTTCTCAAAAACTGTACCTCATTTGCACACTAAGAAAAAGCACTTATAAGACTGTTGTAGCACCACCTGGTGAGTCCCACCATTATATTAAAGGTAAGTTGCCCTGCTGTGTAGCTGGAGTAATGTCTACACTGATGTTAAACAAGGGAGGTGCTACAGTGACAGCATAGAGTGAAGCTTGCAGTCTCTAGAGAACATTTGCTACCCAAGAGGATGTAATTAGAGTATGTTGAGTTTTGTGGTGATGAGCACATTTGTATTGCCAGAAATGTTACCCCATTTTCATGAGTGTAAAAAGATCCTTTTCACTTCTCTTGGGAGAAAAACAATCGTTATTTTTGAAGATGCTGGAATTAAGAGATCTGATGTTTCAGCTGAACAGGTTAGTAGTTTGCTAGCAGGCACATTATTTATACCCCAGAAAGCTAAAACTTAACAATTAGCACTGTTCTGCACTCACACAAGAGAATACACAAAGGCTGATTTTTACATGAGAAAGAAGGGTATTTGCATATACAGCTGGATGAGCATCCTTTGCTTGTTTAATACCCTATGGTAACAATACAGATTTTGTAGATTATCATTAGGGATTAAATCAACTAGTGAAATAGTCCAGAAAAAGAATGAAATTGTTAGTAATATTCCTGGACTGTATGTACTGTAATTGCAGATTATTGCTTCAACTGATGAATCTGAGCATGATAACATTGTCAGGAAGTTCATGACAAGAGCAAGAGATGAATATACCACATTTAACAGGAACCAGATACAATACAAAATAAAGCTTTTTGAGGGTAAATGTGGTGATTCCCAAAGAAAGTAAGCAAAGGTCATAATTTAAATATCATAAGCTCATAAATGGAAAAATGGCAGACATCTGAGACTGAGGTAACAAACTCTAAAAGGAAACTGGAAGAGATGCTGAAATGCAATGGTACATTTATACAGAGGTGGGTGACTGGCCTTGCTGACTAAATAATGTCATAGTCACCAACTGAATGTCATGAAAGATTTTGCAAAGACTCCAGATGGACTAATATTGATAGGTAATAATATACATATCCCAGGAGGAAGTAGGAATATAATGTTAGAACAGTTACATGTGAGTGAGTCATCATGGTATCAAAAGGAATAGAACCAGGGCTACTTCAGTCAGGCATTGATCATATATGTCATATGACATTCCAAATGCTCTAGAAACATACAAAATTTGTACAACATGAACAAAGCAACCCAAAAGAATCTGGGAGACCACATTAGTTTCCAAATATGATGTGGCAAAAAGCAGGCACAGAATTGTGATTTCAAAGTAAATTCTTTTTAGCTGATTATAGGATGTTCATCTAAATGCTTATACATACTGAGAATGAGTGATGAGACATACCAGCCTGTAATTAACAAGCTTAAAGCAGTGTTTGCTAGAAACAAGATACTATCAGAAATGGTTAGTGACCTTTGTCTAGATGAGAGATTAAAGATTTAGCAAAGCATTGGGGAACATGTTAGAGAAATACACGCCCAGGGTATCCACAATCAAACAGTATAACTGAAAGAATGATTAGGTAGTTAAAACTATGATTTTAAAAAGGAGAAATAGACCTCAGGTTCTGTTAGATTTAAGAAATTGCCTGGGGACTGGTGCATTATATTCTTCTGCTCAATTGCTAATTGGTATTTCACACAGAAATAGATTGGCATGTACTTTAGATGTGCCCAGCTTCAGATAAAAGTGGTTGAATCCCTCTTTAAAGTGCAAACCTCAGCTTAATCTTAATTATGGAAGAGCAAGTTCTGCCTCTCTGCCTTAGAGAAAACAGGCTGCTTCATGTTTTTGGATCTTATGTGTTATGCTGAATTTTAAGAAATAAAATGTTATATTACAACCTTCTAGCAAGAGAAGGTATGTTTTTATTTGACTTCTGTTTGTTTTCAATGAAACATGAGAGAAATGTTACCAGGATGGCTACATACTGCCTGTCAGGATCATAATAAGGACAGCCAGATCCAAGGGTTAAAGCAGCATGAAACCTCAGGCTGGGAGTAACAGAAAAGTTAATAATCAGGTTTCAGGGTCTGAAAGCAAAGTTCAAATCAAGCCAAGAGCACACATGGTCATAGCAATTACAGGAAATCCACACTGTTACCTGAACTGCCCCTTGTGTTTATATAGAGTGGGGGGCCAATCAGTAGCCATGAGCCTGCTGCCTGTCAAACCCCTTCAGGCAGGACTTCCCATAGTCTGTGTCCACAGTGGGTCATGGGCATTGGAGCATAAGCAGGTTACAGCTGTTGCTGGGTAGCAACCTGGAGCAACCAGCTACCTGGTAGCTCTGTAGGCCTCCTAGACCCATTACTCCTGGAAGAATTCAGCACCACTGTGCATGTGCAGAATTCATGTCCCCCGCAAGTTTCCCCCCCCCATAGAAAATACATTCTGCCGGGAAGGCGCTGCAGTGTCACCGACCAGGGGCTGCTGTCTTGCCAGAAGAAAGGGCTGCTGGCTCAGGCTGCTGTGGAGGGGGAAGGGGATAGGTTGTCTTCCTCACAGCGACTTGCCTGTGGGGCCAGGTGAAGAAGCACAGGATATGGGGGCAGGAGGATGGAAAGAGCAGGGCACATGGGGCTGCTGGGGGGTTCACATAGACTGGGTTTCAGAAGGACTAGTGGAGGGGACAGACTGGGGCAGGAGCACAGGAGCTAGTGGAGTGACAGCATTGATCCAAGGAGGGCTGAATGGCAGTGGGGGTGCAGGGTCAGATGGGGGTAGGAGGTGGGGAGTGCAGGGACACAAATGTGGATGGGGGGAGGGAGTGGCTCTGTGGGGGTACAGGGACACTTGGGGATGGGAGAGGAGGGGTGGCTGAGTGAGAGTGCAGGAGCACAAGGGGACTGAGGTGGCTGAGTGGGAGTGTAGGGCCATGGTGGGTGCAGGGACACATGGGGACAGGGAGAGTGGAGTGGTTGAATGGGGTGCAGGGTCACCTGGGGTTGGGTGGAGAGGGGTGGCTGAGTGGGGATGCAGGGACACATGGGAATGGGGGGAGGGAGGGTGCAGGGACAATGGGAACAGGGGCAGATGTACCTGACTGAATGGGAGAGGCTAGGTGTCAGCCAGGGTCTGCCTGGGGAAGGCTCCCCAACTCCCTAACAATTCCCCCCTCCCCCCCAAAAACCCTGTTCATAATTCTCCCATCCACACCCAACAACTCTCCAAGTTCACTCCCAGGTTCCTTTCCAGCAATTACTTCCCTCTCCCTCAGCTCATCCATTACTCCTAACTCCCCCAAGCATTCACATTGCTTCTGAGTGGTGTGGGAAATCCATTTCTGTATTGTAGTTTAAATGAATTATTACTCAAAGTTCTTTATTAATATGCCTAGTAAGAAATCTATTTGTCAAAAAACATTTCCTGAATCTTTTTTGTTGTCTGTATTGTTACAGACATACTTGCTGACAGGTATTCTGAAATAAATTATCAAAATAATTGAAACTGGCATGATTATATGGTGTTATTTTGACAAAATATGCAGAATTTTAAAATATTGTGTGCAGGATTTTAAATTCTTTGGCACAGAACTCCCCAGGAGCAACCTGAGGGGTCTTATAGTGTTTCATCAAGAATAGGAGCAGAATCCAAATCTTATCACACTGATACCTCAGAATATGGCATCTATTAGAGAAACAAGAGCTACTTAAAAAGAAACCTGGCATAAACCATCACACATATATCACTTCTGTAGGGGAGAAAAGACAACCACAGGACACTGCAGATCCTAATAGGATGAATGAAGATAGTGATGGCCTGAAATGAAAGCTAATGATGAACTAGCTACGATATATCTGGACTGGCATCAACATTAAGAGGGTGGAATGTCTGTTTTCCAGGAACAATCAAAGAGTCTGTCATGTTAAAATTGGTAAAGACCAGACTTCAATAGTTAAGTGCTAGTAACTGCTGACTCTATGATGTGATTTCAAGGTAGAACAGTAAGGCCACACACAGGCTGAAGCAAGTTGAAGACTGTTAAGGGTGTGAACAATGGGACTGAGTTTAAAGTCTGCATCACATGTATTTTAAAAACATTGTATGGAACAGAAATCTTCAGGAAGAAATGTAATAGATTGTGGTATAAAAGGAGAAAAAAAACTTCCTGTTTGTGGGTTTGAGTCAGGGTAGCAGCATGCTTCAAAGTTCTAGTTACTTCTCAGTAAAGTTTCAGTTTGTTTATCTGCTGCTTTCTTTGCAGCATCAGAAGTGCTTAGCTCCCATGATGCATTTCTAACCCGTGGACATGAGAGGTTCATGAACACATTCTTATCTTATCCAGGAAGGTCAGACAGTCTACAGGTAAGGTAACACAATCTTCTAATGGATAACATTTAAATTTACAAGGATTCTTACAATTTCCAGTGTAAACAAATGGTCAGAAATTGTATATTGTACCATATATGGCAAGTGACTTTACCTCTGACTTTATGATAAGAAATCAATTGCTACTGAAATTCAGATACATAGTAGGGCCCAGATCCTCAAAGGTATGTAGGCACCTAACTCCCATTCGCTTCAATAACCACTGGACTACAGCATCATTCTCATTCTCTCCCTGCGGTCCAGTTACTGTCCCACTGTGGATAAATACTGAAACAATCTTTAGGCCAGAGAGGGAGAGAGAGAGACTCTATAATACAGTGGTTAGGGCACCAGCTGGGAGGTGGGAAACCCAGGGCACAGTTCCCTGCTCTAATCACTCTTTCATTTATCCACAGTGGAACAGTTTCATCAGAAGAACTTGAGGGAGTCCATGTCAGAATATCCCAAAGATCAGTTTTGTGCTAAAAGTTGTATGGTGAGCATCACCTCCTCCTCCAGCTGGAGTTTCAGTTGACCAAATCTAGTAGGTGGCTTCTGAGCACACCTACCAGATTACATCCTGCAAGTGATTTAGGCGGCCAATCACCTTTTTCGTGAATTGCTCAGGAGCTTAGGCAGGAGACAGGCATCCAGATGCCTAGAGGGAGGCAGAAGTGTGCATGCCTAGGGGCAGAAACAGGCACCTAGGGAGCTTTTATTTTGAAAATGTAGGTGCCTACAAGGAGTTTGGGTCCATCACAGTGGCCCCAAAACTGGGATTAGGCACTTAAATCTGATATGTATATGCCCAAATCTGGGGGTTAGGTGCCTAGGTATCTTTGAGGATCTGGACCAAGTTGCCTTGCTTCACTGAGGTGGTGGTATGAGAGCAGTGAAAAGCTAGTCTGTTCTAAATAGTTTAAGACTGAATGCTTAAAGAATTCTTTTCGAAAGGAAAATTTCTCAAGTGCCTGAAGTATTACCCAGAGGCTGTCTTGAGTGAATCATATGGAGTCTCACACTGAGGCAGGTGGAGTAGATAAAGACTAATGATAATCTTGGTTAAATAAAATGTATTTATTAAGTTTGTTCTTTGTATGTACAAAGTACATTTTCCTTCTGGTTTGTGGGTGTATAATTTAATTCTTTATAATCTGGAGTTGCTTTTTTGTAATGAGATCAGAGTATTTATGTCACATCTATGAATACATTTGTCCTGCTATTTCCCCCCTCATCTTGTATCTGCTGTTTAGCCCCCAGGGAATGATAATAACATAAAGACAGTCTCTGAAAATAACAAAAAGGAGGCAGCCAGGTACAAACACAACAATGGCTACTTGGTGATAATGTACTTTACTCTTAATTTTCTTTTTAAAATAAAATAATACATTTTCTTAATTTGGCCAGCTTTTGGGTTGGCAGAAGCCAGAACTGAGAGTCTCAATTTCGTACCAATCAGTACCTTGAAATCTAGTTAAACCATGAAACTAGTTTCAACCTTCCTCCAGAGGGAGGAGGCTGTGTTAACAGGGCTTGGTCTCTCAGTCACCTATAATTTCTGATTTGCAGGTCTGCCTGTCTAACCTTGAACAGAAGTCAGATAGGGAAATATCAGACTATTTTAGACTCATAGACTTTGAAACCTGAAGGGACCATTGTGATCAAGTCTCACTCACATTGTAAGTCTCAGAACCTCACACACCCATTCCTGTATAGACCCATAACTTCTGGCTGAGTTACTGAAGTCCTCAAATCTTGATTTAAAGCCTTCAAGTTACAGAGAATCCACCATTTACTCTACTTCAAATCAGCAAGTGATCCATGCCCCATGCTGCAGATAAAAGTGACCCCCTCCCCGCCTCCCTCAGGGTTTCAGCCAATCTGAGATAGGGGAAAATTCCTTCCCACCCCAAATATGGCAACCAGTTAGACCCCAAGCATGTCAGCCAGAATCACCAGCCAGATACCCAGGAAAGAATTCACTATGGTAACACAGAGACCTCCCCATCCAGTGTCCTGATACTTGCTACTAGCAGTCGCAGATGGGCCACATGACATTGTAGTCAATTTCATAGTATCCTCTCCATTTTGACCCAATGCATAATGCCTTGTCTCAGCAAGGATTTGGATGCAGTTAATGGGCCTGTTGACAGGTTTTGTTTCCACACGCACACTAGTAAGAGACTGCTAAAGTTTTAAGTTACTGCACAAAAACTTTTACAATGGTTGAAATTCACCCTGATTCAAGGATACCTGGTGGTGTTGCTAGCAGAGTAGTTTCTGTGTAATGAAAAGAATATTTCTGCTACTCCTACAAAGATCTATAGGGCCATAGGAGGGATAGCTCAGTGGTTTGAGCCTTGCCCTGCTAAACCCAGGGTTGTGAGCTCAATCCTTGAGGAGGCCATTTGGGGCAAAAATCTGTCTGGGGATTGGTCCTGCTTTAAGCAGCAGGTTAGACTAGATGACCTCCTGAGGTCCCTTCTAACTCTGATATTCTATGATAGGAGATAGACTGGGGAAAGGTCTGTAGATCCAGTTGAATAAAAATTCATTAGATGTGATAAAGTAGGACTGTGGCCACTATTCCAGTCTGTAGAGTGCTGAGCTGTAGTCCACATGCCCTGGATTCAGAGTGAGAGTGGAGTTTGCCTCACCACATATTATGGTATAGTACAAATAACCTAATGACTTTAACTCCAAGAAAATTACAAATTCTTTTGTGTGTACAGACAAATGTGTTATTCTCCAGAGCAAAAGGATTCTGTGAAGGAAATTAAATCCTTTTCATTAGTTAGAGAACAGATTGGGAGTTCCTGACTGCCAAATCCTTTGTGAATTATATTTAATTCTAGGCCCAGATGGGGATGTAACTCTCCTTGAAAGCACTTACTACCATGCCTCAATTAATGAGATGAGTCATGACAGTTTGACTGTTCTTGGTAATATTTTCAGGATTGGGCTCCAGAGTTAATACTACAGACTCTGACTGTATTGTGTTTGCTTTTTCTTTTGATAGTCAACAGCTGGTGTCCAGTCCCTGTTATACACCATGTAACTGTTTGATAGTTCTGCTTAGTGACACAAATTAAATTTAACTTTTGAAATGTAGGTTATATACCTAAATACGAGTCAAAAAAGAGCAGTTTTACACTAAGATTACACAAATCTGTACAATTTAGTTTAATAGTTCCAGAGATTTTAAAAAAACAAAAACAAAAACAGGTTTATTCAAAAGAACAGACTTTAGGAGAAAATGTGAGACTATGATGTTGTAGAACAATCTTCTATTATGGAAAAAGACTGATTTAATAGTTTTGAGGGTTATACATTATCAATGTCTCCAATTAATTCATAGAGTTATGAAATAAGGAGTCCAACTCAATTTTATCTTTTATTGGAAATTCCAACAGTGTTCCTCTGTCAGTAACTGAAATCTGTATTTCTTAAAGGGGCAATCCTAAAAAGACATGCCAGATCTCAACAGTAGCTCTCAGGAAGGCAACTGTGATGACAGAAACAACAAGAAGTCCTTGTGGCACCTTAGAGACTAACAAATTTCTTTGGGCATAAGGTTTCGTGGGCTTCGCCCACTTCATCAGATGCATGGAGTGAAAAATACAGTAAGCAGTATATATATATATACAACACATGAAAAGATGGGAGTTGTCTTACCAAGTGGGCGGTCAGTGCTAACGAGGCCAACTCAATTAAGGTGGAAGTGGCCTATTCTCAACCATGGACAAGAAGGGGTGAGTATCAAGAGAGGGAAAATTACTTTTGTAGTGCTAACGAAGCCAATGCAATCAAGGTGGACATTGGCCATTTCAACAGAATAGGCCACTTCCACCTTAATTGAGTTGGCCACGTTAGTACTGACCCCCCACTTGGTAAGGTAACTCTCATCTTTTCATATGCTGTATATATATACTGCTTACTGTATTTTTCACTCCATGCATCTGATGAAGTGGGTTTTAGCCCATGAAAGCTTAGGCCCAAATACATTTGTTAGTTTCTAAGGTGCCACAAGAACTCCTCGTTACTTTTGCTGATACAGGCTAACACGGCTCCACTCTGAAAGTTTTCAGGTTTCAGAGTGGAGCCGTGTTAGTCTGTATCAACAAAAACAACAAGGAGTCCTTGTTGCGCCTTAGAGACTAACAAATTTATTTGGGCCTAAGCTTTCGTGGGCTAGAGCCCACTTCATCAGATGCATGGAGTGAAAAATACAGGAGCAGGTATAAATACATGAAAGGATGGGGGTTGCTTTACCAAGTGTGAGGTCAGTCTAGCGAGATAAATCAATTAACAGCAGGATACCAGGGGAGGAAAAATAAGTTTTGAAGTGGTAAGAGAGTGGCTCATTATAGACAGTTGATAAGAAGGTGTGAGTAACAGTAGGGAGAAATTAGGAATGGGGAAATTAATTTTAGGTTTTGTAATGACCCAGCCACTCCCAGTCTTTATTCAGACCTAATCTGATGGTATCGTTTGCAAATTAATTGCAGTTCTGCTGTTTCACATTGGAGTCTGGTTTTGAAGTTTTTGTTGTTGAAGAATTGCCACTTTTAGGTCTGTTATTGAGTGACCAAAGAGACTGAAGAGTTCTCCTACTGATTTTTGAATGTTATGATTCCTGATGTCTGATTTGTGTCCATTTATTCTTTTGAGTAGAGACTGTCTGGTTTGGCCAATGTACATGGCAGAGGGACATTGCTGGCACATGATGGTCTATATCACATTGGTAGATGTGCAGGTGAATGAGCCCCAGATGGTGTGGCTGATGTGGTTAGGTCCTATGATGGTGTTCCTTGAATACATATGTGGACAGAGTTGGCACGGGGGTTTGTAGCAGGGTTTGGTTCCTGGGTTGGTGTTTTTGTTGTGTAGTGTGTAGTTGCTGGTGAGTATTTGTTTCAGGTTAGGGGGCTGTCTGTAGGCGAGGACTGGCCTATCTTCCAAGGTCTGTGAGAGTGAGGGATCGTCCTTCAAGACAGGTTGTAGATGCTTGATGATGCACTGGAGAGGTTTTAGTTGGGGGCTGTAGGTGATGGCTAGTATTTCTGCACATGGTGGTCAACTATAGTTTGTTTTCTTATACAGGGAATTAATTACTATACACATAAATCTTGGGAGCAATAGGAGGCAGTAAGAACATTACATTGATCAGCAGGTATGTATTCAAAGTACTATTAAACCTAGCTCTATCTTTTGATCTTCACCAATTCAAGGAAAAACAGAGAAGTTTCAGATTATGTTATGCATCATGACACTGATGAAGTCACAAGCACCAATGTGCTCATCCTGTGGGGTGCCTCACTGCCTGGGGCTCAATCCTGAGCGGGGCCTCTGGGTGACGCTAGAATGCAAGCCATATCACCTCCTTTGTACAGACGGGAAACTGAGGCACGGGCAGGGGTTCATTTGCTCACTCGGGGAGGCAGTGGCCGCGCTGGGAGGAGTGCCCAGCCCAAAACCCGGTTCCCCTCTGCTCCGCACCTATTGAGCCTCTGGGGCCCAGGCGGAAGGGAGGAGGGTTGCTCAGCACGGAACCCCGGTTGTGGGCAGCGCGGCTGAGCCGGAGGAGTCACCGCGCCGCTCCCCATTCGGGGGAGGAGGGAGCCCAAGCTGCAACCTCCCGGTTGCGGCGGCAGGTGGCGCTGGCGGCTGTCGCGCTGGGCCCCAGGGAGCCCCGCGTGTGCGAGCGGGGCAGGAGGCGGCGCTCGGCAGAACTTGATCCGCTCCGCGGAGTCCGAGCTGGAGCTGTCGCTCGGCGGCAGCAGCAGCAGCAGCAGCAGGAGGCTGCGGGTTTCGGCTCCAGCCCCGGGCGGAGGCGCTGAGCGGAGCAGACGGCAGCCGCGCGGGAGGTAGGAACCGCCCGCCACCCCTTCCCTCGCGCCGGGATCCCCCTGCCCCCGCGCCGGGCACCCCGGGCAGCGCCGCCACCGGGATCCCCCTTCCCCCGCGCCGGGCACCCCGGGCAGCGCCGCCACCGGGATCCCCCTTCCCCCGCGCCGGGCACCCCGGGCAGCGCCGTCACCGGGCGTCCTGCTCCGGGCAGCCTCTTCCCCAGCGGGCACTCGCAGCTCCGCGCTCCTTCGGGCACCTGGGCAGCGCTGCCAGCGGGCACCCAGCTCCGCGCGGACCTTTCCGCGCATCGGGCGCCGCCGCCGAGCTCCCCTTGCCCTCTTCCCGGCGCGGGGGCTGCTTTGTCTAGGGGGAAACTCCGCGGAGCGTGACCCGCTGGGCTCCTCCGCTCCCGCGGGTCCCGACCAGAGCAGCCGGGCTTGAGGGCGGGGCGGCCCCTGCTCCTCCTTCTCCTTCCCCGGTTGGCTCGGGCTGCGTCCGGCCGGCGCTCCCTCTAGGGGGAGTGTCACTTCCCCCAGTGCTGGGCAGCTCGCCCGGCGCCAGCGTGGGGCATCCACGTAGCCCAGTCCCGTTAGGGGTAGTCGGTAGCCGCGCTCCGGGTCGGGTGAGTCTCCACTAGCTGGATTGCGAGCTCCACTAGCTGATAGGGGCTCGGTTCCGTGCGGGCTGGTGCCCTGCCTAGAGCAGCGAGGTCTGGTTCGCAAAGGGTCCCTTAGGTGCTGCTATGCTACCACTAATTAATAATATCCTGTAACCCCCTCCCTCAAACGACCCTCCAACAAACTCCTCCCTTTTGGCATTGAAGAATAAGCTGTGATAGCCCATTAAGGTTTAGTGGCCTTGTCTTCACTAGGGAAAATGTGTGTTCTTACCTTGACACAAGGAAGACAAAGGAGTTTGTAGCTTTCACTCATGCCAGCTGATGTAGCATTTATCTCAACCTGCCAACACATCTAAAAACTACAAACTGCCTTCTCCTTGCTAGGATTTCCCTTTCTGTTACCATGTGTTAGCTAACAAAAGGTGAGAAAGCATCTTTTTTTCTTTTTATTGTGGACTAGCCAATGAGATTTAGGCCCCTAAATTCCTAAGGATATGTCTATACCACCACCGGCAGCAGTCGTCCCTGTCCCGGTGCACTGTCTTGGGCTTGTGCTAGCCATTGTAGACAGCGCTTTGAAGTTGTGGCTGGGTGTGGAGCTGGGACCAGAGCAGCAATTTCAGAGCTGTTTTTTAGAATGCCATTAAGCTATAAGCCCCACTAGCTGGAGTCTCTCAACCCAGGCTGGGAGGTTTGCTTTTGTGGACTTTGTAGACATACCCAAAGTCATTTTATCCATTGGCTTTGTCTGCATGGGAAAGTTTGTCAGTATAATCTAAAGTGTGACTTTACACCTTTATGGTTATCCTGGTATGACCTCCCTTTGTAGACACTAATTCTGGGATGTGAATGGCTTTTTTTCAGTTTAGTTTGTGGCTTGTGGTGGGATATAAGGGAAACCAAAAAAAGTTACTCTTACCAGAATAAATGTGCCCATACAGAGAGGTATAACTAGTATAACTTCCTTATAGACAATTCCTTAAAGGTGCTTTTGGAAATTTTACCCTAAATTTTGCTGATTAGAAGTTAAGCGTCTAAGCATCTAAATTGGAATTAGGAGCCTAAGTCACCTAGGTGACTGAAAATTTTACCCCTAGCTTGTCACTTGACAGTCTGAATGGTCTATTGGTAGCAGCATCCCAGGCAAGTAACTTTTTAAAAAATGGCTAAATAAATAATAAGTAATAATAATAGTAAAAAATAGAATAATCCCTCATAATGGCAAAGGCTAGACAGAATCCTCTCTCTTCCCCTATTGACAGCCTTGATACCTGATTTTATTTATAAAGAGAAAGAAAGGTGAGAGTTAAAATTGGTTAAAGGAGTCAATTACATACAGTAATGACAAAGTTCTTGGCTCAGGCTTGTAGCAGTGATGGAATAAGTCAAGTCTCTGGAGTACATCCACAGCTTGGATGGGTCATTCAGTTCATTGTTCAGAGCTTCAGTTTGTAGCAAAGTTCCTCCAGAGGTAAGAAGCAGGATTGAAGACCTAATGGGGGTGTTCCCTGGACCTTTTATAGCTCTTGCCATGTGGAGAGCATCCCATTGTTTTTACAGTGGAAAATTACAGCAACAAGATGGCGTTTGGAGTCACATGGGCAAGTCACATATTTATGCCCAATTTCCCTTAGTCATTGCAGGAAGCCATTACCTACACTCCAGACAGCACGTTTACATGACAGTCCACTCAGTGTAGATCGGTGACTCCCATGGTCCATTGTCAACCAAGTGTTCCTTGATGAACCACTTAATTTGAATAGTCCCTCCAAGATGTGTTGGGCATTACCTTGTAGGCATTACCTCAGGAGCAAACATTTGAAATCCAAGTATAGAGCCAATACTTATAACTTCATATACAAAATGATATATGCATACAGGTAGCATAATCAGAACCAGCAAGTCATAACCTTTTCATAAACACCTCACTCTACAACAGGGGTCGGCAACCTTTCAGAAGTGGGGTGCCGAGTCTTCATTTATTCACTCTGATATAAGGTTTCGCGTGCCAGCAATACATTTTAATGTTTTTAGAAGGTCTCTTTCTGTAAGTCTATAACATATAACTAAACTATTGTTGTATGTAAAGTAAATAAGGTTTTTAAAATGCTTTAGAAGCTTCATTTAAAATTAAATTAAAATGCAGAGCCCCCCAGAGCGGTGGCCAGGACCCCGGCAATGTGAGTGCCGCCGAAAATCAGCTTGCGTGCCGCAGGTTGCCTACCCCTGCTCTACGACCTTTGTACAATATTTGCTGCAAATATATAACAGTGGCTGCAACAATGATGTGTATGGTCATATTTTAATCAGATAACATCACAACATACCATTAGCTATGATATGTTTTTAAATGTCAGGCGTCAATTTTAAAAAAAAAATCAATCTTTGTGAAGTTCGCTGCCTTTAATGTATTTAAGGAAAGTCCACTTTTTTCAGTGTACCAAAACTTCATCCTAAAAATTTTTTTGTTTAGAAAAGACCTTTTGACTTGTATCGAATCTCCCTTGAAATTTCTTGTGTTTGCATACATTGGGTCCTTTATAGAACGTATCAGTTTTACATAGGGCCCTATCAAATTCACGGTCCATTTTGGTCAATTTCACAGTCATAGGATTTTTAAAAAAGTAAATTTCATGATTTCGACTATTTAAATCTGAAATTTCATGGTGTTGTAATTGTAGGGATCCTGATCCAAAAAGGAGTTGTGTAGGTGGGGGGTGTTGCAAGGTTATTTGTAGGGGGTGGATTGCGATATTGCTACCCTTACTCCTGTGCTGCTATTGGTGACAGTGCTGACTTCAGAGTTGGGCAGCTGGGAAGTGGTGGCTGCTGGCCGGGAACCCAGCTTTGAAGGCAGAGCTGCTGCCAGCAGCACTGCAGAAGTAAGGATGGCATGGTATGGTATTGCCACCCTTACTTATGCACTGCTGCCTGCAGAACGGGGCCCTTAGTCAGCAGCTGCTGCTCTTCGGCCACCCAGCTCTGAAGGCAGCAGCGCAGAATTAAAGGTGGCATGGTATAGTATTGCCACACTTACTTCTGTGCTGCTGCTGGCGGGGCGCTGCCTTCAGAGCTGGACACCCAGCCAACAGCCACTGCTCTCTGACTACCCAGCTCTGAAGGCAACACAGAAGTAAGGGTGGCAATACCATGACCTCCCCTAAAATAACCTTGCAACCCCCCTGCAACTCACTTTTGGGTCAGGACCCCCAATTTGAGAAACACTGGTCTCCCCTGAGAAATCTGTATAGTGTGGGGTAAAAGCGCACAAAAAAACAGATTTCATGGTCCGTGACGTGTTTTTCGTGGCTGTGAATTTGGTAGGGCCCTAGTTATACAGAATTTTTGCCTCCTAATTTCAGTAAAATTTGAGTTCCCTCAAAAAGTGGGAGAAAATAAAGGGTTAAAAGAGATGTTCATAACCATGCCTGTCCGAAGATTGAACTCTCTTGGCTGATCACTTTATGTAAGTGTTAGGAAAACAGAATGAACAGGGGGATGAGCTTGTTACTGCCGATTAAGGGACAAGCACCTATTTTCATCTAGAACTTCACCTTTTAAGAATATTTATGCTATAATTCTTTATAGGTGGAGAAAAAAATCTCTGGAGCAAGTGGATCTAGCATTGAATAGTTGCATGAACTGTCGCACATTATAATAAAGTTATTGTGCCAGCATTACAATAATAATGGGATGCTACACTAACAGATTTTGGCAATGAGTAGTTTTAATACTGATGTCCTGTTTTGACATCTGTGGAAGGAGGATTAAAGCAGACAGAATTGGTAGTGGGTCGGTGTGAGTGGAATGAAAAGGAAAAGCTTCTTAATTTTAATCTCTTCTCAAAAAGGTGACTAAAAGTAGCACAGAGGGATAAATCATATTAACCTTATCTTAGTGGTTTTTAATTGTAGTCATTTAAATATTTTGTGTAAACTCAGCATTAGTAAAACACTACTTTAATTTTTATAACCAATAACTGGCAATATATGTGTAGGCACAGCTCCTTGTCTCCTAGAGAGTTTCTGCTAGACCATCTCCTCCCCAAAGAGAGGGATTCTGATTTACTACGAAAGTGCCTATGGCAATGCCTCCATAATTAGGGTTACATTCTAGAATGGTCTTAAAATGGGCCATAAATTCCTGCTTTTTGTTTTTTTCTTTTTGTAAGAGTAGGTGACCAATTGGTATAACATTTTAAGCCCTTTGAATTTTCTCTGCAGCTCTTGTCTGGTTATTCTTCATAAATTTTTAATAGGTCTTTGAAATTTTTCCATGGGAATCTGACTTTTCATTGTTGACTTTTTCTTTTTAAAACAAGATTGTCCATCTGCACAAAACTTGGCAGGAGGTGGATGCTCTGAGTAGATATGGTGCAGTGGATAGGCTTTTTTTATTGGATTTAGGCTTGTTTTTTAGCAGCTGTTTACATTATTATTGAAATCTTACAAAAAAGAGTAAGCAGATCTGAGTGATGGAGGCTGGGCGCGCAAAATCGTCCCTGTCAGGAGCTACCTTTCCTGTCACTTTATTGCATGGTAGAGAAGGGTTTCCTGTGAAGTTGTTGACACACAAGGTTTTCTGCACAGCTACTGATGGAGAAATGGAGAAAATCTTCTCCATCAACTGCTACGCTTCTGCCTCCACCACAATTTCTCCCCAAGTTCCCACCCTTTTGTAGTGTTACAAAAATCTAGAGACTATGAATACACAAAAAACTTTGATAAGAAGCAATTAGGGTTGATTCACTCACAACCTACCGGACACTAAATCTAGGGTGACCAGATGTCCTGATTTTATAGGGACAGTCCCGATATTTGGGGCTTTTTCTTATATAGGCACCTATTACCCCCCACCCCCGTCCCGATTTTTCACATTTGCTATCTGGTCACCCTAACTAAATCACAAAAGCAAAGAAATGAAAAGTTAACCAACCTAACGTTATATATCCTCTACTCTTCCCCCACATACCTTACCACAAACACTGTACATCATAGACCAAGCACTGGAAACTTAGTTCTGTCCTGTGATTCTCAACCGGGGGTCTGGGGTCCCTTTGGGGGCCCCAAGCAGGTTTCAGGGGGTCCTCTAAGCAGGGCTAGCCTTAGATTCGCTGGGGCCCAGGGGCAGATGGCCGAAGCCCAGCCACATGGGGCTGAAGCCCGGGGCCAGGAGCCCTGCCACCCGGGTCTGAAGCCAAAGCCTGAGCAACTTAGCTTTGCGGGGGCCCTGTGGCATGGGGCTCCAGGCAATTGCCCTGCCTGCTACCCCCTAATGCTGGCCCTGGCTTTTATATGCAGAAAACCAGTTGTTGTGGCACAGGTGGGCCGTGGAGTTTTTAGAGCATGTTGGGGGGGCCGAAGAAAGAAAAAGATTGGGAACCCTTGCCCTAGGACAGTACCTTTCAACACTCCCTTTATCATCCTTCTGCAAACACCAAAACTAGCCTCTCCCACCATAACCAGCTACTACACCAAACATCTGCAACTGCTAGTGTTGGGGAGGTGGGGAATCTGACAAAGGGGTGTATGCAGAAAGGTATATAACCCCTTCTATCCAGAAAGATACCAGATGCTCTCTAAATTATGAATTACTTCATCTGCTATCTATATGGTGAAACAGTGATTCCTTAGTTGAACAGTATAACACTACACAACAGTTAAGGGAAGAAAATTATGAATACTTTTTCTTAAAACTGCACAGGATATTCCAGATAGGCTGACTGTAAGTACCTGGGCCTCGGTTTAATTCAAGCCAATGAAACTCCATGCAGGAGCATTCATGTGATTCTCTTTGCAGTATCAGGATCCTAGTTTGGAATTTGGCAGCACTCAGGGGTTAGCATTCCTTTTTTGTGTAAAGTGTCATGTGATCTTTGATTACAGTTGCCCAATACCTTGATTTTTATGTCTCGGAAGAAATTGAGGCATATGCAGAGGAGGTGAGACTTGTAGTGATAGAGTTGATATCTTGGTACATGTCATATATATCCGATGGTATTTTAATATACTGCATGTATTTTAAATGTAATTGGTTGATCTTAAAGAGCAAAGGTATTTTCATTGTGCTGTATAGTTATGAAATATGTGCCAGGCAATCAGATTGAACAGACAGGGAAGGTAGAGGCTTGTTCATGCCCGAAGCAGCATCTGACACTTAGGGCATAAATAGGATTCAGAATCAGGTTGGTGGGAAGTTGATTCTGTTGATTTGAACAAAATAAAATAAAAATTCAGGCAACAAGAAGTAAAATTACTTAAGACATATATAGAGTATGCTTTAAAAGAACTGTTTATTTGGGCTGAAATAATTAGGTTTGTTTTCTGAGCCAATCAGAAAAGAAGCTATTCAGTAATGCTGCAGTGAGTAAGCATTTCTCAAGTGACCCATCTGTTAGATAAAGTTTTCATAACTGCATTAATCAGTTGATCTAATAGGAATAAAGTCAGTATCACAGAAATTTGTCATAGGGTTACTGTGTCCTGTTTTGAAAATAAACCCTATGGCTTTGTCTTGAGGTCTGTTTTGATAAATTGCACAACAAACCAGGAGTATTTATGCAGTAGATCATTATCCTGTGATGTTCTTTTAGAATTGATGTTCTCCTGTGAGTGAAATATAGAGGCTCTATTCTGTATTGTTAATGATTATTTTAAAGGGACAAACTAATACCAACACCAATTTTGACCATACTCACTTCATTTGACTTTCTTCACATTTCTGTTTTGGGCTGGCTACATTCCCCATGTGTTCGGACTTCTGTTTCATGCTACTTGAATTTCAACTTAATCTTTTGACAGACGTTCCCGGTGATGTCTATCTGGCCTATGATTCCTGAAAGGAATTTGTTAGAAATAAATGGAAAAAACAAAACAAAAACTATGGTGCAAACACTGAGTTTGCGTACGAAAGCATTTAGAAGTCAGTAGAAGTAAAAGTTCAGGTGGACTATGCAACCATCAATCTGCCTGCTAGTGTATATGTTGTCTAATAGCCTTTAATTGACAGATCCCATGCTATTTCCACAGCTTTGCTTGTTCTACTGTCATGGGGCTCAATCTGCTTTAAAGTCACACATGCTGCCTGTTGCCGTTCCCCCAAGAGAATATGTCATTCTCTATAGCTATGGGGTGGAAACATCACTGAAACCTATCCCCACTACATGCTCTAGATAAATCTTCAGTGAAACTCTGGGTTGAAGAAAACCGAAGACCCTGCCTGCTCCTAATGCACCACTAGCCCAGTATCAGGTGGGAGGAAGCTAAACTTTCTAAACAGAGTCTTAGCTGTGTTCCTGTAGAGCTGAGATGGGAGAGTGGCTTCAGTATATGCTGCTGCCCATCAACACTAGCTGAGGGAAAGAAGGGTGAGTATAGTCTGCTGGGATGGAGAGCCACACTTGCCCAGCTCTTTTGGATAGAGGGAGCAGGAAGCAGTTCTGGCACTTAGCTGCCTCACTGTTTTACCTCAGCTCTGTGGCAGCACAGTGTAGATAAACGTGCAGGATAGATAAGTGGAGACCCATCATTCAAAGAGCGGGAGCAGCCGCTGTAGTAGGAGTAGGACCACAAAAAAATCTTACATCCACCCTGATTGAATTGGCCCTGTTAACACAGGTTCTCCACTTGCGAAGTAACTCCCTGCTCTCCATGTGTCAGTATATAATGCCTGCATCTGTAACTTTCACTCTATGCATCTGAAGAAGTGAGGTTTTTACCCTCAAAAGCTTATGCCCAAATAAACCTGTTAGTCTTTAAGGTGCCACCAGACTCCTTGTTGTTTTTGTAGATACAGACTAACATGGCTACCCCCTGATACTTAAAAAAATCTTAGGCCGGGAACCAGAAATCCAACCTGGGAAGTAGAGAGCATAGATAACTTTTATTTTTACTGGTTAACACTTTCTGTGGTGTGATATTTCTTACGTTTACCACAGGAAGTACCTCAGTAAAATTAAGTATAAAAGTATGGTAAAAATCTTAGTGGCAACTGCTGCAGAAGAAAATTGTTTCATTTTAAGGTTAGTGAGAATCAGGTGAACTCTAATGGTTCGATGCTATAGGATTTTAAGCTAGTTGCCAATAAGCAAAAGTCAGCTAGATGACTGGATGCAAGGTTTGTCTTAAAGTGGTAGGGAAGTTCTAGGCTAATCTGGTGAGTGAACGGAAGAGTTGAGTACTTAATCAATTACTCCTTGCCAACTGACTCTCCCTAAACGCATAGATTCTGTTATTGAGGAACAATACACCAAAACAAAGTGGTTTTGTGTATCCAGGATAACAATGGATTCATCCCCAACCCTAGCTATCACAGAAGGTGTGATATTTAGGGGGTGATACTGAACAGGTGGAGAACAGCTAGAGATACAGGATCACATGGGAGTTCAAAAAAGCCTAATTGACTTAAGAGCACAAGTCCCATTGACTTTTTGCAAGAGATTAGTAAATAGAAATAAATGTATTTTTTCATACTAGTACTAATTCAAGTGTTGGACAAGATGCTTGCAGAGTGGTCTGCAAGATTTGATTATTCCAGACAACCTAAAGAATTTGTCTCCAAAATTCATGATTGGTCACCGTATTTTGACCTGAGCCGGTGACTTGATCACCAGTTAATTCTGGCTGGATCCCTGCAAGACACATCTCCAAAGATAATGTTGGGGGGAGGAGAGTGGGGGCGGGGAGGGATATTGTCAATAGAAGAGAATATAGGGCTATTGGAGTAGTGGAAGGCAGAATAAGCATGCAAAGGATTAGACAATGAAAGTGCAGATGAGGGGTGTGTGTGTGCGCACGCGCGTGCAGGGCCATCCTTACCCATACGCAAAGTACGCAGCTACGTCTCTGCTCCGGCTCTTCCTCAGGGTCCCCCCCCCCCACGCTCCACTCCTGCCCCGCCCCAGCCCCACCTCTTCCCACCCCTGCTCCGCTCCGCCCCCACTCCCCTGAGGACTGCAGCATGGCCGGGCCTTCACTCACCGGTGGCGGGAAGTGCAGACCTAGCCGCAGCCACGCTGCTGATGAGTGCTGGGGGGTGGTTCCCCCCGCCCCCCAAGCCGGTTCCCCCCTGCGTGGAGGCCTGGGGCCAGCTCCCCCACTCCCCCCACAGAGGCCTGGGGACAGTCCCCCCACTCTCCTCCGCAAAGGCCCGCTCCCCCCCACAGAGGCCTGGGGCCCCACACATGCTCCCTGTGGTGGGGCTGCATAGTGCCCCAGAACAGCTAGGGATAGCTGTGTGTGTGTGTGTGTGTGTGCATCTGCTTGTGTAGAGGGGGGATAATAATCCACATCATGAGGACGGCCTTTCAGCAATTCAAAAGTGTTTAAAAATTCAACCTTCCCCTGCCCCAGCCTGGCACTTTTTTGAGGTTATAATGTTTTCTGATCATCCACTGTTTGTGAACTGTGTGTTTGTTTACACTCTAAGCCCTTAGAGGGCATGGTGGTACAGTTCTGAGTGCATGGAGGCCACTTAAGATTTGAACGTATCAGGGCATGTGTACACTGCAGAATTAAGTTACATTGACGTACAGCCAGCACAGTAATTACATTGATTTTGTATGTCCAAACTAGCTCTTTCCGTTGGCGGTGCAGATCCTTACCCGGAGCACTTGAGCTGGCTGTCAGTGTGGGGCACTGACAGCCAGAGCCCCGCCGACCAGGGCTGACAGCCACCAGAGGCTGACAACTGGAACAGTCAATACAGTGTCTACACTGACACTCTGTCAACCTAACTACACTGACCTAAGCCCTACGCCTCTCATGGAGGTGGAGTTATTAAGTCGGTGTAGTGTAGGGTGACCAGAGAGCAAGTATGAAAAATCGGAACAGGGTGGGGGTAAAAGGAGCCCATATTGGGGGGGGGGGGAAAAAAAGCCCCAAATATCGGGACTGTCCCTATAAAATCGGGACATCTGGTCACCCTAGTGTAATGGTCGAGTTACATTGGCGAGAGCACCATTGTAGTGTGGATGCTTACAGAGTTAGGTCAACGTAAGCTGCCTTATGTTGACCTAACTCTGTAGTGTAGATCAGGAGACAGTCATTCCATAGCCACTGGTGGAATATTATAATTTAATTAAATGTGTATGTTCTGGGATGTTTGCAGTCAATCAGTGTTACTGCAGGAGTTGGGAGGCTTGCCGCAGAATGGAATTCTGCTGTGCTGCAGAGTGCATGGGGCCATCACTACTTCTCTGCCTCCTTTCAAGTTCCAAATTAATTTTGAAGTAGCTGGGTTTTTTTTGTTTTTTTTTTAAAGCAGGAATGTATTTTTACTTCCTTCCACATCCAGATGGCTGAAGGGATTTTTTTTTTCATTTTTTTTTTTTTTTAACCTTTAGAAACCTGCCATCTCACTAAATGGGGAAGGGAGCGACAGGGATTTTCCTGACATTCTAGCCTTTCATATGATGTGGTTTATGGCATATAAACATACCAGTTCCGGAAGTTTGTAAAGCCTGTGCCTCGTGGGGCCTGCACAGTGAATTCCTGGGCAGTTGGGTTATCAGACAGCAATTTGGAAGGAGAAGGAAAGAGCAAGAATGTAGTTAGCCCTAAAGCAGTGTTAGTTAGGCAGGAAGAGGCACTGCAGGCTGCTCATACTTAGATTTCACAGCCAGGCTGAATTAGTTATTAGGAAGGAGTTAAAGGAGCTCTTGGACCACAATGTGACATCTGGTGTCTCTCTACTTCTGAGGGAAAGGGGGATCCTGGTGTACGAGCTGGCCAAATGAAGCCTGAGCTAAGAACACCCACATGTGCTTTGTTCTGTGCATGTCTCTCTCTCTCTCCTTGTCTCACCAATAAGTATACTGTGTTCATTAACTCCATTACCTTATATTGAGGATTTTCTTTAAATCAAGACCTTTGAGTCCGGTCAGACCTAAGCATGGATAATTTGAGCTCCAAAAAGCAATGTTTCAGCAAGTTAAGATCATGTGAAAATGGGATAGGAGGGTTGTTAAGGTTGCAAGACACCTTCTAATATTATAGTAATAGTTTCTGGCATAGCTGTGTAGTACTATTAACGGGGGCAGGCCATAAAGTCTAAAACTAAAGGATTTGTTTATGATCAAGTTATTTGAAAACTGTTAAAAGCTTAATAAGTTGACAGATTTGATTATAAAGTAATATATTGGGGGGTTTAATGTACAATGCAATCTGTGGTCCAGTATCTTCTGTTCCATTGTAAAATGTATTCTAAAATTCTCATTTTGTCTTAAACTTGAAACCATATTAAGTCTTAATAGCAACTTTTCCATTTACAGAAATTTTATAGCAGCAGTTTGTAAGTGGTTTTCTGCTGCAATGATTCAGTTTTTCAGTCTTCATTTTGGTAACCTAAAAATGTGCAGAATCCTTTGAGGTTTTTTTTAAAGGATAGTCATTTGTACATGTTTGTGACTGGCTTAGCATAAATGAATACTCCCAATAGGCTGAAATGTAAATTTAACAGCACATTGGGGTGGGCGGAAGAGTATGAAGGGAGTAGCAAAAAGTACTCGGCTTCTTTTAAGTTAAAGTGCTAGTGAAACACAAATGGATATAACATTTCCTTGTACTTAATGCACTGGTAGTAGATCTTTTGCTGTTTTTTCTTCTTTTCTTTGTTGGTTGCAAGGAGTGTGGATGATGGTTTAAATTTTTCATCTGTAGTAGAGGATTGTAACTAGTGGCAAGATATTGTATAATTTTTTCCCCAACAGATGTCAAAGAAATAATAGTATGTCTTTGGAAATTCAAAGATTTAAAGTAAATACACTGTTTAATTTTGTCATATGGTATGATGACAGACACATGTAATACAAGCAATTTTTATGAAAAATTCCCCTATAGATAGGTCTGTAGTGATACTAAAGTCTTCCTTTTGTTTAGTAAAGGTGTACTGGTAAGTAACTTACAATAGTATTACTTATTTATCATATTGGCTAAGCTTTTTGTTTGTTTTTCTTAACTAATGGGACTATAAGAAATGTTAATTTTTTAAACTTGAGTGTCCAAAACTAGAAAATATGTAATATCTCTTAGACATTTCAGCTGTAGATCATTTGCTGAAGATCATTTGCTGAAGATCATTTGTTCTTAGTCACTGCTGAAAAATGTAATGAAATGGTATCCATTAGTGTATGAAGAGCCACATTTTACTATTACTGTGGTGTAAATTGGGATTAAGTCCATTGAAGCCAAGGAACGAATTTAATTTGGTTGGAAACATCAAAATAACTGAAGCTAACTATAAACAGAGCCACAAAACAAGGTACTTAAGGAATTACTTTTTACCATGCATCTGTAAACTCTAAATTGAAAAAAGTCAATACATCTACTATATCATGCACCTTTGCGCCTGTATTTTTGTGCACAAGCTTCTGTGCACAGATACAGAAATAAGCATAGGAAGATAACCCAGATACGTCACATTCCATCACCAGTTACTTCTTAGTGATCTTCTATTCTTGATCAGCTGCTGCAAAAATAAAACTGCTTTGATTCTGTTTAATGCTTGTAATCATAACAAAAACTATAACAAACATGGACTTAGAATAAATGCATAATAACAGTTCTATTACCCACAACAATCTCAAGGCTCCCCCACCATCTTTTCTGCTTGCATTTGTCCTGCCAAAGAACCATGTAAATGGAAAATACTGTAAAAATAAAATAAAATACAAAATTGCATTATAGATTATCTTGATATTGAGATACATATCCTAGATATATGCATTTTGTATTTCAAATAGCCAACTAAGCATAAAGACAGAATTCTAAGTTGAACTGGGGAAGAGTGGGGTGGTCCGGCTAAGCAATTGAGTGAGGTTAAAGTATCTAGAGTTACACAGACTATGTCTACATGACAGCTGCAGTGCTTCAGTGTAGACAGTACAGTGACAGGAGGGGTTCTCCCATCACTGTAGTTAATCCACCTCCCCAAGAAGTGGTAGCTATGTCGACAGAATAATTCTTTCATTGACCTAATGCTGTCTATGCTGGGGGTTAGGTCAGTTTTACTACATCGCTCCAGGTTGTACATTTTTCACACCCCTGCCCAACATAACTGGGTCAACCTACCTTTTATTAAAACAACAAAGAATCTGGTGGCACCTTAAAGACTAACAGATTTATTTGGGCATAAGCTTTTCGTGAGTAAAAACCTCACTTCTTCGGATGAGGTTTTTACTCACGAAAGCTTATGCCCAAATAAATCTGTTAGTCTTTAAGGTGCCACCAGATTCTTTGTTGTTTTTGTAGATACAGACTAACACGGCTACCCCCTGATACTTGACTACCTTTTATTGTAGTCCTGGCCACAGACTCTACAGAATAGACCAGATTAGAAGGGTGGACTTATGTTTTGTAACATAAATGACCGATAACAAGGACCTTAGATGGGGATAGAATTATCTGGTGCAAATAGAGACTAAGGAAATCTATTTGATAGGGTTTTGTTATAGACCATCTGATGAGAAGGATCATCAGCATGAGTATAAATGGAAATTGAGGCCTTGTGGAAAGGGCAAACAAATTCATAATTAGAGAAATCAGTTAGTCAAATACAGACTTACAGCTGCAGTACTCCATTGGAAGAATTGAGCAGTAGTCCTATGGGTATAGGTGCATGACAATGCCTCTTCCTTACATCAATGATAAAGAACAGAATTATGCAGAAGCAATTTTAGATTTGATTCTGAATCACATGGAAGACATGATTGCAGATGTAAATAAAGGAACTAATGCAAGGAGTAAATACTTGAACTAGTCTACCGAATACAAGGATTTCAAAGCTGACCTCCACCCTGGCATTTTGTCCAAATGTTTTCCAAGTTTAATATATTATTTTATGTGAAATAAAAAGGAGCTAGCAAGACAGATGTAACAATAAGTGCAACTCATAATCTCCTCTGGGTGAAATCCTCTTTGTATTTCTCCCACCCATTGTTTCCTATCGTGGATAATTTAGACTTTTGCAAACTCCTCAGTGCAGGGACCTGTTATTTTTTTGTCCTCTCAGACTGACATGTTACAGCTCTTTATAAATATAATACCGAAGGCAGGAGGAGGTAGAACAATTGCAATAAGGATATTGACAGACTCCTAGAAAGGCAGGGTGAGACAGCAAGTTGCTTAAAGTTATTCCTCTCAAGTGGAGACAATTGGGGGGGGGGGGGGAATCCCCTTCCCCTGAGCTTATTTTAGACTAGTAGCAGGGGACGGCTTTTGGGGAGTGTAGCAATGCCTGCTCCTGGCCGCTCCACAAATGCAGTCAGAGACCAACTGAAGTGCAGCACCCGTGTCCTTTTATTGTTTGTGTTTGTTCCCCCCACCTATTATTTACAGAGAGCAACACTCTGGGAGACTACTAGCTTCCCAGCCAGCAGGGATCTAGAGCCCACACTCCTCCCTTTCCTGTCTCCCCCCTGCTTCCTGTCTCTTAGCCAGCTTTATAGGGCAGGCTGGCTACCCAGGCCTGCAGGTGGATCTATTCTGGTAATTAGGGTGTGGCCCTTCAGCCAGCCCAATTAATACCCTCCTTCCTCTGGAACAGGGCTAACAGGGGCCTGGCTTGTTTCTCCTAGCCAGCACCCTGTTACATGAGGTAGTGCAGAGCCTAGAAAATAAAATCATGGTGCAGTCACCACCACTGAGAATTTTTGTGAAACTCTTGTGGCATATATGCAGTAGCTGTAGTAACAGCATTAAGAATGTGGAGGAGAAACGCTTACTCCAATAGGCGGATCTAGATAAACTATTATACCTTGTGTCCTGTCTCTCTAATTTCCTGTTACAAAAATTAGTAGATATTAATTTTCTTCTCAAATGTCTGTCTTTAGGAATAATTGATTATGCTGAAACAGCTAAATTTATTGATGGTCTCTAATGACTATACTTACCATAAGTAGTAGTGGCTTGTCTGGCCAAAGTAATGTTTCTCTATTCAAGTGACTAGCTTTTTTTTTTTTTTTTTTTTTTTTGCTTAAGTAATATTATATGATGGCATATATCACATTGGTATGTCATCATGTGCCAGCAATGCCCCTCTGCCAGGTACATTGGCCAAACCGGACAGTCTCTATGCAAAAGAATAAATGGATACAAATCTGACGTTAGGAATCATAACATTCAAAAACCAGTAGGAGAGCACTTCAGTCTCTCTAGTCACTCAATAACAGACCTAAAAGTGGCAATTCTTCAACAAAAAAACTTCAAAAACAGACTCCAATGTGAAACTGCAGAACTGGAATTAATTTGCAAACTGGACACCATCAGATTAGGCCTGAATAAAGACTGGGAGTGGTTGGGTCATTAGAAAACCTGAACCTAATTTCCCCAATACTAATTTTCCCCTACTGTTACTCACATCTTCTGGTCAACTGTCTGTAAGGGCCACTCTCTTACCACTTCAAATGTTATTTTTCCTCCCTTGGTATCCTGCTGTTAATTGAATTGTCTCATTAGACTGACCTCACACTTGGTAAGACAACTCCCATCCTTTCATGTATTTATACCCACTCCTGTATTTTCCACTCCATGCATCTGCTGAAGTGGATTTTAGCCCACGAAAGCTTAGGCCCAAATAAATTTGTTAGTCTCTAAGGTACCACAAGGACTCCTCGTTGATTTTGTACAAGATGCATCATAACTACGTCATAATCATATCCTATAGTGATATCACTATGATGAATATGGGGTGCAGTGTTATAGTCAGCTCCATTCTTATAATTTGATATCTTTTTTCAGGACCTTAAACTGGAGTTATTTTGGGTTTTGGTGCTACCCAAAGATGTCCTGATGAATGTAGATAACACTGATGTGGTATGCCTAACCAAAACAGTGGAGAATCAAAGAGATTTCTTATTGTAGGTATTTTACTAAGTGAAGAAGCATTATCCTCCCTTTTGGTGCAGTGTGCAATGAGATAACTGGACACTCACCCAGATAGAATCACATAAGCTACTATATAACTTTCTGAATTTGGTCCTGTTTGTGAGGCATTAATAAGATATCTATGCTCTGGTATAGAGGGACGCTTACTGTGTGAAATTCTATGTATTTGCTTTCAAAGATCTTCACTCAGTGTTCTTTCCCTTCTTTAAAATAGACCCTTCAAAAGTACAGTACTTCTAACAATTCAAGTCTGAATGTGGAAACTGAAAATAGAATAAAAATTTTCATAATCCCATCTGCTGCTATCACTTTCAGTTCAGTTACCTTCAAAACAAGGCTTTCCTGTATGCAGGGAAAAAAATCCTTACTGTGCAATGAAAAGATACAAGACAGATCAAAAGCAAATGAAAGCTCTCAAAGAGATAGAATTGTCAGTAGTGGATATGGCACTAGTGAGGGGGCTATCTAAATTCTTCAGTAACTTTCCCCAAATTAATCCATGAACGTCACCGTGTACCAGCCCATATCTTTTTTGTTTCCAGGCGTTCTCTCCTCAATTTCCAGACTGGTCTTGCTACTGCAGAGCCTGATAGCACAGTATGGTTGTTGTGACTGTCTCTGGCAATCATTCAGTTATAGACTTTGAAGCTTTCTTCCTTACAACTGTGACTGTTTCCCTTCTCCATTTCACAATGACCACATGACCAATGTGATGTTGCTGGATCTGCCATACCAGATAAGTACAGTAATTGTATGGAAGCAGACTTTGAAGAGTAGTATTGATTATTATGGATACATGCTATTTTAATCAAGTAAATTCATTCAGCTGTCATGGTGATTCAGTGAAATAATGTGCTTACACGCTAAGTAACATGGTAGGTTTGCATCCTAGATGGATGCAGCTAATTTAGAGGTAATGTTATTAGTCAAGTGGCAGAGATGCACAGAATGGTAATGATTATTTTTGGGGGTTGGACAAGTCTAATTTCTCAAGAACTTTTAAAGTCTTTGGTGGTATGGATATATTTTCAGTGCATTGTGTGAAATACTAATAAATAACACCTTTCTTACATAAGCCTGAGGAGACCTTGCAGTGATTTCCAAACATTCACAAATTCAGTCAGACAACATCTCTGTCAAGTAGGTTTCCACATCTGAAGTTGAGAAAACTGAGGCAGAAAGAAGCCATGACTTGTCCAAGATCAAAGAGGAAGTCTGGTAGAGGCAGGAATGGATCCCAGATTTCCTGACTCCCTCTCTCCTATCTGTTAATACCAATACCATTTTTTCAGCCTGGAGTGAATATGCAAGAAATTGCACAGCATACGTTAGTACATAATGACATCTTTATGCTTGAGTAGGTGGTAATGGGGATACTTTAAATCTTCTGCCTTTGTGATTTGTTAGAATAAATATTGGACACAATTTAAGAGGGAGAAAAATAAAAAAATCATATAGCAAGGACATATACTGTATTAGGTGTCCGAGTAGCTTTTCTTTTAATTATTAGCTACATTTGGTTATAGGCGGTATCATTACATTATTCTTTTTTAAATTCTAGGTTGATTTTGTATGTCTTATGATTAGAAATGTCTGAATGAAGTTTGCAGTTCAGCAGAATTTCTTTATCCAGTCTAGCATTATGTCTTGAGCTGAATACCTATATCATTAGTTATATGCAATAAATTCTGTGATTTATACCAATTTATTAACCTGCTGATAGAATGCCAGTGCCGAGAACGCTGAGTGTGGACTACATTTTTAGCAGTACAGTATTTATTCATCTTTTAGAACAAGAGAGTTAAAGACTGGAGAATCACGAGCCAACAAGTAGAGCCAATGTTATGTCAATTGTTGATGATAAAATTGGCCTTCGGGTACTGAGAGCTTTCAGGTGGAGACAGTGAGGCTAGGACATGATCTGCACTCTGAACCAGCCATAAAGTAAATAGATAAAGATCAATATACTCCAAATGTCATCCAAACAGCAGCTGCTCTGTAATACTGTGAGCTTTAATTCTGCAGCAGTATCTCTAATTCTGTAACAGTGTATTTCTAAGGCTTGGTCTACACCACAGAGTTAGGGCCACATAAGGCAGCTTACGTCAACCTCAGTCTGTAAGTATGTATATTACAACGTTGCTCCCACCAATGTAAGTCTCCCACTACATCGACCTAATAATTCCATCTTGGTGAAAGGTTTAGCAGTTAGATCAGTGTAGTTAGGATGACGCAGTGTCTGTGTAGAGCAGTGGTGGGCAACTTGTGGCCTATCAGGTGTGACAAAGATCCTCCTCTATCTTGGTGGGTCCTGCACTTATTGGCGGATTTTCTTGCCTCAGAGATTCACCATATGGGTTGGGGAACAGCCCAGAGACCTTCCCCTCTGGAAGAACCTACAGTCCAGGTCAATTGGGACGTTTGGGGGGAACCCGGGCCCGCCCTCTACTCCGGATTCCAGCCCAGGGCCCTGTGGACTGCAGCTGTCTATAGTGGCTCCTGTAACAGCTGCATGACAGCTACAACTCCCTGGGCTACTTCCCCATGGCCTCCTCCAAACACCTTCCTTATTCTCACCACAGGACCTTCCTCCTGGTGTCTGATAACGCTTGTGCTCCTCAGTCCTCCAGCAGCACACCCTCTCACTCTCAGCTCCTTGCGCCTCTCGCTCCCAGCTCCTCACACTCTCACCACAAACTGAAGTGAGCTCCTTTTAAAACCCAGGTGCCCTGATTAGCCTGCCTTAATTGATTCTAGCAGCTTCTTCTTAATTGGCTCTAGGTGTCCTAATTAGCCTGCCTGCCTTAACTGGTTCTAGCAGGTTCCTGATTACTCTAGTGCTCTGCTCTGGTCACTCAGGGAACAGAAAACTACTCATCCAGTGACCAGTATATTTGCCCTCTACCAGACTCCTATAACCCATTGGTCTGGGTCTGTCACACAGGGTAATCCGCTGATGGGCTACAAGACAGTGTTTACATTGACCCGTCCGCAGGCACGGCCGCCTGTAGCTCCCAGTGCTGCGGTTCGCCGTTCCCAGCCAATGGGAGCTGGGGGAAGCGGCGCCCAGCATGTCCCTGCGGCCCGCACCGCTTCCTGCAGCTCCCACTGGCCAGGAATGGTGAACAATGGCCACTGGAAGCTGCTGGTGGCAGTGCCTGTGGATGGTCAATGTAAACACTGTCTTGTGACCCGCCAGCGGATTACCCTGATGGGCCACTGGTTGCCCACCATTGGTGTAGACACTGCATTACCTACATAGCCCGAGCTGTCAGCCCCATGTGGGGATCACAGCTGGAGCCCCCCTTGCCCCATGGCAAACAGCCCCATGTGGGTTGGCAGCTTGGGCTGTTGACCCCATGGTGGAGGAGTTCCAGCTGTCAGTGCCCCACACAGTTAAGTCTGTGGAAGTGCTCCTGGTGAGGATGCGCATAACCGACGGGGGCATAGTGTGGACATGAAGCACTGCAGTAATTACTCCGGTGGCTGTACGTCGACTTAACTTAGGTCAGTTTAATTTTGTAGTATAGACAAGGCCTAATATCAAAAGCACATTGACTGTGTGTTTGCCTCCTCATCTTTTTCTGATCACATAGAGAGGGTTTTGTTTTTTTGCGGTGAGTTCATATTCTTGCCTTTAGTTTACACTTTCTAACCCCCCTTCTTCTTTTTATGTACTACTCAATTAGAATATACTTCTCAAAGTTGCCAGTTGAATGTCCAGCCAGTATAACTAACATCTATTCTATTGCTTGTATTGCTTCTATTTAATGTTTGCAGTCTTAGTGCTGTTTTTCTCTTGAATACCACACCTATCAGTATTTTAAACCAATTGTTTCATTTCATAATACTGTATCTGTGCATCTGATCCCATGATACTTGATATCAAGTGACAGCTGACAACAAATTTTATTGGCAGACCCTTTATTGAACACAATTACTGTACAGGAACTGTCCCAAATCAATCATACCATAATAACTGTACTTCGTTAGCATGCCAAACCATGTATAATTTAAAAAAAATCTTGCTTTTGTATTTACAATTTCTGAACTATTTAGTCTAAACATTAAATCTTAATTGCAAGAAGAGTGAAAGTTTAAGCTAATTAAACCTCTTCCATAAATATCCTGGTTAATGTAAGACATCTGTTCTCCCCACTTTCTTCAATCTAATGTCTTCTCTAAGCTTCTCTCTCTCTCTCTTCACTTTTTGTGGCATATTGCATTATATACCAACATTATTAACTAATGATATTGGGGTAGGGGAGGTTGGTACTAATTCTTGAGATTTTTCTTCCTCATATATTTTACCTTTTCTTCCCCTCTACATTTAATTTTGTTTTTCCTGTAGTTTTCCTTCTGTCCTTCCATCTGTTTAACTTAACTGCTTCTTTCTCTCCTGGTCGTTTGTAATCAATCATCTTTATGTCTCACTTCTTCTCCTTCACAGCTCGGTTTAGCATCAGTCAGTGGGCTGGCACACGCTCATTAAGAGATTACACTAGTGTACAGTGAGAGCTATTATTCTGAAAAATTAAAAGGGTCCTTTAAACTACAGGTCTTCCTTCCCATTTATATTCTCTCTTTTTAGCCATGCATTTCTTGTGTTCCCATGGCACTGGGGGCATTTTGGAAAAGTATAGGAACAGGCATCAGTTTCTAGTTTCTCAGAATCCTCAGTTCCTTATAGTCTCTTGGAAATTAGTATAACAAAATGGAAAGACAGTTCTCCCAATACAATCCATATCCTTTGAGAGAGACAGAGAGAGAGAATCTTGCAAAGACTTATAACTCCTAACTTTATGTACTGAGAAATCCGATTAATTTTATTACCAGAAAAGCACAGATCCCCATTACAATACTTAAAACTTATAATAATCAAAATTACATCAAGCTGCTTAAATCTACTGTTAGATTAAAATTTTAGAGGTAGCTAATTCAGCCCCACAGTCTAATTATAACATGTTAACAAATATCCCATCCAGTTCCTATCCTGTCCTATTCTCAAGGGAAATTATAAGCTTTTCAGTGTGTCTGAAAGTTTAACAAATCAAGGCTCTGGAGGTCTAAGTGGAGAAGTGCATTTCCAAGCTGGTAACCCCTGCCACCAGTCCATCCCCTTTCGTTGTTTTATAGCAGCGTTGCTCTAGACTGAGCACATTCACTGCCTACTGCTGCAGGAATAATGATTTGAGGGAAGAGGTGGTCTCTCCAGCAATGTGGCCCATTTAGGACTTTAAAGGTCAATACCAGCACTTTGAATTCCACCTAGAAGGCCCAAGGTAAACAGTGCAGTTTTCTGTGCACCAGTATCATGCCAGTGTAAGTTCTAATTAATAAATGGACTCCTCCATTCTGGACTAGACATCTACTTTTTCATTCTCTTGACTTATCTCCTCATAAATATATGCTCCATCATGCTGTGTGCTAGCCACATTGAGTAACTATGTAATCTTATTGATGTTGCCCTTGTGTTTCTTTCCCTTTGCCAATTTGATTGGTTAAGTTGCCTTTAACACTGTTTGACGCCCAAGAAACAATCCAGAGGGCTACAGCGGTGCTGCTTTGAAAACGGTACACAAAGATGAAGAAGCCCACCAGGACAGAACCAGTGCTGCTTTGATATAGATGATCATCTTTGTCTCATACATACTGCATACAGGTCCCTAAATTTTGCTCTTGCTAAGCAGATCAAGACAGGAACCAGTAGAAAGAATTTACTAATATAGTTAATTCACTGTTTTGTGACACCGAGGAGTGTTTTCAAAGGTTTTATCCTTAATCTGAGAAAATAATCTGACAATTTTGAGATCGGGAACCCCCGCCGCGCCCCCCCCCCCCCCCCCATGGACTGTAAACGATCAAAAAGACTGAGGTCAGAATTCCAGCAAGAAGGTAAGCTGCTTCTTCTCCAAAACAAGAAAGTACCAGGAGTGGCATTTTCCATACAAACATCAGGGTACTGGGACAAGAAGAAACATTGGTGAAAAGAAGTCCTTTTCTGTCAACATATTGTGCTGCTGTAAACAGACCTCAAATCAAAGGAGATGGGGAATCACAAAATACTTCTTTCAAGACCAACCAAATTCCTCCATCTTGCAGTCAACACAAGAAAAAGGCAACTCACTCATAACTAGAATTTCTGTTTTACGCACAGCTCGACTCGTAACTCCTCCTCTGAATCTTTATTCTCTTACCTAAGATTCCTATAATTTATTTAACAATAGTGCTGCCCCCTAGAGGGAGTAATTCTTAACCTGTCTCTTTAACAGTTCCGAAACAAAGTATATGACAGTTAGAACATTCCTGGCACGGTAAATAAGGGTTGCTTTGAGGAACCATTAGGCAAGCATGTTGCTTTTCTGACCTGTATTTTGCAGGAGGGTAGGGAGAGACTGCTTTAATTAAAGGAATTTTAGAGTTGTTAAGATTGAGAACTAGCTCTCAAAATAGCAGAGCACTACAAGATAATTGTTAGAGACTGGAGAGAAACAATTACTGTGGTGCAAATTTTGCTTGATACACTGGCCTGAGAGGCAAGGAAGAGACTTAAAGCCTTTGTATCTTGATCAAGCTTCTGTGTCTCCAAAACTTGCATATAAGAAATAACCTCATCTCTCTCTTGCATTCCTGCCAAAATTATACTTGGATTTATTTCAAGGTAGCTGAAGCTTCCATTTGTTAAATATTCACTTATCTGTTTCATTCACAGGAATTGTTCATATATGGAGATAAAACCATGAAGAGAAAGCAGAACGACTAATAATGCTTTTCCGAAATCGTTTTCTGATCTTGCTGGCTTTAGCAGCCTTATTGGCCTTTTTGAGCCTCAGCCTACAATTCTGTAAGTAAAACCTCCTTTTGTTTTGCCTACAATATGCCCATAGTGTAACCAAATGTGTTAAGTTTTTTTCCTTTAAAAAAGCCTTTTGTGTCCTTTCTTAAGCATTTGTGTGTGTTATATAAATGTACATAATTTTTTCTTTTAAATTTCCTTTTAGAAGGTAAAATAATTTAAGAATAAAAATAGTAAAATGGTACATTGCGCAAGTATAAAATCAGGACAATTTGACAAAAAGATCATTTATTTTGTGAAAACAATAGTCCTTGCTAAGAATTTGGTTGATAAAATTGAGTCAATGTAGTTATGCAAAGCTGATGTAAGTAAAAACATTGATTTGTTTTATATTGGAGCAAACAAGATGGAATCCAGTGAATTGCTCTGACAGTACTGAGCACTGAGACTTTTCCCTTCTTTGGTCTTATCTGCACAAGGAAATTTAACTGTGTTTTAACAAAACTTTTGACAATCGAGTTAGCTGACACAATGCTGACCACAAGCGACTGGCTAATGTAGAAAAAGGCAAATCATGTTCCACGTTGTGTCAGCCAATCATGGGTAATTCCAGTAGGGTTTACCCAAAACTAGTAGATAAGCATGACTTGTCCTTGTCTCCAGGCAGCTCTGTGTCAGCTAACTTAAAAATCAGCTTTATAAATGAAATTTACTAGTGAGGGCGAGGCCTATGCACATACCTCATCTTTCTACTGTTACAAACAAAAATAAATAGGTGTTGACTGAAGATAAGGAGAAAAGTATAGACCGAATATAGGAAAATGTCTTCTCCTCCAATGAATATGTGTAGTTTAGTTAGGAAATACTTGAGCTCTTCAGCCCTTGTATTTAATTTTATCAAATTTCATTGTAATAAAATATGCTTTGTTTAGCAGCCAAAATAACACCTGTAAAGGAGAATAGTAGAACCTCAGAATTATGAACACCTCAGGAATGGAGGTTGTTCATAACTCTGAAATGTTCATAGCGCTGAACAAAACGTTATGGTTGTTCTTTCAAAAGTTTACAACTGAACATTGACTTAATACAGCTTTGAAACTTTACTATGCAGAAGAAAAATTGCTGCTTTTAACCATCTTAATTTAAGTGAAATGCGCACAAAAACTGTTTCCTTAACTTGTCAAATCATTTTTTTTAAACTTTCTCTTGATTTTTTTAGTGGTTTATGTTTAACACAGTACTGTGCAGTATTTGCTTTTTGTGTGTGTCTTTGCTGCTGTCTGATTGTGTACTTCCAGTTCCAAATGAGGTGTGTGTGGTTGACTGGTTAGTTCATAACTCTGAGGCTCTACTGTACCTTGCGTTTAAAATGTATCATCCCAAACTATATCGTGAATAATATTTAAATGGTTTTCACATTGCATTTTTGCATTAACTACTCTTCTGCAAAATGTAATCCAAAAACCCATGGCTCAAAAAAAAAATCCTCTTAGAGAATTTGCCCTTCTTGGGTAGGATGTGAGCCAGGCACGCTGTAGGCTGCTGCATGCCATGTCTTATGGCTATACGTGCCTCTGCCTTAATTTTCTGTGTGGGAGGTGATAGTCCTAGAGAGAGGCCAGTTAAAATGTGAGACAGAAAAATATTACCTCAAATGTAAAAATGAGTGTGATAACAAAAATAGATACCCCATAAAGAAGAATCCTTACTTAGAGAGGATGTGTGTAAGTGAGTGAGAATCCTGTGAAATAATGTCTTCAAAAAGGCAGGTAAGTAATTTTAATTTCTTTGAAGAAACCATTTTTCACACGACGCCTGGAGAGTAAGACGACAGAAGGATGTTTCAAAAGGAAAGTAGGCTGCAGCAATCAAGGCTAGCACTGACGGTGAAATAAAATTGGAGTTTTTACCTAAAGAGGACTAAAAGACCATCCAGCAGGTACCAAACAGACTAAAACTCAATCAGATAAGCTGGCAATATTGAAACAATTAACAGCTTCAATTAGCTGAAAGGTTTAGCCAAAATTAAAATAAAGGACATTTCCAAAACAAACAGGACTTTTTTGGAGATGGGAGAGGTGAGCTCCCTTTATCATGGAAATATTCTGGAATACAGAGAGGTTGAATCCAAACAAGAATTCTTAGTAAGCTTGTGGAAATGGCAGCCTTGCCTTTGATGGAGGTGGCCTTTTAGCTTCAGGCTAGTCAGATAAGAAGAGGAAATGCAACTGGAAGTCTATTAAAACATGGTCCTATTGGTAACAGCCCAACAAATTGGTGTCAAACAAAAAGTTGGGTGGAGTTCCTAAGATCTTTTGTCTACCCAGATTCTGTTTCAAGGATCTGTTCACACTGAGTGTGTCAAGAAAGGCTTGGCGCGGATGAGCATGCAGCTTGGAAAAAATGTTGTTCTCCTGAAGGTGCAACTCCAAGAAAAGCTTGGAGAGGAATCTTATATGAGTCTGTAGTACCAACTTATGTTTTTCAAATTTGATATACAGTCAGTCAGGTACTAGAGTCTGAGGGCATGTCTACACTAGAAACTTAAGTTGACCTATGTTAGGTCAACTTACAACTGCAGTGGTTCATGTACGCACTGTCCTTCTTCTGTGGGTGGTGCAGTAGAAGCACTAGGAGTGCTTCCACCAACTTAAGAGGGGCAATGTGTAGGGCTGAGAACCTGGGCACCCCCATAGGAGCAGGGCTGCACTCCCCCTGCCCTGGCTCTTGGCTCCCCGCTGCTGAGAGCCTGGCTGTCCCCCCAGGCTCCCAGCGGGGAGTTCTGTGCCCAGAGTCTAGGCGGCTCCCATCAGGGAGCTGGTAACCTCCAGGCAGCAGCCAGGCTCTAGCTAGAGCTCCCCACCCACCCTGCAGTGACAGACTGGCTTTCTTGTTAATTTCACAGCTCCAGAATGGAGCCTTGAAATTGACAAGAATGACAGCCAACAACTCATGTAAATAACCAGTGTCTACACAGACACTGCATTGCCCTAACTAAACCGACATAAGCCCTATGCCTCTTCTGCAGGTGGGATTATGATGTTGGTGTAGTAGGGCACTTACATCGGCAGGAGCAAAGCTGTTGTGTGTACACTGACATAATTAGGTTTAAGTAAGATGACCTTACGTTGACCTAACTTCGTAGTGTAGATGAAGCCTGAGGTCCACTCACTCCGCAAGCAAGTCACTATCACCAGGAAAATGATCTCCCGTATAAGAAACTTAAATTCACAGGAATCAAATGTTTTGAAAGGAATGTTTATCATACCCAGTATTCCATGACACACAGTAGAAGACTTTTTAATGAGGCGGAAGGATTCAGAAGTGCCAAGCTCCCATGAGCCATAAATTACCATGGACTAGGTCAGGGGTAGGCAACCTATGGCATGCGTGCCGAAGGCGACACGCAAGCAGATTTTCAGTGGCACTCACACTGCCCGGGTCCTGGCCACCGGTCCAGGGGGCTCTGCATTTTAATTTAATTTTAAATGAAGCTTCTTAAATATTTTAAAAGCCTTATTTACTTTACATACGACAAGAGTTTAGTTATATTATATATAGACTTATAGAAAGAGACCTTCTCAAAACATTAAAATGTATGACACGCAAAACCTTAAATTAGAGTGAATAAATGAAGACTCGGCACACCACTTCTGAAAGGTTGCTGACCCTTGGACTAGGTAAACCAATGTATCAGGAAGAGGGATTTTTTTCAGTCATTCTAGTTAGTGTATGTATCCATCTTATCTTTTATTACACACTGAAGTCTCTTTGAAATGTTACTTACATGCTTCATAATAGCCTGACAGAGTTCCTTGCAGTTGTTCACTCTGCAGTCCTGGGATGCTGCTTCATTTTCTTTGGTATTATAGCTTTTCTTAATTGTTTTTTTCATTACATCCAAATTATTTCTGTTGTATTCAAATCATATTACTGTGATTATGGCACAAAATGCATAACTTTGTGTCATTTCCCTCTCCCCCGAAGACTTGTGTACATTTGGATGCTTGATTTTGGTCATTGTCTTGTTGCAATAAATCCTCTTTCAGGCTTCCTCCCTCAAAAATTCATCAGTTAGTATATTACTTCATACAGTACAGTGTCTATTATGATGTCAATGAAACATAGCACACCATCACCTTTAGAAGAGATATGTTCCTCACAGTATGCTTGGTTCCCACTTTTACGCAAAGTGGTGATAATGTAATCTCTTTCAGGTTTGATATATTTTATATATAATGCTTTTTCATCTGAGTGTAACATGCTCATTTTCTGTTTTATTAGACCGCAAAACTTAGTTTCCAAACTTTCAGTTTTTCCATGCTGTCTTAAGCAAATTTAATTTCATTGCCTATGTTTCAGTTTCAAATAACAGAGTGATAATTACAGTAATCTGGGACTTAGTATATTTAGACCTGGAAAATACCCAAACCACGGTAAGTTAGGGGAGCCAGAGATGCATTTGAAGCCAGATTATCTCATGAAATATTAGGAGTGGAAATGAATGCTTCATACTAATGCAAATCTGCGAATTTATTACTAAATGGTGTATTACTGAGACAAGATAGGTGAGATAATATCTTTTATTGGACCTACTTCTGTTTGGTGAGAGAGGCAAGCTTTTGAGCTTACACTGAGCTCTTCTCCAGGTCTGGGAAACTTCGTGTCCCTGCTAAATGTAAGATGGAACAGATTGTTTATCGTAAGTTGTTAACATGTTTCAAGGAACCAATCAAGGTGAAGTGGCATTTGTTACTAGTCCCAACAGGCCACCTTAAGGCAGCGTTTCTTTAATTTCATTGCACTGTGAACCCCTTCTGAACATAAGAACGGCCATACTGGGTCAGACCAGTGGTGTTAACTCTGAAGTTCTACTGTATGCATACAAAATGATGGGGTCTAAATTAGTTGTTACCACTCAAGAATGAACCGTTGGAATCATTGTAGATAGTTCCTTTAAAACATCCGCTTAATGTACAGCAGCAGTCAAAAAAGCTAACAATGTTAGGCACCATTAGGAAAGGAATAGACAATAAGACAGAAAATGTCATATTGCCTCTATGTAAATCCATGGTATGGCCATATCTTGAATACTGTGTGCAGATCTGGTTGCCCCATCTCAAAAAATATATATACCTCTACCTCGATATAACGTGACCCAATATAACATGAATTCTGATATAACGCGGTAAAGCAGCGCTCCAGAGGGGCAGGGCTGTGCATTCCGGTGGATCAAAGCAAGTTCGATACAACGCGGTTTCACCTATAACATGGTAAGATTTTTTGGCTCTCGAGGACAGCGTTATATCGAGGTAGAGGTGTATTAGAAATGGAAAAGGTACAGAGAAGGGCAACAAAAATGATTAGGGTACAAAACAACTTCTGCATGAGGAGAGATTAAAAAAGACTGGGACTTTCAGCTTGGAAAAGAGAAGACTAAGAGGTGTTATGATAGAGGTCTATAAAATCTTGACTGATGTGGAGAAAGTGAATAAGGAAATGTTATTTACTCTTTCATATAACACAAGAACCAGGGGTCACCCTATGAAATTAATAGGCAGCAGGTTTAAAACAAAAGAAAGTACTTCTTCACACAATGTACCGTCAGCCTGTGGAATTTGTTTCCAAAGGATATTCTGAAGGCCAAAACTATAATGGGGTTCAAAAAAGAACTAGATAAATTCAAGGAGGATAAGCCCATCAATGGTATTAACCAGGATGGTCAGGGATGCAATCCCATACTCTTAAGTGTCCCTTAAGTAGCCTCTATTTGCCAGAAGCTGGGAGTGGACAACAGAGGATGGATCACTTGATGATTGCCTGTTCTGTTCATTCCCTCTGAAGTATCTGTCAGTGGCCATTTTTGGAAGACAGGAACCTGGGCTTGATGGACATTGGCCTGATCCAGTATGGCCGTTATTATATTCACAGTAGAGCAGGAGGAGATGGGCTCCTGATGTTTCTGCTTCATGTGGATTTTGAAATTGGGGACAAAGCTTCAGATTATGCTTTCAATCCCTGCCCCAGCAACTTCAACTAATTTAGTGCTTAGTGTGGACTTCAGCTGCTGAAATGCATGATGACTCTGAAATGAATTGCAGCAGGTGGACAGGCCCCCAATTTGTACAACTAGTAAATATCCCAAGTAATGTTTTCAAGTAATGGGCATCTATTTATGTCCATAACTCCTCTTTCCACTTTTCCCCCCTTGATATATGTGGCAGGTGGTTTGTTCATGGATAACCTTCTCTTTTATTTATTTTTTCTAGTAAGTGCACAGCGTATTTACAGCATTTTGCTGTAGTATTTTGCTTAAGTATGTAATATTAAACTTTTTAAAAGACTAGTTTCAGAGGGCGTTCTGGACATCTTTTAAATAATTTACTTTATTGATTGTGTGGTCTAGTGTTTGAAGCAAAGGACTAGGAACCAGATATGTTCTCAATTTCAGTTTGGCTGATCTACTGACAAACTGTACAACATTAAATTCAAATCAGCTTAGCTATAAAGCAAGGTTTCTTTGAACAGATGGTGCCTCTGAGTTGATGTATGCTTTACATTTTTAAATAGTATAGAAAAGTAAGTGCTGCTTAAAACATTCTAATTGAGCTAATTGTCTCTGACCGCTAGATACCACAGCATATTTTCAACTAGCAGACCTTACAACCCTGAATTATTATGTGGTAGGCTAAATCTCAAACAGTATGCAGCTGTTGGCAATTGAAGTTTATTGGTAAATTTGAGCTGTTGCCCTGTTGTAAATATATCTGAGTACGGTAATGTTACACATATAAATAGTGATTATGTATTTATTTCTATATAACATTATGCTTCTAACTGCCCATGATATCCTTTTTTCCTCTTCGTATACTGTTTTTGGCTGCCTTATGGCTGCCACAGGCCCGAGCGGCTCCCATCAAACTGTGGGGTGCGCCAGGGCATGCCCCCCAGTTAGAACCTCTGTGCTAAATGGAAGGCAGAAAGCAGAGGGGAGGGGGGCATATGACCCTGTGTGCCCCCTTCACATGTCGCCTCTGGGGTAATTGGTGGAGAGTGCTCCAGCTATTCCTGCTGGTGGCCGGGAACCACATGCTGAGCCTAAACGCTTTTCTTCTGTAATCAGCAAGCAACTCCCTGCAGGAGCTGCCTTTTCCAGTTGCTGATCTGACCCATCTCCCCAGACTGTTTTAGGCATTTTTGCTATCCTTCCTCGCAGGTTCCATGTACTTTTAAAAAAAAATGATTTTGTGAGACCCTTTTGCTTGGGTGCCTTGGCACTCTGGGAAGTGCTTCAGACCTGTTTCACTGTGGGAGGCTTTGGCATCTGCCCCTGCATTTTACTGCTTTGATGCTATATTGGCAGAGTGCTTGTTTCTTTGTGTTTAACGTGGGCCTTGATTGCCTCACCTAGTTTTTGTGGTGCTTCAGCACCCGCGTTAACAATTGACTATTGGGTTTTTTGTTTGTTTTTTGTTACTGCTTGGGAACTTGCATCTGTGCTTCAGTGCCTGTGTGTGTGGCACAATAGTCCTTCTGGTTGTGTTTTGGAGTACCTCCTTTGACTCCACTTTGGTACTTTTGCCTTCCTATATTGCATTTTCTGCTTCTGGTTTACCCGTGTGAGGTGGTGCTAAAGAGCCATACAAGATTCTCCTGTAGTGAGGCACTGGACTCTCACATTAATGAGTTTATTGTTCTGCCTGTATTCTTTTCATTCTCACATGGTCCCTCTTCCTCATATGCTCAATGTAGAGACACACTTCACAGATCTATTAAATGAACTAATGCTCTTAAAAGACCACCCAACTTCTGGCTTCATTTAACGTCATTTTGCTGGGCTGTTACCCAAAGGACCATCCCTAAATAGCTTTCTGATTTGTCACTATTACAACTTGGTTGGCCTACTACTAGAAGGCCATGTAAAGGCTTGCTTGATCCGAAGCAACAAGCCTTGCAGTTACGTTTCAGAGAGGCAGAATTTCAGGTTGGTAATTTTCTCTATCAACACCATGTAGGTTTATGTAGGAAACTGAAAAGCAATTTTAAGTAACAGTTAACAAATTTTTAGGGACTGTATTATCTAAGTTGTGTCATTGCTTTATTTTGGTTGAGATAACTGACTTCCCTGAAACCCACCACATCCATCCTTCCCAGAGTTGTCTATTTAGTTCTGTTAATAGACTCTTATTTCCAAAGTGAAGTAGTTCGATTTTAAATGCTCTGAAATTATTGGATGCAGAACAACATCCATACAGTAATGGAATAATTTGTTAAATGATAACTAGTTTTATGGTTATCAATTAGAATAAATCTTCAATAATTAAGAGAATTTCTTGCTGCATAATATTAAACATGCAACTCCTTAAATTTACAGTTTCAAGGAAAATTACTTTATGCTTTTAGTGAGAAAGGGAAATAAAGTACAAAAGCACACTTTGACATTCACCAGGTTAACTATATTGAGAATATAGCAACTTAGATTTTAGATTTACTGTAGAATTATCTTCTGTAGTGCAAATACATTTGTTTTGTTTGTCATGGTTGTCATCTGTATCCAAAGAAAATCAAATTTAAAACAAAAACAGAACATCCAGAACTTTGTATGTTGAATCGAGAGAATGAACAATAGTAATGGTTCTTCATGTGTGCTTTATATATTAAAATACCATATGTTTTTAAATCACACCACCTAAAGTTTATGGTACGATATATTATCCATTAAACAGAGGTAGGGGTGTGTGTGTGTGTGTGTGTGTGTGTGTGTGACAGAATGTCTGTCACATTTTCAAGAAATTATTCTTTGAGAGAAAAAGGCACAATGTATGCATAGGGATGGATGTCTAGGGAAGCTCCTGCTTCCTTCCACAAAGACCACAATTGAATATTTTAGAGGAACCATTTTAAAAACTCTGCTTTCACACGGCTCAGGCTGACTTGGTTTAAACAGGATTTGGTAGGTTAATATGGAAGAGTGTGAAAAAATTATTTTCTAGGCCACAGAACTGTTTATAAACTCAGTTTAATTCTATTTTTTGACCCCATCTGTGATGGTTTGCTGAGCTCTAAACACAATCGTGTGAGTCAAGTTAAAACATGATTAAAGATGAGTGTGTGTGTATGTGTATATGTGTGTGTGTGTGTATATATATATATATATATAGAGAGAGAGAGAGCGCTTAATATTTGGCAAAAACTAATTCTAAATCGATAGCTAGGTTTCTAAAAATCTTAAGACATCTCTCAGACCAAATTATAGCAGGAAGGAAATGAGAATGGAAAATCAAGAGTGTTGGTAACAAATAGCCATCTGATACAAGCAGGCTTGAATCTGGTGACTGAACGTGCAAAAAGTGTTACATGTAATTAACAACTATATTTAAGCCTTGTAATTGCAATAGTCATCTTTATTAATATAATTCCTACTTTAAATATTCATCAAAATAAAAAAAGGAATTCCTGTTTCCAAATTAAAAAAGGTGGAACCCAAATAAATGCATCCTAATTCCAGTTTAATTCTTCGTTTGAGTTTTGGATAAATAATAAAAGAAGTTTAAACTACTGTGATTCAACCTGGCAAATGGTCTTGGATAAAACTGGAACCAAACTATATTTGCTAGGAGTTCCCACCTTTATAAGTCTTTCCATGTCCAAATTAATCCTAGGTCCCATTGTATATTTATCCTGGTATCTAATTCTCAGTTTTGTTTCTAATAACTAAGCTATCAAAGTGGAGTTTTGTATAATACCTGCATGGTTGGTTAGTAAATTGTCACTTTGCTTGTGAAGTTGTACCTTGTCAAATCCATTCTTCTTAGACAAGTTTTCTCTCTGAAGTGGAGCTTAAGGTCTGTTTTGCAAAGTTTAAAAGAATATTATTGGACACACTTGCTATTTCTCACAGGTGTCCTGTATATGAGGTCACATTGATTAGATCTTCCTTACTGTGGAGGCCAAGTAACTTTGGTATACATCCCTACAAAAGACTCTGAGTAAAATCCTCTCCCCGTTGAAGTTGAAGGGAGTTTAACTTCAGGGGGGCAGGATTTCTCTCTCTGAAATGAGCTTTTTTCTTTTTTAATGAGCTGTAACTATTAATTTTATATTCTGCATATGTACTTGATTTTAAATTCTGCTCACCTTTAAATGTATTAACTAGATTTCTTCACTTTGAAAATGTTAGTCCTTTCTTTCCTAATATATCCTTACCAACATAGATAATTCAGCAGTTATTCAACCAGCCAGCCACCTACAAAAACTCCTTTCCATTCATTGATTGACTGTTGCTCTGAGTCATGCTGCTTTTCACGTAATTAAAGATGCATTTCTGATTCCAATATCTTTTCATCTTCTATGCTACATGACTCAATATCTTGGGGAAGTTGGTTCCAGAGTTTAATTATGTATTGTGTAAAACATGAGTTTCGCATATCAATATCCATTTTAAATTATTGCCTTTTCATTCCAAAGCCCATCTTGTTTTTGTTTCCTGGAAAGACTAAATAGGCAGGGCTTGATTGGCATCCATTCATTATCATCTATCTGTTTCCAAACTGTGTAGTGCTAGGATTAAATTTAGCTTGCTGCTTTCAGGGAGGTTCAAACTTCACCTACGTGAGCCAGCCGGGCCCTTACGTCCCATGGCAGATATGCCTCTTAGTGCAGCGTTTGCATTGTGATTCTTCCTTGGGATTTCCATGGTAGTGCAGCTGTGGCTGAATCGGAGCCACCACACCTTTGAGGGTTACCCAGAGGGATGTATTTTGGAACGTCCACTCTTTTTGGGTTGTGCTGTCTGCTTATGGGCCACCCAGTGGTGTGGAGTTTGGGTGCTTTAATTCCACCATCCCCCTCCTGGCAGGCTTTCTGCTGCTGTGGTGGTGCACTGAGACTTGAATCTAGCCCCTAGTAGCTTCCTAGTAGCTTCTTAAATCATTGTCAGATGAAAGTTCTCCTATTGCCCCCGCCCAGACCTCTATTTGTTGCCTTCTTGTAGACTCTTCTTTTTATGATGGATTTTACTGAGATGCTGTGATCAAAACTAAATACCTTTGACTTTCATAGTGACATTTTTACATCTCTATTGTACTCTGCCCCCTTTTAATACAGCCTCTTGTTTTTCAGACTGATGCTTTGTTGGAGCTGGTCAGTCATGCTTGATCATTTTCCTGAGTGCTCACAATTAATTCAGAATGCATTCGTCTAGCCCATTTCATTTTAGTTTCTTCAGGGCTTTCAAAATGAATACCATCTAGTCCCAGTTATTAATTGCAATCTAATTTCTCATAATAGTTTATCGGTCTTCTGCTTGGAACTTTTTGTCTCTGGGTGCGCCTTACCCTTCAATGAAGAATAACTCTGGCATAGGTATCTCTTAATCATTCTCTGTGATGAAGAATGTAAATAGGTTATCCTGTATCCTTCCTGAATTTTTCTTTATTCTTCTCAATTGTCCCCGTGTTACAACCTGGCGCTCTAGTAGATGTACAGGTCATCCTGCAAGCTTTTCTTTCTGATACACTTAAAATTCCTTTTTCTTTGGCTAGCTGTTCAGGTTTCTTCTTAGGCCTCTTAATCTTCATCTTACATTTTACCCATCAGAGTCTGTTCTGTTCCATTATCCTCAGTTATGCTGGTTTCCATTTTTTGAAAAGAGATAATAGTTTATTCAGACTAAAGTATCTTGTCATTTAATAATGCAGGAGTTTTTCCTAATCCTTTCTTGTATTCCAGGGTTTGCAGTGCTTCTCTGACTAATGAGGTTTCTTAAGTTGCTTCCATGCTGATTCTGTGGATTTTAATGCTTTCCCTTCAGGCAGGTTTTGATCACTTACTTTTAACGGAATCCCTTCTCCTGAAGTTTTTTTTTTTTTTTTTAAAGTTCATTCACTGAGAGAAAAGCAGTGATTTACATGCATTAGGTGGCACCGTGGTTCAGGTTGTAATAAAATAGAGTCTAAACCTGAATAATGCATGTTCAAATCCTACAGCAGGACTCACGCTCACACCCATTGCTGATATTGCAGTGAAATGCTAACACAGGTCAAGTGGAAATTAGCTCCCATCACCATTTATGATGAGGGAATTGTAACTGTTTTGGGACAACTGCAACTGTATTCCCCCTCTTTAATCCACCAAGGACACCTACTTTAAAGGCTTCCGGCTCCCAGCCATCACCTCTCTTGGGCAGAGACTCATGTCTCACTCCCTTCTGATTGTTTTTTTCCCCCAGGCTCTACAATTCCCTGCCTACACGGTGATATTCTCAGCAAGCCAGACTGTCTAAACAGGCTAGCTGCTCCGTTTTGCTCTCTCTCCAAAGGCTATGAACAGTGTAATTGTCCACAGATGCAAGTTACCACACAGCTCTTTCTAAGCAAGCAAATACTTTCACCTTAAGAATGAATTACAGAGAAAACATATTAAAAACCATAACAGAACGTACATGCATGCTAAAAATCTTAGCAGAGATCGTACCTACTCCAACTTCAAGCTCTAGTAGGTGTCAGTCCCTCAAAACCCACATGTGGATTTTCCCCATGGCTACAAGTTCATAACTGTTTCAGATTCAGAACCAGAACTCAGGGAGGCTGGGAAGTTCAGTCATTCTGTTCAGTCTTACTGCTCAGATCTGTGATCTCAAGTCTCTGGGAATGGGTAATCAGCAGTCACCTTTCCTCAGGGCATAGCTTCAAAAGGCTGGGTTTTTACATAACCTAAGATACTTAAACTTTATTCAATAAAGTCTCCCAAGGATGTGGCAGGACATTGCTACATCTGTGACAGGGATAAAATTAGTGTTTTGAAAACATTCCCATTTTCATTTGGAGGAATTCTGTGTGCCAACTGTTGTTTTGGACCCCCAGCATGCACAATGCACAGATGCGCACACCACTGTTTGGAGCAGACAGGCAAGGCTAACCTTTGTCATCTTCCTCTGTGCCAGTCTCTGCTACTTCAGTGCCAGTGGAGGTGCACATATTTATATAAAAGTCCCAGTGGAGCAAACTCTTCTCCCACAGTGCACTGGTCACTGCGTAGGTGCCTATCTGGTGGAGTTTTTGAGTTCTATTTCTCCAAAGTCCAAAAGACACTCACCTGTACATTTAACATTGTGTGCTTCCTCAGCGTAAACTTTGCCATTGTAGTGTTGCTGGACATGTGCTCCTTGCTAGTCTGAGGCAAACATCCATGTCCTGGTGGCCATTATAGCCAACTGTGAGATAGGCACAGCTAAGCTCTGTAATTTCGAATGACCGGTTGTGTGAACACTTTGCCAAGCAGGGCATCACTCAATATGGCTAGCAGTGCAAGGATAAATTAAAAGGGATGCAAGATTAGTTCAGGATAGCAGATGGTCAAGCACAAGAGGGAAAACCTGCCAATTTTATGTAGCAATATATATTTTGGAAGAAAATGTAGGTTTATATCCTTAGCATTTTGTATCTTATAAGAAGGCTTTGGAATTAAAAAATGAAAAGAAAATGTTACCTTTACCACATTCCAAGGATTAACTATCATTAATATGCCTGTGAATCCTCTAATTTCAATGGCCACTGCTGAATTACGAGCATTGAAAAGTAGAAGAACCAGATGTCTGGTATAATTCGCCAATCACTTGACCAGTTTGAAGGGAATGAAAAAGAGAAAAGTTGTTTCTGGAGATGCAGAGGGAAATGAAAAAGGTTTTGAGTTTTTTGAAAGAAAAAGAACAATTCAGGCACGAGGACAAGGAAATGCTGCACACTTCCAGCTGTGCCACAGATGAAGACAAAGAAAACTAGAACACAGAGCACCTACATTTCATGTCTCTGTGTTTTTAAAGCCATGCTTCTTTTCCTGTTTTCTTCTTTTACGCTGGATACTTACAGCAATTGGTGTCCATGTTTGTGGTTTTGTTATAGGTAACTTGTACTGGTTTCTTTCGGCAAGAATCTATCAAGCATACTTTGTTTTACCATTAGTACATCGTTCAGTCTCTATATCTTTCATCCTGAGTTTGGTTTGGCAAACTTTAGTGTACTGACTGGGTTCAGTCCTAATTAGCTCACAGCTTGATGTGCTATGACTGCATTCTAGATAAACTGGTAAGAATTATACAATTTACAAGATTATATTGCACTCTACATACCACCTTTCATCCAAGGATTTCAAACAAGCCCCTGTGGGTAGGAAAATAACATGCCCATTTTACTGTATATAAGCAATCATGTGTTCACATCTTGTCACTAGATAACCCGTAGCACAAACAATACATTGATTTTAATAATGCTTTCGAAGGGCAGGATTACATTTGTCTTCTATAGAATTTGAAAATGTTTACAACCAGTATGGTGGTTTTAGTGTTGACAAGTAAGAAATGCTGAAAGTTCTCTAAGCAATGCCACGTATCCTTGCTGTTATGCCAATTTAAAAAAAAATCTACGATGAAGCCCCTATTATACAGTTTAACAGGTTTAATTTAACTCCGTCTCAAAACATGACACTGCTATGTCTTCCCTGTTGCACTTTGGTAAAAGTAATGTCATCAGTGTAGAACCTTGCCTATGCATGCTAACCGCACAATAGCCAGCCACATATGATTTTGTTTACTTCATTGACCTATTGCAAAGTTTCCAGATAATGCAACTGGAAATAGTAAAGCAATCCTCAGAAATCTCAATTGGAGATAATGAGGCTAGTGGGACTGCAGTGCCATCTGCATGCAGGTGACATGCAGTGCTCTATTTCTTTTTCTTTCATGGGCTATGCAGCAGCTATGTCCTCCCCAGTGTCTGACATAGATAAGGCCATAATGAAAGCAACCTAGCTGTGGCTGCATGCAGAGAAAATGGGTGTTTGGAGCAAATGGAAGGTAAAATGTCTGCCCCACATGATCAAGGGAGTTGGTTTCGTGTATATTTACGAACTTTCAAAGTTGCATTTCACGTACCATAATTCAGTAAAGTTCTGAATTAGAGGCCTCCTCAGCTGAAGTTCTGTACTGATGACCTTGCTTTGATTATGGCAATAATAGTGGCAAGGCAGTATTAAAACCAACATCTAAGTGGAGTTTGAAGTGTCACAGTATTGTTAAAGGTGGGATTGCTTCCATGTGTGCTAATGCTAAACACTAAAGAAAAGCAATAGCACAGGGTAGGGAGGAAACTCCCGACTCCCCCAGCCCACCCCCCTCTTTTTTTTGAGGGAAGGGGGGACATGATAGCTTGGGGGCAGTCTTGTTTTTTTAAAACTCATTTGACACTCTAAAGTCTATAAATAGAAACCAGTGCAGCATCTGTTCGACAGTCCCTTCCTTTTGAAAAATTAAATTCCATTCCACTTTGTTAAATAATGCAACTGCATGTTTAATGAATGGGAGAGGCCTCAGAATTTCAGCGGAAATTTCCTCACTGTCTACATGCTCCCATATATCTTGTGAATGGGATACTGGGAGCTCATTAGTTTTGTTTAGGGCTCTTGATTAATCGCAGTTAACTCGTGATTAACTCAAAAAAATTAATCGCAATTAAAAAAATTAATCACAGTTATTTGCAGTTTTAATTGCACTGTTAAACAGTAGACTACCAATTGAAATTTATTAAATATTTGTGGATGTTTTTCTACATTTTAAATTATATTGATTTCAGTTACAACACAGGATACAATCTGTACAGTGCTCACTTTATATTATTATTTTTGATTACAAATATTTGCACTGTAAAAATGATAAAAAAATAGTATTTTTCAATTCACCTCATACAAATACTGTAGTGCAATTTCTTTATCGTGAAAGTGCAACTTACAAATGTAGATTTTTTTTTTATTTGTTACCTAACTGAACTCAGAAACAAAACAATGTAAAACCTTAGAGCCTACAAGTTCACTCAGTCCTACTTTTTGTTCAGCCACACTAAAGAAACAAGTTTCTTTACATTTATGGGAGATAATGCTGCCCACTTCTTATTTATGTCACCAGAAAGTGAGAACAGGCATTTGCATGGTGCTTTTGTAGCCGGTATATTTATGTGCCAGATATGCTAAACATTCATGCTTCAGCCACCATTCTAGAGGACATGCTTCCATGCTGATGATCCTCATTAAAAAAATGTATTAATTAAATTTGTGACTCAATTCCTTGGGAGAGAATTGTATGTCTCCTGCTCCGTTTTACCCGCATTTTGCCATATATTTCATGTTATAGCAGCCTCAGATGATGACCCAGCACATGTTGTTCATTTTAAGAACACTTTCACTGCAGATTTGACAAAATGCAAAGAAGGTACCAATGTGAGATTTCTAAAGATAGCTACCGCACTCGACCCAAGGTTTAAGAATCTGAAGTGCCTTCCAAAATCTAAGAGGGACAATGTGTGGAGAATGCTATCAGAAGTCTTAAAAGAGCAACACTCCAATGCAGAAACTACAGAACCCAAACCACCAAAAAAGAAAATAAACTTCTGCAGGTGCTATCTGACTCAGATGATGAAAATGAACATGCGTCAATCCACACTGCTTTGGATTGTTATCAAGCAGAACCTGTCATTAGCATGGATGCATGTCCTCTGAAATGGTTGTTGAAGTATGAAGGGACATCTGAATCTTTAGCACATCTGGCACTTAAATATTGTGCAACACCGACTACAAGAGTGCCATGCAAACACCTGTTCTCGCTTTCAGGTGACATTGTAAACAAGAAAAGGGCAGCATTATTTCCTGCATATGTAAACAAACTTATTTGTCTGAGCGATTGGCTGAACAAGAAGTAGGACTGAGTGGACTTGTAGGCTCTAAAGTTTTACATTGCTTTGTTTTTGAATGCAGGTTTTTTTTTACACAATTCTATGTTTGTAAGTACTTGTAATGGGAATTTAATTGTATTAGGTGAATTGAAAAATACTATATTTTGTTTTTTACAGTGCAAATATTTGTAATAAAAAATAAATATCAAGTGAGCACTGTACACTTTGTATTCTGTGTTGTAATTGAGATCAATATATTTGAAAATGTAGAAAACATCCAAAAATATTTAAATAAATGGTATTCTATTGTTTAACAATGCAATTAATTTTTTTATCGTGATTAATTGTGATTAAGTTTTTTAATCGCTTGACAGCCCTAGATTTGTTTAATATAAGCTACTGTGAATGCACAAAATAACGTTTTTTTTAAACCACTGCAACTCTGGCTCTGTCAAATCAGATCTGATTTTTTTTTGACCAGCTCAATAAAGGGGGAATGTCCACAACCTAGTATCCCTGCCAAATTTTCACTTTCCACCAAATTTCCTTGGTGCTCAGGCTGTTTAAGGAAAAAGCTGACTTTATTCCTTTAACAGAAAAACTACATTCTTTTATTCCTGTGCTTAAAAATAGCTCAACCTTTTAAAAATTAGACTTGGGGGAGAGGGTGGTCTTTCTCTTTGGCTTAGAGCAAACCTACCAAATTTTAACCAGAAAATTAAAAATTTGAGAAAATTTAAGAAACCCCAAATGATACTTTATAATAATGGAAACATGTAGGTAAGCTTAATTATAGGCGTGTGTGTGTACCACCTGTAGTAGTAATATTTCCAGATGGTAAGCACATCTCATCTCTAAGAACTGGGTAGGCAACATTATCGGGGCTCACAGAATATCAAAGAAAACTTGTCAGATTGGAATAATTAAAAGAGAAAGTATCAACCTGCATTCTTTGTGCCCCCTTTAGAAAAAATGGTTAAAACTGATGGAGTGCAACACCAGTGACTTCAAAATATTGTTGGCACCCTCCTATTTTGCACCTCTCTGCTGCAACTGTCCCTTTTGATATCTGAGAAAGATAGTTGCCTCTTCTTGGCTTCTGAATGGACTCTCATTATGGCCAGCTGTGGCATGGCTGGGCTGTGTTTATTGTAATAAATAATTAATTTACTATTATTAACTATTAATAATTTGACTGCAGGGCCATCTTCAGCTGTTAGTTTCTAAGGCCTGGTTTACGGTGGGGGTGGGGATTTGACCTAAGATATTCAATTTCAGCTACGAGAATAGCGTAGCTGAAGTCGACATATCTTTAGGTCAACTTACCTCATGTCCTCATGGCGCGGGGTCGACTGCAGCTGCTCCCCCGTCGACTCCGCTTCTGCCTCTCGCCGCAGTGGAGTACAGGAGTCGATGGCAGAGTGATCGGGGATCGATTTATCACATCTACACTAGATGTGATAAATTGATCCCTGATAGATCGATCACTACCCACCGATCTGGCAGGTAGTGCACACATACCCTAAGATGTCACCTTAGCGGCTGTGTTTTAATGCCTGAATTTTAGTAGTTTTAAAATGATGTTGGGCTCCTCACTCACCCACGCTGATGAGTAGGATGATGACCAATCAGCATCCAGAATTTTCACACGCTGTAGGACTCCTTACTCTCCTTCTCCAGTTAGTTGTTTTGTGTCTCAGAGCAGGAAGGTGACTGCTGCCGCCATATCAATCAGCCTTTTGTCTCTTGGTCACAGAAGATTAAAGAAAAAGAGTAGGCAACCCTCAAGTGTGCCTCCTATAGCTGCACTTTCACGTGAGGGACATAAGCGTGTGTTGTTTTGGAAGCTCTGGCAATCGAAATGCTGCTTCTGCACAAGGGGAAAGAAGCCCCTGTGCAGGGCAGACACACTCTTCAAAGCAGCGAAGTCACTGGTTAAGGTTGTCCCTTGGGCTGGAAAAGACAATCAAAATCAGCCCACTCACCTCTTCAGACTCCTTGGTCTTTATCCATAGTCTCTCAGAATATCTTCCCAGTTGCAGGATATTGATCTCTCTTCCCCTTTTTTCAGAACAGCAGAGGCTTTTGTCTGCAAATTGCCCCACACCTGTGGGGTTTGGGGACTGAGTTCTTGGTTCTGGGTGAACAGATTTTTAGCAGGGCAAGTTATACCCAGATTCTCTGGGGACTGGTCCTCATTTGGTCTGTCAATGCAAATGAAGAGGGAAACCACCATCTTCTATCTCAACCAAGGCACAGAAAGCAATTTAACCAGTAAATGGGAATTTAATTTGCCTATTGTCATTTTGAAAAGCAAACTTTCCTATGCTTCCAAGGCTACAAATACAGCAATAAAGAGGCCAAGGGAATTTTAAAAAATGTTTGTAAGTGTCTAATATTATCCAGTCTGATCTTGAAATAGATTCTCCAAAGGTCAGTGAACAAAATGAAAACTCAGTTTGTGGATTTTAATGATTGCTGCTGGGGGGCCTAATGTGTATATTTAAAAGTTCAGAAAATAATGTTCCCTTTGAAATGCCTCCTGCTATACTGATCGTTGCCATCAGACAGTCATGAATTTATTTCTCTTTGGTAGGAAAGGAGGTTTGCACTCAATAGCATTAAGAGAACTACTCAAGTAGGCTTTTGATGATGTTTTTGTTCTCTTGTCAAAATACATTTGTGCTGAAGGTTTGCTGCAGAAATCTATGGTTAAGGTGAACTGCAGTATAAAGTGCTGCCGCAGCAAGTATTTGTTCAGTTCTGTTGAAAAGCATTGGCCTGACAAGAATGCTTATTCAATGATATCTACTCCTTGGTCACTGTGCTTTTAAATATTTTGCTTAAATATTTGCAGTATGAACTTTTTGGCCGTCAGATCTACTTTCCAGTTTATAAGTTACTAGCATACAGATAAATGAGGAATAGTAGTAGATGCTATAATCTGCGTGCGCACACTCTCTCTCTCAGTCCCAAATTCACTCTGTGTAACAGGGTAGGGTGCTGGAACATTCTCTGTGAGGCATAGGAGAAGGAATCCTCCTCTTCCTTCCCCCCAGTTCTGACCACTGAGCTGCTGTGTGGTGGTACTGTGACCTCAAGGCTGCAGTTTGCCCCATCCATAGGCACCAACTTTTCCTGGTGCCGGTGGGTGCTCGACTCCCCCCCCCCCCCCCCCCCTGACTCCATTCTTGCCCTGCCCCCATTCCAACCTCTTCCCCAAAGTCCCCGTCCCAACTCCGCCCCCGCCCTGCCCCTATTGAACTCCTTCCCCAAATCCCTGCCCCGGCCCGCCTCTTCCCTGAGCGCGCCGCATTTCCCCACCACCCCCCTCCCTCCCAGTGCTTGGTGGGGCGGAGGTGAGCTGGGGCAGGGCGGGGAGCTGCTGGTGCGTTCAGAGCATCCACCAATTTTTCCCCATGAGTGCTCCAGCCATGAAGCACCCACGTAGTCAGCGCCTATGGCCCCATCTAGCTCTTGTGTCTATGGTCAGGACAAATAACTGGGTTGGTGGATCTGCATAACAGTGGATCATGCACTGGCCTGTTTCCAGACTTTCCTTCATGTGTATGGGAGCAAAAAGAGGATTGAATTGTTGGTATCCAGCACAGCCCCTGCACATGGTAAGTTTATGTGACTCTATGCAGTTCAAAGGTGGGGCTGGGAAGCGGGAAGATTTGACCCATAGTTCTAAACTAATTTATTTTAATGATATGGTTGGTCCCTACAATACATTTTTAATCGAAAGTTTGCAAGTATATATAAAAGACACTAAATGTAGCTTGATGAATTGTCTTACACTGTTTTACACTATTTTCTTAAACTTGTCCAGAAATGAAGATTTCTTATTTTAAATCAACTTTATGAAACACGTTTTATCAATGGGTTGTTTTTTCTCTGCTAATCCAGAATTAAAGTAGTAATTTTGTTATGTCAACTACCTACCCCCCTTTTAAGCGCAATCATGGTAGTATATGAATTGCAAACACAATAAAAGCTGTAGAGTACCAGAATTCAAAAGGGGGACTACTGACAGGTGGGTAGTGGATTTTTATTTATTTATTTTAAACTATTGTGTAATCTCAGGAGTAAAGATTAGTGTATGATAACAGAGTTCCTAAACATACATTTCCATTTATTCTATATACTTAAGTAGTTAGCCATTGATTAAAAAAAAAAAGTATAAAGGACACTAGAAAATATAGATCTGTTTTAAATAATGTGTACAATTTGATAAGCTAATAATATCTGTATATAGTTAACAACTAATAACAATTTTAGTTACAAGATGGGGACGCATTGGTTAGAAGTAACGGAAGAGGAGAAGGACCTAGGGGTCCTTGTAGACCGCAGGATGACTATGAGTCGACAATGTGACGTGGCGGTGAAAAAAGCCAATGCGGTCTTGGGATGTATTAGGCGAGGTATATCTAGTAGGGATAAGGAGGTCCTGCTTCCGTTGTATAAGGCGCTGGTGAGACCTCATTTGGAGTACTGTGTGCAGTTCTGGTCTCCCATGTTTAAAAAAGATGAACTCAAACTAGAACGGGTGCAGAGAAGGGCGACTAGGATGATCAGAGGAATGGAAAACCTGTCGTATGAAAGGAGACTAGAGGAGCTTGGGTTCTTTAGTCTGACAAAGCGAAGGCTGAGGGGGGATATGATTGCTATCTTTAAATATATCAGAGGGATAAATACAAGGGAGGGAGAGGAATTATTCCAGCTTAGTACTAATGTGGACACGAGAACGAATGGATATAAACTGGCCGTGGGGAAGTTCAGGCTTGAAATTAGACGAAGGTTTCTGACCGTCAGAGGGGTGAAATATTGGAACGGCCTTCTGAGGGAAACGGTGGGGGCGACGGACCTGTCTGGTTTTAAGAATAAGTTAGGTAAGTTTATGGAGGGAATGGTTTAATGGTAAAACATAGTAGCCAAGGAAAACCAAGCAATGGTACGTAAATAGTATAATGGCCAACAAGGGTCAGGCTAGAGACTCTTGCCTACATGCTCGGGGTATTACTGATCGCCATATTTGGGGTCGGGAAGGAATTTTCCTCCAGGGTAGATTGGCTGAGCATCTGGAGGTTTTTCGCCTTCCTCCGCAGCATGGGGCAGGGATCGCTAGCAGGAGGGTCTCTGCCGATAGAAGTCACTAAAACACAGGATTGGGGACTTCAACGGCAGAGTCCAGGGAAGGGTCTTGTGGCCTGCAGCATGCAGGGGGTCAGACCAGATGATCATAATGGTCCCTTCTGACCTTAAAGTCTATGAGTCTGAGACTGCCGGCTCCTCCCCAGCACTACGCATAAGTCTATCTAGATGTCTCAGGAGTTCCACAATCTTCGCACCAGGCAGGCAAGAAACCATGCAGTTCTCCCGGTCATCGCCCTCCCAGCTATGTATGTTTCTAATGATTGAATCCCCCATAATTATTACCCATCTCTTCCAAATAACTGGCGTTCCCTCCCACTGGAGAGGTATCCTCTGTGTGAGAGGATACCATGATGTCATCTGGAAGGAGGGTCCCAACTATAGGATTGTTTCCCTCAGCTCCTGTTGGATGTTCTTTCCCTGAGACTTTCATCCTCCTCAACAGCACATAGGCTGTCAGACCAGGGGTGGGACCGTTCTACTGTGTCCCGGAAAGTCTCATATGTGTATCTCTCTGTCTTCCTTAGCTCCTCCAGTTCAGCCGCTCTGGTCTCCAAAGCCCGTACACGGTCTCTGAGGGCCAGGAGCTGCTTGCACCGAATACACACATACGCTACCTGCCCATAGGGCAGGTAATCATACATACTGCATTGAGTGTAACAAACAGGATAGCCCCCACTCTGCTGCTGGACTTCTGTCTGCATTCTCCTTTTACTTCTGCCACTCCTTCCTTTGTTGTTGCTGTTTTGTTTTTATAAGGGAAAGGGTTTGGCCTTAAGTTTAAAGAATGTTAAGTGTATCTAACTCCCACTAAACTCCCTCGCAAAACTCCCCTGTTCGCCATTCCTATTTGCTAGCTCCTTTGGTTGTTTATGAGTGGGCTTTTTAAAGCCCTGGTCTTCCTGAGTAGCCCCGCCCCCGGCTAAGGGTTGATGGGTGCTAAAGGGCTTAGGGATCAATGCCTTGTTAAGAAGTGCTCAGTTTTGCCTAGCAGGCAGCTAAGCTCAGCACATGGTCCCCCAAACCATAGGCGCCGAGTTTGTAATCTGCCGGGGGTGGTCCCAGGGGTCTGCCCAGGCTCGACCCCCACTCCACTCATTCCCCCAATGCCTCACCCCTTCCCAACCCAGTTCCACCCCCCCCCCCCCCCGGAGCATGGTGCACCCTCGCTCCTTCCCCCTCCTTCGAGTGCCTCCTGACGCCGTGAAACAACTGATTTGTGGTAGGCGCTAGGAGGGATGTGGAGGCGCTAATCAATGGGGCCCGCTGGCAGGCAGGAGGTGCTGGGGGGAGGAGAAGGTTCTGGTAGGGGGGCTGGAGCACCATTTTTTTTCCCTGTAGGTGCTCCAGCCCCAGAGCAGGCAAGCAGCAAGCACATCACAAACATACACTACAGACAACAAACTTACCCCAAGAGTCACGTAATCGCTCCTCCTTCACCTGAGCACGAGGAAGAATTTGGGATTTAGCTGTGGATGGCCTGGAGGGAGACGTGTCTCCAAGAATAGCTCTGCACTGACAAGTCTCCTCTTCCAATATCAGACATTGCCCAAAGTCTAGTCTCTTTTCTCCTACCTGCATTAGTTGACTAGCTCTTAAATGTCTTTTTTTAAACACCCTTCTACTCATAATGGCTGTGAATATGACATCTACTGAGTGAGAGTTGTTTGTCCAGCACTGGCCAAACCAACTTCTCTCTAACGTGTTAGCAGTTAAATGGAACAAATAATTGTACAGCTGTATATGCACTTAAGGTGAGAGTGCTCAGCTGCAGCAAGACATTCTTATATTACAAAACTGCAAAACGTATGTACAGCTATCGGAAAGATTCAGATTGGACAGGTGGATTCTGTTCTGTCACACACCAGCATATTTGAATGTCAATGGTGTTCAAATATGCATTTGTATAAAAAGCAAAGCTCTAGAAGTGGCCCTGCGCAGTGGATTCAGGATGGCAGGAATCATAAACTAGTATGGCAGGGTCCTGAGTTGAGTGCACTTCTGATGCTACCTAACTTTTAAATTGACAGCATTATAGGTTATTTTATACTAGCAGCTCTCCAATTCAAACCTTATCTGTCTTTTCCAGACTGCTTTTAATGCTGTATATCTGCCAGAAGATTCTTCCTTCCCCATTCCATGTTTCATTGTTTCAACACCCCTCTACCTTTTCTTATTGTTCTTTCCTCACCAGTCCTCTGCTTTACTCTTCCATTTTCTTCCCATTTTAAACAAAATAAAACAAAAAACCCTGTGGCTATCATGAGGATTTCAGAAACTTGTCTGGTCTGCAGTGTACCATGTGACCCTCGGAATGACCTATTAATACCAAAAAATCTTTACCTTGGAGGGAGGGATAAGTAACTGTTTTGTAGTTCCTGACATACTTGTTTGCTTTTACAGGCTAGCATAAGATTACCGGATAGTATTTTTGCGTTTTTGCTGTGTGGCTTAATTCCATGTCAATGCTTTAAATAGTTTTCTGACATGGAACTGAAAGAACCTTCTGTCTTATAAATGTAGAAATTTTTTACATCACTCTGTGGCAAGAAAAAAAAAATGCAAGTGGCCATTTTAGCCTTGCTCCACACTTTCTTCTCAGACCCATTGCAGGAAAAAAAAAGTTTGGGACATGGCTTTGTTGTCTACTTTTATGCTTCTAGGTAAATGTTGATTAATTTTTTTCTGAAACTGTCTTTCTTCTGTATAAATTGCTGCAGCACCACTATGTATGTTTTTAATATTCAAAACAATACCGGAAGAAATGGAAAGAATTTATAATTCAATGGTTTGATAGTTTAATGTTATACAGCATATGCTTTGTTCTGTGTGGACTGAAGTTTGTAGTAATTTCGTTTTCTGCAGTGTGCTGTTTTTTGTTCCTGTCAATCTCAACTGTATTCTTTTTATATACTCAAAATCTGTATAGAATTGCCTCCCTATAGTTATTCATCTAAGTATAATATTTGATTTTTTTTAATTATATTTTCTTTCCCAGGGGACTAGTTCTCATGTAGTCATGGATACAATTATTTTAAAATGCCTGTTGTAATGAGTGCATCCATTGCTTAGAAACTATATGTCTAGTATTTATGTTCTGTGAACTCACTTTCTGGAGTTCATAAATTGTTCTGCAAAAACAAAAGAACAAATTAATCGGACCCTTTTTAGATTTACTGGGTCACATTTAAAATACAGTGAAGATAAAACTATTCAAAGGAATGTTAGTGTTTAAAAAGTAGCTATTTTTTATTCATACACAAGATTTTCTCTGTTTGCTTAGCCCAAACTGTTTACATATTTTAAAATGTTTCCTCAGCTTCTGTAAAAGATCAACTTTTTTGTAATACACTCTTTTATATGAAAAGTCTGTTTTTCGTTTAAATATCTCTAATCTGCAATTCAGATGTTTACATTGCTAATAAATTGAAAAATACGAAAACCTTGGGATAGATAGCTGGTACAAATTGTTTTAGCTCCATTGTCTTCAATGGAGTTACCCTGACTTACGTTAGCTGAGAGTTTAGACCCTTTTCTCCCATTAAAATTTTTGTTAATAGAAAACACATTAGAATTCAGACATAAAGATTCCTAGACCATTGGTTATGGTGGTGTTTTTTCTTCTACTATTGTGGCCAGCCTCCTGCAATTCTCTTGGAGTTTTAACTGTGCAGATTGCCCATTTTTGGCACCTTTTATTTTTGACTGATATTTACTTACGTGTTACTTTTTTTCATGTTTTAGACATTTTTTGGCTTGTCAGGACAACAGTCAGGGCTTCCTTGCTGTTGTATTTGGATGTTAATGTAAAAATCGTATCTTGTATCTTGTTTCTATTAGTCCTGACTTTTTAAAATATCCTTTAAAATAATTTTATACTACTGCTCCTCTAGTTTTAAACATTTTTTACAAGTTGTGAACTTTCTAAGCTATTTAAATTTCATCTCTGTTGTCAAGGTGTTTTTATAATAATGATATACATAGATCGTCTTTATAGCATAGTTTCAGTGTAGGTGAGGTTTCCAAAAACCTGCAAGAGTATACTTTAAATCTGCCTTTTATCAATTGCACTGACTTCTGGAAATGCTCAGATAGCAAATTAATTAAATATGTTGAAATTTTCATCTTACACTTTTGGGTCCCTCTCCTGACAAGAGAAATGCTTAAGTCCTGGCAGGATAAGGGCCTTATTCTAAAATACTGTTAATTGGGGCTCTAAATTTGCAAATGTGAGCACTGACAGAGAACTGACTGTACCACAGAGATACATTTAGCTCAGTTTCATTTGATCCTGTACACCATGCATTATATTGATAGCACTAGAGGCTGAATTCACATAGTGTAAAAATAACTATAATATGTCATAGCCATTTATTGTAATGTAAAATACATTGTACAGTAGAGAGTTAACCTTATATCTGTTTACAGCAGAAAAATCAGCAAGAGATGGGACAACATTAGGTGGCCAACTCCATGAGTTACTTGCTGGAGCGATTCCTGTGACCCCATATTGCCATGGGCTTACTGGTCAATAACTCTGCTCAGGCAGAGACAGCGTTGGCACTGAGGAGTAGGAGTTTCAGTAAGGAGTACTGACAGTGAAAACTGCTGCTCTTCTAAGAGCTTTTAATAGCTGCTGCATGTGGAGCAGAGATGAGGTGGCACAGTTGGAGAAATAAAATTTGTGTGCCAAGTATTGGGGAGTGGGGGAGGAGCAAGGCAGTGGGAGGAGGAGGGGGATGCATGCAAAGAAGGATTAGACAGTTAGGGAATAGACGAGTACAAGCAATGAAATCAAAAGGGAAAAAGGCACAATAATAAAGACATCAGACTGAAAGGATGACAGAGAAAAGGCAGAAGGGGAGGGAAAAAAGAGAAGTTGAAAACAATTGAGAGAAATTCTGAGATTGCACAGGGCAAAGTGGGAGTGGATGTTAATCATTTAGAGAGGGAGGGGAAGAATTGAAACTTTAAAAAAAGTCACAAACAGGTATTTAAATTACAGTATTTTTTTATTGTTCACTTCTGACATTGGGTAAGTAGAAATAACCTTATTGTATACAGCCACTAGGAGTATAGAAATTGCTATACCAGATCAAACCCATATATGAATAGAACAGAACATAATATCCCAACTGAGGGCTTATATAATAGACTGATATAATGGAACTATAATATTTTCAGTGTTGTTTTCCTATCCCATTCCTTACATGTTCAGGAAAAAAATCTGATTTTTTGATCACTGCTACACATTGAACAGAAATTTAAATTAAAGTGTGTCCACATTAGTGTCCAGGGGTGACGCCTGGGTCTTTTTAACCTGAGTGCTTACAGTTAATTTAGACACCTCAATTTGTATGAGTCGTTCAGATCATTCCTTCCAATGTGCATTATTATCTTGTATTTGTCAAAATTGAATTCCATTTGTGGTCGGGCTGCTCATTTGGCTGATTTTGCTGTGTCCCTCCAAAGTTCTTAACAGTTTTCTCTATCTTGACTAATCTAAATAATTTTGTGTCATCAGGAAATTTTGCCACTCAGCTGTTCACCCATTTCCATATAATTGATAAATGTATTAAGCAATACTAGTCCTTGTACAGAAACTTTGGACAGCCCATTGTCAACTGGTCTGTAAGTAAAACATTTGCTACCATCCAATCATGCAGAGTTGCAGCTGGTTTTCAGAGAATGCATATTCGTTTTTGCAGTTTAGCCACTTGATTTTTAAATTCCTCAGAACTCTTGGGTGTATTCCATGTGATCCTGGTGACTTGTTGCTCTTTAATTTATCAGTTGTTCCAGTACTAATTCTTTTGATACTTCAGTCTTTGGTAGTACCTCATCTTTGTTAACTGGATAGCGTACGCCTGTGGCAGGTAATTCCCCCATATCCCCTGTGGTAAGGACTGATGTAAAGAAATAATTTTGTTTCTCTGCAATGACTTTATTCTCCTCTTTATTGCTCTCTTTTCTCCCTGATTCTGGCTTCCTGTTTCTAGTATACTTAAATATTTTTTTTCTGCTTTAAGGGGTTACACATCATCTTTGTTATCTTATACTTAATAGTTTCAAAGCTAAGTCTAATGATTTTGACTTTTTTTTTTTTTTTTACTTTAGCTATAGTATCACTGTGTTAGTTGTTGGTATGATTTCCCCCCAACTACCCACCAATGGATGTTGAACTTAATTATATTGTGTTCCCTATTAGTTACACCAACCCTGTATGTTACTTAGGGCTAAACTGATAAAAGTGTCTCCTGTTGTGTGCTCTGGAACTAGCTGTTCTAAAAAGCAACTAACTTCTTATAGCATTTGAAAGTTATCTGTCTAAACCTTGTCTCCTTGGGACATGTGGTCAATTTATATGGGGGTAATTGAAGTCCTCCATTAACTGTTTTATTAGGCATAGGAACTACTTTGATCTCCTTCAACAATGTGCATTTACAGAGGCTGGTAGTATAATCTTACTAGTATAATTAAGTGTATTCTTCTGATTTGAGATTTATAGCCATACAAATCCTACTGTAAGTTCCTTTCCACTCAGTCAGCAGTCCAAGAGATGTTGACTAGACTAATGATAACTTATTAATATCTTTAAAAATATTTTAATGCAATATTTTAAAAGTCTCAGTGTGCAATAATCTTAATATGGGAGGACCTGAAAAAATGGACGCAGTGAGTAGGGAAATTCTGGAGGTGGCAATTGAGCCTTGAGAGTAGAATACCAACAGTTCCCCCTTCCTATCCCACAAAGTCCAAAGGTTCCATATTCGTAGATTGCGCCAACCCTAATTCTGTGGGTTTTCTTACTTATAAATAAGTTTAAAAACACAAGTAGGTGAAATTCAGGGCCAGTCACCATAGATGTTGCCATGTCAGTAGCTGGAGCAGTACAGAATCTGAAAGACTTGAACTTTGGCTTTGGTGGATGAAGAGAAACCAATTTTAAACCTTCTTAATGTGTGTAGACTATAGTACCTTAATTATTTAAATCTATGTGCATCTTCTGTTAATTATTTTGACTTGGACTCTTAAACGTTTTCTGTATTGGTTGCATTTTAGTACACCTTTTAAATACTTGGTATTGTTTCTCCCCACTTCTGCACCCAACACACCAGCCAATCCACAGAACAAATGTACCTCTAAAATCAGTGCCCTTCACAGTCGTGATGTGATTTGAGGAATTACCACGGACAGAAAATCAGTAAACCTTCAGTTTTGAAATTAGTCTCCCCTCTTTGCAGTTGAAGACTAATGGGAACAATATGAACTACTTTTCCCATCATTTTCAATCAGAAAAATCTTTCCCTCTTTGAAAAGAATATGTTGGCAGGGGCAAAGCCTTGAGAGTTCATTATTATGGCTGCAGTCTTTGAGGGCTTACTACATAAAATAATCTTCAAACCTAGGCAATCTGAAGAGACTTTGTCAACTCAACCTTGTCCAAAATTTGGATTTTGTAGAAACAAGCTTTTGCAGATCCAAAGACCTATGAGAAATATTTCCATTTATTTTTTGTTTCACAATACAAGTTTGAGCTGACTTGTGTCTCTTTCAGTTTAGTGTGATACTGCCAAGGGCATTTTACAATGACATTAATATTCACTTTTGTTGACTTTTTGTTTTTGTTTTAGTTGGGTAAATCCATAATAGTTAAACTAAGTAATTTTTCTGTATATTTCTAAAATCCATATCTCTTACATTCTTGTGAAAGGGACACTGAGATGTTGTGGGCACCATGCATGATTTAATGTAATTTAGCTTTTTCTCATATATTTTAATGACTTTTTCCAATTTAAAAAGTCTGTGCTATCATCCAACATGAGTGAATTCTATTTTTAGACTTCATTTGTGTACAGCATTTCAGTTTCAAGTTCAATGATTATAAAGTGAATAAAAATTATTAGATATATTTTGACATCCTTATGAATATTTTATTGCACAAGTAAACAAAAAGTCTGGATGGGGGAAGAGGGTGATATCTGAAAATTGTAAAATCAAAGTTTACTAAAAACATGTTACTTGAGTTTATCTATGAATTTTCGATAGGAGCCGTCCCAGGGCTGCAGAGGGACACTGATTAGCATGAGACTAGCTGCGGAGACAGCTTTCAAAGGGAAATGTCTAGGAATATGTGAGCCCACTGCAGCTAGCTTCACATGTAAAACACTGCAGCTTTAGACTGCCAGTTGGACAGCAGTCACTGATCCTCCGGCGAAAGTGCGTCCATGCAGATAGCTGATTGGCAAGAAGTGATCCTGCATGACAAGTAGTAGTTAGGCCATGCTTGATCCCTGGGCTGAGAAATACTCTGGGATATAAAAAATTACTTCAGCTAAATTTTTCTTATCACCTAACCATTCTGGACTAATGTGATTTTCCTGTATTGTTTTTGCCATTCTCACTATTTACTAGATCATAAATTAGGTAGATAAAACAATCAAAACTAAAATGTACTACTTTCTCCATACATTGCACTTCCCAAGGCCCCAGTCATCACAACATACCTTAAATTGATGACCATTTGTACTGAAAATTTTCAGTGGGTTAAATTGTCCTATGTGTAAAACAAGATTGGCTGCCACTCACAAAAAGATGACCTGTTGGAAGTGTAATAAGGGTACTTTAGACCTGTTCACTGGGTGTTCTTTCTGTACTACTAGCAGTCAAGACTTCTGATGTTTCCAAGGAGATGATGAAATATAAAGCCAACAATCTGTTGTCGTTTCCCTGTCTGAAGTAGTCTCCAGGCAGGCAACCAAAGCAACATTTCTAACTAAGATACTCTGTAGAGTGAAAAGCAACCGAGGAAGTTTCTGAAGTAAATGCTTGTGATATTTACTGTCAAAAGGGCCTAACAGAGTTAAACTATCCTGAGCTATTAAACCTGACTTCAGAATAAAAAGAGTTGGGGAAATTCAGTCATTCCCATCCCCATAAAGAACAGACCAAAATCTGTTTTTCCCCTTTATATGGTGAATTTCCTTTTCTAAATATTAAATTTCCTAAACTGTTTGCTCTGGTGCTTTTTACCAAGGAAAGTCCCAATAGTCCCATGGCTACAAGTTTCTTTACCAAGATGTGTGTCTCTTCTTTAGCAACTCCTGCCCGACCTCTCAGGGTCTATGCTGAAGAGTCAGGATATCAGCAGTCATGGGAGATAATGAGTCATGTCTTATCCACTGACTGTTGATATAGGTTTTTAAATTCCTAGTCCTGCTGCTGCTCTTATCACCCCATGGAAAAATCCAACACAAGAAGTAGTTCCAAGGAAAAGAGTGCAAATGACAAAAAACAGTGACTCTTATGTCCAAATAGATTTCAGTGTCTTACTCTAAAGACTGCCTATGCAAGAGAGCTCTTTAGGGTCTTCCTGATTTCGTTATGTAACGGCATCAAAAATTGACAGAATGAACACAACCCAGTGGTCTAGTGTGACTGATTTTCATGGAAGTCCATTTCCTGGTAAAATAACCAATTTTTACAACTGAGTATTTTGCACATTATTAAAATAGTAATATGGATGTAATGACCAGTTTTAATTTACTACAAATGTTGCTAATTTTATGTCTTTTAGTGCACTTAATCCCAGTCAACCCAGTCAAGGAAGATGGGCTGAACCCTAAGAGCCGAAAGAGAATAATGCCTGATCCTCTGACTGAACCCCCTGCAATTGATCCTATTTATGAAGCTCGTGTTTACTGTAATGTTCCTAGCATAACTGAACGCAGCATGGAAGGTAGGCTGTCAGACATGGTGTAGGCAATTGACAGGGTTTATTTCATTATTAGGTCCTACATGTTGGCACTGGAAATGGTGATTTTAAGTGTGCATTGTAAATGCTTTAGAACTTGGAGCTAGCCACAAACATCTTGACTGGCTGCTGAAATATATTCAGTTGCCAAAAATGCTCAGTTCCTTCTTCCCCTCATTGTGTATTTTGATTTTGGAGTTGGTTGTTAAAGGAGATCTACAAAGGTTCTTCTGACAGTTAAATTGTATGTAAGATCCACAAAGAGACGGGGGGACAGGGAAAGAAAATATAGATTGTAGCTGTTGTTTAAAAATATTTAGTATTTTGTTGGAAACCGTGTAATCACGTCCTAGTGGTGTGAAATTTGAATATGTTAATGCTGAAGTCTCAAAGTGGGACATAAGCAATTGGAGTGCTTCCCCAGAAATGACAGGTTAGATTGGTGAGAACCATGGAAAGAGATAATGATGGGAGGGGAAAGCAGCCTCTATCTTTAGTTGAGGAAGACACTTTTTGGACTGCTCACCCCGTAGTATGGCACAAAGCATCTTAAATCACTATACCTTTGTATCATCCACTAATGTCAGTTAAGTGCTTATATCAGTCAGTCCCCTTAGAAAGTAAACGTAAGGTAAAGATAAAAAACCAATACTTTGATCCAAAGTAGTCCACATTTTGGTGATTTTCTAGGCATGCTGGAAAAGTCATCTGCTGAACTGGGTTTTTGGAGAGGGCTGTGGGTATGCTTCCCAGCATGATTAAAGAAGGGAAGGAAAGGAGCTTTATGGTAGCAGAGTTTCTTTTTGAATAATTATTCTAACATTTCTGGGGTTCTATTGTAGTATTATGTGTTGGGCGCCTAGAGCCTTTATAGATGTCTTTTTATTATTTAAATTGAAATAAATACTTCAGGACAAAGGACTGTCTCTCCTCCATATTCTCTAAGCACTGAATACAATGTTGAAAACAACAGATAATTAACAATAATGCATGCTTTTTTACTTGGAATAGTAGAATTGGAAAACATATGGAGAGGATTAAGATTGCTGTTTAATTTTACTTCTTCCTTCCACATAGGTCATGCACCACATTATTTTAAGCTTGTGTCTGTCCACGTGTTGATTCGCCATGGGGATAGATATCCACTTTATGCCATTCCCAAAACAAAAAGACCAGAGATCGACTGTACATTGGTGTCTAGAAGGTAAACATCCTGGATTTTACCATTTCTCTCTCCATGTTGACATTTACTGTAACATTTCCAAATATGTGAGAGCTGAGGCATGGTGCATGAACAAAATTAGAGAGAGAGAAATTACTATTGTTGTTGTTATGCATCCAGTGTGTAAAACAACTATCTGGGAATGGTTGATTGTCTCTTCACTCAGCCATGAACGGTTGTCCAAGTTTTATTATTAATCATGTAGCAGTCTGTTGTTTTGCAGTCTCTTTTGCATGTCTACTGCTTGGATAAAGTTAGAGGGTCATTGAATTATCAAAAAATCCACTGTGTTAGCTACACTCAAAATAGTTTGTCATTGAAAAGATGGCTTCTATCATAGCAGGCCCTGTGCATTAAGATGCTATTTAATCTCTTCATTTGGTCCTTAAAAATGTAAAAATCAAATGATGTAATAGTGCACAGATGCATGTGAATATTTTTCACACAGATTATATTAATGAAGCATTTTGGTTGGGATTAATTGGACAAAATTGTAGAAATTCCAAGTTATGGTTCTTACAACTGTAATCCAGCTCACTCATCCATGTATAGGTTTTGTATTAACATATATTAATATTAAGATAAATGCCTTAGTTTTAATGGCCAATTTGTTGTCATTTTGTGTGAGATTCAGTTTCAATTTCTTGAATTTGGAGCAATTTTAAATTTTAACCCTAATATATTAAAAGACAATTCAGATGATTTTTCAAAGTGACAGAATCATAGACTTCTTTAAAAAAAAATCTACTTTAAAAATTAAGCTATTTAGCACAAGTAATAAAATGTAATAAGATTTCATTTAGGAGGCCATTTCCTGGGTCCAGATGGGAAATTGAACTGAAGATGGTGGTAACTCTTCAATTGATTTAATTGGTAAAACAATTGACTTTGGCTGCTGTTTGTAGGTAAGGTTCAACATGTATTTAATCATTCTTGAAGGGGGTGGATAAATGGAGCTTAGTTTTACATTATCTTGGGTACTTGTAGGCAGATGTGATTAGCACTTGAGGAGAGATACTACCCCTGAGTACTAGGGCAGTGATAATGTCCTCGTACACAACTACAGGTTGAATTGGTAGTTGAAAGTGCTGTTGGTATGTAAACTGAATGTGTCATTCCTATTCTGCAGTAATTTTACTTTGTTCATTGTACTTCTTGGTAGAGAAGCTTCCTTGGTTAGTTTTATTGCTGGAATAAATAAAGTTCTGCTGGTTTGCAGTGCTCAGCATACTTTCGGCTGTGAGCGTTGAATATGTTTTGCCCCCATTCACATAAGTATTTGAACAGAATTCAGCATGGTTGAGGATGGCATGGGTCATGGGGGGCCATTTGTGACCCATCTGGAGTCAAACAGCTGCCCACTTAGTGCTGGTACCTACAGTCTCAGACTGAACTTAGACCCAATTGCTGGTAAGTCTCTAGACCTTTAAGTCTGATTGATATATCTCATTGTAAACATCTTGTTTGTGACCCAGCTCCCTGACTGTCTTTTCTGAGTGGCCTCACACAAAGCATTTTCACATGTTCTCTCCTCCTCCTAAGTCAACTAGGATTTTCCAGGATTTTCCTACAAGCTGGCTCCTCTCTCTACTGGGAGCAAGTCTGACTGCTGTGAACTCCCATTAGGTCCCTTTCATCACTATCCCTCTTCTTAGCTTACAGCAGCCTCAAAGCCTTGTGTGCTGTCCTGCTTCTTTTTTGAGGTAACCATTACCCCAGCAAACTCCAGAGCACTATTTCCTTGCCACTTCCTCACTCTGATAGCTTGGTTTAAGCAAAGATAATTTTCCTAGCCTTTCACTTTGACCATGTTACCGCTTTGCATCCCCCCCTTCAGTCGCATCATACAAAAGCTACTTGTCTTCACTTTCAAGGCCCTTTACAATTTACCTCCATCCTACTTCTCATCTACCATTCACAGTTGAGATGTCACTGCCCACCTCCAGTCGGCCCACTATGCCAGCCTCCATCATGCACTGCTTAAATTTTCAAACAGTCACCAATCTATTTCTCCCGTTCTGCCTCTCAGTTTTGGGAGGAGCTCCCTGTAAACATCCACGAAACTACTTAATTATCCTCCTTAAAACGTTCTCCTTTTCCGTGATGCCTACAAAAAACTTGACAGTGGTTAGAGACCACTGCCTGTCATGCTGACTAGTATTGTTTTCTTGTACTCCCCATCTGTCTGTATCCATCTGGTGGTCTCTTGACTTATACATCTCTACCTCGATATAACACTGTCCTCGAGAGCCAAAAAATCTTACAGCGTTATAGGTGAAACCACGTTATATCCAACTTGGTTTGATCCGCCAGAGTGCGCAGCCCCGCCCCCCCGGAGTGCTGCTTTACCGCTTTATATCCAAATTTGTGTTATATTGGGTCGCATTATATCAGGGTAGAGGTGTACTGTAAATTTGGGGTAGGGACTGCCTTTTTATTTTGTGTCTGTACAGCGCCTAACACAGTGGGGTCTTGGTGAATGATTAAGTCTATGAGGCATTACAGTAATACAGATAATAAATCTTATGATTAGCATGTTATGTTTAAATAAAAATATCCTATTCTGATACCAGTCCAGAGCAGCACATATTCTTAGGGATTATCTATCTTCATATGCAAATCCTGGGCTACATCTGCTTATAAAGAACCAGAACCAATTTAATTGAATATCTACACTAGATACAGTGCCTCTTTCAGATTTTAAAAACCTCTTGTCCCTTATCTAAATGAAGCATTAGAGACTGACTGCTTTTTCCACATCAATAGGAAAGAATTTCCATCTCAGTTAATCAAATCTCCTTTCCTGCATGATAACAGTAAATTGCAATCTCTGTTCAGTGAGTTCAGATCCAGCCTCTGCTATAGAAATTTTGAAACTTCTAAAAATATTTATATTCCACATGTATAAGTTACCTTTGATTTTCATTTCTTAACATTTATCCTTAGTGTCGAAGAGAAAAATAATACTTTTTCTTCAGTTTAGTTTCTTTTTGCATTGAATATCTTTTTTGGGCGGGGTGAGTGGGGGGAGATTGCACATGTGTCATTTTAATTTGAGCTCTTTGAGGTAAACAGATACAATGTCACTATTCAAAAATTACTATTTACCAACAGTTACCCCACAGTACTATTTGAGATGCCAGGGTCAAAGCCAAAGTAAAAAAGAAAAATATAGTATGTCAGTTACCTCTGTGTAATAAATATTTTAATGACAACCACTTAATTTGAATGCTTGGTGCTTTTATTTCACATTCTACGACTGCCTACAGCCTAGCACTTCCACTGGTAGCAGGCCCAATTCCGGTTGCAGACATTCTCTGAGTGTTGCCGCTACTTTTGGCAGCAACATTTGTTCTTTTTTACTTTAGGTAGTGCTCAGTGATATGAGAGGTGCAGTATGGAAGAATCAAAAGTGGACATTAGAAACATACAGTATAAAAAGACTTCACCCTAGTTTGTTTGTTTTTTATTTATGCTGTACTTGAGTCATTGGTGGTGATTGAGTTCCCAAAAGACACAGTTTTCCCCAGTGAACATTCTGAGGTTATGTCTACACTCAAAACCCTCAGGAGCAAGTCTCAAAGCCTGGGTCTACAGACTTGGGCCCACGCTACGGTGCTAATAACAGCTGTGTAGATGTTCTGGCTCAGTCTCTGAAACCCACCCTTTCCCAGGGCTTCAGAGCCCGAGTCTGAATATCCACACAGCTGTTCTTAACACTGTAGCCTGACCCAGGCTCTGAGACTTGCTGCCACAAGTTTTGAAATGTAGTATAGACGTACCCTCAAAATTTTGAAAGCTGAAAGTAAAAACAAAAAATGAATGCCCAACATAAATATCCTTTTCTATCAGTCTGTAGTTTTGCTATGCATATTGATTACCTAAGACAGAATGAATAGCTGCAATATATTTTTGTTAATTATTTCTTCAGATATATTTGTCCTTCTGTAAAGTTGGGACCACAGTCCATGGTGAGGGGCATTGAGGTCAATGTATCCAAAGCAACGTACAAGAGCTAAGTGTTATTAAGTAATGTCTTGCAAAACTTCTTTGTCTTTCTCTTTCTTTCCTCACTGGGACAGGTTTGTGGGCCAGAGCAGCAGAGAATTTGACTACAAATCTCATTTGGACCAGGGCTGGGTTTTTGTAAGGTTTCCAGTACTTCCTATCAATTACTAGAGTTCCAGATAGCCTCATGAAACTGCCAAATGCAATGAAAATTAAACCTTTCCTAACCTTAAAATAGATGCAGTTTAATATAAAGAGTAGGAGAAGTTAGTTCATTATTTGACATAGTTCTCACATCCTGGTTATATGTATAAAAATATTTCTTGTAAAACAATTTTTCCCTGATACCGTATGTCACCATTGAGGACAACTCCACCTGTGTTTTCTCTCAGTGGTCCAGCAAGCGCGCCTACTTTCAGGCTTCCAGCTCCCCAGCCATTGCCTTTTTTTGGGCGGAGACCACATCTCATTCCCTTCTGACTAGAATATTTCCCGGCTACATAGTTCCCTGGCTACACTGTGTTAATGCTAGCAATTTTCATTGTCTTATAGCAAAGAAACAGTTATAGAAAAGATCATGGGCAGAAATTTTGGGAAAACAAATTACTTGCACACCCTCACTTTGGAAGGGAACACGAGTATTAATCTCTTTGGCTGTGATTTATCACTGGTATAATCAAGGGTTAGGGCAGTCAGATGTGATGCAGGCCACATCACTCCCTTGTGTACTGTTGGCTGTGAAACTGATGTGCTTTAACTGCATCAGTCCTGTGAGCCATTGGCTTGTGGGTACTTTGACTTTGATAGTCAAGAGTCAATTTAGTTTAATGCACACACATTTTTTCAGGAAATTTAACTTTTATCTTGTTAAAACATGGAATACTGTATGAAAAGTGCATGCTATTTTGTGAAAAATGTCTGATATAATGTTCAGAAAAATATTTGGCTGTGTACAGGTTCAAATATGTACTGCTACTGTGTTTAGAAAGTTAGATACAGTTTAAAATTGAATAGTATTATTTACCCCTAATATATTACATTTTTGAAACATGTCACAGTGAATTATTACAATTAAACTTAAGGGGCCCATGGATACTGTATTGAATCCACAAAAAAGCAGAGATCTGTCTTGACCAATAGTTCTGTTAATTTGCTCCATCCAGTTCTGAGATGTTAAAGTGTAAAACTTAGATAAAAGGTCCAATTAATCAATCAGGATTCTAATCACTTATCTACGTGGGCAAAGTTAGGTAAGTATGGATTGATGCATTCTAAAAATTTTCAATTTGGTTAGACAGTCAGTTTCCAATATCTCAAACATTATACCCTAAGCATTTATTTATTTAGTCAGATAATTTATAGTGTAAAAAAACTTCTTGTTTTAAGATATGTCAGACCAAAATCCACTGTTGGTGAGCATGTGCCTCCTTCATATGAGTTTGGCTTCTTTTGAATAGCAGAGTCTGGTGGGACCAGGCACATGCTCTGTGTTTCCCCACCCCGTTCTTCCGTGCCAGGGCATAAAAGGCAAAGAAGTCCTCTCTGTTCCTCTTTGCACCTTTGGCAGCAAGATGGAACCCAGCAAGCGTCCGACTTGTTGCTACTCTTCTTAGAGACTACAGTCAGTTTTTTTTCAACTACTCTCAGGTAAGAAAAGTTAATCTTCACACTTCCATTTCCTTAAATTGGACATAACAAAATAAAGCAGCAAGCATTGGTCACTTCCTCCTCTATATATGCCCTAGTAAGTGGAGGGAGGTGCTTTGTGCCAAGAGCTATACCTCACAGCAGACTCAAACTGTCGGGCAAACCTGCCCATCTTGTGACGGACTGATTCACATCAAAGGCGAACATAGTTAGTGCCTTTCTTGCGTAGGGGAGAATCACATCCCAGGTAGATGCTCTGTGTGAAAATCCTTCTCTAGGTTCGGCAAATCCAGGGATGCTCAGCTCAAGTTACGTCTGCAAGAGCAGTCCACACGGGTCACTTTGGACTCTGATGTGATGGTTTCTACAAAAGTGTAGCTGGAAAAGTCACCATTGGCCAGCACTTCCTTGAGCATAGGCCATGCTCTTGGATCAGAAAGTGAAAGGAAGGCAAAGAGGATACCCGCAAAGCCAGCACTGGTGTATTTGATGCTCATGACCCGTGGCATCAGTGAAATCTTTACCGTGATGAACCAGGGGACAATCCAGACTAATGAGCAGCTATGTCACCCCTACCCTACAGCCTTGGGTGCCTTATAATGCCTTGTTGAAGTAGCTTCCAACTGAGCTGGTCACAAACAGCCTTCCAGTATGCAAGCCATACCCTGAGTGTCTGTCTCTCACTGCAGCCTTCCAGCCACACTTGGTTTACGCTTACGGGTACGTCTACACTACGGGATTAATCCAAATTTACAGAATTCAAATTTTGGAAACAGATTGTATAAAGTCGAATGTATGTGGCCACACTAAGCACATTAATTCGGCGGTGTGCGTCCATGTCGTGGGGCTAGCGTCGATTTCCGGCGCGTTGCACTGTGGGTAGTTATCCCATAGCTATCCCATAGTTCCCGCAGTCTCCCCCGCCCATTGGAATTCTGGGTTGAGATCCCAGTGCCTGGTGGGGGAAAAAACATTGTCGCAGGTTGTTCTGGGTACAGCCTCACCGCTCCCTCCATGAAAGCAACGGCAGACAACCGTTTTGCGCCTTTTTTCCTGGGTGAACACAGCAGACGACATACCACGGCAAGCATGGAGCCCGCTCAGCTCAAGACAGTAGTCATGAACATTGTAAACACCTCGCGCATTATCGTGCAGTTTATGCTGAACCAGGACCAGAAAAACGAGGCAAGGAGGGGGTGGCGACGGCAGCGCGGCGACAAGAGTGATGAGGACATGGACATGGACATTGACACAGACTTCTCTCAAACCGCGGATCCCGGCGCTTTGGAGATCATGTTGTTGATGGGGCAGGTTCTATCCGTGGAACACCAATTCTGGGCCCGGGAAGCAAGCACAGACTGGTGGAACCGCATAGTGTTGCAGGTGTGGGACGATTCCCAGTGGCTGCGAAACTTTCACATCCGTAAGGGCACTTTCATGGAACTTTGACTTGCTTTCCCCTGCCCTGAAGCGCCAGAATACCAGGATGAGAGCAGCCCTCACAGTTGAGAAGCGAGTGGCAATAGCCCTGTGGAAGCTTGCAACGCCAGACAGCTACTGGTCAGTCGGGAATCAATTTGGAGTGGGCAAATCTACTGTGGGGGCTGCTGTCATGCAAGTAGCCAAAGCAATCATTGAGCTGCTGCTACGAAAGGTAGTGACTCTGGGAAATGTTCAGGTCATAGTGGATGACTTTACTGCAATGGGATTCCCTAACTGTGGTGGGGCGATAGATGGAACCCATATACCTATCATGGCACCGGAGCACCAGGGTACCCCGTACATAAACCGCAAGGGTTACTTTTCAATGGTGCTGCAAGCACTGGTGGATCACAAGGGATGTTTCACCAATATCAATATGGGCTGGCCAGGAAGGGTTCATGACGCTCGCGTCTTCAGGAACACTACTCTGTTTAAACGGCTGCAGCAAGGGACTTACTTCCCGGACCAGAAAATAACCACTGGGGATGTTGAAATGCCTATAGTTATCCTTGGGAACCCAGCCTACCCCTTAATGCCATGGCTCATGAAGCCATACACAGGCAGCCTGGACAGGAGTCAGGAGCTGTTCAACTAGAGGCTGAGCAAGTGCAGAATGGTGGTGGAATGTGCATTTGGCCGTTTAAAAGATCGCTGGTGCACTTTACTGGCTCGCTCAGACCTCAGTCAAACCAATATCCCCATTGTTATTGCTTGCTGTTTGCTCCACAATCTCTGTGAAAGTAAGGGGGAGACCTTTATGGCGGGGTGGGAGGCTGAGCCAAATCGCCTGGCAGCTGATTACGCGCAGCCAGACCCCAGAGCAATTAGAAGAGCACACCAGGAAGCGCGGCGCATCAGAGAAGCTTTGAAAACCAGTTTCATGACTGGCCAGGCTACCGTGTGAAAGTGCTGTTTGTTTCTCCTTGATGAAAACCCGCCCCCTTTTATTGACTCATTCTCTGTAGGCAACCCACCCTCCCCCTTCGATCACAGCTTGCTTTCAAAGGAAATAAAGTCACTATCGTTTAAAAATCATGTATTCTTTATTAATTGATTATAAAAAGAGGGAGAGAACTGAGACGGTAGCCAGGGTGGTGTTTGGGAGGAGGATCGGAGGGAAGGAAAAGGCCACTAAAAAAAGGTTAAAATAATGACAGCCTTTTGTTTGGGCTGTCCACTGGGGTGGAATGGGAGGGCGCACAGAGCCTCCACTCCCCCTTCCCCTCCCCGCGTTCTTACACATCTGGGTGAGGAGGCTATGGAACATGGGGAGGGGGGTTATACAGGGGCTGCAGCGGCAGTCTGTGATCCTGCTGCCGTTCCTGAAGCTCCACCAGACGCTGGAGCATGTCTGTTTGCTCATGCAGCAGCTCCAGCGTTGCATCCTGCCTCCTCTGATCTTCCTGCTGCCACCTCTCATCTCGAGCGTCTCGCCGCCACCTCTCCTCTCGAGCGTCTCTCCTCTCCTCTCCTCCTCCTGTCCTCATGTTCACTGGCATCTTTCCTATACTTTGAAACCGTGTCCTTCCACTCATTCAGATGAACTCTTTCATTGCGGGTGGATTCCATGATTTCCGCGAACATCTCGTCTCGCGTCCTCTTTTTTCTGACACCTTATCTGAGATAGCCTTCGGGATGGAGGAGGGAGGCTTGAAAAATTTGCAGCTGCTGGAGGGAGGGAAAAAAGGAGAGCATTTTTTAAAAAGATACATTTTACGGAACAATGCTTATACTCTTTCACAGTGAACAACACTATTCACATTACATAGCACATGTTATTCCTGTGCAAGGTCGCATTTTGCCTCTTAATATTGAGTGCCTGTGGCTTTACTGCTAGAGATCACAGACGCAGGTCCAGGCAACAGAATTTGGCTTCCATGCGGCCATGGAAGGCCATTGTCTTTTGGCTTCTGCGCCCTCCTTTCCCACATACCAAGCAAAGCTCGTTGAGTGCTGCGGTTTTCCTGTTAACCTTCAGCAGCAGAAAACAAACTAACCCTCCCCCCTCCCCATCCAATTCTCTGGGATGATCGATTTATCCCTCCTCCCACCACGTGGCTGGTATCAAGGAAGATCCCTGCTAGCCACACGTGAAAAGCTCAGCGCCAGTCCCCCTCTTGTCCCCCTCAAGGCGCTTGGCTTACTACAGGGAAGGATTTCTTTTCAGCCACCTCTGTCCTCTTAATTAAATTCCCATATTTCAACCAGGTTACCATGAGCGATATCACCCTCCTGAGGATTACACAGTGAGATAAAGAACGGATGTTGCTTGAATGCCAGCAAACACCGGGACCATACGCTGCCAGGCTTTGTCATGCAATGATACTAGATTACTTGCTACTAGCCTGGCATGGTCAAGTGTCCTACCATGGAGGACAGAATAAGGCTACACTGCCCGGAAACCTTGTGGCAAGGCTTTTGGAGTATCTCCAGGAGAGCTTCATGGAGATGTCCCTGGAGGATTTCTGCTCCATCCCCAGACACGTTAACAGACTTTTCCAGTAGCTGTACTGGCCGCGAATGCATCCCAAGTCCTCAGGGCAAATTAATCATTAAAACCATGTTTTATATTTTAAAAGGTAAACTCACCTGAGGTCCCTTCCATGGGGTCATGGTCTTGGTTACTGGCTTGGGAGGCTTGGGAGGCTACGGTGTGGCTGATGAGATTACCTCTGCCTCGGAATCCACGGTCAGAGATGGGGTAGTGGTGGCGGCCCCCCCTAGAATTGCATGCAGCTCAGCGTAGAAGCAGCATGTCTGCGGCTCTGACCCGGAGCAACCGTTTGCCTCCTTTGTTTTCGGATAGGCTTGTCTGAGCTCCTTGACTTTCATGCGGCACTGCTCCGAGTCCCTATTGTGGCCTCTTTCCATCATGCCCTTGGAGATTTTTTCAAAAGTTTTGGCATTTCATCTTTTTGAACGAAGTTCTGCTAGCACTGAATCCTCTCTCCATATAGCGATCAGATTCAGTACAGTCCATGCTGGTGCTCTTTTTCGATTATCGGCCTGCGTGGTTACATGTGCTGATGAGCTCTCTGTGGTCACCTGTGCTCTCCTGTGCTGGGCAAACAGGAAATGAAATTCAAATGTTCGCAGGGCTTTTCCTGTCTACCTGGCCAGTGCATCCGAGTTCAGATTGCTGTCCAGAGCGGTCACAATGGTGCACTGTGGGATAGCTCCGGAGACCAATACCATCGAATTGCGGCCACACTAACCCTAATTCGAAATGACAATATCGATTTCGGCGCTACTTCGCTCGTCGGGGAGGAGTACAGAAATCGATTTTAAGAGCCCTTTATTTCGAAAGAAATGGCTTCGTTGTGTGGATGGGTGCAGGGTTAATTCAATTTAACGCTGCTAAATTCGAATTAAACTCATAGTGTAGACCAGGCCTTAAACCAGAAGAGCTTCAGGTGCTTGTAACTGAACCTTCCAGAATGATAAGGTGGTGCTGAAATATCACCCATTCAGTGGGCGGTATGGACGCTAATAGAGAACATTGGTCAGCACTCTCCACAAATCAAACTTACTGTGTGAATTAGGTCATGTACAGTTGAGATTTCTCCCAGACTTTGGTCTTTTGCATGCCACCAAATAACTCTATCACGGGGCTGAGCAGGCAATTAATTTCTCTAACAAGATGAACCAGGAGCTAATTGCTAAGATAGGATTTTTAATTATCTGTCTCTAGGGAGTGAGATATTTCCTTTGGAAAATAAGGAGACATAATTCAAATCCACTTAGAGATCGTAAAGGGTCTGATCTTTTCATCTCAGAGAATGTTGGCTATGTTATAATATATACAAGAAAGCACCTTTGCAAAGATAACTGGAAATGATGATGTTGGGTGACTAGATTTATTTCAGGGGGATATGAGACTTCATTTTGATATTTTGAAGAGAAGTCAAGGTTGATGGATGGCTAAAAAAGGCATCTGCAGTTCCTTGTCTTTACTTTAAAATACTGTGCAAAAGTCACAGCTTTTTTTAAACGGTTTACTCCCTCTTAGTGGGACTGCTCAGTGGAAGTGCTTAAATAAAAGAGAGAGAGCTTTTTACCTGAAGGCTACTAGCTCAGTCTACCCAGGGACCTGAACCTGCAATCCATATGCTGGCAGACCCCTGCACTCCTGTGGCGCTTAAAGCTGAATTAAAATTAAAAAACTATTTAAAATTGTAATCTGTGTTAAGACCAAAACTAATTATAATCTATTAAAATCATGCAAATTAAATATAAAGTACAACTAATTGGTACATGTTTGCTGCCAGGTTTTAAAGAAATTTCCCATGAGTTTAGCAGTTTGAGTCATTGGCTAAGCACCTGGAATCAGAGTTAGTTGAAGTGAAACCAGGTTTGCCACCAGTAGTCTCTTCTGCAGGTGTAGAGAGAGTATTTTCTTCATTTCAGTTTATTCCACTGGTTCAGTTCATTGGCTAGTTCATTCAAAATTAAGAAATCAGTTTGCCATTGAAAAGGCAGGAAAGCTTGTTTTTCCCTTTCAGTCTCTGAACAGAAATTAAGTGTGAGAGGATGAGATCTACTAGTTCCAAAATCCTGAAGGACAAGGGGGCCAGAAACAACCAGTTAAATTAACCAACTACATATAATACTTCATTTGTTTAATAAATCAGTTTTAAATGCAAAACATGGCTTGATAAACATTTTAGTGTAACTTTTAATTTAGTTTTATTTAGCAAAAATGTATTAAATAATGTTTTGTGTATTTTTAATTGCATTTGAATTTCCATCCAAATGGAGCTTGACACAAATCACAAGTAAAAAATTAATAATCTTGTAAATAAGATAGGTAGTGTTCACCATTTTCTAATATAAAAATTAAAAATCAGTGTAAGGATAAGTTAAGCTTATATACTTGCTTAAATAAATGAGTGTAGATGTAGTATATATCTTCCTGATCAGCAAAAAGAAACACCAAATTTAGTGTTATGCTTAGTTGTGAATCAATGTGTTTTAATGGTTACCAATCAATGCAAATCAAGCTTTCTTCAGGAAGATAGAAAGTACAAAAACAAAACATGATTAAAGTTAATTAGATAAATCAAGGTTTTCTGCTTGCTAATTTAAATCGTAATTTAATTCAGTGATTTAAATCACTAATATAAATCAGTCCACTCTGTGGAACCCCTTTGTGCTAGCAGTTTTCTGTATGGATGTAAGGGTTCTTTATTATGGATCAGATTGTAGGAAAAGGGTGTAGGTCAGTAATGACTGAAAATAATTACTGTTTGATGGCTATTTGATTCTTCTGCCTGTGATCTCAGTCTGTACTGTAGTAGAAAGGAGTTTGTATCATGAAAACTACCCATAAAATTTAACTGACTGGTAACTCTGCGGGCATTCTCAGCAGAATGTCCAGGTCAGAGAGTTAATGGTTTTACAATTCAAGAGTCCTCTTACCTCTGTTCCCTCTAAGGCAAGGTGGAAGGCATTGCAGTCTGAGGAAGCTTGCCCATGCCTGTTAGTAATTTGTGGATCAATAGAATGTCAGTCTTCAGATCTGTGTATCCACAACCTTTCATAGCCACTAAAAATGAGAACTTATCTAAAATTGAAACACTGTCTCTCATGGGAACAATCCTCTTGTAAATTAAAACCCTGCCTGCGAGAAGAGTGGAGCAGTCAGTGAAGGGGACAGCTTGAGGTGCATATGCCATAGTTTCAAGGCTTGGCAGAGGTGGATCCCTTAGGTAAAAACACTGGCATTTTTAATTTTGCTGCCATCATTTTGGATGGTACGTTGTTTTAATGTCAGGAGGATTTTAGTGTTTTTTGCCTGTCGGCCTTGAGTTCCATTATGACTCTATATTGGCTTTTAATTGCAAATTTGTAATCAGGATATTAAAATATATATAAATGGCACATTTTTGAACTGTAGGTTTGTTGCTATTGAATAATTAATCTGAGGTGTCTAATTAATATTTCAATTTGTTTAAACTGCTTGGACTTTACTTTCTGATAAGTATTCCATTCAGATTCAGTCCATTCATTGTTTGATATTAGTATTCTGCTGATGAAATTCATTAATTACACAGATTATGCCACAGCCTGATGGACTTTTAATAGATATGTAAAATAGCTTTGCTTGGGCTTTGTGAATTACGGATTGTGTCATATACATAAAATGTGGGATGAATAGAAGAAAAATGGATGAAATGCTTTGGAGATTTATGTCTGTAACTTCAATTAACATTTTTACTATTTTCAACATTCAGAGTGCAAATTTACAGAGGGAACTTAAACACATATTTTTCTCGATGAGAATTATTTTTATGCCTTTGATCCAAATTTTTCCATAGTAGTTGTTGTTCCTAAAAATAAAGTAACTATTTTGTCGTGTTTTTCTCTCTCTATAACAAATACTTGATTATAGTGTGTCAAACGCATACAGAATAGAGAACATCAATTTACTAAAATAAGTTGAATTTAGAAAAATGTAATCGGAAGAGATTAAAACCATTACAGAAGAATGTTCCAGTTTAATAGCATGTTGGTTTAATTGGCAAGTGCTTGTGAGGTATTGATGTGACTAAGTTAAATAACAATATTTGAGTTTTGGGTATGTCTCATGCACAAGTGGGTGCAACTCCACTTACTTCCGAAGGCCTGTATCTGCTTACAGTAGCAGGGAATTTGGTCTGTGGTCTTTAAGGCTGCTGTGCTCCCACCAGTGCTAGAAGGCATGGCTGTAACAGTACACTCATGCTCCATTGCTGTCACCAGTGTAGCTCTCAAAGGGTAGTGCAGTGTTGGGAGAATTTACAGAAAAAATAACAGCAGAGTCCTCTCAAAATAAGGTGCAGAGGCTGTCAAGAATTATGCTAAATCTTATTTAGAAGCTGATCCACTTATCCTATAAACCACATGGCAGAAGCATATGGCAAGGCTAGAAAGTGGGAGTACTTCTACAAAAATAGTTAAAGGCTGAAAAGTACTAATTTTTGGGGAGTCCTGCCCAGTGACATGTCCTAAGAAAGTGAAAGTTGCTGCATTTTAGTGAGTAAGTAAGGCTAAACTGTATTGTGTTTCTGTTCAAAGTTCTTTATGCAGATTAGGATAATTTATTAATCCTATATCCCTGGCCATTCATTTGTCTTCCAAAGAGGGAAATAATCCAGTCCCTCAATCCATAGCTATTTGACTGCTCAGAAGTTGACATCAGGCTTGCATAAAAATGTATGTGATTCCCTTGTGGAGTTATACAATCATCTAAACTCAGTAAGCATAAGAAAAACTGAACTTAGTTTCAGTATAACTGTGAGCCAGAATATATTAAAATACAAATACAATAAGCTGGTGTAAAACAGCAGTTCTCAAACTGTGGGTCTGGACCCCAAAGTGGGACCCCTCCCCCTGCACCAGAGGCTCAGGCTGGCTCAGGCTTTGGTCCACCCTCCTGAGGGCGCATAGTAATTTTTATTGTCCAAAGCGGGTTGCGGTGCAATGAAGTTTGAGAACCCCTGGTTTAAAGGGATACTCCTGGGGGAATTCAGCAACAAAAAATTATGTGCACAATATTTTCAAATTCTGCATATTTTATTTGACAAAATAACACAATATTCACGCCAATTTCAATTATTTTGGTCATTTATTTCAAAATACCTGTCAGCAAGTAGATCTGTAACAATACAGACAACAAAAAAGATTCAGGAAATGTTTTTTGACAGATTCCTTACTAGGCATATTAACTCTGATGATTCATTTAAACTACAGTACAGAACCATATTTCCTGCACCTTTCAGAAGCAGTGCATGGGGAGTCATGGAGTAACGGAGGAGCTGAGGGAGAGGGAAGTAATTGCTGGGAAGGAGCCTGGGTGTGAATTTGGAGGGTTGTTGGGTATAGGTGGCAAAAGTATGAAACAGGTTTTTTTGGGGGGCGGGGAGGGATTGTTAGGGAGGTTCCCCAATGAAGATCCTGTGTGACCCCTAGCCTCTCCCATTTAGTCTCCTTTCACCCCCCCACTCAGACATCCACTCCCCCATCCCTATGTGGTCCTGCACCCTTTCCCCTCTGTCCCCACTCAGTAACCCCATCCCTACGTGGCCCCGCACTCCATCCCACTGTCCCCATGTGTCTCTGTGCTCCCACTCATCCACCTCCTGTCCCTATGTGGCCCTCCACCCCCTCCCCCATCACCGTGTGGACCTGCACCTCCTTCCCCCCCGTGTCCCTGCACCTCCACTCCCATTCAGCCCCATCCCCCATTTGTCGTCCCCAACTAGCCCTTATGAGCCCCTGTCTGACCCCCCAGTAGCACCATGCTGTCTGCCTCCCAATGGCCCCTGTCTCCTGACTTGGCCCGACAGGCACTGTAAAAAAAGGCAGGTTCTTTCTCTTCCCTAGCTGGCTGGGAGCTTCTGCTCTGTTTTATTGCCACAGTGTCCTCTGATGGGAAAATGGCAAAACTGCAGCAACTTTCCAGCTAAAGTTATTTTCTGCTGAGGCTGCTCTGTTCTATTGCCACACCACCCTCTTCTGGGCAAAAGGTGGAACTGCAATAAATTTCCCGCAGAAGCTTTTCTCTGTGCAAAATATTAAAAATATCCACAGCTCATTAATTATGGCACAGAATTCCCCCCAGGAGTGAGAGGGAGAAGGATCTGAGCCAGGTGTGACCAAAGGCTTGACAGATCAGTAGGAGCTGTTAAGGGAGATCTCAGATAGAAACCACACAGCAGACACTGTCTCACCTAGTAAACCAGTGGCGTGATCTGGGTTCTGATGCTCAGTGTTCATAGGATGAAAGAGCCTGTCCACTTCTCGTCTTCTGGAGCACGTCTGTCTGGCTCTAGCCCGACTTCAGTAACTCCAGTCAGTACACAGAATGGAAATTTGCTCATATTCCTTCAGCAAGTTCCACTTCCTTGTGGACATGTGGAGGTGAGGAATCCCTTTTCCTGGGTATCCTCACATACTTCCATAGATTCTCTCCTGAGGCGTGCAGATGTCTTTCAGCGCACAGATTCCTGTGCTGTGAACACAGCACCTGGCCAGAGAAAGATTTAACAGAGAGAGTGCACCCCACTGCATTCTAGTGTACATCTTTAATCTGTCAAATTGGCAGCTTCCTATTTGATTAACTATTCATTTAACTTTTTCTTCTCGCTATATTTAAGACACATTTTTAAACATGTGACTGAGTAATTGAACACGATGATTAAAATATCATATTACAGCACAGTTTTCCTTTAATCATAGTCTGACAGCTTGTCTTCTGTTTGTCTTTAGCATCTTGCATTATTTATTCTATTTATGAATATTTACAAATATTTAAATTATTAAAAAATAAACATGTATTTTCTTGTCAAGATAAGATTTTAATGTCAGTTTCACTAATAAATGCTGTACTCCATCATTTTATTACTCAGTTTGACCCTGTAATTTTCATGGAAGTTTAATCTCAAATGACTTGTAGATTCCAATATCTATCTTTTTTTTTTTTTTTTTTTAACCTCACTAAAACAAACATATGGAGCATAAGTTTCAGAGTAACAGCCATGTTAGTCTGTATCCGCAAAAAGAAGAACAGGAGTACTTGTGGCACCTTAGAGACTAACAAATTTATTAGAGCATAAGCTTTCGTGGGCTGTAGTCCACGAAAGCTTATGCTCTAATAAATATGGAGCATAGTGGTTTGCCAAATGTCATAAGTAGTCGTATTTATTGGAAAGAAAACAAAACAAAAAGAACTTTCTACTCAGTTTAATCCACGTTATGTGGTAAAAGAATATTTTTTAAAATATGCAGCCTACTTGTAGCAAGAATACAATTGTGCCACAGAATGTGATTTGAATTATTAATCAAAAAAAAAGGTTCTAGCCATGATGGGTGAAAAAAAAATCTTCCAGATGTAAATTGGGTGCATTGACAGTTTTGTTTTCCTGAGTTAGCCTCAAACAGTAGGTCTGAGGTGCATGAACTGTCCATATCCATCTCCCTGTTTTAACTCTGAAGTCTTGAGTTGATGTTCTATTTTTATGCTCAGCATTTGAATGAACATATCCAGCTTAATGAGTTCACTGTATGATCCTGAATGGCCTCCCAGGCCTTCTGGTGTACCAAGAGCGATACCTTTCTCAGTGGCAAAAGCTCCAGCTAATTCCCTGACAATTTCCATGTACTGATTTGAGTTCCCAGAATCTGTAAAACCTCCGTTTTTAAAACTTTAAATAAGTGCAGCAGAATTTCTAAGCTGCTGTCCCAGAGTGTCACAGAAGCAAGGGGCCTTGCTGCAGAATGTATGTCCAGCTTGTTGAGGACTTAACACGACCTTTTGTGCATAAATCACATTTCATGCATGTGGGAAAAACATGTATATACCTAAAACCATGAATTCATGTCTCTCGCACACATGCACACTCACGCACACACACACACAAAATGTACTCCATGGCAAACTGGACCCAAATTCTACAACATGGCTCCTCTTGGTTCTGTATGTGTTGCAGCTTAGGTGGGTTTTTTTTGTTTGTTTTTGTTTTTTAACAAAGATACCAAAAATAGGAATTTCCCAATGTGCTGTATACGTTCAGAGGCATCTAACTAGTTAACAGTTTAAACCACAAAACGGAAGTCAGGGTTCATTTCTCATCAAACCAGCTAAAATATCTCCTGATTTCTAGACCTACAGTAACTCCTCACTTAACGTTGTAGTTATGTTCCTGAAAAATGCAACTTTAAGTGAAACAAAGTTAAACGAATCCAATTTTCCCATAAGATTTAATGTAAATGCGGGGGGTTAGGTTCCAAGGAAATTTTTGGGGGGCAGACAAAAGGCATTATACTGTATACTGGATTGTACTGTACTGTGGTTGGGAAGTGCCCCTGGCTTACCCCACACAGGCACAGCCCGCTGCAGGCAAGGACGCTAGGAAGCACCTTTGCAGCAGCAGCTTCCCTGGAGAAGAACAGGCTCAGACTTTGCCGGGAATGCTCCATGCCCGCCTCTTCCTGTCCCCGTTCCACTCCAGGCCTACCTCTTCCCACCCCCACTCCACCTCCTCTCCAGGGCCACATCCCTCCCCCCTCCCAAAGTCCTAACACCACTAAACAGCTGTTTGGCGGCGCTTAGGACTTTCTGGGAGGGAGTGGGAGGAGTGGAGACGCAGCACTTCCCCGCTCCTCCCCCTCCCTCCCAGAAAATCCTAAGCACCACTAAACAGCTGTTTAGTGGCGTTTAGGACTTTCTGGGAGGGAGGGGAAAGAGCAGAGACATGGCGCTTCCCTGGTCTTGCCCCTCCCTTCCAGAAAGTCCTAAGCGCTGGGGCGGGGGGGAAGAAGGCGGAGAAGCGGAACTTGTGCAATGCTCTCTTGTAAAGTCGCTGCTCTTCCACAGAATCTTACAAGCAGGCAGCCAAACGACGTTATAAGGGAGCATTGCACAACTTTAAACGAGCATGTTCCCTAATTGAAACAACGTTAAGCAGGATGACGTTAAATGAGGAGTTACTGTAATCCAATAGAAACAAAAACAATTTCATGTCAGGATGAGTCAGCTAAGTTTTTGCCATTGGTGTATATATGGTTCCTTTTCATGTAGTTTCACAATATACTTTCCTTAGTGCATAGCAATATAACATGAACAGAACTGTCATAGTTTTGGCATACATTTATTTTTTTCTAAAAAGGGTTCTAGAAGATCTAATATAAATGCTTTTAAAGACTTAAAAAAAATGTTTGGATTTAAACATTCTTCCACATTGGTGTTAATAATGCATGAAAGCCAGAAAATGAAACTGGCAAATGTTTTTTGTTATCCCAATATAGATCTGTATCTAACCCCAGTGTAGTATAATGCATTGGTAACAGGAAGTCACATGAAAAAAGCAAGCACGTGTTATTGTTAAAAGGAAATAAATGCTTGTATTTTGTTACAGGTAATCATCATTTTATTTTACAGCAATAAAAACTTAATTAAAAATCAAAGATATAAATAAGTCATTCAACTAATAACCAGAAAATAGATGTCCATGATCAGATAAAGTTAGATGGTAACAGCTGATGAATTTCACAATGTACTGGCTGACAATTTAAAAACAAATTTTGGACTGACTTGATTTGAAATAGCTGCTATATTAACTCCTGATTCACCAACTGCTGTTTGTAATGCTGCTGCTATAATAATAAAGAAGTCAGTCAAATTACACAATGAATCCCTTTTATTGCACTTTGAGTCTTCTGTGATGTTATGGAAATTAAATTTTACAAATTTCTTTGAGGGCTTCATCTTTTCAACTACACAACTGAGTCATTTTCTTTGCTTCCTGCTCAGAAGCAGTCCCAGCAGTCTTAGCAGTGTTGCCTAGATACTCCATCTCCTGCGGCATCTGTAAATTGGCTGATTCAACAGTAAGATTGGTAATCTAAATAAAAAAAATCTTTGGGAAAAGGGAATTTGTCAACTACCAGTTTAAATACTACTGCAAGAATTGCTTTTCAACACCACTTGCAGAATTCTGTTTGCTTTTATATAGAAACTTTCCACAGTAAAACCACTAGAATACTTTGTTGTTTGTTTGTTTCATACTGGAGTTTTACAATAAGGATAGAAAGCAGAAACACATTTTGGCAAAGAAACTCCATCATTTCTGGATTGCTTCTCTACTTTTCTGAAATTATAGGAAGCAACCAGAAAGCTTTCCAGGTCTGAAATCCAGCTTTCAGAATAGGGAATCCAATAACGTAATCGTCTGTACTGATTTCTGTGGGTGTGTGCGTGTTCAGATGCCCCCTGGGTTACGCAAATCCGACTTACACCAAGCCGCACTTACAGAAAAAGTTGCGTAAGCTAGAAATAGGAGTTGGGTTTTTTTGAGGGGGGGTTCTTTTTTTTGCGTCATTGTCAGGTATATGTTTCCAACTTACACAACATTCGAGTTACGCAGGGCATTCCGGAACGGAATGCTTGGATAAGTCGGGGAGCATCTGTATGTTAAAAAAAACTTAGAAATTAAATAACTTAATGTATCAGTTTCGTGTTTTGTAATTCATTGACATTCAAAGGTTGCTATTAAGTCCTGGATATTAGTTGTTCTGTCCTAGTATTGTGTATCACTCCCTTCTGCATTGTACCAGTAATAATGCTTTGAGAGATGATATCTGCTATGTGGTTTCCGTTCCTTCCCTCAAATAATTCCTAACAGTTTCACCAGGGATGGGATTAGTCCACTAGAATTATAGGTGATGTAACAGAAGCAGCAGAGCAAGTAGTAGAGCAGCTCTTGCAATTTGTCTCACTGTTGTGTTGGTTGAAGAGCTTAACCAAAGAGCTAGAAATGTCATTAAAGGGGAGCATTGCTGGGAGAAAAGTACAAATGGCAGGTTACGCCGGCTAAAGTTTATTAAAAGACCACAAAGGTTTTAGGCTTGCTTTTGGTTAGCCAAAAAAAAAAAAAAATTGTGATCATGTTCTAGCCTTCAAATTTTGTACAAACCCGTTGGCAGAAGGATTACATACAAAATAATTTTCTTTAAATGTATTTCTTTTATTTTAGATTCATTTTCCTGAGACACGTCAAATGCACTAAACTTTTTGTAGGTTTAGTTAAGTTCCGTATTTAGAACAGGATTAAGCTTTGTAGTACATGGCCGAAGTTGCTATATTAGGAAACTCGAAGTGATCTAGAAATAAAGAAAACTTTTTATGGCCTGTATTTTCCTAACACTGCACTTTATTTGACCTACATAAAAATTTCCAAAATCTGGAAACAGCGTGGAATTGGCTAAAATCCCATAAATTAATTTGTTTTCCTTCCAAACTGTATTAATACTACAAAAAGAACAGGAGTACTTGTGGCACCTTAGAGACTAACAAATGTATTTGAGCATAAGCTTTCGTGGGACTGGGAGTGGATGGGCCATTACACAAAGTAAAACTATTTCCCCATGCTTATTCCCCTCCTCCCCCCCCCCCCCCCCCCCAGTTTCTCACATCATCTTGTCAATTGCTGGAAATGGGCCATTTTCATTACCACTACAAACACTCTCCTGCTAATAGCTCCCCTTATCTGATCACTCTTGTTATAGTGTGTATGGTAACACACATTGTTTCATGTTCTCTGTGTGTAAATATATATACATATATATATCTTTCTACTGTATTTTCCACTGCATGCATCCAAAGAATTGGGCTGTAGCCCACGAAAGCTTATGCTCAAATAAATTTGTTAGTCTTTAAGGTGCCACAAGTACTCCTGTTCTTTTTGTGGATACAGACTAACACGGCTGCTACTCTGAAACCTGTATTAGTACTGTAAAACTTAAACTTTTCTTTATGCCCTTTTTCTTTTCTCACAATTTGTCACTGCTCATGATTTTCCACTTACATAGTTACAGTAAAGTACAAACAACTTTTTTCTAATACCTACGGGTAGGACCGATAGCTCAGTGGCTTGCACATTGGCCTACTAAACGCAGGGTTGTGAGTTCAGCCCTTGCGGGGGCCACATAGGAATCTAGGGCAAAAATCTGTCTGGGGATTGGTCCTGCTTTGAGCAGGAGGTTGGACTAGATGACCTCAGGTCCCTTCCAACCCTGATATTCTATAAAGAAAATTATAATACACACTGTGGTTTTGGGAATCTATTTAAGACTGCAGACAAAAAAGAAAGGGGCATTTTGATCCCAATTGAGTGAACTGATTTGCCTGAGAGCTAATGCAATTAGTGTATCTTCATGCTAGATACATTCTTGTTAACAAAAGACATCTGCTCCCATGGAACTATGCATCTAGGAAGATCCCATGTGAGCACTGTTGCCTTTATATTGAGAAAATCTGATGCCAGATTTCTTGTTTCAGAATGCTTTTATTCAGATGGCATTATGGCACCCTCTAGAGGTTCAGATAACTTTCAGAGAAAAGCATAAAGTTCGTAGACATTAGTTTTCATATCAGTTTTGTATATTACTGTGGCAAAAGTCGGTAGGGTGTAGATGTGTGTCTTTATTTGTTTTTAAATAGTTCTATATAAACTTTTCCATAAAAGTACTAGAGACCCTTTAAGAATTTCTCTTTATAAAGTCAAAGTCAGTTCTGCTTAAAACCAAAATCCCAATCAAATTGTTTCTAAGTAATATTAAGAAATAGGTGGCTATATCTCAAATTGATGGCTAAAAGCCATATTGCGGCGATGTCAACAGTCTTGGATTTCCATGGTTAAGTAAGCTGTCTAGAGCTGAAATAGTTGGGATAGGGATGGAGGGGAAATACAATGACACTGGACTAGATGAAAAAGTAGAACCTTTTAGAAGTGTATCTTGTATGTAATGGAATATGAGAATGCAAACACACCATTGTTATGATTTTCAAAGCTTGTGTGTGTGTGTTTCGTATTTTGCATTTCTGCATGCATTAAATATATGACTTAACATGTACATCTGTGATATAGTCCTGTCATGGAATTTGAACGTACACTTTTAAGTTCCCACCCATACACAGAAAAATCAGACTATTCCTTTGCTTCTCTCCTCATTTTTTTTCTTATTATCTTCTTGCTTAATCTTCAAATACCCCCTTAAGTAGCCCACCAACAGCAATGATATAAGAGTTCATATTGTGGTATGGAATCACCTTAGTTGAGATTTTCAAAGCAGGGTGAGGAATTTAGACACATCTTCCATTAATTTGAGCTCTGAGTTATTGCAATGCCTTGGGATATAGGGAACACCTGTTAATTTCAGATACTTTTTGCTTATATCCATGACAGTTGTAGCCATGACACTTGTATGATAAGAGAATGTTTGCAGTCAGTTACTGTTACTGCATGTGTACTTTATTTAATTTCTTAAAATAAACACACTACTTCCCCAGCTGTCTCAGTGAAAGGCCAAAGGAACAGCTGTGGAGTAGCCATCTCCTCTTGATGGGGTGTAACTTTAGGATGGGGTTAACCATCTTTCTGTTACAGCCATCTTCACTGATGAGAAGGAAAGGCCAGTATCTATCAACCTCCTTGCTCCATACTGCTGCCTCTCTGTTTCATTCTCATAGAGCTGTCCATTAGTTACATGCCACAGTGACAAGGACACCTTGGAAGCTGCAATGCATGAGAGATTTTAGTGCCACTGCGAGTTCCTAGGTGTGCCCTATATCCGAGGACATTGCAAAAGTTTGAAATGGAGCAACAGCCAAGACCTGACTACTTCAGAGCTAGAGCTATGTTTCTTTTTTGTAGTATCAGGGAAGCCAAATATTTACTTTTCACATAACTGAAATTATTTGTTGAAAGAATGTTATGCGTTGGTGTAATGTTTAAATATTGATCCTTGTCCATGTTATGACTGAATGTCCAGGGGCAACTTCCTTAAGCTTTGTGCTGCTCAGTTTTTCTACCTGTAAAATGAAAATACTTGTCTCAGAGGGAAATTGATGAATGTTTCGTTAATGGTGGTAAAGCACTTGGAAAGGCTTGGAAGTGCAAAGTTTTATTAGTAGTGAAATACATACTGCATGTATATAAATCAGGGTATCTTTGCAGGGATATTTGGTCCTAAAAATGACTTTTAGTCACTCTATTAAATTGTGAACATGTAATTTAGATATTGCCACTAACACTGACAATTTATATGAACTAACTCACTCTCACACTCTGCTGCTAGACAGAGATTATGGAGAATATTTGATGTTCATTGTCGGTTTGCCTGCCTGGGTAAAATACGAAGTATTCTGTGAATATCTCCCCTCAATCTTACTGTGACACTGCTTGGTTTGTTTTGGCCTCATTCATAACTGTCAGGTCAAGAGTGTTAGGATGCATGTCATCTCATGTGTCTGTACTGTGCCTGATGCAAAGGGCCCCATTTCATTTAGGCTTTTTGGGTGCTACTACAATATAAATGAAAATTTAGCTGTAAGATCATGTCAAGTATGTATAAGAATAGTTTTTTAAAAACACTTTTGCAAGTGGTTACAGACTAACACTATACTATTTGATACAAGGAGTATCTTATTCAATTAAAGCTGAATGTGAATTTGCAGGTGGGTAGTTACCCCATGAATTATCCATTAATTTGGCCAGGTCATGTGGGTTAATTCTTCTACTCTTACAAAAAGTACCATGGTGTTTCTAATGGCCAGGAGAAGTTAGGAGGTTGCTTTGTCTTCTCATTTAAAGACAGTTCCAGCAGTGGCACAGTGCCCTTTAAGAAACTGAGTAGAAATGTAATTTGGACTCAGAGAAAAGTATGACTTACTGCATTGCCAACAGTACTTCCTGCACTATAGTACCTAAGAATTCCCTGAAGATCTCCCATCTAAATACTGACCCCGTCAGCCCTATTTAGATTATCAGACCTGACAAAATCACAAACCAAGGTCGTGTGGCTACAGACCATGCTGTTGAAATGGAGTAGTCTTTCTGGTTCTGAAAAAAAATCCCTCCACACAAGGGATTTTTCCCAAAATTGTTATAATGATATTGGTGCAAGTAACCACAAAAGGTACTAAACTGAAGAATGTTAACTTTTATTGAATTTTTGATATTCTTGTTGGACATTCGGACACATTAAAGTTCTTTATTTTGTCCTCACCAGTTCTTTAATATCAGTGCAGAGCTATGTGGCTGGATTTTTTTAAGGAAAGCCCTGACTAAGAGCAGATGTTTTCTCAACAGGAAATATCCCCTTGTCATGAGATTACGTGAACTGACCCTAATTAGAACTCTTCACTTTTCTGAGCTATTTTTTGCATTCACTTACGAGAGTGTTTATGTTTTGGTTTACCTCTTCAGGAAGCCATCTCACCCTCAACTTGAAGCTTTTATTAGGCATATGTCCCAAGGCTCAGAAGCCCAAATGGATGGCACCCTGAGCAGCCTGCCTCGTTACCCCAGTCATTCTTTGTGTGAAATGGGAGAACTTACACAGACAGGTAAGTTCCTGTACCTTCTTCTCGGTCTCCAACAAAACATAGTCCACTTCCAGGGCTCTGTGGCCCTGTTTAGATAGGAATTCAGTGTGTATTAAGTAGAACCATGTTGAAAAATGATTCTGCCAGCTAACTTTGTTTCCAGTCCCAGTGTAGATGGGATATGGCCATGTCAAAAGCTGCATATACCACACAGTCATGATAGTGTCCTATACCTTGCCTATATTCAGCCTACTAATGCATCACTAACATGTTAAACCTCAGAACGGCAAACAGTTGCCATTTAAAAAAAAAATCAACCTTATTTCCTTTTCCTTCCTCTCCCAAACATGGAATTCCTCTCTGCACCCCCTAAAACTGTACATTAGTCCAACATCCAGGAAGAATAATTAATGCTGAGTTGGTAGCAGGCTTACAGTTCAATATCTGATGATCCATCAAATTTAGAAATGATTGGCAAGATTTAATTGACAATTTTCCGCTGTGATGAAGTTTCTGCTTCTAGCCCAGGGAGATCCTGAGAGAGCACATGTCAAATTGTGGCACTTGTCGGTATGGAAATGGAAACTCTATTTTAGATTATATGAGGGGCTTTTAATGTATGAGTTTATTTTTCTTTCTCTTTCTGAGTTCTGTTCAATTGGATTAAGTTGATATGAAGGGAGCCGAATTTTACAGATGATGGGATTAAAAAGGAATTCCAATTAATTGTTTAACAATTCTAAAACATTCCTGAACTAGCTTGGCTCTAAAATATGACATGTATAGGACACATGATGGCTTTGTTATGTAGTGTATAGCTTTCATTGGTAGCAAATGGGGATTGTTTGCTTAACTCTGTCATGGCTTTACTCCTTGTGCGTAACATTCTGTCCCTCATTTATTCTGATAAAACCTTTATATTACACCATCATGCATTTCCTGTTTGTAAAACCATGTTACAGTTTAGGTCAACCAAATACATTATCCTCACTATTGTAATAAAAATGAAGTATATATATCACATGATATATGAAAACATGTTGGACTCAGGTCCTCAAATATATTTGTGTATTTTATGTGTATTATCAATTCTGGTCAATGTATAGCACCCGTTGTGTATAAGCTACAATCCCTGTTTGTACATTTATTTTTATTTGCTGTCCAAATATTTTCCTCCAAAATTAACAAAAGCCCTTATAAAACAAAACAAAACAAAATCCCTATCTATAAACCTAGGGAAAGGCGTCATTACACAGTTGGGTTGAAATGTGGTTGTGAGCAAGGAATTAGTTTTGCTGTTGTCAGATTTCTTACCTCCATATATGGATTTATTTTGCTTTCTAAAAAACACACTAGCAGCACACACCTCCATGCTCTGGACTCCCTTTATAATATTTAAAACAATACTGAACCATTCATATCCATTGTTACTCCTGGGGGAATCTGGTGCCTAAAAATTAAAAATTCTGCACACAATATTTTAAAATTCTGCAAATTTTATTTGTCAAAATAACACTACATAATCACACCAGTTTCAATTATTTTGGTAATTTATTTCAAAATACCTCTCAGCAAGTATGTCTGTAACAATACAGACACACAAAAATTCCCCAGAAGTAGAGAGTTAAAGAAACCCCTATGTTAACCCAGTTCCTTCTTCCCTGCCCGCTTCCCCCCCAGAGCCCAGCCAGTGGCCCCTCCCCAGTGCAGGCGCTCACACCCCCACTCCCCCCAGAGGCCTAGCTGCTCCGCTCCCCTCCTCCCCCCCCAAAGCCCAGACACTCACAACCCCTAGCCCTACACCACTCCCCAGTGGCCAGCTGCCTCCCCCCACTCCGGATCAGACACTCACGGACCCTACCCTACCCTCCCAGAGATCCACAGGAAGAAACAGCCGGATGCTGGGTCCCAGGCTTGCACAGTTTCCTGTGTGCTGCTGTCTCTTTCCTTCAGGGCGTGCTGGGAACTGCAACTGCTGGGAACCCTCCAGTTCCCACCCCCTTCAGCCAGCCTTGCCTTCTATTTGGGAGCTGGGCTCTGCCAGGTCCAGCGGCTCCTAGTGGCAGCCAACATCTCTGCAGCCCATTTCTATGGGTAAAAAAGGAAATTCTGCACGCACAACATTAATTTATTCAAAATTCTACATTGCGCAGTGGCACAAAATTCCCCCAGGAGTACACTGTGGACCACCTGCACATTCTTCATTTCTGCCCCATAACATCATTATACCTTAATTCTATCTCTTCCCCAAATACTTATGAATAATGGAGTTCTTTGCAATGTATCTGGAAGGAGAAATCTGGGCTCTGGCCAAAGAGGGTGGCAAACACATTGTAGAGTTGAGGAGCCTCTGTGGAGAATGCCAGCAGCTGCCTCCTTTCTGTATTGAGGAAGCACCAGCTATAGTGTCTCACTGATCGGACTTTTGATAATGGTCAGTCATACCACAATAAATTCCCTCAACCTTCTGGAGCCTGTCAGATCTCATCGATCACCTTGGAGTGGATCATTGAAACAATAACTAGTTGGCCAGTCCATGCTGAAAGTGTAATCATAACTTCTCCAGACCCATTCCTAGCACTAGATCCAGATTGTGGCCAGCTAGATTTGTAAAACCAGAAACTAGCTGGGGTGGCCCTGTGGCTGTCACCATAGCCGTAAATTCCGGAGTCAAATCAAAAGAATCCTCCTCCTCATGGGTATCAGTCGCTGAGTGACATTGGCCTCCCCCTGCAATACCACCCATCTTGAGGAATCTGCAAAGCTATCCCAGGATTTCTGCCATGCAGCAGGGTAACCTATACATCAATCTTAAATCTAACTTTACCCCATCCCGGGACTCATCCATCGGCTGTATGGGTCAGTTAGTATCCAGAACTGACGCTCCCTGTGACAACGTGTAAAGGTGCTCTGGCATGCAAAAGTAACCGAGTTCTTGCCCATCACTTGGCTGCGCTGGACAGGGTTGTAAAAGGAAAAGGGAGTCTGTTGCAAAGGAGCCTACTGTAGGGGAAGGGGGGCACTTCTCCCTTCCCAGCCGTCTGAAGCTGTAAAGGCCTGAGATGTGGAGGGTGTTATTCTGTAGTATGAGTTGATTTGTGCCGGCTTTGAATTTTGGTTCTGGAAATAAAGCAAGCTCTGAAGAAAGAATGGGAAGAGGCTGGTCGTTGGGACTTGATTTCCTTTCCCTAGTTTGAGAGTCTGTATTCCAGCTTATGCTCCCCTAACCCATTCCAGGTTTGTGACATGCACTTCTTAAGGGCTGTTCTGAAACTGTATGGCTGTTTATCTGTGCAAGCAGCACTGTGTTAACAAATTTCTCCTGGAAACTGAGTTAATCTCTGAATGTGGATCCATTTTATAAACCACATAGTATTTTTCATAGATCATCAGACTTGCTTTTCTGTTCGATTATTTTAAAGTTCTATATCCAGTACTACTCATGAATGAGCTGCTTTATTATTAAAGGTTATAGAACTATCTGTTTATCTACACTGAAGAGTATACAGAGCTAACCTATATTTCAGATTTAGGGGTGTGTGTGTGTGTGTATGTATGTGTGTGTGTGTGTGTGTGTGTATATATATATATATAATGTATATATAAATCAAATTTCACTCAAGCTTGGCTGTTATTCAGGAACTTTGTGAAATCTTCCTGGATACTAGCCAAGCTTAAGTGAAATTTGATTCCTGGGTAAGATCAACATTTTTTTTAACTAATTTATGCATGTTAGAAAACTGCTAAATTGTCATTTTCCAAAAATATCAAAGTTCTAGACATTTCCCAGAACCCGTTTATCCGAACACTGATAACAGGATTTTTTGAATCTCTCCTAGGTGTTGTACAGCACTTACATAATGGACAGCTATTACGGGAAATTTATATAAAGAAACATAAACTGCTATCAAGTGATTGGACAGCAAAGCATCTCTACTTGGAAACAACAGGAAAAAGTCGAACCCTGCAGAGTGGGCTAGCACTTCTGTATACTTTCCTTCCAGATTTTGATTGGAAGAAAATTAACATAAAACATCAGTGGAGCACTATCTTTTGTTCTGGAAGCTGTGATTGCCCAATGAGAAACCATTACCTAGAAGAGGAGCAACGCCGCCAGTATAGCTTAAGGGTGAAAAACAGCCATTTGGAGAGAACATATGTGGATATGGCAAAAATAGTAGGCATTCCCACTAGGCAATTAAGAGCTTCTAACCCAATAGATTCTATGTTGTGCCATTTTTGCCACAATGTCAGTTTCCCTTGTACTAAAAATGGCTGCATTGACATTGAACACTTTAAGGTAATTAAGACACACCAGTTAGAGGATGAGAGAGAGAGACAAGAAAAGAAACTTTATTTCTGGTATGCACTACTGGCTATTCATCCTCTCCTTAATCAGACTGTTAACCGGATGCAGCGCATTGCAGAAGGCAAGAAAGAAGAATTATTTGTCCTTTACTCAGCTCATGATGTAACCTTGTCACCTGTTCTCAGTGCCTTGGGCATTACAGAAGCCAGGTTTCCAAGATTTGCAGCCAGATTAGTCTTTGAGTTGTGGCAGGATGGGAAAAAACCCAGAGAACACTTTATCCGCATCCTATATAATGGGTTTGATGTCACATTCCAGACCTTGTTTTGCCAGGAGCATAACATGCATTCCAGCAAGCCCATGTGTCCTCTGGAAAAGTTTGTTCATTTTGTCAAAAGGGGCATGTTTTCAGTTTTTAATGGCACTAATTATTATGATGCATGTCGCAGGAGACCATTTTAAAGGGGGGTGTTGAGGAGAGGAAGAAATGTTAATTTGTGTTTTGACACAAGGTCTGTGTGTCTGTATTGGTGGAGGGGGTCGAGTTCACCTTTTGGGTTTCCCAGTTCTTGTACATTAAAGTACAAAATATTGCTTGAAACAGATTTTAATACAGTTGTATTTTCATCAGAAGACATTCTAGATGTTCTGGAGTAGAAAATAATTTGCTAGGTTATTTTAGTATGCATATGAACACATTTGCTAAATTATCTGTAATTAATTGATAAGTTAAATATGCTACTGTAAACTGGACATTGCTTGAAAAAGTTTGAGAGTATAGGTTTGGTTCCTCTGTATTCTAGGGCAATATTTGGACACTGCAAGTTACCATTTATAAACAAAATGGGTTTTTTCCACCATATTATCATGATAGTTTTAATACATAAGGAGCACACTGGATCAAAAGTATTTTATGAATTCCAACCATCTGTAGTATAGTCTTGCTAAAGAAATCCTGTGAAAGGAACATCCTTCCCTTTGCCAGAAATATTAGGGGACAAGTTGGCGGAAATACACGCATGTGTTTGAGCATGCGCAAATGTATGCATGTTTTTTTGCACACAGCCTTCTGAAAACTTGTCCCTCAGGTAGATATGCTGGATGAATGGATATAAACTTCTCTTCTTTTCTTCTTTGGCCTGGTCCACACTAACCCCCCACTTCGAACTAAGGTACGCAAATTCAGCTACGTTAATAACGTAGCTGAATTCGAAGTACCTTAGTTCGAATTTACCGTGGGTCCAGACGCGGCAAGCAGGCTCCCCCGTCGATGCCGCATACTCCTCTTGCCGAGCTGGAGTACCGGCATCGACGGCGAGCACTTCCGGGATCGATTTATCGCATCTAGACAAGACGTGATAAATCGATCCCAGAAGATCGATTGCTTACCGCCAGACCCGGAGGTAAGTGTAGACCTACCCTTTGATTGCACTTTCAGCACTTTCATAAATAGTTTGAACACAATCCAGAAATGTTAAGGGTGTGTGACTGTCACTAGAAACAGATAAGTAAATGCTAATGTTACAGATAAACATGAGGGGGAAATTAGAACAGTAAATCAGTCTAATGGCAAAATTTTTGGATCTTTCCTTTTAGTAATTGTATTCATGCTGATAGACTGTGGTACAAACCAATGTGTTTCAGTCTGATGTTGTGGTTGTGTGAGGCAGAAAGACAGCTTGACTAAACGCTCAGAAATTTTGTAGTCCAACTAGTATTTTTATAGACTAGGAAGATGTTATTTTATAAGACGAGTCTGGTACATACTGTATTGTGTGTATGTGTAGCACACTAAATTTTTCTTACCTGCTTGGTTGGCAGAGGGCTGTGAAAAGCTGATTTTTGTAGGTGCTTTCCCTTGATCAGGATAAACAGACTTAGGAACAAACTAGCTTTTATGGATGATTTACCTTGAGCCACCATAGTAGGTATGAAAACTCCATTTTTAAACTACTTTCATCTCTTACAAGTAGTTAATACAGATCCAATTTTTAATACAAATGTTTGAAAAGGATTTTCATTACTAGAGTATTGCATTTTATAATGGTGGAGTTTTTTACATGTCTAGAAATAATTATGATTTAGTTTGTGGTTTGTGACTTAATGGTGCTAGTTAATCAAAGAAAATGTAACTGAACATGAGATTCTCTAACTTGATCAGCATTCCTGTCTCTCTCTCTTTCTCTCTCGTTTTCAAATGCTGAATTTGAATACGTTTCTATAAATAAAGTTTTGGGGAATATTTGTACACTTGTGTGTGCTTTGAGTTCAATATAATTCTTGCTTTTCTTTACTATACTCAGCTTTTAAAATTTATCTTGCAAGCTGTTGTTTGCTTCATTGATAATTTTCACTGTCACTGCATTATTTAATTTTTTTTCTGTCTCCTTAAAACTGTTTCTGAGTAGGGGCTAGTAAACACATTGTAAGGTCTTAAAGAGAAATAAAGGTATAAATCTTAGGTCTTTTATGTTGCATTAGGAGTGTGTAATCACAGGAAAAGTTCCTGTCCCTCTGTATATGTAGCAAATTTAAATTGTTCTTCTGGTGGGTTGGGAAGGGTATAGAATGCATCAAGTTGAGAGATTTAGCTCACTTTAAACAACCTTTTTTTAAACTTATTGAAAATGATCAGCTTGTCTAAAGTAGGCATTGCACTCCCTAAGTCACTCTACAAAGGGCTGCTGCAATAAATAATTCAGGCTGATAAGCTGCTGTTTAAGGCCTGTAATGGGTATATAAACCCCACACTGGGATAGGTGTTAAGGAGCAGTTCTGGGCCCAAGTGGCTCTTCCCCACCATATCTGCTGAGCTTGCTGCAGCTGGAGGAGGAGCTTAAAAGATAGCCAGACAGCTCAGAAGGGGAGCAGGCAGGATAGGAGGAAAGACCTATCTTGACACTCCTTAGCTGGAGTCCTGGCTGTAGGGACGGAGGGCTATAAGCGGTGCTATCGCAAGCCCTAGGTGAGGGACTAGTCTTTCCCTAGGAATAGGGAACCATTCGCTCCATCTTCTGGTGAACCGTTTGTGAGGCTTTTGGATTGGGAGGGCCAGCAGTAGGGAGTGGCCCAGAGTGACAGCCCTGAAGCACTCCTTGGTGTTTGATAATGCTGCCTGTCATAGGCTCCTGGGCCAGAACCCAGTGGAGAGGGAAGGCCTAGGCTTCCTTACCAACCCCTTTCCTGCGAAAGGGTACAACCCCCTTCTCCCTGGAGATAAGGGGGGATAGAGACATTGTAAACCCTGAGGCAAGGGCATGCAGCCCACAGAGGCCTGGATGCGAGCTGAAAACTTTCTTTTGTGGGAAACATATATATATTTGCATTCTGTTAGCCCCCTGGAAGGGGGCTGACTCAACAGTCAATGTGTCTGGTGGCCAAATCACATGCTACCAGAAAGGAGACCGTCACAGTGCCGGGAGTGACCACCGGCAGTGGATGCTAGAAACAGGACAGAGTTGTGACTCAGCTGCTAAACCCCTATGCAGCGCCATCAGTAAGCGCTGCCCATCGCGGACCCCTGTACATTTTCAATTGTGAGATTGGTGCTCTCTGCACGTATGCACCCTCTAGCAGCATTGCACCCTTTGCTGTGTCCAGGTGCACCAGAGAGGTCTGTTCCAGAGGATCATCTTGGGAAAAGTGTCTGTCTGTGTTTCTTCCTTTTATTAGGTGTCATGGGTACCACAGCAGGGTTTACTCTTTTGCTCTCTCTTCACAGGAAGAGTCTGCTCTGAGATGTGATGGCTCTATGGTGTGGTGTCAGTGCCGTGTGTTGGGGTGGGTACAAGAATGGATTCCTCATGTCAGGAGGTAAAATGTCACAGGTGAATGTGGAGGTGGCAGGCCCATGGGTCTATGGAACTGGTTTTGGTGCTATTCTCCAAGCCTCTGTGTGAAGTGTAGCCAAGATGGAAGGTTCCATGGGCTTCTTGGTCCTGTTCACAGGCCTTACACTTGAGCCCTGCTTGGAATTGGGTACCCAAGGAGAAGTCGGGGCTGATCGTTTTGCCTGTGTGAGGATTGTGAGTGCTGACAGCAGCCATTATAGGCCCTATATGGGGCCCCAGCCCTCTAGAGTCTGTCTGTCCCTTTTAGGGATTCGCCAGTCAGAGTGGTCTCAGTGTGAGACAAGCCCATGAAGGTTCAAAGTTCTGCAATTGACTGGAAACGAGAGAAACATTTCCCTTAAACGTAATACCTAAAACTAGATGGAAAACTGTAAAAAGGGGCTCTATGGAAGAGCCTATGGTGGAGAAGGTAAACAGCTGCACTTCCTTAGATAGACTGAGGCCTGGAGCGCCTGCCTCCAGTAGAGGGTGCGGGTGTGCAGCCCCCACAGACACTGCTTTGGAAAAGGCTTCCATGCCCAAGGCAGTGGGGGTGCTACTTCAATGTGTGTCAATGTCCAGAGGCAACTTGAACCTCTGTTACTGATGAGTAACGTTTCTTTGTTTCCCGAGTAGCAGCCGTGTTAGTCTGTATCCGCAAAAAGAACAGGAGTAGTCTCTAAGGTGCCACAAGTACTCCTGTTCTTTGTTTCCCGACAGCCCTCTTTTCCCACAGCCTCTTCTCCTCTCTCAAACTCCATTTCGATGCCGCTTTTTCCTCTCACTGCTGGCCTTATATGGCCGCACAGGATATTGATGGAAGAAGAAATACCCGCAGCAACTCATTTATCTAAGGCAACGTAGTTTCAGACAAGAAAATCATGGGCACTAACACACTTAATAAAATGACCTCTTTAAGAAGGTCAAAGAATGGCGACAGAGCAGCACTTAGAGCTCATTGCTTAGAATTGTGCTCTCAAAACACTCAGCCTGTTATCTTTAATTACTACAAAGGCACGAGCTGAACTAATGTTGATTACTCACAATGTGGGTTGAGTGCCAATGGATTTGCAGAGCATCATGAAAAGGACCTGGGGCATTCCATATAAATGGAGGTGTAATTTGACCCTTCAGCTTTATATAAAGGCCAAAAGAAATGCGTAAGAAGAGAATTGCATGACTAGGACATAGCAAAATGCTAAGAAATAATGAAAGAGGGGGCAAAGGTCTTAATAGTCTGGCTTTTGTTTCTAGCATTTTTGGCAGCTCAGTTTGTACCACTGTGGCTATGTACATGCATTAGAGTAAATAAATAAATAAAGGGTGGGGGAGGTCTTTAACCATTTCCATGTGTTGCTGTTCTAAGATACTCTGTTATGGTGCAGTATAAATGATTTTTATAGAGAAGTAAAGGTTATGTCAAGATTAAAAGCTAAGTGCTTTTTTTTTTCCTTATGGAGAAAACCAGTTCACTGCATCTTTAAAGGTTTCAAGTATTTTAAACTTACAGGAAATTCATTTAAGGGTTTTGCTACTACTGGAACTTTTCCAGAATTCAGACTAAACCTAGTATCTTTGCAGCATTGTAAACAAACTTGCATTACTGAAAAAGAGAGAGAATTAGGACTGTTTGTGAGTGAGAGGGAGAGAAGCAGGGAAAAATTGGGGCTCATGAGAAGAACAGGCATGACAACTCTGTGTACTGAAGCTTTCTGTTACTTAAACACCAGCATCACAAGCTTCCCCACATGGCCCACAAAAATGCCTCAGTGCTAATCTGGAACAGTGGTTCGGTCTCCATCTACATTCTTTCACTAACCTGTCTGTAAAGACTGCCAGTGAATGTGCCATTCTCATGTTTTCCATTGTTTACCCTGAAAAGCACCTTAAAATCTGGATCTACTGGAGGAACGGTGCTCTATAAACCAAGATGACTAAGTTTGTGTTTTTGACATAAAGGTAAGAGAAGGCCAAATGGTACAGATGAACTGAGCTCTCTGAGCTTTGAAGTTGATATCCAATTCTGGATCCATACTTCAGGACTTGTGCCTAACTCTATAATGGGAAAAAATGCATCACTGAATCTGGATAACCTTGAACTCTGTGGGAATTTGGGTTTGGATAAGATTCTTGATCCAGACTTTGACTCAAGTTCATCTCTAGTGGGAAGAGGTGTAACTCTTCTGCTTGTTTTGTAAGGCTAGCATTTAAAGGGTTAATCCTCAACCTGGTCTTGATCTTTTAAACTCTGCACACAGGCACATCTTATACATCCCAAATTAAATTAGTTTAGAACCTGTTAGTATATATAATAATACTAGTCCTCTGCTTCCTCACGGGAGTTGGGAGGCATAATTAATGTTTATATGGTACATTAATATTCCTAGAGACATGGGTTCTAGAGCCGTAAAGCTAGCTTGATGTCAGGATAGTCACCTCAGCCATCTGACCTGGACAGAGAGGGAGTGAGCAGAGGCACTAAAATGAAAAAATGCAGCGGATTAGAAAAAAATTGCATACTTCAAGAAAATCAGTGTGTCACCTTTTTGAAGCCACAGGCTTTTAAGGTCTGACCCAATTCCCATGGAAGTCATTAGGTGTTAGATCAGGCCCTCTCTCTGGTGCGGAACTAATTGTGATAACTGAACTGTGCAGCAAGTTCAGCAATCAATATTATTTTAAGGTTTGTAAGTAAAATGAGACTCACCAACCCCAGCACTCACAAAACTCTTTACTGTTGGTAGAATATGCCTATGTCCCAGCAGTACTTTTCCTTCCGTTTTGAACATCCATTCAAAAGGATGGGATGTTTGTGCACAAAGGGATATTGTAGATCCAGCACTGAAAGACCCGCGGTACCTCCCAGCACTTAAGGGGCTAAAACAAAGGCCATTGCATGGCTTAGTTGCGTTCACACCACTGACCCTTCTAAGGAGATGAAATGATGAGCCAGGCAAGCCATTACATTTCTTTCATGACTAGGTTTAACAGTTTTGCATCATTTATTGTCCAATTGACAGTTGAGAATGGATTTATATTTGGTACACAACCATAATTTTGCTACGTGGATGACTAGATTAGATATGCAAACCGGGAAAGCTTGACTGAATGGCTACGGGTTTAATCAAATGGACAGCATAGAAATAAAAACAGCTGATACTTTACAACGAAGCTTAAAAAAAAAAAAACTTGCTATCCTGAAATCATCCTGTTGGTTTAAATAAAACTTAGGTCCCGGTCCAGAGGTGCTGAGTTCACCTACCATTCCCATTGACTATAGCTGGGGTTGTGAGTGTTGAGTGATTCTCAAACTCATACTCTTCTTGCATTTTCATGGCAGAAACAGGGCGGGTTATTTCCCATTCTTCCCTTTTATACAGTGTCATTTGTGAAATGACTAAGGACACTAGAACGGGTGAACTTCCTTTCCCATATTTTAAACCCACTTGGACACTGTAGTGCTCAAATGGATTGGCTTGAGCCCTAGCATAATTGGCTTTGCATTCAGGAGAGCTTGAGGCAAAAGCTAATGATGAAATGCGAGGATGAGTAATGGGGCAGCAGGCAGAGGGAATCCGCAGTGTGCAAAGACAGAGAAGTAAGACTGTAAAAATGGGCACGGATATGGGAAGGTGAGAAATCCTAACAGAAAAATAAATACTATATGTTTGCATATGTACAGATAGGACACACCTTTGTGTTGGCTTCCTGTTGTACAAAACTAATTTTTGCTTGATTTGATGTGAAAAACAGCCCATGGAAATTTTAATTTTTCCATGTGAAACTGCCTCTAACTTACATATCTTTTGCATAATGGCTTGGGTGGAAAAAGTCCTTCCTTTTGCATAGCTCTAGTGTTAGTCCCTACGTCTAGAAGATATTGCTCAAAATACATTGGGATGAGTAGGGCAGACACCGAATGGCAGATTCATGATGGTATCCAATCTTCTGCGTCTATTTCTCAACTATTGCTTTCTGGTGATGGATTAAATGCAGAGGTTGTGTTAGCAGGAGAGATGGTGACAGTGTAATAAATGGAAAGGGATGGTTATTTGCCTGTCTTGCAAACCAACTTATTTTTTAGCACACTATTTGTCTCTTAAACTGAACTACTAATTAACAAACTGGCAGTAATGTACCAATTGCTGTACCATCAAGAGGATTACAGAACACGAGTAATTGAATTTCACACAAGACATGTTCTATCAATACACTGCGTGAAAGAACTGCTGAGGCTGGTGACATCACCAGCAGTGACATCACCAGAGGGGGCAGAGCTTCAGCGGAGGATTGAACAAGGTGATAGGAGACTGGCTCTCGAAAGAGGGAGATCTGGGAATGGTAAAGGAGTCGGAGGGCAGACAGAAGACCTGGATAGACTTGCCTGGAGAGGGGGGGGCTAACTGAAAAAGGGTTAGTAGAGCTCTGAGGAGGGAACTAGAGGAGGCTGAAGAGAGCTCAGCTTGGTGACTCTAGCCCCAGCTGCTTGCCCATGTAGGTCATGGTGGACTCTGGAGGGGAAAGAGGAAAGTGAGGGACTGCCAAGGCTGTTCCAGTAACCCAGCATCAAGGGCTGGTAGGGGAGGGATAGCTCAGTAGTTTGAGCATTGGCCTGCTAAACCCAGGGTTGTGAGTTCAATCCCAGAGGAGGATTGGTCCTGCTTACAGCAGAAGGTTGGACTAGATGATCTCCTGAGGACCCTTCTAACTCTGATATTCTATGATAATAACTGCTACAGGCAGCAAAGGTACCAGATAAAGAATCACCAAGTGTGTATATGTGTCGGGGGGGAAGAAAGCAGATTGTCAGACTGTACTATTAAAAACTAAGACACAGAGTAGGAAGTGGAGGGCTCAAGGCACTGGTAACAGGAGTTAGTGCATTTAGCTTTCCATACTGAACCAAGCCCAGGTTGTTGGTATCATATGGCAGTTACCAGCTGGTGGCTCTTGGTAACTATGTGAGGTGAATCAGCAGAGAACTGAATGAAGTGAGAGAGTGAACCCTCTCTCAGCCAAAGAAGTTGTTCTTTCAGAACAAGATTAAGGCTGCTGGGCTGTGTGAGGAAGCTTGGATTGCCATGTTGTCTCTGGGCTGTGGGTAAAGAGAGGGCTTTGTTTTCCCATGTGCTCAAATCCCACTCTTTAACAAATAGTAAATTACAAAATAAATTAAGTTCTGTGGTCAGTGCACTGTGGTATGTGCTAGAACACAAACACTATCACTCTTGGGGGGACTATTTTTCAGTTGTGATTTGACCTCTTCTCCTTTTCCCCTTCATGCCCATAAAAGGAGCCATCCCACTTTGTGTTTGCTGGCATCACTTTTAAAGTGGCTAAGATCTGACACACTGTTGTGTGTTGCATAGCCAGTGTCGGGACACTTCAGCCATTGCCTTGGAAATGGGCCCTTGCCTCGACACTGCTTGGCCTCTCCTATAGTTAACATCCAGAGCTGCAGACAAAGGTTGTGAGGAATTGCTTAGACTGTCTTTTAAGGCAACTGAAACCTAATAATACTTTATCCTTAGGGGTCATTCATGTGTTGCTGCTGAGTGCCTTCAACCCCCATTAAAGACAATGAAGATAGAAGGTAATTTAGTATTATGCTTGACTGGAACCTGTCAAAACAATTCATGATCCCCTCTCCCCGACCCTGAGGTAGGTGTGCAGTATTGTACCTGTTTTACAGTGAGTAAATAGAGACAGATGTTAAGAGACTTTCCCAATGTAAATGACTGGGCCAGATGTTGAACCAAGAATCCAGCTCCTGGTGACCTACTCTAACCATTGCATCACTCATTGAAATGCCACCTGGACCTTTTAGATTTTATAGCTTCTAGAGCACTTCCAACAAATCAAAAAGAAATGGCCACCTCTTCTCTATAGTCAGCCTTGGCAATAGATTTTGAAGTAGTGCAATTAAATGCAATCTGTTATGCACGTCCACAGTGAATTGCTGCTGTCGTTTTAGGGATTGCCTGTTCTGTTAGTGCAGACACTATCAGTTTTCTGCAGTTAATTCCAGTCACTACATTAATATCTACAGTACATCATTCTTCTGAATCAATCATTATTTCATGTGGTGTTAATATGCATGTGTAGCGCAGGCAGCATCCTGCAAACTTCTGCTGAGCATTTTCAGTTTTGTTTACATTTCATAGAGATGGATAATTAGAAATTATGGATAAATAGCATCTTTCATCCTGATGGATCCCACTAGGTTTTTACACTCTACGGTGTCCTGTCTTAAGGGACCGCCCAAGGAGCTAGCAAAAATCAGTTGTCAAGTAGAAAGTTGGTCTGAATGAAATTGTACAGTACTGGAAACCCTAGGGATATTTTAAAGTGCAAGGCAGGGGCTTGTGTCTTAGAAGTGGCCCTTACTGTAGGTTTTGCAGGTATATACAGGGAGCATTTTACTTGCCACTCATATTCAGCTATGCTGGAAATTATTGTTCACTTTATAATTACATAAGAACTGGATATTTATGTCCTGAAGACTGCAACTGCCACTGTCAATTACTAGAGCTTCACCCAGAAACCCGAACACTGTATAAAGAACAGGAGTACTTGTGGCACCTTAGAGACTAACAAATTTATTAGAGCATAAGCTTTCGTGGACTACAGCCCACTTCTGATGTGTATGCAGTAAGTTTCACTTTATTTGGAGACGAATATAGAGACATAGGGTAACATTTTCAAAAGGGCCTGTAAGACCCATTTTCAGAAGTGACTTAGAATCCTATGTCACTTAGACAATTTGAAAAATCTACCCATAATAACTATCCTATCTCCCTGGCCCTAGGCATTCACATGGTCATAGATTTTGAAATTAGAAAGAGCCTCTAAGCATTTAGTTAGGGTTACCATATTTCCACAAACAAAAAAGAGGACACTGGGGGGGGGGGAAGCCCCGCCCTAGCCCCGCCCCGCCCCATCCACTCCCTCCCACTTTCCACCCCCCCTGCTTCTTGTCCCCTGACTGTCCCCTGCTGAGAACCCCCTACCCTAACTGCCCCCCCCCCAGGACCCTACCTGTCCCCTGACTGCCCTGACCTTTATCCACTCGCATGGGTGGCAGGGTTGTAGAAATTTTGGTGGTGCCCAGAACCCCCCACCCCACCTGCCTAAGGCTCTGGGAGGGGGGTTGGGTGGGGGGAGGAGGTCTGGGGTGCAGGTCCTGGGCTGGGGATTAGGGTGCAGGAGGGGTGCAGGTTCTGGGATAGAGTTTGGGTGCTGGGTGCAGGCTCTGGGCTGGGGCAGGGGGTGGGTGTGCACTAGGGGGTGAGGGGTGCAGGCTCTGGGATGGAGTTTGGGGGTGAGAGGCGGTGCAAAGGGAGGGGGTGCAGGCTTTAGGAGGAAGTTTGAGGGCAGGAGGGGGTGTGTGGGAAGGGGGGAGGGGGATTGGGAGGGAGTTTGGGGATAGGAGGGGATGCAGGGGTGAGGGCTGTGGGTCTGGGGATGAGGGGTTCATGATGCAGGAGGGGGCTCAGGGATGGAGCAGAGGATTAGGGTGTGTGGGGATGAAGGCTGGGGGGTTTGGGGTGTTGGAGAGGCTCAGGGCTAGGGTGGAAGGGCAGGGTAAGGGCAGCCTGTCTTCCCATTAGTGGATGGGGGCACTAGGACCCGGGGGCAGCAGACAGCAGTTGTCTGCGTGTACTCTCAGAGCCAGCACATGCAGACAAGGGAGAGGCAGACAGGGAGGGGGGGGGGACCCACGAAGGGGGGGATGCACGGAGGGGGGGTGGCAGGTGGAGGCTGGGGACCCATCCAACACTCCCCCGCTCCCTAACTGCCCACCCCCACTCCCCTTACCATTCTGGCTCCACGTGGGTCGGTTTGTGTGTTACACAGGACTACAGACAGAGGGAGGGGGGAGCAGGGGAGGGCTCTGGCTGCTGGAGGCCAATAGGAGTGGGTCAATCGGCCTAGCCGCCCAATCAGCAGCCACGCTCTGCATGGAAGGGAGGGAGGGAGGCGAGGGAGAAAAAAACCCCGGACATTTTAACCTTGTTACCAATTCCTCCCGGACGGCTATTTAGAGACGCAAAAGCCGGACGTGTCCGGGGAAATACGGACGGATGGTAACCCTAATTTAGTAGTATCTGCGCAGGTTTTCTCGGAGAGCAGAATACACCTATGGCTATTTGTGCTTTTAAAATGAAGCCCTACTGCCAATTTTTGTTCTGTTTTTGGTTTCCATTTAATTTTCTTATTTCCCACTCTTGCATGGAGAGTTACAGTAGTGTGAGGTGAGGGACTCCGCTGATTGAACACCAGTTTGCCTCTGTGTCTGACTTTGGGTGACATGGTGGGAAAAGAGCTCTACTCCACTTGATCCTTCACTGGCCTAAGTTAGAGCTATAGAGAAGTAACTAACTTGCACCTGGCCTGGGCAGCTCAGGATCAGGGAGTACAACTAGCTTCCTATGCAACCCCCCACGGCTGGCTTTAGGAAGTGCGGGGCCCAATTTGAACACTTTAGGCGGGGCCCCGACAGGGATGACTAAAAAAAAAAAAACACGTAAAAAATGCCCTTTTATTTCTTCCATGTATTATTTACTTTCCATAACTATATAAATAAAATAAAATTGTATATTACATACATTGCTAGCTGGAGGCAGGGCAGGGGCTGACTGGAGGTAGGGTCTGCCTGGAGGCAGGGCAAGGGGTGTGGGGCTGGCTGCGGGCAGGGCAGGGGGTGTGGCGCTGGAGGCAGGGCAGGGGGTGCAGGCCTGGTGCGGGCAGGGGGTGCAGCAGGGGCTGGCTGCAGGCAGGGGGTGCGGGGCTGGCTGCAGGCAGGGGCTGGCTGGAGATGGGCTGGTGGGGGCAGGGGGTGTGGGGCTGGAGGCAGGGCACGGGGTGCAGCAGGAGCTGGCTGCAGGCAGGGGGTGCGGGGCTGGCTGGAGACAGGGGCTGGCTGCAGACAGGTGGTGCAGGGCTGATGCGGGCAGGGGGTGCAGCAGGGGGTGGCTGCAGGCAGGGGCTGGCTGGAGACGGGCTGGTGGGGGCAGGGGGTGTGGGGCTGGAGGCAGGGCAGGGGATGCAGCAGGGGCTGGCTACAGGCAGGGGGTGCGGGGCTGGCTGGAGACAGGCTGGTGGGGGCAGGGGGTGCGGGGCTGGAGGCAGGGCAGGGGATGCAGCAGGGGCTGGCTGCAGGCAGGGGGTGCAGCAAGGGTTGGCTGCAGGCAGGGGCTGGCTGGAGACAGGCTGGTGGGGGCAGGGGGTGCAGCAGGGGCTGGCTGCAGGTAGGGCAGGGGCCCCCCTGCTTCTACCACCTTGGCCCTTTAAATAGCTGCCGGAGCCCTGGGGAAGCTGTGGGGCTCTCATGGCTATTTAGAGGACCGAGGCAGCAGAGGTAGCTGGAGCCCCGGCACTTTAAATAGCCCCCGGAGCCCCCTGCTACCCCAGGGCTCTATTCCAACCACTAGACCCCCACCCCATAAGCGCCATAGCTCCCCCTTCTCCTCCACTGGGTACATAAAACTACAAGTCCCAGAATCCCTTGCTTCCCCCATCCCACCTCCTGAAGGGGCAGCCAATGGGCCGGAGCCGTTTCTGATTGGCAGGTGCGCGGGCCAGTGGGGGCGAGCCCGTGCCCGGCGCTCGCTGGCAGCTGGTGATGGCCCAATGTACAGGCCCAACCACTCGGCCTTCTTCACTTTAAAGCGCTGCCCTTAGGCCAACAGGAACTCGTCCATCTGCTTGTCCAGCTCCTGCTTCAGCTCCTCCAGGGCCGCCTGTTTCTGGGGGTCCTCGCCCTGCAGCTCCCCCCGGCAGCGTTTCAGCAGCTCCTGGCGTTTCCCCTCCTGGTGTCGCTGCATCTCCAGGGGCTTCACTCTCAGACAGCTGCTCATGCTCTGGTGGCCACGGTCCTGCCGGGAGGGGGGCGAGATCGTCCATGAGGGACGGGAACTAGCATTACCCAGCCACAGGGGAACTTCTGCCTCACACACCTGTAGCCCCCTCAACTCCAACCTACAGCCCCCTGCTACCTCAGCCTTGCCTCCCCCGAGGGATGCTGGTGCCCCTCACTCCCAATCCGCAGCCCATCTGCACTCACCAGCTCCTGCACAAATTGGTCATATTCCCTCCTGGTGGCTTCTACTGCTCTCCTGTTTAACTCCTGTCTCATCACTGCAAACGCCTCAGCCATCTGTGTGGGGAGAGGGAACGGGGTTGGGGGTGCGGATGGGATGGGCCCATCTCTGAACTGGGAGCCCTCCCACGGTCACCACCTTCCCCACATTCGTACAGGGGACCTGCTCCTCGCTATCACCTCCGAACTGGTCCCCAACCCCCCACATTTCAATAGAACCAGAGGGCAGCACTTCAATCCCACAGCCATGACCACGTTGCTGCCACCCCAGTGGAGGGGCTGGTTCTCTGGCAGGGCTTCCTGCAGGTCCCCTTATCTCTTGGGTGCTAGGAGTCCTCGATCAGGACATTTGGTGGAGCTGTTGTGGTGCCCCCTTCTGGGCTAGTATGATTGGCCAATGTTAGGAGGACCTGGGGTTGGGGTCAATAGAACCAGCCCCCGCCCCAAATCCAGGCTGGAAAGAGAGAGGCGGAGGGAGGGGTGACCTGGTACCTTCATGGGTGAGGAGAAGTCGTAGCATTGGGTCTTCCAATATCGGGAAACGCCCTGCAGGGAATAACGCCCGGGGGAAGTGGGATCAGGGACGGCTCAGCCCCTTTGCCCCCGCTGAGCCCCTTCCCGCTCCCTGCAGAATGGCACCCCGTATTGAATCCCTGTCCCCGCCTTGCGGCCCATTTTGCTGTCTCCCATCCAGGCCCCCCCTTTAACAGCCCCCACTCTCCCACCTTGATCCTGGCAGCCAGCTGAGCCCCCGTCAGCACCTCCCGGCTCGGTCCGTCCGGACATGTGTCCCTGCTGAGTGCACCACACTGGTGACGTACTCACACAGGCACTGCCGGAAATCCTCGTCCATGTCTGCAGAGGGATCCAGGTGTCCAGGGCAGGACACATGTTAAATGCGATTGGGTGGGCTAGTTTGTGCCACAGGAAATGAGATTCCATCTCTGGGCAACAGCTGCTTAACACCCCCCACCCCACTGCCTGGGGGAAAATGTGGGAGAGGCATGAGGGGGCAAGGAGAGGCTGCAGTGGGGAGACAGCAGTCTCCACTGGGTGGTGCCAGGGGACCCATGAAGACCCAAAAGGGGGACACCAGCAGCATTCCCCTAGCAGACCAGGATCCCAGTAGTGACACCCCCCATGTCCCTCTCCCCTCCCACACAGATGCTGTGACCCAGCAAGTGCCCCTGTGCAGTGGGCAGTAGAGTCAATTCTAAGTCAAGGGGGGTGAGCTGGGCACTGGGATTTTGGGGTGGGGGAAGTACAAGAGGGGAAGAAAGGGGCAGCAGAGGAGAGAGGGTGGGGATGGGGGCAGGGAAGAGGGTGGGGGCAGTGCAGGAGGGGTGGGGACTGGGGGAGCAGAGCAGGGGGTGAGAGGGGAGAAGATGAGGGTCTCTTACCATCTGGCATCCCTGCCCTGCTCCTGGTGAACTGAGTGCCAGGGTGGGGCAATAGGTAGCACTGGGTGCCGCTCGCCCTCAGGGCTTCCAACACCAGGGGCTGCTCAGCAGAGACCTCCAGGTCCTGCGGGAGTCAAAGCAACATTTGTGGCCGTCAGCAGGGAATCAGACCCGCTGTGGAAACATTCAGCTCCGCCCCAAAGTTTGCTGTTTCCATGAACACACGTGGTATCTGATCATTACCTGTGTGATTTCTCCAAGATACTCCTGCCCCGCGTCCGCGCCGTAGGCTCCAGAGAGCTGCCAATCTCGCACCAACAGGTCCAGGCGCTGCAACAGAGAGCACAGGAGAAGGGTCACACTGGGGCTGGGGGCACGGAGAGGAGACCAGAGCTGGAGGCTGTTGTCCAACCCAGCCACGGACACTGAGACCCTGGGCATGACATGGGCGTGGAGGGAGAACAATGGACTGGCTGTTTCTTCGGGGTTTGTCCAGCATCTGGCACAATGGGGTCTGGGTCTAGGATGGGGGCTCTGAGGTGCTCTGGCAATAGAGACAGTAAATAGGAATAGTAAGAATCAGGTGGGATAACAGGACTGGTGTGGGGTGGAACAAGCATTATATCCTCATATGGGGGGTGATGGGAAACAAGGACCCACCTGGATTGGGACCAGATTGCAGGTCCCTCCAACCTCCTTCGCAACCTGAATGAACATCTGAGATGCAGAAAGAGAGAGAGAGAGAGAGGGCAACATTTTTCCATCTTGAACAAACCATCCCCGCACATGTGACCAATCAAGATTGGCAACACAAAATAAATGAGTGAAATAAATGCCACTGAAACTAAAGGGATCCCAGTCAACATTCAGTGGAAACTGATCATTGAAGAGAGAAAAATTGACAAAATGAAGAGAGAAAACATAATTTCAAACAACAATAACTCAACACCAGTAATCAAGGATATAAAAGCAATAACTGAATTCAGAAAACCCAATAGTTGGTTCTAGAAAAGCAGTCACAGAAGACACAGAAAGCCAAAAATCAAACTCATCAAGCCAACAATTGGAGACCAAAAAGAAATAATGAAAAGAAGAAAACTAGTCATTGGAATCAGAAAACCAATGATTGAAACCAGAAAAGCAGTGAAATAAATCACACAATCACTTAACAAAATCAATACACTAATAATTAATGCCAGAAAACCAATGGTCAAAAATAGAAAACCAGCATTTATCAAAGTCAGAAAAACAGTAATCAAAGCAAGTTATCGGGAATTAACGTCTGAAAGCCAACAATAAAAAATAAGTATTTGAAATAAGAAAACCAGTAGTCAGAGTCAAAACCAGCAATGCAAGTCAGAAAACCAGATATCAAAGTCAAAATACTGTACCCCAAAGTGAAATACAGAAAACCAGTAATCAATATCAGAAAAGCAATAACTGAATGCAGAAGTCCAATCATCAAAGCCAGAAAAGTAGTAATGAAAATCAGAAAACCAATAGCCAAAACAGAAAACCAATAATTGAAGTATGAAAACCAGATCAAGGTCACAAAACCAAGTCAAAGTTAGAAAATGAATAGTCAAAGACAGAAACCAATAGTATAAAGAAGCAATAAGTGAACAGCAGAAATGAAAAAAAAAGTTTAAACACTCCAAATATATAAAGAAAAAATAAAAGCCGGTAATCAGTAGAGAGACACTAATAAATGAAGCTCTGTAAACAAACACTGAAATCTTGTAACCAATAAACAAAAAGCAGAAAACCAATAATGAACCGCTCCCCTCAAACCAGTGAGATCAAAATCTGACAATCAAAGAATGAAACCTAATAAATGAAATGGGAGTGGTGATAACTAAAGCCACAAAACTGACAAGCATGGACCAAAACACAATGAACGAGAACTGAAAACCAAAGGCTGAAAATCATAGATCGAAACCTGAGAAACAATGAGTGGAACCCAAAAACGTGCAGAGAGAAACCCAAGAAATGCTAACATTTGGCTGTTCTTTGAAAGTGGAAATTGGCATGAAAACATTCTGATTTTGTCAGCTTTCCATTTTTCAACAAAACTTTTATTTTCCATTTCCCCACATGGTCACTATGAAATCAACTGACAACTAATGGTGGGTACGAAATAACAAACAGCTAATAGCCAGTAGTGACTCACAAATAATCAATAACTGGCAGCTATTAATGAATATAAAAGAACCAATTATACAAGTTAGTTAATTGGCTAAGTGAAGTAAAAGGCCTAAAAGACAACCGGATGGCATTTCTCTTTGTCTGTCTGTATCGTGATCACTTTTTGAGACCACATCTGATCAATTCCCAAATTTCAGGGGACACGCTGGGCAACAGTTGAAAGAACACTACTGACTTGGGGGCGGGGGAAATTGGAAAACGGGAAAGCCCAATTTCCATTTAGATCTGGTGAGTAGCATTAGCAGCCAATGAGCCAATCACTCTGGGGAAGGAAGGTAGCAGGGACTTCTGGGTGCTGAGCAGGGAGAATGGGGGGCACATAGACCCCTGGCACGGGGGGAGGGGGAATGAAGCACACACAGAGGTGGAGCTGGGGGATGGGACATAGGTTTAGGGTTAGGGCTGGTTGGGAAGATTCCAATGGAACATTTTTCCCATCACAAACCCTTAACTAACTCAGAGCGATGCAGGGTGCCCAGGGCTGGCTCCTGCCCATCCAGACTCAGTGTCTGGGTGCAGGGCATGTGCAGGTGGCTCCTGCCCCATATGGGGCACAGACAGAGAGTAGGGCTGGGTGCCACAGGTATATTGGATCACCAGCCCAAGAAGGCCGAGGTACGGTTGGGCGGGCATTTCCCTTAACTCTGCTGGCCCTGGCTTGGCTGAGCATGACATTCTGGCAGGGCACGTTCTGTGAGAAATGCTGATTTCTGGGGGCACCTGTATCTGGGCTACCCCTTGCTCCATGGTGGCACGGTGCCAGGGCCACCGAGAGCGGGTTCGGGCCCCCCAGAAAGGGCGGACCGGCTAAACAGGGCCGACGAGGGGGGGAAAGCTGGGCTCCAGACCCCCTTCCAGACCGCTGGGCCCCGGGCCCCCTTTCGAACCGCCAGGTCCCGGTAATTTGTACCGGTTCCCCGCCCTCGTCAGCCCTGGTTCCACCCACCTCAGCTCTTGGTCACCAAAGCTACCACAAGGCTACCTGACCCTCTCGGAAACCTGAGTCTGCAGGCGCATTTCAGATCACTTCAGATCCCGGGAGTGAACCGGGACACAAAAGTCTCTTCTCCACCAGCCCCCCAGCAGGTCCAGCACTCAACAGTGAGAACCAGAGCTAATTGGTTAATGACAAATAGCCACCAGGTAATGATAAAGAACCAGAAATATGACAGTCACTAATATTTGATTAATTACTGCTCACGTATTACTGTTCAGACTCATTGCTCGAATCCCAGCCTGGGGCAAGATCTCTGGGACTTTCTAAACATCAATAACAGCCTCTAGACTGCCCCCCTCCAATCCCTACATCACCCAGGGTCTTGGGTCCTCCCAGCAGAGACCTGGCTGGCAGGTCCGTGTCAGTAGAGCTGTGTGTATCCTCTGCCCCACCCACCTCCAAATAATCTGCCTCCGTCTGCTTAAACGTACTGGAAATGTTAAAGATCTGGAAAATAATAATAAGAAAAGGTGAGCCCCCCTGCCAACCCCACACCTCACCCCACCGCAGCACAGCCCCCCTGCTGGCCCCCTCACCCCGCTCCCCACAGCACGGCACCCCCTGCAGAGCCCGCAGTCCCGTCCCCCGCAGCACGGCTCCCCCACCCAGTAGGAGCTGAGCAATATTCCCAACATGGAGAGCTTGATGCTGGTCTCCATGCGGCGCTGCAGGTCCAGGGAGCCTGTAGGGAACTACAGAGCTGGGACCTTATCCCCATCTGCCCATTTCTTTCCCACTGCTCCAGCCCCTCCCGTCCCCCTGCCCCTGCACAGGACTTTACTCCCTCCAGACTCCCCCATTCCCCCCCCCACTACTCCAGTCCCCTGCTCCCCTTAGAATCTTCTCCCCACACCACTCTCTTTCTCCTCCCCTACTGCCCCATCCCCCATTCCCCTGCCTGCTTCCCTGCCCCACTCACCCTCCTCCCCTGGGCCTGGACCCAGAGGGGCTGGTCCCACATCCACACGCCCCTCGTCATGGTCGCTGTCCCATTGCAACACTCAACCCCCCCCCCAGGGCCTCGTCCTCTCGGCCCATCCATGACGCATCCACAGCCTCCTGTAGGGGGTGACCAGGGCAAGGTCAGAAGGGAACGGGGATTGGGTCTGGCATTCTCAGGGGGCAGGGTGGTGGGACACTGGGGGAGGAGGTGGAGTTCTAAGGGTCTGGGGGTGGGGTTACAGCTGGAGGATGGGACCAGTGGTACATGGGGAGGGGCCATGGCTGGAGGGTGGGGCCTGTGCTGCAGGGGGAGGGGCCACGACCAGAGGGTGGGGCCTGTGGTGCAGGGGGAGGGGCCACGACCAGAGGGTGGGGCCTTTGGTGCACGGGGAGGGGCCATGGCTGCAGGGTGGGGCCTCAGTTGCTCTGCCCTGGGCCTGGTACAGCGGGAGGGCCCTGCCTGGGGAGAGGGGACCTTTGCTGTAAGGGGCATGGCCAGTCGTGGAGGAGGAGGGGGCCCTTGCCGAGGTGGGTGGAGTTTGTGTTGCAAGGGGCAGGGCCCTGGCTGGGGTGGGTGGGGTCTCTGGTTCAGGCGATGGGGCCATAGCTGGGGCTCCTGTCCCCACTCACCGGGCTATGGAGCCGGCGCAGCAGGCAGTTCATCAGGAAGGATTTTCCCCGGCGCTGCTCCCCGATGATGGACACCAGGCAGACGGGGGCGTCCCCCACCCCACCCTGCTCCAGGCAGAGGCTCAGGGCCTCCTCGTACAGGATCAGGCTGCCTTTGTCATCCAGACGAACCAGCTGCACAGGGTGCCCCGGCTCTGGCTTAGCCCCTGGCCCCTGCTGCAGGGACAGAGCAGGGTCAGAGCTCGGACCCCATCCCAGAGCCAGCCAGTCCCTGCTTCTGGATGAGAGCCCCGTGCCCCATTCCCATCCCCTGAACCAACTAGTCCCTGCCCCTCAGATCAGATCCTCTTGAGCCATTTCCACCCCCCGTGAGCCATCCAGTCCCCTGCCCTCCAAATCAGAGGTTGCGCCCCCTAGAGAGGAGAGGCCCCGTGTCCCATTCCCCACCCCCTGATCGAGCCAGTCCCCGCCCTGGGGCCTGTGAGAGCATGCGCCCCTTTCCCCTGATTCAGCCTGTCTGGTCTCACCAGCTCCATCTCTTCCCGCAGGGCTCGTGAATTTCTTCACCAGGGCTCTCAGCCGCGTGTCTGGGGTCATCCTGTCCCTGGAGCAGGGAGTCCGGCACTCGGGGCACTGGTAGCCCTGGGCCGAGACCCCGCGCCAGTGAGCCACGAGGCAGCCCTGGCAGAAGTTGTGGTTGCACTCGATGGAGACGGGGTCGTCCAAGACATCCAGGCCGATGGAGCAGGTGACGTCCTCCCTGAGTTGATCCATCTCTCTAGACCCGCTGAGTGGGGGGAACCTACTGGGTCAGGACCTGGCACCCGGAGCAGTAGGGCTCTGCTGGAGGACGGCTGATCTCTAGCCCAGGTGTGCCCCTTCCTGGCAGCAGGAGTCTGGGGAGGAGTGAGAGAACATGGGAATATTTCTGTGAACAAGCTGTGTGACTCAGTTTACCTGCCCACTTTGTGTTCCTGTCCACCGGGCAGCACCAGAGAGAGTAGACAGATTCCAAGAAGTCATGGCGGAGATTGGTAGATTCCCAGGCCAGGAGGGACCAAGGCTGAGCTCCTGGATAACAGGCCAGAGAACTGCCCCCAGTTAATTCCTGTTTGAACGAGAGCAGATCTCTTAGAAACACATCCCACCTCGAGGGAGAATCCACCGCACTCCTTGGTACATTGTTCCCATGGTTAATTCCCCTCCCTGGTAAACACGGATATCTTCTTTCCAGGCTGAATGTGTCCAGCTTCAACTTCCAGCCATGTGGTCACGTTAGAACTTTCTCTGCTAGCCTGAAGAGCCCATTATTAAATATTTGATCCCCGCGTAGGTGCTTCTAGACTGGAGTCAAGTCACCCCGGGAGGTGGGAGCTTCTCTTTGCTAAGCTAAACAGCTTGAGCTCCTGGGGTCTATCACTCCAGGCCATGTTTTGTAATCCTTTAACCATTCGCTTGGCCCCCCTCTGCCCCCTCTCCAATATATTCACATCCTTCTTGGACTGCTCCGGATCTGGACACAGGACCCCAGCAGTGGTCGCACCAGCGCAGAATCCAGAGGTAAACTGACCTCTTTGCTCCTAAGCGCAATTCCCCTGTTTGGGCATCCTTAGCGCCTTTGGCCACACTGTCGCACGGGGACTCACGTCCAGCTGATTATCCCCCATGTTCCCTTACACTCTGTCAGCGTCTCTGCGTCCCTGGAGAGACACCCACCCCTCCACCCACCACCGGGCTGGGAGCATGGCCGACGCTCTTTGGCTGTATCACAGCACGTGTTGTTGGCTTGTGCCCAGCCTACCCTAGCGCTGGGGCTATTGGTGACACTGGACTTTTCTCTGCTGCCTACGGCCTGGCAGACACCATGTGCCACGGGTTAATCACTGGCAGTGCCACGCCCGGCAGGGGCACAAGCCTCTGAGAGGAGTTTGATCTCAGTCAGACTCGCTGCCGAGGGCAGCTGAGGAGACACAGGGGCTCCTGGAGCCGAGTCCGGGAGGCACCGAGCTCGGCCTTAGGAAAGGCCACGCTCAGGGCCTAACAAGGAAATAGCTTCCTTCCCATCATGCAGTGAGCTGGGTGCTGACTGGCCGAGCTTTCCTCCAGCTGGCATGAGAGCAAATTCACCCTCTCACCCCCACAGAGCCCTGGGCATTGGGTGGGGGAAACTGAGGCACATAAAAGGGAAAGAACATGCCCTGGCCCAACCCCACTCCCCTAACGCTGGGCTCTGGTCCTGGAGCACCAAAGTCTCCTCTTTTTCTGCTGGAGACTCTTCAGTTTCCTACCCTGGGATCCCTCCCAGCCATCGATGGGCCCCAAAGGGGACCGGCTCTATCTGTCCTACCATCAGTGATGTCTCCTGAGCAAGCACCAGGGCCAGCCCAATTCGTTTTTTCATCCTAAGTGGACACCCCTTTCTCCCCCCCGCGTCAAGCTAGAAGATGGGAATTTTGTTTCCCTCCCTCTTTGGACGAAATCTATCAGGATTTCATCCACCAAAAAGTTGCCAGATTCACAGGGCAGTTGGGGTTTTCCTGCAATCCCCAGTTGCTGGAGGCATGGGATTGCTGCACTGTGATAAGGCAAAGCAATGTGCATCACAGGCACAAACTAACCCACGGAAAGAGCCAGCCCCCTAAAAAAGAGGGGTTCTATATATTTGCTTGCTGGTCTTTGGAGCCCCTTTTCCAGCTTCTCCCTCCAGTGGCAAGGGCTGGAAAAGCGGCTCCAAAGACCGGCAAGCAAATATATAGAACCCCTCGTTTTTGTGTGTGTGTGGGGGGTGAACATCTGAGGGGCCGGCTCTCCTTCCATAGATTAGCTTGTGCCTGTAAATGTCCCGATCACGGCTAACGCAAGACAAGCCACTGTTCTGGGTGATTCCACAGGCCCAAGGGTTTGCCCGGGTTTTAGCTGGTTGAACTTGTCAGAGTTTGACAGTGTTTCAAATCACGCCATGAGCCAGACCCAGCGTTAGGGGTAGATTAGCCGCTGTCTGAGCCTATCTTTCTGCTGGACAGAGGGCAAGGGCCGAACTGACCCTGTCCCACCCCCAGCTGCAGGGAATTTCTGCCCCACAGAGAGCCAGGACTTATCATGTGACTTGGCAATGCCCTAGCACAGTTAGGGAGGGTGAAACATGGGGAACAAGCAGGGACGATCCTGCCCCATGGGTGGGAAATAGACTGTGGGGGACAATCCTGCAACCTGGGGGAATAGAGCACAGGGGACGATCCTGTCCCTTGGCGGGGGAGGGGGAAGGGGAATAGAGTGGGGGGGACAATCCTGCTCCTTGGGGGGGGATGGGCTCCACACGCCCTCCGCCTCCTGCTCTTACCCCGCCAAATCTCCGCTTCTCTCCGTGCAGGCAAAATTTTGTCTGAGAAACAAAAGCGTAACTCCGTGTGTCTTATCCTTCCAGCAGCCCAGCTGGCGGGAGTTTGAAGGTGGGTGGGGGCAGCCCTGCTCTCACATTGTAGTGCGAGGTGGTGGGAGGCAGAGTGGGTGTGGGAGGGGAGCACAGAGAGGCCCGGAGAGGTGGGGCCAGGCTGGAAAAGCAAGTGACAGAGACTGGAGAGTGCAGAGAATCTTCATTCCCCAGATCCCCCCACGGGCTCTTTGGAGCAGCAGGGTCTGGAAGTTCACGTGCTTTAAAAGGCATTGAAAGTGCCAGGAACTGTGATCAACTTGGGGGGCCGGACAGCTTGGCCAGAGATACACCCCCTAGTGAATTTCTGGATGTTACCACTGCCTCTCCGTCCAGAAATGGCATCCCCAACTGCCTCTTCTCAGAAATGAGGCATTTCTTAGAACTGAAAACAAAAACCCTTAGCAAATATTGAACTCTTTCCACTGCTGGGTAATGGTCACCTGGAGATAGCTCGCCCAGCGCTGAGATGCAGCTGTCTCTGGGGTGGCTTCTTCAGATAACGTGATCTTATGAATGGGTCCTTTTGTCTTTGGAACTCACTGCCACATGAGCCCTGCTATGTATCCTGGAGCTCTTTGCTGAGGCTTTCTACTGCTTTTTACTCCTGTTTGATGGTATCCTGTCTGGTATTTCCCAGGTTTTGGTTCTTTAGATTAAGGGTGAACCACTCAATAAGACTCATAGACGTTAAGGTCAGAAGGTCATCTAGTCTGACCTCCTGTACATTGAAGGCCACAGAACCTCACCACCCACTGCTGTAATAGACCCCGAACCTCTGGCTGAGTTACTGAAGTCCTCCAGTCGTGGTTTAAGGACTTCAAGTTACAGAGAATCCACCATTGACACTAGTTTAAACCTGCAAGTGACCTGTGCCGCGTGCTGCAGAGGAAGGCGACCCCTCCCCTCAGGTCTCTGCCAATCTGACCTGGGGGAAATTCCTTCCTAGTCCCAAATATGGCGATCAGTTAGACCCTGAGCTTGTGGGGGAGACCCAGCAGCCAGACACTTGAGAAAGAATTCTCTATCGTAACTCAGAGCCCTCCCCATCTAGTGTCCCATCACCGCCTGTTGGAGATTTTTGCTGCTAGCAGTTACAGATCGGCTACATGCCATGGTAGGCAGTCTCGTCATACCATCCCCTCCCTAAACTTATCAAGCTCAGTCTTGAAGCCAGTTAGGTTTTTTGCCCTCACTGCTCCTCTTAGAAGGATGTTCTAGAACAAACTAACTTCTGCCTGAGTCTGTAGTGGGCCTCACACAACAGCTATCGGAGGGGGGGGGCGAGCTGGCCTCAGTCCATCTCAATGTGGTGCTAACTCTGAGCCCTACTAATGGCAAGCCACTACACAGCCAGCTGTGAATGCTGTTGGGTTTTCTCAGAGTGCATCACGGCCGTGACACCTTCCACTCTGCATTGGGTTTGTTTCCTGTCTGACGCGGGTGGAAATCGAAAGAAATATGGGAATGTCTCTTTCTGGGAAAGAAAAGATTTAGCAGATTTTATCTGCTGTCTTGGCATGCAGCCAGCATGAAGCCACTCAAAAAGCACTGAGTTGCAGCTGATGCTGGGGTGGGACATGTGGGTAACAGCTGCGGAGTCGCACTGAAGTTCTCAGTGGGGACCTTGCTGAGGCTCACCAAAGGCTGTTCCAGGAGAGCATCTCCTTTGGGCTTTTACTGCCATGGCCATGATACACTGACACTCTGGAACCCTGTATCCCTCAGTAGCACACAGTATTCACCACTGTGATATGATTATGAGATGTTTTGTATTATGCATGCCTTGTGAGGTGGTATGTAAAATGTCTGGATCTGTTGAACATTAATAACCTGTTGGATTGGATGTGCTGTCATTGTATGGGAAGTTATGCTCTCTGTGCATTTCTGAAATATGTTGTGAGGTTGGGAGATGCCCACAGCCAGCTTTACAGTAGAAACAAAGGAGGGCCAGAAAGGTGTTGATGGCCCATCAGGAAGAATCCACTCTCTGAGAGACTCCTTGGAGAGGGCACTTAGTCAGTGGGGTACTGCCTGACCAATGGGCTTGCCTGACCCCCATGACACAGCAACCATCTTTCTAGCAACTGAAAGAGAGTATAAAAGAGGGACAGACATCATAGAATATCAGGGTTGGAAGAGACCTCAGGAGGTCATTTAGTCCAACCCCCTGCTCAAAGCAGGACCAATCCCCAACTAAATCATCCCAGCCAGGGCTTTGTCAGGCCTGACCTTAAAAACCTCTAAGGCTGGAGATTCCACCACCTCCCTAGGTAACCCATTCCAGTGCTTCACCACCCTCCTAATGAAATAGTGTTTCCTAATATCCGAGCCTGCACTCTGTGACTGCATTAGTCGCCAACAGGGGAGTGGGGCAGGAGAGGACACAGAACATGTCTACAAATAACTTTTTCTGGACTGCTAAGGTGGGGGGAGAGGCCAGATTCCAGCTGGCGCTGTAGGACTCTGAGGACGCTCTGGAATCGGGAGCGAAGTCTCTGGAGCCTCGCGAGGTGCAGGTTTGGAGACATGTGGCTCCTACCTAGTGCAAAGTAACCTGCCGTGCTCCCCCACAAGAGCCATGTTAACAGGCAACACTGCCTCTCTTTCCTTGGCCACATGTATCGTGTCCTTTATCTGGTGGCTAGTCCAGAAAAGGAGGACAAGCGCTCACTCCTGCTACCACCTGAGGGAGTTGCAATAGCCCCAGAATCTGGGACTTCAAGCCCCTAGAGTGACCTCTTACCTTTATAGCTCCCCCCCCGCCCATACACAGCTATTTTAAAGTTTAGCCTGATAGTAAAGAGACCCCTTTTCAACCCTTCACCACACAAGAGAAAGCCGGCAGCATTTGTCATTAACTATTTATTTCTCCTCTCATGGCTCCCAAACTGCTTCTCCTCCCTACTGCCGCCAGCCCCCTTCAAGTTCTCCTTCTCTCCCCGGCTCTGCTCACTTGATTGCAGCAGCTCAGTGGATGGTCCAGCTTTACTCTTTCACTTCCATTCTTCTTCACTTCTTTGGGTGGCTGCATTTGCCATTGAGCAGGCTGATGGAAATACCTGAGTGCTCTGTCTAGGCCAGGGATCTCCAACACGCGGCCTGCGGGGCTATTTCTCTAGGTAAGCGGCTCCAGGCCACAGGCCAATGCCATCCTGCACCCCAACCCCCTGCCGTGAGCCTCCTGCCTGCACCCCAACCCTCTGCCACACCTCGTACTCCCTCCTGCCCCCTGCACCCCAACCCCCTGCCTAGAGCCCCCCGACTGCACCCCAACCCCCTACCTCACCCCTCCAACTCCCTGCCCTGAGCCCCCTGCCTGCACCTCAACCCCCTGCTGCACCCCAACTCCCTGCCCTCAACCTCCTGCCCCATCCTACACCCTTCCTGCACCCCAACTTCCTATCCTGAGCCCCCTTCTGCATCCTCCACCCCCTGCCCTAAGCCCCCTGTCTGAACCCCAACCCCCTGCCACACACCACACTCCCTCCTGCACCCCAACCCCCTGCCCAGAGCCCCCTACTGCACCCCAACCCCCTACCTCACCTCTCCCTGCCCTGAGCCCCCTGCACCTCAACTCCCACCCTGAGCCCCTGCCACACTCCTCCTGCCCCCTCTAGGGGTAGGACTGGGGGCAGCGAGGGGGGGGGTGTCAGTGATGCGGCCGTCGGGCCAATGAACTAGTCCTCAGCCGGCCCTCGTGGTCATTTGAGTTTGAGACCCCTGGTCTAGGCTCACAGGCCCAGCAGCTAAAGCCAAGCGCTGCTGAAAGCAGGGGGAGATTAGCCTGGATGGGCAGGAGTTGAGGCTTGGCCCATAGGGACCCCAGGCACTGCCGCTGCTGCCACCTTCATGGTGAATCCTTCAATGCCTCGCCAAAGGGCTCTTCCACATTCTGCAAACTGGCCTCACTGGCTGACTGTCTAGGAGAACAGAAACCCTTGGTTAGAGCCGGAGAGTCTCTTGCCATGGCTCCCTGAGGGTCACAGTCAAACACCTGCGAGTCTCTAGGAGGCTCTCAAGCAGTTCCCTGCTCAGGCACTTGGCACCCACTAGCAATGGTCTCTGACAGCGGCATTGCCAAGGGGAGCTCAGCACATGGTCCCTTCTATGGCTTCCTGAGTGGGAGGGAGGTTGGTCTTGTCATTTAAGGCCTAGTGTCAGAGTCAGGGCTCCTGGGTTCTCGGACTTTGGAAGTGGGTGGAGTCTAGCGGTTGGAGCTGGACCGGTATCAGTCCCACGCTTCCTTCCTGCCTCTGTCAGGGACGTCGTGTGTGACCTTGCAGCCAGTTGCTTTCTATCCCTATGCCCCAGGGAACAGGGATAATACTGACCCACCTCAGAGGGGCTGGCAGGGGTCACCAGCGTCATGACTCAAGTTGGAACCAGTTGTGCTCTTGGTAGTGAAGGAGATTCAGTCCCCATGGATGCCCAGGGTGTCTACATTGTGGCCCTGGTTTGACTCACCTAGCATTACAGGCTGTTTAGCCCGGTCCTGGCCAGGCGTGGTGCATCTGCTCCTGGCCCTCATCACACACAAGAACATGGCCCACCAAGGACAATCCATCAGCTCCCATCTGGTGTTCAGCTCCAGGATGGATGGGGAGCCCTAGCCGGACCATAGAAAGACAGGGGGGTGTTCTTTGGTGGAAACTGCTGGAGCTTCAGCCTCTGCTCCCACCTCCACCCCCACGCTAAGGGCTTCAAAAGTGGTGCCTGACCCCAGGTAAACAAAGTAGCCAAGCTGAGGCCAGGGTGGGACTGATCCTAAAAAAAGAGCAGATTTCTCCTCTGCCCTAGGGAGATTCCCCTAGGAAAAGCAGCTGGGGTGGGGCGATACAAGCACTACCCCTCAGCCCTTGAATAGCGGGAAACTGGGACTTTGGGAGCCAAGGGACTGGTGTATCTTGCTGGAGATCAGAAAGGGGCAATGGAGAAATTGTACCAAAGTCAATGTCACGGCTGGGTTAAGTGCAGCCAGACCTACTGGTCAGAGCCAGAGTCCACACTCACATGACAGGAGTGGAGAGTCAGCCAGGTCAGGATACTGGAAGATCAGCAGCAAAAGACAAACTTGCTATCACCACCACAACTCAGATGCTAGGAAATCAAGCCCGGGGAGCGGGAGCAGAACTAGGCAGCGCACGGTCCAGAACCGGGTGTTCAATCAGCTTCGTGTTCCTGCTGCTGTCTTACGCAAGGCCAGGGGGCCAGTGAGCTTTCCTGGGACTCCTCCAATAGACCTCATGAGTGGAGCCTCAAACTGGGGCTGAACTTCATGGGTCCGAGGTAAGCAATTTTCAGCAGGCTTCGAGGTGGAGGGTTGGAGTGTGGCTGCTCCCATGAACCCTGCAGACCCGGGTTGGAGACCCCTGGGTCGTGACAGTGAGTGATCTCTCCCCACTCAAACCTCCTGCAGCAGGAAACAGTCTCCAGGATCCTGGAGAATAAAATGAGGATATCATGATGAGAAATAGGGCTCTGTACCAGGGCTGGGATCCAGGGACAGGGAAAGCTCCCAGACAGGCTATGCATCGGGGATGCCATTTCTCCCCCAAGAGACCCACACGCCCCAAGAAGTAAATGGCTCTTACCTCAATGAGGGATTGGGGTCTTCCATCTAAGCCTCTTTGAGAGCCAGCATTGCTGGGATGAGGTGACCTGTTCCCACTGCTCCCTGACGTGACTCAGCTACAGGAAGCGTCCGTCTGGGAGGCTGTGCCAGATCCCAGGGCCTGAAAGACAACTGGAAGGAGGCTCCTATTCCTGTCACACCCAGAGACCCCATAGAAGGGCCAAGGGGAGAATAAAGGGCAGAAAGTGAAGCTAGCCCTGAGTCTCTGTCCCACCGCCACTTCCTCAAAAGTGGAGCTTTCCAAGCTCCAGTGGGGCTGTGGCCCTGACACAAGGGCTTTTCTGCACCATATGGGGCAGGGAGAGCTCTGCCTGGGCGCAGCGGGAATGAGGTGGGGTAGACCAAGGAAAGGGGGGAGGGGAGTGGGTGCAAGGGAAAGAGGTCCTGCCCCATATGAAGGAATTTGGGGGGCAGAGGGAAGAACCCTGCTCCACAGAGAGGGGAGAGAGTTTCTGTGAGTGCCAGGGGGCTCCATTTCCCCTTCTCGCTCTCCCAATCAGAGGGAGGCCACTCCAGCTGGCCCAGTCTGGTCCTGACCAGAGTCTGCAGGGTAGCAGTGGGCCCACAATAGGACTGGGCGGTTTTGACAGGGTTGGGACTCACCAGCATGGCGCCTCCCGCTGGTCGCTCTGGGAATTAGCTCAGTCCATGGGGAACGCCCTCTGCTGGCAGCATCCCATCCGTCTCTTGTCCTCCGTTGGCATCTGGAGCCACGTTGCTCACCGCTTGACACTGCCCTGCAGGCCACTGCCCCTCCAGCAGTGCCCACTAGTCCATCCTCACCCCATTCCGGGTGGGGGTTAGCAACAGTCCTTGCACCTGCCTCGGTGGCCGACTGCAACCCCCAAAGTCTAGCCCCTTGTCTCAAGGGCCGGTTACAATTTGTCTCGGCCATCGGATGGCCAGATGCAGTACTGCCCAGCCCGAGATGCTGGTCTCCTGCTCTGGAGACAGACCTTCCCCCATGAAATTCTGGGACAGAGTACCTGCTGCTCTCCTGGGCAGCCATTATATAGGGCCTAGCCTAGCCCTGATTGGCTGGCTCTAATCTCGGCCCTGATTGGATCTCAGTAGGCCCTTTCCTGATTGGCTGATGGCTTGCACAGCCATTCTGGCCTACTCTAGTTCCCTCTCACATGGGGGTGGGGCAGCCGTCCCACCACAAACCCTCCCCCTTAAAAAATGCTCACGGGGGAGGGGAGGAAAGGGGTCCCTATCACCCCAGCTTCCTTCGTAGTGGGGCCTGCAGGGCATCCCTTTCCTCTCGCAGGCCCTCCAAAGTCTGGAGCCAGCTGCTTCCCAGCTGTAGGGTCTGGGTTCCCACTGTTGAACGCCATGGTCCTACGTGGGTTCCTACTTCTGTTTGGGTTCCCCCATGGGCCCTCCTGGCTCCTATGTGGGTTCCCTCATTTCGGTGGGGCCTCTCTGCCCCAGCCCCTTTCTCTCTAGGGGCCTCCGTCTTCACCACCTCTTCTCTGTGGCTAGTCTCTGACCGAGCCCTTGTCTCAGACACTCCCCCTTTCTGCCTCAGGGGGCAGTGCCTCTTTAGATGTCCCCGTTGGTGGCAGTGGAAGCACTTTCTGGGTCTTCCCCCTGCCACATCCCTACTCCTGCTTGTTTGGGCCCTAACCCTTCCTTCTGGGCTGGCCCGGGCCTTGGGAGTCCTGTAGGGGCACTCTCTCTTCAGGTGCCCTGGCTCCCCACAGACCCAACAAGCTGGGGGCCCCCCTGTTACTCTCACAGGGGGTGCCTTTTCTGGGTGGGGCCTCCCTGCCCCCTCCCAGGAGGGACACTCCCTCCTTTAGTGTCCCTGTCACCTACAGGCGAAGCAGTTCAGCGTTCCTGGCCTCTCGCCCTCGGTGCCGGATCTCTTGTTTGGTCTGGGTGCCGACCTCCACAGCAGCCAGAACAACTCCCTCTGCTGTTCGGCAAGCCGAGCCACCCAGGCTCTCCAATAGAAGTCTCTTTTCTCCACCATTTTGGTCTCTCCATGTGGCACAATCTGCCTAGTCCGCTTGACGGCGTCCTTCTTCAGGCCACTTCCCTCCAGCAGTGCCCCCTAATCCATCCTCATCTCCTTCCGGCAGGGAGGGGGGAAGCAGGTTAGCAACAGTCCTTGCACATGCCTCAGTGGCCAACCAAAACCCCCAAAGTCTAGCCCCTTGTCTCAAGGCCCGGTTGCAGTTTGACTCAGCCACCACATGGCCAGGTGCAGTACAAGAGGGAACGGGGGGACCCAGGCCCACCAACTATCCTGGGTCCAAACCCAGGGATCCTCTAGTGGCAGTCTTCCTGCTCTCCCCTTGTCCAACTGTCTCTAGGCCACTTCTCCTCTGGGCCCTCTAGGCCCTTTCTATCAGGGCCCGCAGTCTGGCAGGTCTTGGGCCAGAGCTGTAGTATGCTCCCTTGAGCCTGCCCAGCACTGCTCTTTCAGAGATGCTGGTCTCCTGCTCTGAAGACAGACCTTCTCCCATCAAGGTCTGGGGGATACTGCCTGCTGCTCGCCTGGGCAGCCTTTATATAGGGCCTAGCTTAGTCCTGATTGGCTGGCTCTAATCTTGGCCCTGATTGGCTCTCAGTTGGCCCTTCTCTGATTGGCTACCAGCCTCTGCAGCCGCTCTCGCCTACTCTAGCGCCCTCTTGCATGGGGGTAGAGCAGCCGCCCCACCTCAGCGATCAGCTGTCGCAACCAGGCTGTGGCCTGGGCTGCGGGGCTGGCTCCAGGCACCAGCGGAGGAAGCACATGCCTGGGGCGGCATTCCGTCCATTCTTGGGGCAGCACAGGCCGGGCGACTTTTTTGTTTTTTGCACTTCAGCAGTTCAGGCGGCGGCAGTCCGAGCGTTGTTGTTGGTTTTTCTTCTGCTTTGGCAGTTCGGGTGGAAGCAGTCCAAGTGGTTGGGGGTTTTTTGGTTTTCTTTTTGCTCACTTTGGCAGTCCAAGCGCTGTTGTCTTTTTTTTTTTTGCTTGGGGCAGCAAAAATGGTAGAGCCGGCGCTGCTGGGCTGAGGTCGCTCAAGTGGTCAGCCCCTCAACACACTGTATCGGGGGTGGCTCAGGCCTGGGCGGGGCCCAAGCACCCCACAAACAACCAGACTTCGAGGGCGGGCCTTGGCCTGGGTGGAACCCTGGCAGCCAGCAAACAGACAGACTTGACAGGGCTGGCTCTCGCCTGGGCGGGGCCCCGGTGGCCAGCCAACAAACAGTTCCTGTCCTGGGCTAGAGCCTCCTTGCACCGTGTAGGGGGTCAGCCACCCGGGGTGGGGTGGCAGGGGGACGCGGTCCCACCCTCCTCCCCCGCGTCCCAGCCCAAGGCGCTGGCAGGGGCAGGATTGGTTGCCCCTGCGTCGGCGGGGATCCAGCCGCAACACGCCGACTGAGCCGCGCCGGGCTCTGCAGCCAGCAGCTCCCGGGCTGCCCCTGGGCTACTTCCTGCCTCCCCGGGGTTTGGTACCTGCGGCCTCCAGGCCTCTTCCGGCTCCTTGGGGTAAACCACAGCGGGTACTCCGGGCCAGTTCTCGTCCATGTCTGGGGTTAGGGTTAGGGGACTCTGGAGAACAGGCCAAGTGTCCTCCTCTGTTGCAGGCTGTCCCCCAACTGTGGTGAAGGGCTGGCCTTTTATATTTCCGACCCCATGCCCCGGTCCTTATGGCGAGGGGGGCGGGGCGATATAGACTCCGCCCTCCAAGGGGCGTGTAGGGGGGCCCTCGCTCTCCCGCTCGGAGGGAGGCTGTTCAGTTGCAACAGAGTCTACCAGAGGCCCTGGTGGCCAGCCAACAGGCAAGGGGGGTGGGGCAATATAGGCTCTGCCATCCAAGGGGCGTGTAGAGGGGCCCTCGCTCTCCTGCTCGGAGGGAGGCCACTCAGTCTCACTACACTCCCCGTTTAGAGGGAGCAGGAGTTGCTGGTGGCCTTGGAGGCAGAATTCCTGCAGCGCCTCCGGCACTTGGCGCACGTGCCGGATGATGTGAAGTTGGTTCATTATGCTGGCCGTGACGACCTCCTGCTGCAAGGGAACGAGGACCTGTCAGAGACTCAGATGCCTCCGTGGAATCAGGGGGAATTAAGGGCACATGGGACCAGCAGCAATTCCACCCAGCACCCGCGCACCTGTGAGGGATGAAGTCCCCCTCCTGACCCCCAGAATGGAGTCTTGTTTTCCTTTCAAGGGACCTCCAGTGCCAACAACCTCCTTGTAGGGGGAGCTCCTGCCACCTCCCACCCAGTGCCCCTGACAGCTGTTCCACCTCCAATCCACAGCTCAAGTTCTCTGACCCCTCTCCTCCACCCCCACCCAGGTTGGGCAGGGAGGGGGCTCTAGCGGGGCGGGGGGCGGAGGGATTCTGGCAGCAGTGAAGTGGGATGTGGGAAGCTTGAGACCTTTCCCCAAGTCATCCCAGCCACTGAGGCTGAAGCCGCAGGATGGCAGCCCTGGTGAATGGGGCAGATCAGCAGCCCCTGCTGACTGAATCCTCCCGTTCTCTCTAGAGCGAGTCCAGCCCTGCCGGCAGCAGGACGAGCTTCCCCCGCCCATGTGCTTCAGAACTGCCCGGTCAGTTGCCATCACCCCTCAGTCCTTGGCCTCCCAGGCTGCCAGTGATGGGAACAACTCTGGGTGGTGGCATGGGTGACAGGAGAGGCTCGCAGAGGGCACGTAGAAGACTCTGCTGCCCTTCCCAAGAACAGAAGTCCGTGCTGAGGCAATGCTTGTCATTCATTAGCCTTGCTAAAGAGCTGGGCTGGAGCTGCTCCGGGGACAAGCTGGCTCCCTCCTGCTCATGGAGGTGAATTCATCTCCCTTCCCAGGAGCACCTGCTCTTACTCTCATTCCCCACCAGTCGCCTTGCTGCCAGGCCGGCGAATGGCCAGAGGATGGGAATGAGGCCTGGGCCCCGCCCCAATCTCCTGAGTCTAATGCAGTTGCTCACCTTGCTCCCCATCAGCTGCTCGGCTTGCCCCAGGAGGGAGTAAGTAAGGAGCAGCCCAGCCTGGCTGACACGCAGCAGGGGGTCGTGCATGGCCAGCACTGCTGTCTGCAGGAAGAATCTTCTCTGCCCCTCCGAGAAAAATTTGGCAAAAACCTGAAACCAACCAGATGTGAGGCTTCAGCAGATTGCCCCGAACCAGGCTCCAAATCCTGGCCTAGAATGGCAACTCCGTCGCATGGCTCCAGGAGGCAGCCACCTGCCCTGCAGAGCTGTGCCATGCCCTGGCAGAGCGTCCTTACCTCCCCCACCCTGGCGGTGTTCTTATAGCCGAGGAGCCTGCTGTCCTGGTGCCAGTCCCAGCACCAAAGGTCTTCGACCGCATGGATGTTCAGGTCTGGAAAAGAGAGAGACACATACACATTGGTCATTCTGGTTGCAGGGCTTGTGTCCTTCCAATCCCATGGTGGCTGCACAGTGGGCGGAGCTCAACAGAACTGCGGGGGTGGTGGAGAACACAGAAAGAGATAGAGAGAGACTGATCCACCAGCCGGGGTCACTCGGAGAGAAATTGGCTGGGGTCCCAGTCTCACTCGTCTAGCCGGGTTCCTTACCCCTCTGGCGCAGCAGGAGCTGGTAGAGCCGGTAAACCCCCTCCCTGGCCTGCCGGCTGATGTCCTCATCTGGGTCACCGATGAACAGAGCCAGCTGTGCCACGTGGTGACCCATCCTGGGGAATTCGGCTGAGTTCTAATGGAAGGGAGAGGGAGAGGGGACTCCATCAGCATTTTCCTGTCAGCTCCCAGTCCCCGCCTGGGCCAGGACTCTCCTTCCCCTCAGCCCCTCTGCAGGAGATGCTAGAGGATAGGAGCTAGAGCTGGATCCTTAGTTATCTCTGCCTGCAAGGGAGCCCGGAGAACAGGGATGTGGGCAGGGCCCTCCAGGAGGATTTGCTTCCCCAGCTGCTCCAGGATGACAGGAAGCCAAGAACCTGGAGCATACTCTCCTTACAAGCGAGAGTCGCCACTTAACCAGGACAAGAAGAACTTGACTCAAGCCAGGCTCATTCTCTGCTCTGACTCTGCCTCCCCAAGAGGAACACTCCTAGCCCACAGCCCCTGCAGCAGCAGATCCTCCAACCCGTTGGAGCCGGCCCCCCTACGCCTGGAGTCAGGAAGCTGGGCTCAGAGGCCACTTACGTCAAAGTCAGGGAGGGTGATGATGGACGTGAGCAGGGCCGCGCTGCTCCTGATGGGCCTGGCTCTCTCTCGTGGCACCCTGGACATGGTCCAGTAGTTAATGTGCTGTGGGGAAAGGAGGCAGCTCAGGATTGATGAGAGGGTGCATGTGTAGTGCTATGCCCCCCCCCCATCCCAAGGGGGCTGAGACATTGCATGCGGTGGGGGTGGAATATCTGATTCATTGACCGCAGAGCTTTAGAAGGGGACTCTTGCCCCCAGGATGATGCTTGTATCCTGCAGGTCACAACTTGTCATTGTCTCTCTAGATTGGCACAATGCTTGGTGTCGGGGCTGGTCCCATCCTCCCTGAACTCCTGATTCCTGAACAGCTCCCCAGGAAGGAGACAGACCCCTCCCCCTTCCCTGGCTCTCAAGTCCTTGGCTGGGTGAAGGGACTGAGTATGAGCACAATCCCCCCAGGAATCTCGGGGCCCGTCAGAGACAAGGGCTGATTCTCTGGGGCCCTCCAGTTTCTCTAGGAATGAGGCTGTGGCTCTTCTCTGAGGACCATCTTCTGGATCTCCCAAGAGGGGTTCAGACTCTCACTCCCCAAGCCAGCTGGGGGCCCTGTGGTTAGTGCTCAACACAAGCAGGCAGAGCTCTGGCTTGAAGTCCCAGCTCCTTCCTCTGTCCTTCAAGGAGGAAAGGCCTGACCCTGCATTGCACTGACTGCCCTGACCAAGGATGGCCACTGGGGGCCCAGCTAGGAGGACAGACTGGAAAATGGATCTAAGAGTTAAGGTAAAATTGCCCCCACCCCCACATCGGGCTCACCTCCAAGATGTAGTGGAGCTTGTCCGTGTCTGGGGTCTTTGCCAGCAGGTTCCCCAGCATGGCGTCCAGGAGGTCTGGTATGACCCTATGCAGATCCTGCAAAGCAAGGGAGAGTCCTGGGTCAGAGTTAGGGAAACTGGGGCTACACCTGCCACAGGATGGGAAGAGGGGTCTCTGGGAAGCACTGGTGAGACCCCCAAACACATATCCTGGCCTCTCTCATTCACATCCCACTGCAGGCAATTAGCAAGGATTCGGGCAGGATAACAGCTGGCTGATGTACCTGGACTTGGTTGGTGTCCGTCTGCGTGCCCAGGGTGAAGACTGCGTGCAGGGTGGCTTGGAGGAGGTGGGTCTCCAGCTCCGGCTCCAGGGCAGGTGTCATGGTGCTGGCAAGAGAGAGGAGCCGGTATTAGACTGTGCAGTGCGGGGGTGGGACTGGCACCAACACGGACGTGAAACTGCAGGGAAATAGGCAGAGGCTGGCGAGAATGGAAACTGAGGCACCGAGCCAGGGAATGATAAGGCCGAGGTTTCCCAGACCGACAGTGGCAGGGCAGGAATGGCGCCTGTTCCCTGGACCCTGCTGCCCCTCCTGTATCTGATCCTGGGAGTCAGCCTCTCCCCAAAGCCATTGCAATGTGACTGGAGTGAAAAGAACAGAGCAGCCAGGAGAGGGAGTGACCCTTCCTGCCACCTCTGCCAGAGGAGCCACCCTTGGGAGGTGAGCTGGGAGTGGGAGGGGCAGTGACTCCCAGCCACGGGCCTGAGCAGCACCGGGGTTAGGGGAACCGGGCGGGAGGGTCTCGGTACCTGAGGTTGGCCACAGCAATGAGGGAGTTGGCCAGGACGGCGCCGGGTGGAGAGTTAGGAGGAAGCTCCTCAATGAGCTCCTGTGAGACGCAAAGGAGACAAGGGAGCGTGTGAGATTCGGGCCTCACTGACACTCCCCAAGGAGGAGATTACACAGCCAGCAGGATCCCCCCAGCTGCCTCCCGCTCCTCCGATTCCTGCCCACTAGTTCTCCCGTCTCTTCTCCCCAATCTTCAGCCCCAGCAATCCCTGCCCTTAGCTGCCCTCCAGCACCAGCCATCCCCCAACCCTCGGCCCGGGGAGACCCCTGCCCCTCCCATATCTCTGTCCACCCTCCAGCTGCCGGGCGCCGTGTCTCACTCACCACAATCCTCTCCGCCACAGCTGCCTTCGAGCAGTGTGGCTCCAATGTGTAGTCCCCTCTCTGCTGGGCAGCGAGGCACGCGGGGTAGATGGCGTGCAGGAACTCGAGCTGCTGCGCCTCGTCCTGTGCCCACCAGGAGTGGGGTTAGGGGAGAGAGAGCCAGTTAGCCAGGGACCTCCCTGCCCCAGCCACACCAGCTGCAGGACTTAGGCCTGAATGGGGGATAGTAGGGACCTGCCTATTGTTCAAATCACCCACGACTCCTCCACAATCAGGGTCAGGAACTGGGACAGTGCCTGTGGGGGGAGGAGACCCCGGCTGGTGTGTGACAAACACCCCCATCTTGGGGGTCCCAGATCATGAAGGAGAAAGGTCCCCATTAGGGCCAAGACCTTCTGCAGGGGGTCAGGATGCTGGGAAGGAGCAGGACAATCTCAGTTCTAGCACCGTTGGGGAACTTTGTACCTTTTCTCGGGCATAGAGCTGCTCTCGGATGTTCATGAGAGCAGCCTCCTCTGTTACCAAGTCTACCCGTTCTTCTTTCTCCTCGTCGTCCTCGGAGTCCCTGGCGGACGCTGCACCAGGGAGAGAAGGGGACAAGGTGACTCCTGCTGCCACTCGGGGGAAGGACAGGGGCATGGTGGGACAATGTGTCCCCTTCCCACCTCCGGGACATAGGGCAGATTGGGCCCCACACTCCCCCCTCTCAGTGATGGCATCAGCCCCCAACTCCTTCAGGAGCTCATAGCAAAGAGACCCTCGCCACTGTCCTGGACTCCCTTGGAGGTGCCTCCCTCCACCCCCGCCCAATGGAGCACCAAGGACCAAAGTGGCAGCATCTAGTGCCCGTGGGGTTCACATGGCTCAGGGCAGACACCTGGGCTGGAGACCCACCCCCATAGCACTGCTCGAGGGCCTGGGCCCTGGCTGTTCACAGCCCCCTCCTCACCCCTCCCCGAGCCCAGCCTGGCTCCTCACCTGGAACAAAGCAGAAGCGTCCGTCGGCCAGGCTGCTGTCCGAGTCGCAGGCGCTGCTGTTGTCGGATGGGGAGCGGCCCGAGCTGCTGGGGCTGGCAGAGGGATCCTCCACCTCCTGCCCTGGGGAGGCTGGAAGGTCCTCACGGACCGAGCAGGGCGATGCCCCGTGCTGGAAGTTGGGGCTGGGCTCCTGGGGCCGCTGCTGCCCACACAACAACAAGCCCCAGAGCCACCCTGCCCGGTTCCGCCCCTGGGCTGGGTCCTGCCTGCCCAGCCGCAGCCTGGCCCAGCTCCATTTTGGCCTGGGAGGTGATGCTCCCACCTCGGCGCCTGCGCCGGGAGTGGGTTTCCTCCGCCAGAAGGCTTTGCACTTCCACCTCCTGGCGCGGCCGGGAGCTTCTTCCCCTCCAGCGGGGACGGAGGGGCCGCTTTGCTCCTGGGGAAGATGGTGGCTGCTTCCCTCAGGCTCTGGGGCCACCTGCAGAGCCTTCTTCCTGAACATCCTCAGGAGCCTGGCCATCCTGGAACCCGGCGGGGAGCAGGCGTGAGTCTGGGGTCAAGGCAGCCTCTCACTAACCAGCCTGTTTGGTCCCTCCCGATCCCTGCCCCAGCCAGAGCAGCTCCTCCTCCCCCATCAGGGGTGCAGGGAGGGCAAGCTACCCCCACTGGCAGGAGTTCATTGCATGATCTGCTCCCCCTCAACGCTCCCCCTCGTCATCCCTGGGGCTGCAAGAACTGGGGAGTCTCGTCCTTTTCAAACACTGGGGTCAGTCACAAAGACACTGGTCACTTTGGACAAGCAGCTCCCTCCTGCGACCCCAGACCACACTCACACCCCCCCACCTCCCGCCCAGGCTAGAGAAAGAACAGAACCCAGGCAGGGCCGTCTTTAGGCCGATTCGCCCAATTCCCCAGAATCGGGCCCCGCGCATAAGATGGCCCCGCGCACTCACCACGGCAGCAGTCGTCTTCGGGGGCCCCGCTCCCCTGGCCAGAGCGCCGGCTGGAGCGCGGCAGCCCCGCGGCCCCACTCTCCCGGCTGGAGCTCCAGCAGAGCGTGGCAGCCCCGTGGCCCCGCGACCCAGGCCGGAGCGCGGCAGCCCTGTGACCCCGTGACCCCGGCTGGAGCTCCGGCGGAGCGCGGCCAGCCCTGCAGTCCCGCTCTCCTGGCTGGAGCTCCGGCCGGACCACGGCAGCTCCGCGACCCCAGCTGGAGCTCCGGCCAGCCCCGCGGCACCGCAGCCCCAGCCAGACCGCAGCAGCCCTGCAGCTCCACGACCCCGGCCAGACCGTCGGCTGGACCGCGGCAACCCGTGGCCCTACATTCCTGGCCAGAGCACCATCCGGAGCGCGGCAGCCCCGCAGGGCCACCTCCCCCAGCCGTCAATCCGAAGTGCCGCCCCAGGAATCGGGCCCCGCACTTGCTAAAGCCGGCCCTGAACCCAGGAGTCCGGACTTCTCCTGGGAAACCATTCCCCACTTCAAAGTCCCTAGGCATAGCAAGGCCAGGGCCCCCTCAGTTCCCATTGATTTCCATGCTCAGCAGCTCACTGGGTCTGGCCCAGCTCACAGACTCTCAGCCTGGGGAACAGTCTCCCACAAGGGAAGGGCTGGGAGCCCCATTGCTGGGACCTTGCCAAACACACTGGAGACGGCTCTGGAGAAGCCCCTTCCCGGTCTGAGAGCGAGGGGGTCCTGGGGACTGTTTGCAAATCCAATCTCCTTTGGGAGAGATTCTCTCCCCCTTTTTCTGCCTCTCCCCAGACAGACAGGGGATGCCCCCGAGGAACCCTAATGCCACTCACTTGCTCTGGTGACGGAGAGATGGATGGAGGATGTTCAGGGTCGTCCCTCGCCCTTCTCCTCACTCTCCAAGCCCAAGGCAGGCTGGAGAGGGTGGTGGTGAGCTGAGGAGTTACCCTGCCCAGGAAGCAGGCAGGGTGATGGCACGGGGCGATCGGCTGGCTGTGAAAACAAGAGTCTGTCTTATTGCCAAGGGACAGAGAAACTCGGCCAGCAGCAGGGGGTGCAGATCACCGCCCTAGTGCAGGGGTGACAGCGTGTCCGGGATCCCGACATCCCAGCACTTTACACACCTTCCTGGAGCCTCCCAACCCCCCTGGGCTGTTGGGACTGCGACCCCAACCCTACTGATGAGAACCAGGCCTGGAAGGGGAAGCTACTGGCACAGGGTCACACCAAGTGTCAGAAGAATGGATGGGACCCAGCAGGTCTTCTTTCCAGGCCCCTTCGCTAACCACTGCTGCACACTCCCTCCCACAGCTGGCAATTTCAACCAGGCCCCCATGTCCACTCCCTCTGCCTTTGAGAGGGAGTGTGCTCCGCTCGAGTGACTGAACCAGGGGACTGGGAACCAGGACTCCTGAGTTCCATTGCTGGGTTTCCTGTTGGTTCGACTGCTGGGTGTTTTCCTTTTCCTGTTCCTGTTCCCCCGTCTCTGGCTCTGTCCCCAGCAGTCAAACGGGGATTTCATACTTTCCCACTATTGGAAAGTGCTGGGAGAAGCCCCCAGCAAAAGCTGCTCTGACAGCGCTAAGCAGCATCTGCCCATTGAAGGTGGGAGCGCACTGCCCAGGAGGAGGAGGGTTTGGCTCTGGGGTTTCACTTCAGCCCAGTCTAGAGAGAGGGGCCCAGCCAAGGAATCTGGCTCAAGAAGACCAAGTCTCCAATTTGTTAAGGGCGTTTTGAATTCCAATCCTGTGCTCCAAAGTGCTTGGTGTCATTTGCAAATTGTAGAAGCATGCTCTCCACTCCATTTTCCAAATCCTGAAGGAAAATATTGAATACTACCGGCCCCCGGACTGATCCCGGCCGGACCCACTAGGTACACCCTCGCCGTTGGACAGCCAGACATGGAGAAGGGCTCTTCGAGTCTGGGCTTTCACTCTGCACTCACATTTCACTGATTACATCTAGACCACATTTCCCTCGTTCGCTTGTGAGAATGTCCCATGGGACTGTGTCAAAAGCCTTAGAAACACCAAGAGATCACATCTACTGTTTACCCACCTCCCCTAGGGCTATAACCCTGCCAAAGAAGGAGCTAGGATTGGTTTGGAATGATTTGTTCTTGACAAGTCCATGCTCACTAGTAGGGTTACCATATTTTAATTTTTAAAAAGGAGGACACTCCATGGGGCCCCACCTCCAGCCCCGCCCCAACTCTGCCCCCTCCCCTGAACGCTCCGACCCCTGCTCCTCCCCCTCCCCTGCTTCCCGCGAATCAAATGTTCGCGGGAAGCCTGAAACAGGGAGGCAGCAGGTAGTCTGGGGCGGGGTGCAGCGCGGCCCACTCCGGCCCCACTGGCCGAGCGGCTCCCTCCGATGGCTGGCCGACCCAGGCCAAGAGGCTCTGGCCCCGGCGTCTCCTGCCCGGCTCGGCCCCTGGGGCGCCAAGTGCCCCCGCCCCTGGCCGAGCACTGCGCCAGCCCCCGGCCGAGCAACGCGCCGGTCCCCGGCCCAGCACCGCGCCGGCCCCCGGCCAAGTGCCCGCGCCGGCCCCCGGCCAAGTGCCCCGCGCCGGCCCCTGGCACGGCACCAGGCCCAGGACCGCGCAGGCCCCAGGCCAGCACCGCGCCAGCCCCCGGCACGGCCCCTGGTCAAGCACCGCGCCGGCCCCGGCCCCCGGCCCAGCACCGCACTGTCCCCCGCCCAGCACCGCGCCGGCCCCTGGCCAAGTGCCTGCACCGCCGGCCGAGCACCGCGCCGGCCCCCGGCCTGGCCCCCACCCAGCACCGCGCCGGCCCCGGGCCCCGGCCGAGCACCGCACCAGCCCCCGGCCCTGGCCGAGCACCACACCAGCCCCCGGTCAAGTGGCCGCACCCCCGGCCCCGGCCCCCGGCCGAGCACCGCGCCGGCCCCCGGCCCCCGGCCGAGCACCGCACTGGCCCCCGGCCAAGTGCCCGTACCGCCGGCCCAGCACTGCGCCGGCCCCGGCCCCGCGCCCCCGGCCCCAGCCCCTGCCGAGCACCGCGCCTAGACAGCAAGGCGGTGGCAGGGCCAGAAAGAGAAGCCACCAGTCCTGACTCCTGTTCTAATGGACAACAAACCCCGCAGAAGTACGGCAGAGGGGAAAGTAAGCCAATCCGGTCCGGTACAGCGTACCAGCAAGAGCCAGTACGCCATGCCGGACTGGACCGGCTTCCGTGGCAGTGATTTAAAGGGCCCAGGGCTCCAGCCGCTGCGGGGAGCCCCGGGCCCTTTAAAGCACTGCCAGAGCTCCAGCAGCCAGGCTCCCGCGGTGATTTAAAGGGCCCAGAGCTCCGCGGTGGCTGGAGCCCTGGGCCCTTTAATTCGCCCCTGAGCCCCGGGGCTCCCAGCCGCCTCTGCAGCTGGTAGGTCTGGAGTGATTTAAAGACCCTGGGGCTCCCAGCCACAGCCGGAGCCCCGGGCCTTTAAATCTTGAAAGGCCCCGCTCAGGACTCCGGCATAATGGTAAATCCTTTAAGTTCCTTTCACCCCTGGGCAGGGATAGAGCCCAGGAATCGAGATGAAACTCGAAATTTCATTGAAACCGTTTCTGTCAGAAAATCCCATTCAGACTAAACCAGTTTGTTTCTTGAACTCATAACAAGTGGGATGAAAGTTCTTTGCAAAAATATTTTGTTGCAAAACAAAAGCATCTCCTGTTTGTCACAGTGTGTTAAATTGTCTCCTCGCACACCAAGAGGAGACCCTTAGATCTCGAAAATTAGATAAGATGCTTCAGTCTGAGCTAAGTAGTTGCTGCTCTTATCAATTTCAAAATAAAAAAATACAAATAAAATAAACTATTTCAGCTATTCTATTATGTCACAATCTGATCTGAGTAAATGAGATAGGACACCTCATATTATGCACTCCTCCTAGTGACACTCTCCAATGGATCTCCATCCTCCACCCACCGTGAGGTAAGTAGGAGCGGATCATTATTATCCCTACTTGAAAGACGTAGAAGCTAAGGTTGAGAAAGGAGAATTGATTTGTCTTAGGTCACACAGCCAGTCAGTGGCAGAGTTGGGAATAGGACCCAAGAGCCCTGATTTTCAAACTAACCATCGGATCTTGAATTTGCGTGCAGGAGGTCAGCGCCGGCCGGGCAGGCCAAGCTTCAGAGCCGAGCGTGGGCCTCGCCCGCTGGCGCCATGGTAACCCCTGACTAAGGTGCCACTTTTGGAAAATGTGCTGAGGGGAAGTGGCTGCTTCCCCTGCACCCCCTCCTTCCCCCCAGCTACGCTACTGGTGGGGATCACTGCCGGGGCACTATTTCAGCCCCACATTTTTGGGTGGACCTCCCACAGTGGGAGCTGCAGAGCACTCTCCCGCGACACACAAACACACACACCCTGGTGTTGGGAGGGGAACAGGGGAAAGGACAAAAGAAGCAAGAGAAGAAAAGAAAGGAGGGAGGGCTGGAGGAAAAGGTGAAACAAAAAGGACAAACCCCAATGTCCCCAGTGATTCTAAGGGACAAAATCCCAGGTGCGGAATAAAATTCTGCCTCCTCAAGCTCGTGTTTTCCATGCCTAGAATTCAACTCTCACCCGATGGATCAGACTGAACAGGTTTCAAACCTCGAGGAGGCTCTTACCTTCTACACAGGGACGTCTGCTTTCTAGTACAATCACTAAAAGGGAAGGAGAAAACTCGACAGAAGTTCCTCCTGCTGCTCACGTATGTGAACCCAAATGTTCTCTCAGTCCTCAAAGAGAGACCTCGAGACAGAGACTTGCTGAAGCAAAGCCACAGGGGTCTCTGAGCTTTCCTGGGCCACTTGCCTCTGTCCTGCCTGGCTGATGTCAGCATCTCTCTGTGAGGTCACCACCTTTGACCAATAGTCTGAGGTCCTGCAAAAGGCCTTTGTGATGTCACTGCCACGCCCCTCCCTTGCTGTGCTAATGTCCTGCCCCTGGCCAGGCACCTGGGAGCTTTGAGCTACTCCCTGTGGATCACCCCACTCAAGGCGTGTTCATTCTAGGAAGGAAGCCGACTAGACAGTAAAACCTCAGACACTGCTCCCAATGCTACACTCAGTTTTTCAGAAATTAGTAGACTTGATGGCCAGAAGAGACCATTAGAGCATCTAATCTGACCCCCTGCATGTCACAGGCCTCCTGTATGATACAATAGCTACTTTGGGGGCAAACACATTCCAGAAAGGCATCTAGTCTTCATTAAATGACAGCAAGAGAGGGCGAATCCACCACTTTCCTTGGTAGCTTGTTCCTGTGGTGAATCATTCTCGCTGTTGAATATCTGTGCTTTATTTGTAATATGAATTTGTCTCTTTTCACCTTCCAGCCACTGGGTCTTGTTCTGCCTTTCTCTGCTCGATTAAAGAGCCCTTTAATACCCAATCTTTTCTCTCCATTAAGGCACTTCAACACTTCAATGAAGTCACCTTTCAATCTTCTTTTGATAAGCTAAAGAGGTTGAGCTCTTTCAATCGCTCACTAGAAGGCATTTTTCTCCAGCCCTCAGAACATTTGGTGGCTCTTTGCTGCCCCAGCTCCAATTTCACAATATCTTTTTCAAAGGAGGACACCAAAACTGGATGCAGTATTCCAATCTCAGTCTCACTGATGCCGTGTCACCTCCTGTGATGCTATTGACATAATCTGTAACTGTATAGATCACCGTTGTGACCACTGTTATATATTTGCAGCCAATATTGTATAAAGGTTGTCGTGGAAGGGGTCTATGGAGAGGTTCTGATTGGCTGATTATAATTATGCTATCTGTATATGTGTATCAGTTTTGTAGTTGACGTTATGAATATTGGCTCTATACTGTCCATATTTCAAACTTGTGCTATGCTTCCGGGGAACACCCCAGACAAGTTGGTGTTAGTTCTGCCTAGCCTGCTTGATGGCCCACTGAGGACCATGAGCTACACACTTGATCCATTGAGAGAAGGTAGATACACCTTGTGACTCAGCAAGGCATGCAGGGACCTGCCTATGGACAGAACTCTAAGGTTTTTCTATGCCACATGCTGGATAGAGTGTCCTTGGGACAAAGAAAGCAAAGACCACACAGCAAGAGACTATAAAAGGCTGATGCCTCATCTCCATCTTGTCTTCAATCCTGCTTCATACTTCTGGAGGGACTTTGCTATAAAAGGAAGCTCTATACAAAGGACTGAATGACCTATCCCAGCTGTGGATGTACTCCAGAGACTTGATTTGAACCTGCAGTTTATTCTATCACTGCTACAAGCCTGAACCAAGAACTTTGCCATTATTGAACCCCCTCAACTTTGCCCCAGCTCCAGTTGGGCAGGCTGGAGAATCTCGGTGTACATGTGTATGCACACGTCACACAGCTGTACTTTGTGCAACTTGAAAAAATTGCTGTCTGCAGTACAGTATGTTTTATGTCATTTTGTCAGCTTGGGGAAAGATTGTTTTTTAAAGAAGGAGTTAATATTACATTCCTCCTCCTCAGACTTCCAAAGCCACCTTCTTGTGGAGTGGAGAAAGGTGAAGAGCTCCCTCTTGTGGTCAAGACCAACCACAGTGACTTTGTAAAATAGCCACTTAATACAACATAAGTCAAGTTGCACAAGGTAGGACAGAAAACAAAGAAATCATGAAGGTTTAATGCCTCATGGTAGAGAATTACAAAAGTTACACACTCATCAGTACCTGAGACTAAAAGCATTTTGTCCACTGCCAGCAAAGATGTCTATTTCGTGGTCAGAATGTCAGCCTCTGTCATTAGAATGAGAGGAAGCAAGAATTTCAATCTAAACAGACAAGGCATTCTCAAACATCTAGACAACTGCACTGTGTATCCATCCTTATGAAAGCATATAACAAGATTCCCTTGTCCTGAGCTATAGTGAATTGGTCTAATTTGGGGATATATATGTGGGGAGGAAATGTACCCTTGTAGGAAACATGGAAGGGTTATAAAAGGTGTGCTTTGCTACGTGGGGTCCTGACTACAAAGCCCAGGTTGGGGCAGGATTTAGAAGGTTCACTGGAGGTAGACAGATCCTGGGGAAGTTTCAAGTAAACCTTGAAACATGGGAAACATCTTCCAGTATAATGTAATTTAAGAGAACTGAATGATTGTTCGTATGATTTTTTTTCAAAGATAATATGAGTCAATCAGAGCAGGATTGAGTCCATCCAAAATGGGAAGCAACAAGAGAAGGTGCAAACAAAGCAAGCCCTGCTGTGTCAGAGGGTCCAGAGCTGGCAAGTTCAGCCCCAAACCTGAGTAGTGCTTGCTGGGAGATGGGATAGCCAAGCCAGCTGAGTCATGTACTTGATTCAGTGCACTCCCCTGGCAGGCTCCACCAATGGGATTCTAGACTGAATATTAAAGCTGGTTTACCTGGGCAAAACTCTCAAAGAAGGGCAATAGTGTGAACACCACCTACCCTTCCCTCTTGGTCCAAAGATGACTCCACTGAGATGACTCTCAGTGCATGAGTTCTGTTGAGTAGTGACTTGTGAGCAGTACATCATTGGAAAATATCTGTCTTAAACTTAAGATCAGACTAGCCGTGATTATTATTAAGTATGAACATGTTAGTACAGGGATGGCCAACCTGAGCCTGAGAAGAAGCCAGAATTTACCAATGTACGTTGCCGAAGAGCCACAGTAATACGTTAGCAGCCCCCCATCAGCTCCGCCCCCTCCAGTCCCCAGTGCCTCCCCCTCCCCCCCCATACCTCCCGCCTGCCATGATCAGCTGTTTTGCATACGCAGGAAGCTCTGGGGGGTGGGAGGGAGGAAGGAGGGCACAGCACATTTGGGGGAAGGAGCGGGGGCTTTGGAGGAAGGGGTGGAGTGGGGGCAGGGCCGGGGCAGAGCAAGGGGTTGAGCAGTGAGCACTTCCCAGCACATTGGAAAGTTGATGTCTGTAGCTCCAGCCCCGGAGTCAGCACCTATGCAAGGAGCAGCATATTAACCTCTGAAGAGCCACATGTGGCTCTGGAGCCACAGGTTGGCCACCCCTGTGTTAGTAAAACATTTTAGAGTTTAATTAAAAGATTCTGTCAACATTGAACAGATGCCTCTAGTGAAAACTGTAAAAACTATTTGTGACTATTTGTTTGATTAAAAACTGCAAATTTGGGACACCAGAGGGTGGTGCAGATGAGGTGGATTCAGCTTTCTTGAGTCCTAAAGCATCTTACGGAGAATCCCCAAACATCATCTAACCCCAATAAATATTCCACCCAATTACTGAAGCCCCCAAGGTGACCTTTAGCTCTGCAACTTCCTCTCTAAGTCAGAAAGCCCCCAAAACCAAGGGAGATCTGCCTTCCTCTCTTCCACAAACAGAATGGTGCCTGAGCCTGATAGAATCAGCTGATGGCTGTGCTGAAACAAGTGGCGCAGCTGCTGTTGAAATTATACCTATAGTTTCAACCTTACAGACCACCATGACAGAGCTTGTAGTGCCCTCTGAATCTCCGTGCAGATGGATGGGTGAAGCAGAACATAGAATTTCTGAAGTGGAAGAGGCTTTCAAAGAGAACAACTTCCAGGTTGTGAAGAACTGTAATAATATCAAGACTATTAAGACCAAGCTAATAGATCTGAAAGCCGCTCAAGATGATGTAACATCCTGAGGGAAAAGAGAAAGGTAAACCCTCTGAATTTGTCCCGAAACTGAGAACTAAGTTGTTTGATATGCCAATAGATTTTTGGTTTGATACCGAACAGGCGCACACTGTGCCCATGACCCCATATCCATTGGCCTAGAGCATTGATTGTGAAGTTCCTGAAGTTTATCACTAAGGAACTAATATTGCAGAAATCGCAAGGAAAAAAGCTATTATGGGGAGAAGCAATAATTAAAATATTGCTCTTCAAGATTGTCTGTGGTTTGGTTTCAATGAGCTCAGCTTTTTAAAAAGCGAAACAATTGGCCAGGAAGAGGAATTTGAAGTATTTTTATTAAATACCCAGCAACACTCCATATTAAGAATGGTGAGACAATAATATCATTCAGTTGCCCTCAGGAGGCAGAAAAATACCTCAAAAATCTGCAAACTGCTCCCAGGCAAGAGGAGATAGCTATGAAATCTGCCTGTATAGAATTTATAGATGGTCACTCTAAACAAGTTGATGGGTGCTGATTGATACTGATACATTAATTCCCTTTTTTCTCTCTCATTGGGATTGGAGGGTTATAACCAATTTACTTCCTATTGCCTTAACTCAGTGGTTCTCAACCTTTCCAGAGTACCATACCCCTTGCAGGAGTCTGATTTGTCTTGCATATCCCTAGGTTTCACTTCACTTTAAAATTACTTGCTTACAAAATCAGACATAAAAATACAGACATGTCACAACACTCTATTACTGAAAAATTGCTTATGTTTTCATTTTTACCATATAATTATAAAATAAATCAATTGGAATATAAATATTGTACTTACATTTCTGTGTATGATATATAGAGCAGTATAAACAAGTCATTGTCTGTGTGAAATTTTCATTTGTACTGACTTCGGTAGTGCTTTTTATGTAGCCTGTTGTAAAACTAGGCAAATATCTAGAGTTGATGTAACCCCTGGAAGATCACCAAGTACCCCCAGGGAACTCCTGGTTGAGAACCACTGCCTTAACTCATGGGGAAGAAGCATCAATGTAAAATCTATCATTTGATTAGTAATTATATATTATCATTGCTGTATTAGATGGTGCTTTCTTATGAACTAATATATGAAGGTTCTGTTGGTAAAAGGTGATTACTGTAATTGTATTGTTTGGGGCCTCAGGTGCTGTGAAGATATTTAAGTTTCACTTGATTCGGCTGCCCCCTCTAGGTGTCAAATGTGTGGTTTTGGACTGTTTAAACAGATTCTCCCTTTAGATTATATGGTACTACTAAGTATTTCTTTTTTCTGTTTTGTATTTTCAGTTATTTAATTCCTCTTTCTGCCTTCCTCCTGTTACCCTCCCATGCTGAGAATTTCCTTCCCATTCCTGTAGAATATGTACTGGGAAGCAGGGATGATATAACTTTGCTGCATAGTTATGCACGAACTGTATGCTGCTCAGGAAAATTTGCAACTTCTCATTTATTCACAAATAGACTTTATATTTTATCCAGTATATTTTAACAATGATGGCTCTGAAATTAAATGTGTCTCCTGGAATATAAAGGGTTTTAATAACCCTCTTAAAAGAAAAAAAAATATTCAATGCTTAAAAAAATGTGTGGATATTGCCATACTCCGGGAGACATCTCTGACAGAACTTGAAGCTTGTAAACTGAATAGACGTTGGGTAGGCCTCTTAGTTTCTAGTTGCTTTAATTCTAAAGTGAGGGTCATTGCTATACTAATATATAAAAAGTTAAATACTAATATTCTGAGCACAAGGTCTGACAGTGAGAGTGGATTTACTGTCCTCGAGTGTAATTCGAAGTTCTATAATCATCTTTGCCAATTGCACCGGGCAAACTAGGATGATCCCATGATTCATGACATGGGCAATCATACTGTTGTTATCGCTGGAGACCTGAATCAAACTCCAGACCCAGTCCTTGATAAATCATCTCCATCTCAAAACATGAATATTCATCAGGTACTTCATACATATGTGGGTGATTTAGGTTGACGAAATGTGTGGTAACTCCAAAATGTCTGGTGACTACAGCCAGCGACTATAGATTCTATTTTTTTTTCCTGCGGTTCATTCAACATATTCAAGATTGGACTAATTTTTGTGTCACAAGAATTGATCAGTTCTGTCACTGATTGTGGCATTAGTACTAATGCCACAATCTGACCGTGCTCCTTTTAGACCCCCAGAGCATGCACCCCCCCACTAAAATGTGGAGATTAAATACCTTTCCGATGTTTGAAACATCATTTGTTAACTCTATCCAGCAGGAGTTAGAACTTTTATTAAAGAACAAATGACCTCATTACTTCACCAGCTGCCACACTTCGGGAAACTTTTAAAGCCTTCCCCATAGGCCATATCATCTCTTATGGCACCTTTAAAAAAGAAATGGAGAGAGTATAGAATTGATACCTTTGTGAAGAAAATTAAGGCCTTGAATGTAGACTATGCTTCTGACCCCTTCCCCAGAAAAACTCTGAACCCTCATCAATATAAGGTCTGACATCAACAATCTTCTGTCCCAAAAGACTGTTAGATATGACACCACAGCCCCTACCTTGGGTTCAGCTTGAATGAGAATTAGTACAGCCTCTCCTCCTTTCAGGAACTGTAGGATCAAATTATTATAGATTTGATAGCTCCAGAGCTCTGCTCCCACAATAATGGCTGTGAGACAGCTTGATCAAACTTGCCTAAAAAGTTCTGCTTCCCTCTAGTCTTCCATGTAGAGGTGGTCCTGTGGAGCTATACTACCCTTAAAATCAGTGGCAAAAGTTGATGTTGAGGGATTGATGGCCAGAGGAATTGTGACTGTGTCGTATCTAATTGACCATGATATATTTAAACTATTAGTAGATCTTCAGCAACAATTTGGCTAGCCCTGCTCCGGAGCATGGAAATATCTCCAGTTTAAGCATTTACTTATGAATGCATTTGGACCCTATGTATTAGGAGCTCCAAAACCTCCAGAACTTTTATTATTTTGGAGGAAATATCCTGGATTTTCTTGGCCAGCAGTATCCTTTTATGGTTCTCTGGCCCAAAGAAATCTGCCAAAGATTGATAATTTGAGAGTTGCTTGGAATCTCCGACCTAATGGAATACAACTGTGTCTAATGTTTAAAAAGCACCTACAGACCTGAGACTAAAGACACTTTTTCAAGTATACTGGTCCCCATATTGGCTAAGGCTAATTGGCCTCATAAATGCTGACCACTGTTGGAAATGTAACTCCCTTGGTGCTACATTAGCTCATATGTTTTGGGAGTACCCCGGTATCAAGCATTTCTGGTATGAAGTATGTCAAAGGACTAATTTGGTATTGAATCCTAAGTTGGATCCCTCCTCCTTAAGTTTCATTCTTGGATCTATTCCTGATACTTGGAGACTACCTAGTAACAAGGTGGCATGGCTCCAACATGCAGCTTTGGTTGCTAAAAAAATTAATCCTCCAAAAATGGCAAAGTCGATCCCCACCAAATATTGATGTCTTGCTCGGTGATATGGGTGACCTAACAGCTAACGAATGCCTGGCATTCCACGGAAAGGGAAGGCCCAAAAAATGCAAATAAATTTGGGCTGACTTTTTAGAGATCTATGATTAACATAGGCCCCGAAGATAGATGTGTTGCTTCTCCTCCCCTCACTTTATCCTAACCCTATCTATTTACTTGTGTGGTCTGATGAATCTTGCAGTTTGGTATATTGGTTGCATTTGGAAAAATTAATAACAAATTATAAATATCTCCCCTCCATGCAAATTCACTTCAGCAGGATTTGTAATCCTGTTTATTTTCTTTGTCACAAATATTGGATGAGCAAACTTTGGTTGACTGAAATGGACAATTTCACAAGTACTTTTACAGTATATGTGTGTTTGTCTGCAAATGCTCATATGCATACACATTTGCACAACTTTGTCTACTGAAAGTATTCATGTGGTCTTTGGTTTTGAAAGTGTCACAAATCAGGGCCTGCGGCGGAGCTAGTCTCCAGGCTGCCTTATCACTACAGTTGGCCTGCAGTACATGCTGGCTTCTCAATGCACTGCCCACCACTGTGCGTGCTTCTGTGTTACCTGGTTCTTGCTACTCCTGCCTTTCACCCAGCCTTGCCTCTGTGCTCCTGCTTAAACCCTCTCTTGCCTGATACCCTGTTTGCTCTAGTTCCTGGCTTGAGCCTTGGCCTGGTATCAAGTTCCTTCCCCGGTCTAACCCTGGCTCCAGTTTCTGACTTACTGCCTCTGGTTCTGACCCTAGTCCTTGGGTCCTGATGTCCATGCTGCCCACTAAGCTAGACTGACCTCATCCTGGTTGGCTAACAGGAAGTCATCCAATCAGGGAGCAGAAGGAATGTCAGTACATGTAATTTAGGTGACCCGATACTAAATTAGGGATAGGGAAGACTCTGAGCAAGAGGCACAGGAAGGGAATAGGCTGCATGGAACCCATAGGTAAAATATATCACACAATCGATTAATTGAATACTTTCAGATAATAAAAAAGTCAATCTGTTTTTGATTACTTTGTGAACAGGAAGAGAGCACTAGAGTCATTGGATAAATGGTTCATTGTGAATAGTTCACCCGGCTCTAAAAATGTTGATAAATGACTGCCCTAGGATATTTTAAGGAAAATACAGGGTAGCTATGGTGGCCGCAGCCCTTTAAAAATCACATTACTAATCCTACTCTATCAGCCTAAAATCCAAGTCATATTTTCTTAGCCCTGAATGCTTTTAACTAATATATATATATAGAGAGAGAGAGAGAGAGATGTGGATCCTTTTCTTAAAATCTCTCATTCACTTTTATGCTTTTCATTTACCACTGAAATGCTCGCTGCTACTTCTTCACTCTTCAAACACCTGAACACATTTACATATATTGTTTTAATAGTACAGCGCTGAAAGAGGAAATCAGTATAATTTATGGAGCTTTTGAGGCTTCCCCTCTCCTGCCTCTTTGTATTTAGTGAAATTAATTGTAAGGATAATATAAATGAGTGTTATGCAAATGAACCAATTAATGCAAAATGCCTTGATTTAGGAAATAAATTTGCTTTCTGTTTACACCAGCATAAATTCAGAGTAACTCCACTGAAGTCCGTGAGCCAGATCCTCAGCTGGTGCAAATAATCCAACTCCTTTTGCCAATCTGACAATCTGGCCCAGTGAATTTATTCTAAATTTACAGTAAACCAGGGTAGCTGAGAGCAGAATGTGGCCCAATATCTTATTTTAAATCAACAGTTTAGTTCATTCTCTTCTTCCTGAATTTGAGTAACAGCAAGAAATATAATTATTCCACTAGCACTGAATGATGAAGTTAGGAAAGACCTCTAGGGAGATCCAGTCCAACATGACCATCAAACAAGGTTTACACTCTTGCACACTTTTCATTGCTAGAGGAAACAATACTTGTCTTATAAAATTCAGACCAAATTTGCCAAAATGTTCTTCAAAGTTAGCACAAGTCTGGGCAGAAGGGCAAGCCAAGACTAGGCAAGCAAATTTGAGTTGATTTATTGGGCTAGATCACTGGGGAGGGAGAGGGGAATTTTGTAGTTCGATTTATTTCAGATATTTTAAGGCCAGCAAGCAGCCATATGGTCATCTAGTCTGAGCTCCTGCATAGTAAAGACCAAAGGAATTAAATATCAATGGAACTAGGTTAATTTATACCATCTGAGGAGCTGGCCCGTACCTTTGGGCAGCAAACATTGCTAGTTTTGTTTGTTTTACTTGGAGTATTTGAATTTGTTTAAACCCAAAACTTAAAGTGGAGCTCTGTTTACATAAACCCACACAGACCTGGAACTTGTTTGCATGCATGAACGCCTGTGATCCACAACTGCTTCTTTCACACAGTGTTGATACAAATGCCATTAACATGTAAGCAGAGTCTGGATGAGCTCTCCCCTGACATCTAGTGGTGAGCTGTGAAAAAAGACTTCAGAAGCTGATCTTGTTTGCATGGACACACCCACCCTGCTTGCCCAAATGATCACTTGTGGCTGGTGTTGGATCTCCAGTCTCCTTGCTATTGGGGCAGGAGTAATAAAGAGTTGTTATCCTTACTGTGTGAACTGAGGGCAGCGGAACTGTACCTGGCATACCCCAGTGGAGGGATTCACCCTCAACTAAACAGCACTCTCTAAGCAGGGGACATGGGTTCTGAAGCCCAGTAAGTTGAGAGAGGGTGGGCATAGGTACTTGAACTTGGTTGTGTGGGCTGTGTTTAAGGGTCCTAGACACCATTTGACCCTTCCTCTCTCCATGGTATAATAAAAGAGCTAATTTCAATAGAGAGTCTTGCTACATGCTGCAGAGCTGAAATCACTGATACCTGGGTCTAAAGACTAGACCTACTTTGGGACAGTGTCTCTATTGCAAGAGACTGCCCAGTGTGCAGCAGCAGTGAGGCTCCCCCACTAACAGCTGAAATCACTGAGAGCTGTGTTAAATGTGTGTGTGTGGGGGGGGGGGGGGCTGAAGACATCTTGGCAAGCAGGCAGCTGGCGGAGAGGCATGGCAAGCAGCCAGCAGGGTGGCTGGCGGAGAGGTGTGGCAAGTGGCCAGCAGGGTGGCTGATGGAGAGGCGTGGCAAGTGGCCAGCAGGGCGGCTGGCGGAAAGACGCGTCAAGCAGCCAGCAGAGAAGCTGGTGGAGAGGGCCAGAGCAGAGCCCCACCGAGGCGTGGCAATTGGCTGTTGGGGCGACAAGTGAGCACCCGAGCAGTGCAGCGTGTAAAGTACCTCCTTATCCCCCCCGCCTTCCCCACAGGGTGGAAGGTGAACTCTGCAGATGAACCTCTGAACTCTGGGGCTACACTGGCCAAGGACAGCAACTGTGAGTGGGGTACAGAGAAGGGACAGGCACGTTAAAGGGACTCTTGGGTTGCTGGACTTCAGACCCTGAGGGGAAAAGGACACGGCCCAACTTACTTGGGGGTGGGTCTTTTGCTCATGGTTTGTCTTTATGAACCCTAGTTGCAGTGTTTTCACAAATTAATGCTGAGTTAATTCCCTCCTTTTATTAAAAGTTTTTGCTACACTCAGACTCTGTGCTTGCGAGAGGGGAAGTATTGCCTCTTAGAGGCACCCGGGGGGTGTTGTGTAATTGTCCCAGGTCACTGGGTGGGGGCTCAAGCCGGTTTTGTGTTGTATTATTGAAAAGGAACCCCTAGATACTGAACCCGGCCCTTGTTGCTGCTAGCTCCACCTGGCAGAAGGGTTACAAACATATTACCTAAAATGTCTGAATGTTGAAGGAAGTTAATTCAATGGACCCACTTCCCTAAAATATAGTCCTAGAAGAGCTGGTCAGAAAAGATTATTTTCCCCTGTGGAACATGTACATTTTTTCTTGAAAAACCCAACATTTTGGGCCAAAAATTAAAAACGCTTTTGAGGGAAGCAGACACTTCACATGCTACACTCTCTCTCTCTCTCTCTCTCCAATTTTCTTTTGGAAATAGAATTTGGACCAAAAATTTTCAACCAGCCCTTTTATCTGTCAATAGCTAAGAGTAAAAAATATGTATGTAAATACTGATGGTTATGGCAATTCTGCCAAATTTCTTTGGTTTTCATTCATTTTAAGGACACTCTAAACAAAATTTCTAGATCTCAGTGCCAGGTTTATGTCTATATCATGGGGTACTGTGTGCAGTTTAATCTGACGTAAAATAAAGAGAAGACTGCATTTCCTGGTACCATGAGTGTCTCAGCTTTTATAAACTGAGATATTTTTACAGTGCAATAAGGGATTCAGGTCCTACATTTCTAATATCTGTTGTGTAAAACACTGCTGGATTATTTTCATGAGAGTCTCCTGGCAAAGCACTTAAGCATTTCAAAAGTGTACAGCTTCTTCTTCAAAGTTTCCGACATGGAGAAGTGTGAGTCAGGTACAACTATATGATGACTTTTCATCTGTCAAAACTGAGCCACAGAACTTGGCAGGGCTGTGGTTTCTCTGCAACCTCAATACCCAGAGGAGTTTGCAAATGTAGATTTCTTCCCTGGGTTCCTGCCAAAAAATCTCCAAAGGGAATAATATATACTGTCTGGATCTGCTACTTTTCATTTCTTTCTTTCTTTCTTTCCCTCCAAAGAGATTGAAATATTTCCTGTTAAGTCAGTGACAGCTCAGGTTGCTTTAGTAAAATGCATACAAGAGGTGATCTCCAGACATAGAATCTAGGCGTGCTTGATGCATGCTTGATCAAACCTTACCCCTTTCATGACTGATCTTTTTAAAAGTGCAGTCTGTATACTAAGAACATAAATGTATGCTGAAGAGGTGAGGGGTTTTTTAGGAGGTGTAACCATTCCAAGGTCTGGCATTCTCACAAATCCAAACACTGCCTGTGTCTTAGTGTGTGCTTGTGCGAATGCGCACACACAACCACATATTTTGTAACAGGATGCACATAGTTAGAGATGGAGAAACCAAACTATTAAATCATCAACTCTGTTCAGTGTGTAAGCACTGAGAGAGGATCAAGAGAGTGCAATGCTTGGCCTTTAATCCTTCCTTCATATATACTGTTCTGTCTCATCAAGCACCTTCTGCGAGCAGAGTTTGTGAAGTTTCTATACATAATTCAGCTGCAGTTGCCCCTATCAGGAAGCTATTTATTGTAACGAAGTCCACTTCCCTTGACGAAGTCCACTTCCCTTGAAAGGTAGGCTATAGTCTCCCCAGAAAAGGATCCACAGATACTAGATAAGGTTTTGGGTGCTGTCTTAAAGAAAGCTCAAGTTCAGGAAATACTGGTAGGCTTCAATTTATAAAAGTTTAAACTTTAGGGCCAACATTTTCAAACTTGGCTGCTTAAAGTTATGCTCCTTAATCCATATTTAAGCACCTTAATAAGTGTCCTGAATTTCAGAACAAGTCAATAGGAACTTATGGTATTCAGCATCTCTGACAAACATGCCATTTATTTAGGTGCTTCATATGTATTTAAATGTCTAACTGTAGCCACTGACATTTTTAAAATGTTGGTCTAATTTTCCAGAGTTGCATGGGATTTATCAATACAGTTCACATAAAGATTAATGGTGGTCATGTGACTGAATTGCATGCAAGTTTTTGAAAAGTTAGTGCTCTTTGTCTTCCTGTGTCTCAGATTTTGGCTTTCTTCAGGCTTTGCTATGATACTGGGTATGTCTACCCTGCAAAAATAAATAAATCGCAGCAAGTCTCACGGTATGTCTACACTGCAGTTAGACACCCAGGGCTGGCCTGTGCCAGCTGACTCGGTCTCACGGGGCTCAGGCTAAGGGGCTCTTTTATTGCAGCATAGGGATTTGGCCTCGGGCTGCAACCTCAGCCCTGGCATCCTCCCACCTTGCAGGGTCCTAAAGCCCAGGCTCCATCCCAAGCCTGAACATCTACACCGCAATCTAACAGCCCTTTAGCCCAAGCCACGTGAACCTGAGTCAGCTGGCATGGACCAGCTATGGGTTTTTAATTGCATCGTAGACACATCCTCAGAGCCCAGGACAACTGACTCAGGCTCGCACTACAGGGCTAAGAATAGCAGTTTAGACCTTCAGGCTCGGGCTGGATCCCAGGCTCTGAGATCCACCTGCCACATCAGGTTCCAGAACCTGGGGTTCAGCCTGAGCCCAAATGCCTATAGCACGAGCCCGAGTCAGTTGACCTGGTCCCTGAGACTTGCTGTCACATGGCTTCTTTTGCAGTGTAGAAGTGCTGACTGTCACTTACACCAACAGTACCTGCTCCTGAAGGCGCTCCAATGATGTCAATGGGACTACGTGTGAAGTAAAGTGCTATTCAACATAAGGGTATCTGAATCTGGCACATAGTTACCATTTTAAATTCTTACCTTCTGCCATCGCTGTGATTAACTTTTGCCCAGGAATATGGTGCAGTTAAGTGTTTCCACCATTATATTCATTGCTACTCTAGTCAATGATTTAAAGAGAAGCAGACTGTTTAGTCCCAAGTCATTCCAACAACTGGGGCAATGCAACTTGAAGGAAGAATAGTACACATAAATAATCAGCTCTAAAGGAGTCAGGACATTTTCTGGAAACTTTAGTACTGTATCTACACTAGCAAAAATGGGACCTACAATCCATCATGAGTGAGAGCACTGGTGGAAGTGGTAGTGTAGAGAGAGCTCAGGCATCTTCACCATTGTGTTGTGTAGCCCTGTTCAGTACAGGGTTAGATTCCATATAGATAGAAGCACCTGAACTCCATCTACGCTATAGCTCTTACCAGTGGGGCCATAGTGGTGGTGAATTATAGCTCCCGTATTTGCCACTCCAGACACTACATAGATGTCACTTCAAAATACAAGCCACCCAAGAAAAAGTGGTATATTAACTGAAGTTTTTCTGATTTTAGACAAAGCAGTGAAAGGGATGGTAACCCCAGTGTTCTGGCTATATTCCAGACTGAATAATTACATTTCTTCTGTCTCAAGTCCCCCTGCAGTTTCAATATAACAAGCTATTCTCTACTTCCTGCCCTACTGCTGTGTAGTATTGCGGTGCACTGTTAAACAGATGCTAGGATTCTCCTCAGAGATAAAAGATGACATAACATGTATAGTTTGTATAGCATTTTGGTGCCTTTGCAAAGCTCTTTTGAGATCCTTCAGAAATCTAAGATGATCATTCTCCCTGTATGGCCAGCATGGTAACATTAACTGATGTACTGCTATATGAATTACTTTGGAATTTTTGTTTTTTGTATTCAGTTGTACTAACTTTATTTAATAATGAAACTTAGGTCACAAGTATGCTGTTATATACTATACATTGATCCAGAGTTGATCGCAAAAATAATTAATTGCTTGAATGCAGAATCCTAATGCCATTCATTTAGGGATAAACTATAAGCCCCAGTAGCTGGGACCGGTAAGATGCACAGGAATTGGGAAGGAATCATCTCCCTTCATCATCATCTTTATAGTGAACTAAGAAACAGATCCTCTTTGCTGGAGCCCCATTAAGAGGAAGTACTCATCAGATTGTTGATCCTCCATTTTGAGAGAAAACACTCCTCTGCAGACAGCTAATATCAGAGGGGTGCAAAGTATTTCAGTGAAATTGAAAATGATCAAAAATGCAATAAATTTCACATTTGAAAATCAGTCCCATTTTTTGTGACCCCAAGCAGGTCAGGCACTAATCCATATCAGCAGGCTATAGAATGGGAGAGCTGGCTGGTGGAGAACTGGAGTCCTACAAACTCTTCTGCTTTTGAAGAACTCCTCCTTTAAGAATCCAATTTGTAACTGATGGTGCATCTGAACTAGGAGACATGAATGATTTTATTTTTAGGCACGTGTTCATCATAATATTTACAGCAATTTACAAATATTCTGCTGCTGCTGTGTTAATGTAATACAGCACAGAACTCTCAAGGCCTAGACTATAGGTTTATGCTCTATATTAGGCCCATGGCATTAAAGACTGCTTTAAAAATTCCTCCAAATGATTCATACATTTTTGTATCCAAGTATCCTAGACTGACTGTTTCTTACATAGGTACAGCGAATATAATGGCAAATTCGATGATTGTAGTTCCATTTCTTTTCATATTGTTTTAAAAAAAATTTTTTTGGTTGTTGTATTTCATTATGGCCTAGAGGCTTCAAGTGAGATGGGGCACAATTGTGCTAGACAGGGTAGGTATGCACAGTGGGAAAAATCCTTGCCCCATAGGCAAGACCGACAAGGGCAGGATGGAAACAGGCATGGAATGACTTGCCTCAGGTCAGACAAGAGCCAAGACTAGACCCCCGGTCACCTGAATCCTGGTCCAATGCCCTGTCCATGGAACACAGCAACAGCTTTAAAGTGATCAGCCATAATTTGCATTCTGCTGGACTGAAAAGGTGAAAGATGTGAGATTTTTGGTGGGGAGGGATGTCAGTTATCTCCATCCTTAACACAATTGACCAAACGGCTCATCAATTTACTAGATTAGCCCTTAGGGAAATGCTCATAACCTCCCATTTACATCATTATGAAAATATACTGAAACTACAAAAAGTGTGGCACACTCCCCTGTTCATTCACTTTCTGTTGTCTTCTTCCTTCTCCCTGCATTTGTATGGTGTATCTACCTCCAGGGTAAGTTCCTCAGGGCAGGGACCACCTGACCCATTGCGGGGTGCTATAACACATAACTATGCTGCTATAAAACTTGTTTATTTTCAGCTAGAGCCTTATTCAAAGCTCTTTGAAGTCCATGGAAAGCCTCCCCTTGATTTCCATGGACATTGCATCAGGCCTTTAATGTATATGACACTCCATTGTAAATCTCACTTCTGCTCTGAGGTCATTCAACATTGTATGTGTGTCATATCGCTGTAAGGAACCATCATCAGGCCAGGCTAATTGAATAAGAATGTGGAAATGTTGGTTTCAGTGGAGCTACCGGCAGTGTAAGGTACTACTCGATGTGCGGTGGTGCTCTGTCCCAGGTGACTAGTTAATGAGCGAATGATGTGGAGGGGGGGAATGTGTTCCAATTTGCCTCAGGCAATGAACATAATTGTGTGACACAGCTGTTGAAATTCTCCCAGCAGATTTCCTCAGGGCTAGAATACCTGTCCCCACTATTTTCTTTCATGCCCTGAAGGGAACAGTGACTGAATGCTCCTTAAATAGTGAGGAATAAAACCGTTTTTGATCAAAGATAGGGCTGATCTGTACACCGCTGCTCTAAACCTTTACTGACTGTTTCTAAATTAAGTTGCATGCTGAGAGAGTCTCCTTAGGTTTGATCATTTGTATTGTATTAGAGACATGTCATAGATCATGAAGGCTGCAGTCAGAATAGAAGTTACCAAATAGGGGAAATATATTAACTGTGTCAAATGAAATTTACATCAGTGAGCTGGGACTCTCCCCCACCTCTGCTGTAGCAGCATTAAATTAAGATATTGGTCAGCAATGTCCTGGTTAGAAATTCAGCAGTGAGATTCTCCTGTCATTCTTCATGTATGGAAGTAGCAGCCAATTACCTCAGGGTATAGGAAGAATTCCCCAGGTGTTTCCTCAAGACATTGTTGCCAATGGAAATAAAGCTTATTCTAGGTCATACTATTCATCAGGGATCCCAGTGCTGGACAATTCCTTCAGTTTCAAATGCTACAACCATTCGGGTATTTACTGTTCTGTCACATACTGCCCTGGTCATTGACACCAGGTAATACATAAGCCTTGCTCTTCTTTTCCCTGGAAGGTTTGTCCACTCACAATGTGATATTGATTTTTTCACATCACCTTTTATAGTCATCCAGTAAAGAGTTTTCACAGCCGTGACTTGATGAATTTGCACAAATGCAAATGTAATTCATTCATTACAAATGGTCAGGAGACGATAGCCCTAGAAGATACAAAATTTAATTTGCTGAAAGCCCTGGGGAAGAAGAGGCACCACAGGTTTTTAAACAAAGAAATCAGCTGTACATTGTAATCTGGGCTATTTTAATGTTTATTGATGACAAGTCCTGCCTAATAAACAGAGGGGCTGTGCAGACAAGCAAAAAACTTCTGTTTCACTCAGAAATGATTCAAAGTAACATTTGTTTCCAAATTTAGGAAGAGGGCATTCAAATAATGGGATCAGACACCCTCTTTTGTAAGGTTTTATTTAGAATTGAGAAAATAATTCACAATTTATTTCATGAATTAAACCTCTTTTGCTCCTGGAATGTGTGTTAGCAAGGCATGATTCCCTTAATTTTTTGTTATTTATTTATTGAACATATCTTTGAATATTTTTGCACTAGAACCTGATCATGAATACTTGATATTTGAGCTGTGTTAATTGTGATGGGTCTGATAAATCACATGATTTTTTTCCTGTTCACTAATTGAGTGAGCATGGAAATACTTGTAGCTCAAATACATTTAAAATTTCATTTCTATGAATACTTACACATAAGAAGCCTGATTTTTTTCTCTCTCATGGCCACCTTGTACAGCAGTTGTAACTCCACTGACATCAATCGATGTCAACAAAGTGACTCTAGATTTGCACTGGTGTAAGATCCAAATCAAGCACTCTTTAGTAATTTTCTATCTATCAATATTCTTGCCAGTAAAATTTGATTAATTAAAATATTTGAATGAAAATTCAGAGGGGTTAGGGATGAGATTTTTGGTTGGTTGGTTGGTTTTCTGAGGGGGAGAAGTGGTTGCATGATTTGCCCAGCTGTCCTTTTAACTGGGCTCAGTTATTAAGTTAGAATGAATACTGCATACAACTGTTTATTATGCTTGCTAAGGGCTCTGTTCTGATACCCCTGCTCATGCTGAGTCATACCTTACTCCTTAAATAGTTCTATTGAAATCAATCGAGATATTGCATGAGTAAGAGACTATTCACGAACAGTAACACATATTGAATCTGACCCTAAAGTATTGCCTAGTCACTAGTGCTTCTGGGTGCTTTGGTTTTTGGATGTTCAACTGGAGACATTGTAAAATGGGCTGATTTTCTGAAAGGGCTGAACCCGCTCCCCTCTGAAAATCAGAGCTCTTTAAGGAGTCTCAAATTGGCTCTCAAAAAATGGACACATCCAAAATCTCTAGTTACTTTTGATAAGCTCGGCCTTATGTGCTGTAGTAAACGCATTGCAATTCTACCTAGTTCATGGATGGTCCTGTTTGTACGCAAAGAAAACACACATTCAATTTTCATATCTGTTGCTAGTGTTCTGAAGCTGCTGACATTTACATTCAGCTCAGAGTACATAAAACCACCAGCTGCCCTGGCTAAAAAACTGTCCTAGGAAGTGATGGGTTAACGAGTTATTTATGCAGCGGGAAGGGCTGTGGTGGTGACGTGAGGATGCAATATAGTTTATATATACATCTTATTTTTATCACCTTAAATCATCTTGAAGTGACTGATGACTATTCATAATACTGAGTATTCAGGAGGCAGCTACAGTAGCTAGACATTGGCAATACAGATTGGTAGGCATCATGACATTTCTCCATTGTACTTCGTGGCATTTCTTCAATAACTTGGGTAACTTGGAAGTTCCCCTGTGTTATCTGGGCCACCGAAAATGGTACATTTCATAATACAGAATCAAAAAACTCAGCAGGCTCTTCAGACTGATATTATGACTTCACCACTGTGATATGAATTGCTGCTACCTCCAAATCCTACAATAGATTGGCTTTTCACTTCAGATAACTATACATTTGCTTTACGAATTTGCAGAATTTTGATCCTACATCTGTATCTTACATCGTACATCTGTATTCACCCGTCTCTTTGCCAGTAGTACCAGAGATGGGCCTGTGCAGCATCATTCTAGATCTAAAAATCCCAACTCACCTTCATGCCTGTCTGGCTTCAACTTTCCCCTTCTCAGAGTCAACCCCGATTTCTGTCACTTTCTCCAGCGGATAGCCCAGCGCTGCTGCCCATTTATGAAAAGGGGAAGATGAGCTAGATACGCACCTTAACATGCTACTCTGCTTCGTGGGTCTCAGAAGAAACAGGCAGCTAGGTTAACTGTTTGAGGCACTTTTGGAATGTGTGCATGTCCGTATAAGAGAGTAACATATTTGGGAAGGTTTACTGAATGACTGTTCATATGGCAGTCTCAGCCAACTCATGGGAAAATCCATATTTATGGGGCATACTAATAGGGGTAGAATCTAGCCTGAATGCATCAAGGGCAGTTGTTGTACCCATCACTGTTCTTTTTTAAACAATAAGCTATCTAATGCCATTTAACTCTGATATACTCTATCAATTCATTCCTGAAATCCAAGACCTAATTTCTTGGCCATATTTGTGTGCCGACTTTTTGTTTTCAGAAGTTGTGTGCTTTGCTTACCAACTGCTATTGTGTATATACACCTCCTGGCTGAATAGCTTTATTCAGTTTCAGTTACACTGTAACATGACAGCAAGAGACCTTTATTTATTTATTTATTTATTTATTATAAACAAAGACTCGTTATTCAAATGCACTGCTGTATTAATGGTAATTTTCATCAAGTTGTTTTATGTCATTCTTAGGCACATCTTGAAGTTGATGGTGATGGAAATGAATACCATGCAAAATGTATTCAGTGACTCAAGTAGTTTGTTATATTTCAGTTTTTATTATTCTTCCAAAATCCTGAGGCAGTGAAGAATGGGGAAAGCATAAGCAGAAAGAGAATCAAGAGCAGGAAAATTCACTTCTAATATAAAATGACAGTTTGACAGCAAATTCATTCAGCATGAATTGCAAATACAGTGTGGAGTGGGGACCTTAATCCGGTCATTTAGATCTCAAATCATCCTATTACATAGTGTCTTATATATGCTAATAAACCTGTGCATCCATAATAGCACTGACATTATAGAATAGAGAAATTCTTAGGATGGTTACTGGAGTATCTTACACTGTCCTGGGGTTTCAAATGTTATCCTGTTTTGAGTCCAGAGAGGATCTAAATCTTACAGCTCTCTTACTTCTGAATATGGGTCAGATGTAACCCAAGAGATCAGAAAGCTGATGAAAACAGCTAATCTTATAAGATTTCCATCGTTTGGTGTTAAAATATCAAAGAAATAGCTTGAGAGAATAAAGAGTTTGGTGTCATTGAATCTGACATTAGCCCTTGTTTGGATACTCAAGGCAAAACATTAGCTCTGGTTTGACTCATAAACTCTGGCCTACATCAAATCTGGATTCAAATCCTTGATTTATCTAATTTAGAGGGAGGGCTGAAGTTGCTAGGGCAAAAAAAAAAAAAATAGCATCTCCTACTCTGCTGTTACCTTGAGAATTGTCTGTGTTTCAGTTTTTATGCAAAGCATTGCAATTATTGCTTAATTTTTAAAAACAGTCCTGGCTGCAGTGAGTAAGAAATCTCTCAAATGTCCAACATACCTTGCATCAGTTAGTAAATAAACTGGTGCACTATAAAAGGTGATGCAATAGTAGATTGGATACTTCACTGCCATACACCATGTGCACTCATTAATATATATGTAAAAAGGTTATCACTGGTTGAAAATGAGGGGGAAATTCATATTTGATACTTTGCCTTGGTATTGATGGAATAGGAATTATTTTGGGGAAGTTCTATGGCCTGTGCCTATATAGGAAGTCAGACTAGGTAATAAGAATGGTCCTTTCTGGACTTCGATTCTATGAAAGGTAGTGGAGAATCAGGCTCAGTTTGAGTTTACTAGTACAACTGTCCTTTTCAAGTGACCTGAACACAGAACTAGGAACTAGGAGAATCTGAATTTTAACCTGGACACTTATATTGACACCATGTGGTCTTGGGCAAGTATCTTTGACTCCTGCATCTATAATAATAGTTACAAGACCTATGGGGATGCTGTGAAGATTAGTTAATGTTTGCCACGTTCTTTGAAAATGTAATGACCTAAATAAGTGCTTGATATTTTCTGTAAAGTACCAGCTCCATTACAGAATCACTGAAGTCTGGAATATGGAACAACTGAAAGAATTTGACAGGGGTAAGGGCTAACAACTGTGATGGTGCCTCTTTAAGGGCTTGAATCATAGAGTTAGAAGGGACTGCAAGGGTCATCTAGTCTAACCCCATTGAATCTGAGATCTGGTGAATAGGTGTCAGATCTTAGGAACGATCACTGAAAATGCCCTGCCTTTGCCTGGTTAAAGCTGAGGCTGTTTGCTTGAGTGCCTTACCTGATCACAACTGTAAAGTATGCCCTAAGGAGAGACATGGTTCCTCAAATAGTCAGGACCACTATAGAGCTGGGCAGGAAACAGTTTTCTCATCCCGTGAGAGCTTTCAAGATTTTGAAATTTCTTCCTCTCTAGAATTGGGATGAAAAGTTGAAATCTCAATAAACTTCAAAATATGCTCTTTTAAAAGAATTTTGAATTTTAAAAGAACTCATTTTGAACTAAAAATTGAAAATTTTAAAACCTTTTAATTTTTCTTTCAAATTGGGAGATTTGTTGAAACCAGCCCTTATCTGTGAACAGTTTTGGTTTTGACAAATCAGCATTTTCCAATGGAGAAACATTTCATCAGAAAATTCCTGACCAGCTCTAAAATCCAAAGTCTTCACCTTTGCCTTCACCAAGAAACCAATATATAAACACAGCTAACTAGGATGCATGGCTGGTGTAAACGTTCTGTCTGTTACTCCTGGGGAAATTCTGAACAACTGCACATGTGCATAATTAATGAGTCTCAGATATTTTTAATTTTTTTGTGCAGAAAAAAGCTTCTGCTGAAATGTTGCTGTGGAGATAGGGGGGAGGAGGTGCAGGGCCACATAGTGATGGGGAAGGGGGTGCAGAGCTACATAGGGACAGAGGAGTGGCGGGGGGGCACAGAGACACATAGGGACGGGGAAGGTGGGACACATAGGGACAGGGGAGTGGCTGGGTGGGGGCACAGAGACATGGGGTCGGGGAGGGGAATGGGAGTGCCTGGGTGGGGGCACAGAGACACATGGGGACAAGGAGAGTGGGGACAGGGACATGTAGGGACAAGGGAGTGGCTGGGTGGAGGCACAGAGACACATGGGAATGGGGAGGGCAGACAGGGACACATAGGGATAGGGGAGTAGATGGATGGGGGCAAAGAGACACATAGGGACAGGGGGAGGGATACAGGGACACAAAGGGACAGGGGAGTGGTTGGGTGAGGGCACAGAGACATGGGGATGGGGAGGGGGATCGGAGTGGCTCAGTGAGAGCACAGAGACACAAGGGGACAGGGAGAGGGGGGACAGGGACACGTAAGGACAGGGGAGTGGCTGGGGGGCACAGAGACACATGGGGACAAGGAGAGGGGGGCAGGGACATGTAGGGACAAGGGAGTGGCTGGGTGGGGGCACAGAGACATTGGGAAGGGGGACAGGGGAATGGCTGGGTGGGGGCACAGAGACATTGGGAAGGGGGACAGGGGAATGGCTGGGTGGGGGCACAGAGACATTGGGAAGGGGGACAGGGGAATGGCTGGGTGGGGGCACAGAGACATTGGGAAGGGGGACAGGGGAATGGCTGGGTGGGGGCACAGAGACATTGGGAAGGGGGACAGGGGAATGGCTGGGTGGGGGCACAGAGACACATGGGGACAGGGACACATAGGGACGGGGAGTGGATGGATGGGGGAAGTGGGTGTCTGAGTGGAGATGGAGGGACACATAGGGGTGCAGGAACACATGGGGACAGGGGCAGATGTGCCTGACTGAATGGGAGAGGCTAGAGGTCAGCCAGGGTCGGCATGGGGGAAGCTCCCTAACAATCCCTCCCCGCCCCCCCAAAAACCTGTTTCATACTTTTCCCATCCACACCCAACAACCCTCCAAGTTCATTCCCAGGCTCCTTCCCAGCAATTTACTTCCCTCTCCCTCTGTTAGCCCTAACTCCCCCAAGCCTTGCACTGCTTCTGAGGGGTGCTGGAAATACGGTTCTGTATTGTAGTTTAAATGAATTATTACTCATAGTTCTGTGTTAATATACCTAGTAAGGAATCTATTTGTCAAAAAACATTTCCTGAATCTTTTTTGTTGTCTGTATTGTTACAGACCTACTTGCTAACAGGTATTTTGAAATAAATGACCAACAATAATTGAAACTGGTGTGATTAGATTGTGTTGTTTTGGCAAATAAAATATGCAGAATTTTGCAGAATTTTAAAATATTTTGTGTAGAATTTTTAATTTTTTGTTGCAGAATTTTTAGGCACAGAATTCGTCCAGGAGTAAGAGTCTGCATAAACATCCACTTAATAAGTAGGCAGCCCCATTCTGCACTAGCTGAAGTTTCTACGAGCCCTTCAATACTTGGCTCATATACAAGGCATTGCTGTCATTTAACATGGAGGACAAAGGTATGGAGAGTTGTGGCAAGATTTCCAAAAGAAAAGGTCTCAAGCTACTTGCAAGGCAGATGTATATAAGTGCTCTTGGCCACTGCTGCTGCCCAGATAGCCTGAAACAGCCGACATAAACATGATTACATTTTTTTTTTTTTAAACCCAAGTTTGCATTCTGTCGATGGACGGAGTAGAAACCCCACTTGCTTTTATCCCTGCTTGCTTTCCCCAGCCTTTGGATGTTTTACCTCTGTGATGAGGAAGGAGTGCGTGGTTTGTCTGAAATATTTATTATGATTGCATTCTCTTTTTGATACATTTATGCTTTGTGGTCTTTTCTTGATTTCAGTGGCTCCAAGTGATGTCTAATAGATAACAAAGGAAAGTGGAATATATAAAAATATTACAAAAACAAAACAAAAAACCTCAGCCTGCTAAATGAATATTATTAAGGTTGCAAAGTCTAGCACTCAGAAGTTAGGAAATTCCAAAATAATGTTGCTTATGCAACTTTAATTCAACCCTTTTATACATATGCACTATGATAGTCTTTAATTAAATGAACACATACTGTTTTTTCATAGGACCCCTGCCTCATTCAGTTTACAGGATGGATTTTGCTCACTTAAATAGCAGCTATTCAATACTTTATCTTCATTGTTCAATGTGTGGACCCAGGCCTTGGCTACTGCACACTATTCAAACACTGCTTTGAAGACAAAATTATTAATTTCCTCATGGAGTTTTCCATCATGCTCATCACTACTGTATCTGAATACTCCACAACTTTAATTCATTTATCTCCACGACAACTCTATGAGCTGAGGGGGTCCTATTATCCCCAATTTACAGATGAGGAGTAATCACAGAGATTAAGATAAAAAGTTTCCAATAATTTTGGGTGCCCAATCTGAGACACCTAGGAACTGATTTTTCAGAACACAAAGCATTATATAGCATGTTCTATGTTCAGCGTACAATCCCATTGACTTTAGGTGCAGGCCTCAGCACTTTTAAGCAGACCCTGGAGCAGGGGTGCTGGAACAGGGGGAAGCAGGGGACCATGGCCCTCCCACTTTTTGAAACTGGACAGGCTTGGCCCCTCCACTTTTTGCTACGGGCCCTGCCCCCTGCCCCTTCTCTTCTCCCCCGAGCCCCCACCCCACAGCCAGGCTGGCAGCTGGAGCCCGGGGAAGCAGTGGAGAGCCATGCATCCTCCACCTGCCTGGGGGTGCCTGAGAGCAACTCCTGGCCTGTGTCCCTGCCCAGGGCAGATGGAGGATCTGTGGCTCCCGACAGCTGTGGCTCTTACCATGGCCAGGCTGCGGCTCCAAGGCTCCATCCCCTGGCTGGAACCAGGTTGGGATAAGAGCTGCACAGGGAGATGTGGGGAGCTGCGGACCTTCCACCTGCTGTGGGCCAGAGGGCTCGGGGGGCGGTGACACGGATTGATGGCTGCTCTCGGGCCCCCTTACCCTGGGCAGTTGGAGGGGCCTGGGCTCTCCAGCCTGCTCTGGCTTGGCTGGGGGCAAGGCCTTGAGGGGAAGAGGAGGGGCGGGATGGGGTGGGGAGTCCCTGGTCCCCCACTTTTGGGAAGGCTCCACTGCCCCTGCCCTGGAGTATCAAGTTGGGCACCCAGGAAATGCCTGCCCAGTCCAACTCCCTCTTCCTCAGGTTTCTCATCCTAGACCCAATCTCCTTGCCCAGCAAGTGCTAGTCTCTTCCTCCTGGATCTCTGTCTAAATTCTAAACTCCTACCCTCTCTGTCATTCGTTCTGCCCACACCCAGTTCCGGTCTCCTTGCCTAGCACTCCCACTTCCCCCCTCCTGCCCCAAGTCCTTGTCCCCAAGCCTTCCCCCAAGATCCTTGTTCCAGTCTTTGTCCAGTCAATTCCAGTTCTCTCTCCACACCCCAGCCCCTTGTCCAATCTGTCTCCCTTCCCTGCCCTCACTGGTTATTAGACCCATGCTTCTTGTCCAGCAAGTTCCAGTCTCACCACTGCTCCCTAGCTCCTCATCTGATCTCAGTATCCTACTCCATTCCCCTCTCCCTCCCCCGAGGTCAACTGGCTCCCAGTCATTGTTTCCCTCACCAGCTCTCAGTCCCAGCATTTCTTCACTCTTCCATTCCCAGGTTCCATACACTGGGTTCCAGTCCCAGTCTCTATGCCCAACCAGTCCCAGTTTCTCTCCCCCCCCACTAATGCCAATCTTAGACTAATTGTTCCAATATCCTCCTTTCCATCCCACCTCACCCAGCTTTTTCCCTCTCTGCATGCACATCAGATGGGTTCCTCTTCCACACTGCCTGCTAGCAGGGGGATCATTGAGAGCACAGGAGACACAGGCTTCCAACTCTTATTTTGGATTCCTGGCCCCATCCTAGCCAGAGTAGCTGGGAGCAGCCGTGATAGAGAAAGTCCAGGTTCTCAACTGTAGCCCTGGGCTGGAGCTTGCTCAGTTGCTCTGTGGGGACGGTTCATTTGCAGCCTGGTTAGCACTAGGACTTGCGTGGGGATGGCGCATGCACAAACCAGTCAGTGCTAGAAGCTGTGAAAGGCTCAAACATGCTCAGTGAGGGTGGAATCTTTGGAAATTGAAGAAGTTTTTATGGAGCATGTGGGAACTACAATTTGTCGAAGGATTGTAATATGGCCAAATCTGGGCAGATTTTCACAGGGGTGGCCAAAGGCCAGACACAAGGGCCACTCTCCTGCTAAATTTCAAGTCCTTGCTCCAAAGCATGACGGCACTAGAATAGTTCAAAGAAAGGATTGCCAGAGTTTTTTAACATGTGCCAAACAACATTATTTCCCCCTAGCCTCATTCTCAGAAATGGCTGAACAGTTTTGGCTGAGATGTTCCAGAAAAGGTCAGTCTGAGGCAGTCACCTTGCATAGAAAATTTCAGTTTGAATGGTTAACGTTTGGCAAAGTGTTAAGCAACTTAGAACAGGATCTTATAATGAGAGTTGTTGGGCTACCTTAATAGGTGGTGCTACAAGGCCTGCCTGTAATATGTACATACACACAGAGACCAGTTACTCATAGCCAGTACAACTGAAAAGATGGGAGAACAAGGTGGCTGTAACCTCCTTCTTGCTCCCCTGGTCCTGGGGAATAACAAAGAGGTTCCCCTTGCAGTCCTATCACCTCAACATGCTCCCCAGGCCAGAGGTGAGGGAATAGATGGTACAAAGCAAGTTTTATGCCGAGGGAATCTTCAGTGGCCCCTTTCAAGCTGATATAAGGTTCCTTTTACTGTGACTGCCCCAAAAGACCCTACCAGAGGTTGAGGACTAGGATCATAATCTTTGGGAGATCTTTCTAGCAAACGTATTCATTCTGCAGAGTATCCCATTTGAGCGAACTGAGCTTGTTTTAAAATGAGAGCAGAGCTTAGTTTAGTGGTAATAAAAAGGCAATATGTCGTACCTCAAATGAGAATAAGAATTAGGTACATTTTTGTGGTATGAGCCTGTTTTAAATCTGAAGCTTAATGTTTAGTGGAATGCATAGCTGAGACTGACACTCACCTTGTATTGGTATCAAACACTAACATTACACTTATGTTCTCTCCAATGGAAAAACTGACATCAAGGAAACCAGCTCTTGGCTTCAGTTCACTGGAATGCTCTAATGATGCTTGCTACCAATTTTCTTTGAAATCCTACCTATTACAATGATTCAGAAATTCATTCCCAGTTAAAACACACCCATAAATTATGATCCTTGATCTTACGAAAACTGTCCATTCCCACTGCGCCTGCCTGACTCCTTGGATATGGATCACAGCTCTGGTACTTGGAAAAACTTTAGTTTCTCTGGTTGATAGAACTGAAAAATCATCAGCCAACTCATTATCAGAGCTGTGATGCTGTCTCTTCCAGAGGGTATTAGCACTCACTCAGCAAGGTCCCCATTATGCCTGTGGTTGCTAGAAGAAGCAGTGGTATTGCGTATAGGTATATAGTAATGTGTCTGTCAGCGGCATGAATCAACCTGAAACAATAGCGACTCTTCTATATACAAATTCTGTGAGATTCCTTTGCTGTTTTATGTCATGAACACTTTATAGCACTAATAACATTTGCTCTACAGGAAGAGTGTACTTAGACTCTCCTCCCTATTTAGACTGTCTAAACTGAGATAATGTTACTATGCTCATTCACTTCTAAAATTATGCTAGTTATGGTGCCAAGTTAGAAACGCGTGCTGCCAGCCATTCCACTAAGCTAGAAAGGATAATAAAAATGTTTATGGATATTGTGGATTTCAACTGTTTAACATTTTTAAAGACCTCTACTGCCCGGGCCAATTTACAGCTGTTTTAACTCTTAAAAAATATCTAAACACATTACATACAAAAGAAATTAAGGAAACCATAAGCTATATACTCAAAGAGCTTTTGGCTGTCTAAAAATAAAAGAGGTATAGCTATAAAATGTAATATCCCACCAAGTGAGGGAGAGGGTTATTCTTGTCTGGCTAAGGAAATGTGTTGCAGTAATGCTGAAATGTAGCTCTTGTTTTGCCTCAGTACAGTCCATGGCATTGACGCTATTTTTATTTTAAAGGTGGCTTTTTAATTTCCTTATTTATATTTTGATTTTCAGTGCATAAAGGATTTATTAGAACTATTCTAAGTATATTCTGGATGTTAAGAGGGCTCTAAATTCTAAACTCAGACAAGTTTCTAATTTATGTAACAGCCATGGGGTTGAGCAATGGCCTCTGGAAGTTTAGCATAAACAACATCAAGTTTGGAAAGGAAGTGGCAAGTAGTTCATGGAGATATAAACTTTATTTTATAAAATAAAAATGTTAACAATCAAGTACTTGTCATCCTCCTGTATCACAAGGGTGATTGTGTCCTGCCAGTACCTATGTTTTAAAATATTGGTTCAATATTCCCAGCTTTGGGACAAACTTCCTCTTGGGGGAGTTGATGTTTGTTGAGAAGCAAGGGTAAGAAAAGAGAGACATGTTTAAATATGGTAATGCAGGACAGGCAGCTTAGTGCTCTGATTTGGAAATAAAAAGCAGTTTGAGAAAGGTTCATAGGGTGAAGTGACATAGATCAGTCTCTTAGCATAAGGTAGGAAAATCCTAATGTGGCTGATAACAAGGTAAAGACAAGTGAAAGAGAGAATCTGTGTCTGTTTCACCAAAATACCCTGCATTTGTGCCCATGGACTCCTATTTGAAGTTAACAGATGTGACCATCTCTCCCAAAATAATCACTGTCTTACAGAGAAATGGCTTTGAAATTCTATCTTTTACAATGGGTAAATTGGGGAAGAATTGTGGAATATATTTTTTTGGCAAGTGTATTTTATCTTGGCTAATCCCAGTGTTTTGTTCACTGTGCTATGGTTTTTCTTATATATAAGTGGACAGTGTCTCTTTAGAAGAATATTCGATGACTCAGCAAAGAATAACATTAGGTGTAGATTTTCAAGAATGACTAAGGATTTTGGCTGCCCAAATTCTTGGGCTCCCAACTCTGTCACTTTAAAGGGGCCTGGTGTCAGAAAGTGTTGTGCACCTGCCCTCTAAAATATCAGTTCCTTTTGAAGTGTCTCGGGTTGGGGCACCCAAAAATCACTACTCACTTTTGAAAATTTAGGCCTGTTAAAAATACAGGGACTCATGTACTGCTTCTGGTGTAAAACTAATACTTCAATCTCACAATAAAGTCTACTAGTGTAGACTGTTATGCTCCCACAGAGTGAAATTCTGGTCCCATAGAAATCAATGGCAAATCTTCTATTGACTTGAATGGGGCCAGAATTTCACTCCAGGAAGTTCTGTTTGCACTCCATTGGGAGTGTGTCAGTGTCCTCACTTGTGGGCCCCGTAGCAGGACTGCAACCTAAATGTGTTCTAAAATAAATGTAAGACCATAATCAGTTGAAATTACATTGACTTCCAAAGAGCTGAGCTGAATTTCACCTTCTGTGTCACAGTAACATTTGGAGAGAAGAGATATCTTTCTCACTAGATACTGTAGAAATCTTGTGGAGGGGGAAAAATCTTTTGTTCCAACCTTTTCTGTAAAAAGTAAACTCTTAGCAAATTTCTAAGATGTGTAATATTTGGTGACTGTTGTAGGAAATGGCATATCAATAAGAAACATTTTTCTGAATTGTTCAGAGTTCCACACTCTTCGTATAGTATTTGTGTAATTGGAAGCTTTGCCCCATTTGAATTGGCTCACTGAAGCTGATCTTGGAAAGAGTTTTTTCCTTCAAAGTCTAGTTGTCTATAAACCTAGTACAAGCTTAATGGGTGAATTAAATGAATTCAGAACTTATGAAAAAATGCTGGACTGGCAGCTTAGTAGACTGAATTCCTCTATACAGACACAGAAAATGAGAACAGAGGAAACATCCGTGCACTTTCTTCCACACGCTTCTCCACCAAGGTACTTTGACAATGCCAGGAAGAAGGCAGGTTAGACTCGATGCTGTTCTTCCAGTCCTTGGTGAGTGCTAACACTGCCAGCAAAGGTGCTTATCAGTGCAATATAATAAAAATTGCATTGGTAGTTTTGTGCATAATGGATTGCTGTCTCCTTAGAACAGCTTGGAGACTACCAGCTCTTTTGCTTCTGACTGGACTCAGAATTTTCAAGAGAGCTGACAGGGGCTTGCTGAAGTAATGGCCACAAAATCAGAAGAAATATGGTCTTGTGGTTACGGCATCAGCCTGTGACTGAGGTGATCTGGGTTTTGTTCCTGGCTGGGCTCTGGACTTCCTGTGTGACCATGGGCAAGTCATTTCGTCTCTATGAGGGGGATTTTCAAAAGTGCTCAGCACTGGCCTAATTCTGTTCCCATTGAAGTCAATGTGAATTTCACTGTTGATTTCACTGAGAGCAGAGTTAGGCCAATGCTGAGTGTTTTTGAAACTCTACTTTCTGTGCCTCAGTTCCCCATGTGTAAAATTGGAGCTACCACTCTTCCTGAATGAAATGCTGTGAGGATTAAATCATTAACTTCTTTGAGGTGCTCAGATACTGTAGTGCTGAGTCCCATAGAAAGTCATATATGCAAATGAAGAAATATGGTCTTGTGGTTACGGCATCAGCCTGTGACTGAGGTGATCTGGGTTTTGTTCCTGGCTGGGCTCTGGACTTCCTGTGTGACCATGGGCAAGTCATTTCGTCTCTATGAGGGGGATTTTCAAAAGTGCTCAGCACTGGCCTAATTCTGTTCCCATTGAAGTCAATGTGAATTTCACTGTTGATTTCACTGAGAGCAGAGTTAGGCCAATGCTGAGTGTTTTTGAAACTCTACTTTCTGTGCCTCAGTTCCCCATGTGTAAAATTGGAGCTACCACTCTTCCTGAATGAAATGCTGTGAGGATTAAATCATTAACTTCTTTGAGGTGCTCAGATACTGTAGTGCTGAGTCCCATAGAAAGTCATATATGCAAATGAAGAAAGAATATGGAAAAGTTGGAGAATTGCTCCTTTAAGGTTTCTGCCAGAAGCTCACAGGATTTCATGCTCTTTTTCATTAATCAACATTTCAACAGCCTCATTTAATCTCTGATATTTCATGTGTGACATAGAGTTATAGAACTCTGAAACTAAGACTGGCTTTTAACTATAATTCTGGGAAAGGAACAGCAGCCCCGATGAAAAACTGCACAAAAGAACATTACTAATGACATGCCACTTATGAAATTGATGCAACAAGATGGAACACTACAAGATTTTGCAGAGAAGGCTCACAATAAAATGATCCCTCTGGCTATAATTTTGAAAGAAACATCAGAAAAGCCATATCAGAGCCTACCCTTGGACCTTCTAGTCCATTGTCCTCTCTCTGACAGTGGCCTGGACCAGATGCTTCATAGGAAGGTGTAAGATACCTCAGCATAGACAGTTTTAGAATACTCTGCTTATAGGGGTAGTTTCTTCCTGACCCCATCGGTTAATGGTTGGCTCCTGGCCTGAAGCCTGAGAGTTTATCAATTAATTTTAAAATAAATCTGGGGTAGCTGTGGAAGTAAGTTTATATTAATGGCCAATCCTTTCTTTCAATCCTACTAAGCTCTTGCACTCAGTGTAATCTTGTGACAGTGAGTTCTATGGTTAATTATGCACTGAGGAAAATAGTATTTTCTTTTAATAGCTTTTAACTTTGTCTTTTCTTTGTCACTGGCAGCACCTTTTTTGCATGTTTTGACAGGGTGACTAGGAGCACTCCGTTTACAAAATAATGAATGGTAAAGATGAGGCATACTGCTCCCATGCTTGTCCCTCTCCTTTCTGAGCAGAACGGGACTAGATCCTGGGCTACGGCCAAGAACTGCACTGTGAAACTTCATAGGAGTCTGGATGCAAAGATGGTCTTTGCTCTCCCTTGATTCTAGGCCAGCTCTGTTCCAGGCAGCTCTAAGTTACACCAGCTACCAATAGCCCAAAGGGCTAGTTGCAGGAGAGTAAGCCCTCTACACCAGCAGCAAAAAAAGGTTAGTATAGTGGCCACCATGCTGCTTTTGTGTCTTGGGAGGATCCCATGTTTTGGATAGGCCAGAGGAGACTTCCAAAGGCACAAAGGGCAAATGGACACCCAGTTCCCAAAATTGAGCTGATTTTCAGTGGCACTCATACTGCCCGGGTCCTCGCCAGCGGTCCAGGGGGCTCTGCATTTTAATTTAATTTTAAATGAAGCTTTTTAAACATTTTAAAAACCTTATTTACTTTACATACAACAATAGTTTAGTTACATATTATAGACTTATAGAAAGAGATCTTCTAAAAATGTTAAAATGTATTACTGGCACGCAAAACCTTAAATTAGAGTGAATAAATGAAGACTCAGCACACCACTTCTGAAAGGTTGCCGACCCCTGCTCTAACTAGTTCATCAGCCATCTGTGAGTACCCTTTTAATTTCTGCTATATCTATTTTGAGATAGGGTGACCAAAACCGAACAAAATATTCCAGATGAGAGGTGATGGTATATAATGGTATTATAATATTTTCAGTATTAGTCTCCAGCCTACTCCTTATGTAACCTAATATTTTGCTAGCTTTTTTTGACCATGAGTACACAGTGAACAGATGTATATCCATTATCATGCAGGTCTCTTTCCATAGTGGTCACAGTTCCTTTAGAACCCAAGTCATTTTGGTTGTAGTTTAAAGGAAATACAAGCTTCCAAGATGTTAAATCCAACCAACTATCCCCTAGAAATGTAAATGAAAAAAACCCCACAGCTATCAGTAATCTTTTCTGGTCAAGGTAGCTAGCAATGACATCAAAACCACATGAATGCTCTGGAGAGTGTAAAGGAACTCAACCACTGAAAATTGACTCTGAAGGATTATTACAGGCTCATTCATCTGTTGATTATCAATGAAATCTGAGCCTTGTACCAACTTGCCAAAGGTACTTTTGACCCATTAACACATCATCATAATTCTGCAATAGCCTGAAAAAGGGGAGGAAAAGCCCACAAAAATATTTTCCCTTGACTGTAACTTGATTTGGTAAGTGATAATCTATTCTGAATGCAATTTATATATGTCTTGTTATGACAGTGGCCTTAGATAACTAATTAATTAACATGTTTACAGCAAAGTTTGTGTCAGTGCTTTTATCATAAACCCCAAGTATTCTAGAGGTCAGGAATGAATGGCAGAGTAAGCGAGGCTTTTTAGACTTGTCTCTTTGAACTCCTATGCCTCTCACCTCTTCCATGATCTGTAAATCTACCCGCCGTTACCTCCAAAACATTTCCCCACTGAAAATGTCCATGACCATTTCTCAATTCCTCCTTTGATTCATGGGTTCATAAAATCTTCACTGTCCTTCCTCCCACCCTAAACGGTCCCCACTAGAGCCAGTTCAACCCACTTCAGTCCATCCTGGAAGCACAAATCTCATCCTCTGTGATAATGACTGGCTCCCTGGACATTTCAGAACCCAGTATAAAACATTATTCTTTCAGGTCTTCAGGACCCTCTCTGGCTTGACTTTCCTCACCAATCTGATCTCATTCATCTCTCTTCCTATTTTTGAGGACTTTCCCTCCACTACTCGTGACAGAATTGGTTCTGTTCCCCCACGCTTCCCCCTCATTCATTTCAATTCATTGAGACTTTATCGCCATGACAAACTATACAAGTGTTGCCAAAGTGCAGGAAAAAGACATACCTCTCAGAGGTCTATCAGAGGCTTGGTATGACCCATTCAGGATAGGGTTACATGCTGTGTTTGGGTTTGATGCTGGTGACTTACAGAGCTACCTCTCTACTCCATACCTGTTTCCTTCTGTCCAAACTAAAATCTCACTTTGTGTCTCTGACATCTTCTTGTGGATCTCTAGCCATCAGCACAAGCTCAACAAGGCTAAAAACAGAGCTCTTAATCTTTCCCTCCCCCAAGATCTCCCCACTACTTCCTTTTTTGGTCATTGTAGACAACACCACGATCCTGCCTGTCACTCAGGCCTATCACAGGGGCCATCATTTCGATTCAGACTACTGTCTAGGTCCCCACATCCAGGCCATGTCTAAGTCTTGCAATTCTTTCTGCTTAACAAGTTTAAGGTATGGCCTTCCTATCTATCACACAGCTAAAGTTCTCATCTGGGCTCTCGTCTTCTATCTAAATTACTGCAACATCCTTTTCTTTGCCCTTGACAAATGCAAACTTGCCCCATTCGTATCCATTCAGAATGCTGCTGCATTGTGACCATGTCATTCCTCTCTTTGAATTCCTCCACTAGCTACCTCTTCTCTATCGGCCAAGAATAAGTCACTTGTCTTCACTTTCAAGCTTTCCCTGCCCTAACTATCATATCTTCTTCACTATCAAGATATTGACTCCCACCTCTGACATGAGGCCAGCTTCCAATCCCCACAAGCATAAATATCTGCAAAGCTACCACATTTTCTGCCTTCGCAACTCTCCTTAAACCTGAGCTTTGTCATGATCCCTACAGAAAACCTGACAACAATGTGATGTGTTGGGGATCACCCAGATCCATAAGGAATTCTGTCACTGCCCGCCCTGTAACCTTAATGCTATGCTGCTATGGTTCAGATCCCTACAAGCGCAAGTTCTCACCCTGGCTTCCACCAGCCTATTTACTGCTTGCAGGGTGACACCAATAGCTCTTTAAATCCTGAGTCTCTCCAAATCCACTCTCCATGAGTTTTTAAGTACCAGACTCTCAGATCATTTCCCCCTGCACAAGCCCCCCAGTTATCAGTTCAGTTTTGCACCCACACTCCACACAGTTGCACAACAGACTGTTAGAGGGTTTGCACAACAAAGACCTGCCCTTCAGCTTCCTGTTGCCAAACCTCAGACACAAGCCTTCCTTTAAAAGGCTTTATTCTCTTTTCCCTTAGCCCATGGTGATTCACTTTTATTCAGAGTGTGGAAACCCCTCTTGATTTGGGAGCAGGTATGTCTCAATGTCATTCCATTAACTTCAGTTGTCCACCATTGTCCTTTCCTGGGCTGATGAGTACTTGAAGTTGGTTTCATGTAAACAACTGGCTTGGGAGGTGCTTCTTGCTGTCTGGTGGTGTCAGAGCAGTACACAAGTGATGTGACCTACTAGTCAGAGCTCAGAGTAGAGTCAGGGTCATGGGTAGTCGTGCCCAAGGTCCAGCCAGAGTCAGAGTTAGAAGCCACGCCCAGGGTTAAACTGAAGTCAAAGTCAGAGTTGCACTAACGGTCAAGCCAAAGTCAATAATTGGAGTTAGGGCTTGGGAGCAGGAACAAGGTGAGGTAACCGGCCCAATGAATCTAGTTCACTTGTATTTGAAGGTATGTACTGTGATTAGCTGTGAAGTGTTTCACGGTACTTTTGAGTGGAAGATGGTATACAATAATACTTTGTGTTGTACTCTGAAAGCTGGCGCTGTGGAGCCCACAAGAGACAGGCTGTAGCAAATGGAAGTGATGCAAAAATGACAGGGGTGGTGGTGGTGGTGGTGGTGGTAAGGGAATACGCAAGTGAATGAAAAAGAGTGAGAGAGAATGTGTGAATGGATAGGAGAATGTGTAAATGGCCTGATGAATGATGAGAGAATGTGTGAGTGAATTAAAGAACTGTGAGCTGATAGATGGGAGAGTGGGTGGGTAAACCCTTGAACCAACTGTACTGAGTATTGATAGACTAGTCATGTAGGGCTGCAGTGGAACCTAGCAGAGAGAGCAGACAAAGAATAGAGGTATCGGGGGCAACATTGCGGAGGCACTCAGCACTAGAGTGGCAGACAGAACAGCTGAAGGAAGGGCTCAGATTTCTGAGGCCCACACCAAAAGAATAGTGCTGGGCAGTTAGTTAAAGGAGAAAGGCCATAGTGGAGCATATAAAGAAGACGTGGAACACTTTCTAACCCCTGAATAAAAAGCACTGTGACATAAAGAGGGAAGACAAGCAATAGCAAAACATCTTGCAGAACATTCAGCTATTTTTACAAGCTTCTATCAGGGAAAATATAGGGGCAGAAAGAGGAGACAAGCTGCTCACCCTAGGGTGGTAATGACAATGAAAAGAAAATGATTGTCCCCATGAATCCTTTGGGGAACATTATTTATTGCAAGTCACCGGTTGCTTAGGCCAGAGGGGATGTTATCAGATGAGAGAGATTTTCTTCTGGCATCTTATTGAGGCCCAATTTTCTGAATGCAGCCTCTAATTTTGCACACGCTAATTTGCATGCTTAGTAAATTGCACACACAGTATTCCCCGTGCTATTAGATCAGAACAGGGAGATGTAATAGACTTTGACTTTGGCCAGATGGGTACAAGGATGATATTGACAACTGGGAGAGAGTACAACAAAGTTATCAGAGCAGGGTGGAAAGGACTGACTCATGAGCAATGATTGCAACAGCTAAGTATGTGTGAGTGATGGCGGAGACCTTGGCTACACTTGCAGCTGTACAGCGCTGTGAGGTAAACCTGTCTTTGTACAGCTGAGTAGGGAAAAGCGCTGCAGTCTGTCCACACTGCCAGCTGCCAGCCACAGTTGCGCTGTAACTTGCAAGTGTAGCCACGGCCTAAGAGAAGATTAAGAATTTCCTCACTTATACCAGTTTTACCCCCTTGTAGCTCCATTTACATCAGCGGAGTTACTCCTGATTTACACCATTGTGAGCAAGAGGAGAGTAGTCTTTGCCACCAGGCAGAATATCCTGTGTACATGGATTCCTAGAGCTGTAGAAACCAGCAAGGGCAATGGAGGCATGCTGGCAACTGACCGCTTTATCAGTCTCCTTATGATTTGCTAAATGTTAGGCACAAGTTATAACTCATTCCCATTATTCAAGCCAAAGAGAGAGCTCCTGTAATAACTCACCACTGACTGAACTCAGTGAAAGTAACACAATAAATCCAGAACACAATAAGATTTACAACCAACGTTTGTTTATTTTTCTTTATAATTTATGGGTGATGTATTTTGTTGGAGTAAATGACAAATCCTGAAGCCATCCTATTTGATTGCTATAACCAATCAATATTATTAAAAACATGAACACTTCAGTGTGTGAGTGACAATTCATAACACTGCATGTAGCAGGCTTTTTCCAGATATGACCCTTAGTAGATAGTCAGGCGGTAATGGCGGTGACTATTAAAGTGGCACTAAATGTTGGCCCTGCTGTGATAGTTGCCTTCTAAGAAAAGGAAAGGGTAGAATTTTTTGTAATATATTCTTGAAAAATACTGTTCATTTCCTGAGCTAAGTACAATCTGCTATGTGAAACAGCTAACAAAAGGAGAATACTCTCTGTCAGTTTCACACACAGAGATACATACAGGGAGGATAAAGGCTAGTAATTGAGATCAGGGGACTGAGTGCTAGACTGGGACTGCATGTATCTTACTAGTTTTGTTCTTCTACAGTGTGAAATTAACTTTTTTGGTCTATTTTGATTCTCATGGGCTTGTACCACTTGAGTTTTCTTTAAAAGTTTAGATTTATTCCAACCCAAAATGGTGTGAAACCAGCAGTATTTTGTTGAGCATTACTCATTGTCTATAGGTTAATGAGATTTTGATCCGTGTGGCTGGAAATTGAAAGTGGAAGTAGCTAAATGGATGATCCTAGTTCTCCTCTCTGTGCATCACAAACACACCACACAGTTAAAGATGATTGGCAATCTATGCTTCAGAGAGATCCAAGACTAGAATAATAGGCCCATTGCACAAGTCAGATATAAGATGCATTAGCAGAGCTTTGTAGCCAGATTTGTACAGTACAACTATAGCTACTGCTGTCTAGTGTGCACAGTCGCTCATTTGAATGAGCTCTAAAATTATTCTCAATTAAAAAAATTGTTATTGTCACACCTAACTTGGCCTCTGCAAAGTGTCCATAAAGCAGATGAGGTAGATGAGAAAAAAAAATCAATATCAAGTAGTCATCACCACTAATCTGATGAGGGAGAAACTTTGACTATAAGCAATAAATCACACAAAACTCCAAGGACTTGAAGGACTAAAGATTCTGGCAAGTTTAAAAACACTCCCAATTGCCTAATTCACTTTTTAGCCAAATCAGTTGACTGAGAATGATTTGTAAGAGCTACACTGACTCAATTACAAGTCAATACAGCACTGAACTTTAGAGTTAAGTGATTAGAAAAATAACATGGACCCAAACACTTCAAGCCTTTGTGATTGATTTTTGTTTCAAAGAGAGGAAGTTAGCACTGTACCGTATCTCTTCTAGCAGCGTCATAATACATCTTATACAAAATAATTGCGATATTGCAGTAATGCATAGAGGCATCAATCTTTGTGGCTGCTTAGCATCTACCAACTCTCTTCAGTGAATAGTTGACCTCTTATATAGACATTTTCCCAGCATGTATTTCTGGGTCTGTCCTTCCATATTTAGCATTGTCAAGTAGCATCAGCTTTCAGGTGGCCAGGTGAGATCCTCTTTCCTGCTCTGGCCCCTTTATACTGATTGGTAAAAAAGCTGGAGTGGTGTAAAGGTTGCAGAAAAGGCGGGAGGAGTCCTGCAATACAGGAACTGTGGAAGACAGCTTTAAGGCTGCCCCCCAGCTTTGCAGCCCATGCGGTAGCTTGGGGAGGTTACTGTAACTAAGGCAAGCTCCCAGGGCTAGATTGGTGCAAAGATGGTTCTTAGAAATTCAGCACAGAATCTTACCCACCATTTTGCAAAGGTCTGTTTCTTGCTGCATCTCCTTCATTGCCCTCCTTCTTCTTGAGCTGGTCCTTAACTCTCGTAGTTTCCCTTTTCTTATCCCTGAAGAGCTGGCACTTTCTCACAAAGATAGAAGCTGAGGAAAAAATACAGGTAGGTTCAGTCAAGCCTGAATTGTGTTCATTTTCTGACCTCTTTGGGGGTTCTTTGCTTTGATTTCGAAAACCTTCCATTAGGCTGAGTGAAATGATTGTGTCACAGCATTGCCAACCCCAGTGCTCAGGAAGCATGAGTCTGGACCAAAGAAATTATGACGATGGCAGAAAAATCATGAGATTTTTAAAATATATATTAAATTTTGGGGGGGTTATTCTTTGCCTTCTGGTTTCTGAGACGTCAGGAGGCACACGCTTCACATTTTCAAGCTTGTCTCCGCAACCTCAAGGGCTAGAAATGTACTTAGTCTTTTGAATGAAAGGTGAGATTCTCTTGATTGCAGCAGCTGTGGCCTCATGAAAAAAACACCAAAATATTGTGAAACTTGCAATACAATCATGAAAGTTGGAAAATGTGGAGTCATCTATTTATTATGATTATTATATACATTGGCGTAGTCACTTGTTTTTGAGTGCGCTTTTCACGTGGCTCAGACTAAAGCGCACAAATTCATGTGTGAATTTTCATCCAACAGCTAAAGCATCTTAGTCCTGGCTGTGCATGTTTAAGCTTAATCTTGGACCAAAAGAGCCTATTATGCTACACACTTGGTCCTGCATACTGTTTATCACACTGTCTTAGGCCTCCTCTTTTCCATGTAAAAATCAGCCTTTTAGGTTAAACAAAAGAAAATGTCTGAAACATTGCTAAGTAATCTTCCCCTTAATTAAATCAGTTTTCAGGGAAATGGCAGAATTGCTTGTCAGGAGCTGCATGCTACTCTTCTGGAGGCAATGCGATATTCATATTCAGTACCTTGTTTACACTGGATTTTTCCAATAAGGGTCCCTTTAAGCTAATGTTAAATGACTAGTTGAACCTCTCACCACGGAGACAGATGCAAAACTAGCTCAGCTTGCTGGGCCTGGGTTTCATCTAAACACCTGCAAAACTCTTTGGAAAAAAAACAACGCAAGGGCAGTAGTCAGTAGCTAAAAAAAATTATGATGGATAGCAGCAATTATAAACCAATAATATATGGGAAACAGAAAAGATTGCTAAGAATTTCCTGCCACATGCATGTAGGAGGCATCTGGACTACATCTGGGAAAGCACACACTCAAGGAACTGCAGCCAGTTGGAGATACACGTCTGTGCTATCAAAACTAATGATAAAAAGGAGCAATTTATGCTTGCTACCTTGTACAATAAAGGGATGGCGGGGGGAGACTCAAGCCAAAGCATTTCTCTGAACAGACGGAATATAATACAACATTAATTGGCTGAAAAACAGTGGAGATCACCTTGTGAGGAGTTCACTCGCTTTATTGTTTAATTATGTTCAAGATGATTGATAACTTTCCTTAAAGAATGTGGTGCTGGGATTGCTATTAGCATAAGTGGTGACATGCAAATATGACCGACCTTAGCATTTAAATGTTGGCTCACTAGAGGAGGGTGCAGGCTAAAGTGAAGCCTGGTAAGAATGCATTTTGCTAACGACTCATTAAAAGGAAGAGGAATGGAACCCATCTGAAAGGTTTCTCTGCTGATATTCCAGAGCAAAATAATTGCTAAGAAAAATTTGGTTGACTGCACAAAAACTATTTTTTTTAAAAAGCATTTTCTAGTGTGTGAAAAAACTTTTCTGATGAAATGAGAGCTTCTCAGTGATTCAGCACCTAACTGAGCTGGTTTCCTTAAAGGCTACATAAAGGCCATGTCTACACTATAAACTTACAATGGTATAACTACATCACTTAGGGGTGTGAAAAATCCACACCCCTGAGCAATGCAGTTATACCCACCTAACCCGCAGTGTAGACAGCGCTATATTGACAGGAGGGCTTCTCCTGTCGACATAGCTACTGCCTTTCTGCCTCTCGCAGAAGTGGATTAACTACGCCAACATGAGAGCCTCTCCCATTGACATAGTAGCATCTGTGGCAGCTGTGCCGCTGCAAGGTTTTAAATATAGACCTGCTCAAATAATTGAGTAAACTACCTTTTCTGTTTTGTCTATGCACTCCTCTGCATGCAGATAAAGCTTAAGACCTAAACTACTTCATTTTGACCTAGAACATAAATTAAACTGAAGAGGTAAAAAGGAAAGTCTCAGATCTTAGGTCCAGATTTTAAAGATGCACATGATGCCTGGTGAGACACCTAACTCCTACTGATTTCAATGTAAAAGCCCAGTAGATGTCTAGCAGATTTGCCCTTCATGATTCTGGTAGGGTCAAAAATCGGGGCATAGGGCTATAATATATAGAAAGAGGTGAATCTTTCTCTTTGACACAGGCCCCGGGCTGATTCATCAGTCCATTAATGTCATGTTGTGTTGCATAAGTTGCTCAGATCAACTGGAGATGACCAAAGGAGAATTTCCCCTGTACCCCACTGGTGAAAATCTGGCAGACACAGATCCTCTGGCTCCTCCCCAGTCACCCCTTTCCTCTCCCCAGCTAAAACTGAAAGAGGGGGCCTGTTGGAACATTCCGGGAGCAGGATACAGGCAGGACACCAATACGAGAGGGTGTGACAGAGCAGAACTTTGCTACTCCTGATTCTCCACTGGTGTAAGTTAGCACTTTCCTTGTGCATCCCTAACTCGCACTGGGGCCAGGCGGCTCTGAATTAGGAACCTGCAACCTGCTGGCTACTGGCCCTCTCTGCTTCATCCAAGTTGTGTTTGGATGGAGTGGAGAATCAAGGCCAATGGTTTTGTTTGTGTAAAGTTTAACTAATTTACAGGTTTCCTTTATTTCCCTTAATGCACTGAAATTCTCGCCACTGCTGTGTAGACAACATGGAAATATTTGATTACAAGTTCAATTCTTTTATTGGGCATGCGCGATAAAGAGTTTCTGACAGTAATGTTAGATCAAGCAGAAACCAGATCTTCAGACATACAGTGCACATGTGTTATACACCTGCATGAGAGTCAGGAAAAATGCGGTGTTTCAGTATAACTAATACATACATATCGAGCATTAACACTGTGCCGGCTGATTGCTGGATCCAGTAATAATTGACTGTTATATCAACACTAACTAGATCCAATCCTTTCTACCACATACGTATCTAGCAGTGGAAGGGATGCAGAACTTTGCTCTAAAGTTACAGCAGAAACGTAGTTTCTACGACAGGATCAAATTTTTTGACTACATCTCTCTCAGGGGCAAAATCTTCCTTTGAGTCTGAAATCTTTCTTTCATGGTTATAAAAGAATGTGTTACCCGCCCCTTTCATTGCAAAGCTAGTCCTCTAAACATAGCTAAATCGCCGTGACTGCTAGGGTTGTTTGCTCCATTAGCAGGGTTATTCACAATGGGCTCAGCTGTGCCTTTAAGACATAGCCTGTGTTGGAGATGGTGGCACAGCGTTGCAGTTCCGTGGCAAATACATCTACTACTGCATACCTGTATGAAGTGCATCATAATCTCCCCTGCCCACACTGGGGTCTGCTTTGGAAAGAGAAAGTATTGATGATCTTGCCTCTCCCCACACCTTGTCCCTTTCTGACTACTGTGCCCTAGGGATTACGGAGGCAGCACTGCTCAGCACAGGGAGAACAAATGAGCATGGCCCTTACGTGGACCGTGGACATCAGAGAAGGCTTCATTGTGCCTGGCTCCCGCCCAGGTGGACAATCTCCCTTTTGAGGAAAAAGGTGTCCCTTTTCCCTCACTGGTGCCCTCTGGAGAGTTTCTGTAGGGAGGGTAGCTTTAAAATCCAGCCATTGCAACACAGCCAGCGGGAGGGTCCCTGGGAGATGGGCTGCATCAGTGCATGGCCCAGCTTTCCTAAGCCCACTCTCTTCTGGGCCAGCTCTGCTCATTTTTGGAACTAGACGTCCAGGCCTTGGGATCCCAGTGCAGCAGGAGTTGCAGGTGGCTTGGCTGGTGTCCCCAGATGTCTAGTGGACTTGCTGTTGCCGATAAGCTGTGAGTAAGAAAAGGGTACCAATGCATTCATTCTGAAAGACAAAACGAAACTCTGTAAGTGTTGGTTCAGATACTGGGCACTTGATACCTACATCGCTCCTGTCTGGCATTGGTTAGACAATGGCAATCTCTGGCTTCTGATTTTCTGCTAAACTGTTTTACTGATGTCTCATCTTCCCAACCCACCTCCACCTCCAGCTCATTTGTTTCTTGCACCCTGTGACGGGGCAGCACCGCCCTGCACCAGCCCCAGCAGCGTCAGGCTGGTAGCACTGACGGCGGAAGTCCCGCCCCGTCCATACTGGGCATGCTCCAAGTGCTCTGAAAGTATAAAAGAAGGGAGACCAGCTCAGTCTGAGCTGGCAGCCGCAGGGGAAGGACCAGACCAGGAAGCTCCTGCGGAGGACCGGCCACCGCCCACGGAGGCCCCGGGACTGAAGCCTCTCCAGGCCGACTCGAAGCCCCACTACAGGAGAACCCAGGGAGGCGACTGACCCGGAGGCCCGCAGGGACTCTAGGGACTCATGGGAGACCTCAACACTCAAGCCGGTAGGAAGCGACTCCGGGGGTGTGTGTGTGACAGACTGGTACCTTGCCCCCAGCAAGCCTCAGCATGTTTCAGTAGGACCTCCCCACTGAGCCAGGGGCAAGGTCCTACGCCACAGCTAGGGCTGGAGGCGGGACCTGGTGGAGTGGGAGAGCCCTGGCCACTAGGCCATACTGCCCTGCAACCCCGGGGTGACCCTAGAGACTCTGGCTACTAGGCTGTATTGCCCTGCAGCCAGGGGCGATTCTATGGACTCTGGCCACTAGGCCGTATTGCCCAGTAACCAGAGGCGCAAACCCTCATACACCCTCTCTGCAATGCTGCCTCTGCCCCAGAGGCACTGCCCACCTCTGCCCTCTAGAGGGAGAATCTGATCATTGGTACTGATGCTAATAGAGCTCTTGATTTTCCCCTTCCCATTTTTAATAACATAGGACATTGTTAATAGCACAAGTTCTGAACCTTACAGCTAAATCTGTATTTTGTCTTGGCAGGGTTTCCCCTTAAGCACTTCTTCCTCCTGTTTGTTCTGTAATGTCTACTTTTAAAGCCTTTAACTAGAGAATACTTCCTGGCTAATTGCACTTTGTTAATTCTCTCCCACCCTACTCACACAATTACAATAAAAGCATAATTCTTCCTCCCCAAAATAGACACTAACAAGGAACCTCTTTCCTCACTTGTTTGTGCCATTGTTTCAGCATTATTATTCCTGTGACAATTCCATGCCTGATGGGGAGTTTTGTATTCTGTGATGTATGTATTTGCTGCATTAAATCTAAACTGGAGAAAGTAGAAAAATGAACCATACTGTATCCTGAGACATTGTTGCCGTTTATGACAGCAATAAGTCAGCTTGCTCTGCAGATGCTCTGTGCACAGCCTATTTGTTTTGATTGTTATTGTGACAGGTTAGATCACAGAACCCCACTTGGGAGCTGCCATCCGATGTGCCAAAACTACTTCTACCCCTGCCTTTCCTGCCAACTCGGGGTGCCAGCACCCTGTCTTGCTGAGCCAGACACTCTCATCTGCTCCAACAAAGACCCAGGGTCTGAATTACTTGCCCCAAAGCTGCAGGTTTACCTGAAAGCAGCTAACAGAAGTGTTCCTGTCTTTAACACTCAGATGTCCAACTCCCAATGGGGGCTAAACCCAAATAAATCCATTTTACCCTGTATAAAGCTTATATACTCATAAATTGTTCGCCCTCTATAACACTGATAGAGAGATGTGCATGGTTGTTTGCTCCCCAGGTATTAATACATACTGTACTCTGAGTTAATTAATAAGTAAAAAGTGATTTTATTAAATACAGAAAGTAGGATTTAAGTGGTTCCAAGTAGTAACAGACAGAACAAAGTAAGTCACCAAGCAAAATAAAATAAAATGCGCAAATCTATGTCTAATCAAACTGAATACAGATAATCTCACCCTCAGAGATGCTTCAGTAAGTTTTTTCCTCACACTGGACACCTTCCAGGCCTGGGCACAATTCTTTCCCCTGGTACAGCTCTTGTTCCAGCTCAGGTGATAGCTAGGGGATTCTTCATGATGGCTCCTCTCTTCCCTTTGTTCTGTTCCACCCTTTTATATATCTTTTGCATAAGGCAGGAATCCTTTGTCCCTCTCTGGGTTCCCACCCCCTTCTTCTAAATGGAAAGACATCAGGTTAAAGATGGATTCCAGTTCAGGTGACATGGTCACATGTCACTGCAAGACTTCATTGCCCACTTGCCAGCACACACACGTATACAGGAAGACTTACATTAAAACACACCCATCTGCAGACAATTGTCCTGGTTAATGGGAGTCATCAAGATTCCAAACCACCATTAATGGCCCACACTTTGCATAATTATAATAGGCCCTCAGAGTTATATTTCATATTTCTAGTTTCAGATACAAGAGTGGTACATTTATACAAATAGGATGATCACACTCAGTAGATTATAAGCTTTGTAATGATACCTTACAAGAGAAATTTTGCATGAAGCATATTCCAGTTACATTATATTCACTCATTAGCATATTTTTATAAAATTATTATATAGATTGCAACGTCAGTTATAACTGGAGAGTTTTATTTTTTTTATAATGTTTCAATGTATTTTTAGCAATGTTTTTCTTATGTTCTACAGCAGCCTGAGCACACTGAGAGTGCTTCAGAAGTAAGTACCCCTGAGATCCATGCCTAGGTGGGTTCTTCTGCATGCCCATCTCCCTTCTGGTGGGCTAAAGAGACTCAGCTGCCTCCATGGGAGAATCCTCCTACTTCCGTATGACTCTCCAGAGGGCCATGGGTGCAGAGTCATGTATAAGGGGAGAAGGTTGATAAAATGCGGAGGAGGGCGGGGGCAGGGCAAAGAAAATGCACATTATCTCCTCCCAGCCACTACAATCTTGCAAAGATTCTCTGGGAAATTATAAGACAGCCTGCAACATAGCCCCATTGGACCCCAGTGCAACACTCCTGTGCTGCCAGGGAGTGGAGGCCGGGTGGGTGGGGATATAGACATGGTGTGTGGCACACTCTGTTCCCCTAACAGGGTCAGTGGGCAGGAATCTCTGAACAGGGAATGTTGTAGTCCTCTCCCATGAGTATTGCTGCAGCATGGAACTATAGGGACCCATTAGCTGTTGAGACACATAGGGAGACTATAATAGAACTGGGCATAGGCGGTCTGGCCTAGTGGTCACGGCTAGGCTGAGGTCTGCCCACAAGGGATGGTAATTGCCAGGCAGCAGCTGGAGGAATTGCAAGAGCCAGGTTCTGTAAGCAAGAGCCAGGGTCAGAATCAGGCTGGAGTTGGAGACCGGAAATCAGAGGCAGTACGCGGTTAGAATTGGGAGGCAGGAACCAGAGTCAGAATCAGGCTGGAGTCAGAGGCTGGAGATCAGGAGATCAAGCAAGGTCTGGTGTTGCAGCAGGCCAAAGTCTGTGTGGTTGCCCAGACAATTTCCTGGGGCAACCGCTGGGGTTAAACAGGGGGCTTGACCAATCAGAGGGTTCAAGGTACCATCACTCTCAGTGTTGCCAACTCTGATGATTTTGGCATGGGTCTCATGATAATTGTTTTCCTTAAAGCCCCAGTTCCTGGAGTCAAGGGGATATGTGATGATTTCAACCTCCATTCTTAAAGAAAAAGTAAGTTTCTAGCCCTGTGGAGAAAGGTTCAAAATGTGACCCCCAGTGTGCCCTAAAGGCTCAAAGCAGAAGGCAACTAAAAAGAACACCAAATCTATTATTTTTACATATCCTCATAATTTTAAAGTCGATCTCATGATTTTTGAACATTTGGGCTTGGCACTACTGACTCTGGGTCTCTTGGGGGCACTTCCTGCAGCGCCTACTCTCCATAGCACTCCCTGGCTGTACCTCTGCATGACCTCACAGTGGCACTATGGGAGTATCAGCTATCACAGGCTCTGCAGACCTGGGTCCTTACAGGTACTCTTTAATGATGATTGGTACTGTATCTGGATCTGTCACTAGGGTGGTATGTCCACTTCCATAAATGGGTGAGGATATTTCACCTCAGGGGTCTGTCTGGGTAGCTGAACCAGTCTACACACAAAAAGAGAAGACCATTTATAGGTCATTAAAAGAAAATGTCAGAGCAAATAGCTTCCATGGCTCTTACCTGCTTTCCCCCAAACCAGTTTGAATAAGAGGGAATCAGACTGAGAGGTCCAAAGACACACAATAAGATCTGGTCTGGTTAGGAGAACATGAGTTGGTTCAGTTTGGTTCCTGCAATTTAAGAAGAGAGACTATCTAATTTAGCTTGCAAGAAAGCTTAAGACTAAATATATGAGTAGACTGTTTTAAAATCCTTTTACTTTAATGCTTTGATCCGACTGCTAAATAAATATACTTTGTTTGGGGAAGGCAGTTGACCAATCTCACTGGACACAGGTCTCGTAGGGAGGTAATGCAGGTGCCTGAAACCCAGTTGGACATATAGGATGATAGATAAGGGTAAGAACACATGACATAAGTGCACTCAGAAAGACCAGAAAAGGGGCTAGCCCTGTACCTGTGACACCTGTGTAATGTTTTTCTAAGGCTTGGAGCCAATGGGTCGAATTGTACTCTGTTACACTGATGTAAATGCATAGTATCATCTCTGAAAGCAATGGGGTTACTCCAGATTTACACCAGTGTAACCAAAAGGAAAAATTTGACCCAATAGTTCTACTGAAAATGGAAAGTCACTTAATATCAATCATATGGTATTGGAAACCTCTGATTTGTAAGGTCTTCAAAGCAGAGGGGAAACCTTGTAGATCTCTCTTCCCTCCTCCCACCACTGCATATAAAGTCGATGTTTTACTAGGATCAGTAAATACCTTGCATCAGTCAAATTCAAAGAGCCCAGGCCAAATTCTACCCTCAGTTGTGAAATCAGTTGACTTTAATGGGGTTGCATGGATATAGTGGAGGGCAGAATTTGTCCTAGCTTCTTCCATATGCTACTGCATCAAATACCTTTGAAATTACTTTTTGAAGTACACTTTTAGAAGGAAATCTGCAGAACGTGGCGTTAGCTGCAAGTACTCAAATCTTCCAGCTGGCTGTGCTTGTGATTTTGTGACAGATCTATGGACAGCCTTTCCCACTGCCAGCTTTCAGACCTTTATTGAGCAAATGTTTGATTTTAGTTGCCAATTCTTCTGTAAGATAATGAAGTGGGATGCCTGTTTATAATCAGGAGTCAGTTCTGAACAGAACAAACTCAGACTGTTGAGAGGTGGCCCAGGATGACAGCCACTATGCACTAGCTTTCTTCACTGGGGTGTGTGCTGTGCTCACAGACCTTTATGAGCACTTGAGAAAAGAGAAGTATGATGATTCTTGCATATTTTGTATTTGGGCTTTGCCTTGGCTTGCTTACAGGTGAAGTAAAAAAAAATCAGGGTCTCCTAATGTTTCATTATTTTCTTTCGAGGATTTTCCAACATTTTTCCCCCAGGTCTCTTCTTGTGACCTCATTGTGTTGCCTGCCAGCTGATGGTAGACACCAGAGCAGATTGAATCAATTAGTGAACTCCTCTCCCAGTGCCTGAGCTTGCTCTTGTGTGTGTCCTACACATTGCAGTAGCTAAGGTCTGACCTAAGACAATGCTGGTTAGTAGTTGGCAGTGTTGCTGGCAAGCAAGCTAAAAAGGAAGCTTCCTTTGTCCAAAAAGGGTTTGTCCCATTTGGTAGCTGTAGCTCAGTGTATAATTTACAACAGTCTGTCATATCCCATAACTGCATTTAACTTTCATTTTTTGACCAAGGAATTTATTGCTTATTAATTTCCTAACAATTTTCAATAAAAAAGTTGTTTGAAAAAGTAACAGGGAGTAGTAATTTTTGCACACTCATTCACACGTATACTATACCCCTCATACACATGTACCACAAAATGTGTGTGATTCTCATCTCCCTTGCACTGGGTAGATATAGATCAGGAGCAACTCCATGGAAGTCAGTGGATTATACTGCTGTAAAACTGGTGTGAATCCCATCTGTGTTTATTGACCAGCCTGAAAAGAGCCTCCATCCCAAACGTGTCCACACGAATACAATGGGAAATCTTTTCATTAACTAATTCCTAGCTAGGATCAGGCAATTAACCAGTGAGAAGCTTAATTTGCCAGATTTTGTTAAGTTTCCCAATATTATTGTCCATTTTAACTCTCAAAGGTCTGTCTGTTTAAAAATCCTAAAGCTTAAGACAGTTTTACATTAACACATATCTTTAATCCAAAAAATGGATCAGAGTTTCCCACTAAAAATCCTTGCCTTCCCTTCAAGATTATAAACCACAAAAGTATGTCATACTGTCCTTGTAGAATTATTTCATTCCAATTGCCCTTAAATAAAGGTCCCACAATTGAAAGTGTTCATTCTGGTTACAGAGATATTAGTGGGTACCAGTCATACTCTCGTAGGCGTGCGCAGCCCATTTCATTAGGGTGGGCACCCAGGGAGCCCCGCCCCATCCACTCCCTCCTACTTCCTGCCCCCTGACTGCCACCCTCAGAACCCCCAAGCCCTCCGCTCCTTGTCCCCTGACTACCCCTACTGGGACCCCTGCCCCTATCTAAACCTCCCTGCTCTTTGTCCCCTGACTGCCCCCCTAGGATCCTACCCTCTATATGTCCTCTGACTGCCCCAACCCTTATCCACTCCCACGCCTATCCAACTGCTCCCCGCCCCCTGACAGGACCCCCAGAACTCCCAACCCATCCAACCCCCTCTGCTCCCTGCCTCCCCCAACCCCTCTCCACACCCCTGCCTCCTTACAGCCCCCCCAGAACTCCCAACTCATCCAATCCCCCCCAGCTCCTTGTCCCCTGACCACTCCCTCCAGAGGCCCCCCCCACCCTAAGTGCCCCCCAGGACCCTCCTTGCTCCCTGACCCCTATCTACTCCCCGCCCCCTGAAAGACCCAGAGACTCCCATGCTCCATCCAACCCCCCCTGCTGCCTGATTGCCCCCTCCAGAGACCCCCCTGCCCCTAACACCCCCGCCCGGGATCCCACCCCCATCCAACCCACCCTGTCCCCTGACTCCCCCCACCCCTTAGCCAACCCCCCTGGCCAACTCCTTACCATGGCATGCGATGAGGCTCCTAGCCTCCCCGTGGAGCCAAACGCTGCCCCGCGGGAGCGCGCTCAGCCCCGGCTCCCAGAGCACTGCACATGCGGCGGCAGGGCTCCAGGAGAGGGGGGAGGTGTCTGCCTCCCCGTGGAGCCAAACCCTGCGCCATGGGAGCGTGCAGCCCCGGACCCCAGAGTGCTGCGCGCGCCGCGGCAGGCTCATGGGGAGGGAGAAAGGCGGGGGAGGGGCCGGCAGCTTGCTGCGCTCGGCCGGGCTCTAGACTTAGAATGAACTTTTTAAGTGAACCCCCTCTAAGTCACTTCAAACTCAAAGACACTCAATTTGGCTCCCATCCCATGACAATGTTCAATAGCTGCAAGGAGGCATGCAATAGAGGCAAGGAACGGCATGGATATATTTCCCAGCCCTCTGGCCCTGAGAAATTCTCCACTTCAAAACAATGCAAGAACTACAATAAACTGACCATCACATTTCTACCATTTATAGTAGTTTTTATGATCTAACAAGAAATGTGTCTGAACAGTATCAGTCATTTCAGACAGGAAATTCAAATACCTTGTCAAGAAAATCCAGACGCTATAATCTGTCCAGACCCTGTTGGCCTTTCCATCACAATCATCTTCCCATAGTTAGTTCTTTCTCTTCTATTAGCACAAGCTTTCTCATTCCATATCTATTAGCAAAAGAACACAAGACATGTTGGCTCATCTTCAGCCCACCTCTAATACTGTCTGGCTTCTGGGCTTTTGTCCATCAGGGTTCTTTTCCGGACCTGCTGCCATTAGTCTTTTATATACAAGTCCCAAACCCCTTTTCCTTTAATAGTCTACCAAGGTCAAATGCACTGCACGTTTGAGTCACATTTTAAGGGGCCATGCCTGGGATGATGAGAAAAGTGAGACAGGGAGATAACTGACAACTCAGTAAAACAAGTAAGTGAAGTATCTGAGCACTAGCTACATGTCAGTGTTCAGGCTGCCTATCAAAGGTTTTGCCACAGATTTTCTTTTTGCAGGGGAACACTTGAAATAACTGTGTTAATAAAGGAGATGTGACGTGTGTGTGTGTGTGTGTGTGTGTTAGGGTGACCAGACAGCAAGTGTGAAAAATCGGGACAGGGGGTGGGAGGTAATAGGAGCCTAGGTAAGAAAAAGACCCAATAATCGGGACTGTCCCTATAAAATCGGGACATCTGGTCACCCGTGTGTGTGTGTGTGTGTGTGTGTGAAAGAGAGAGAGAGAGAGAAGGTTTGTGTTGTGGTGAAAGACAGAATGGGCTGGGCAACATTGGTCTTGTTTGGAAGAATTCCATCTCTGATTCATTCATTTGATTAATTAATGTTTGTGGAAGGCTTTGGCTCATCTCTTGTTAATACTGTAATGTAGCCCTTGGAATCTTTGTGAAAATACTGCATAAGAAAGGGAGACTATTATGGGAAATATGCAGAGGATGAATACAGTCGAAGAGTCTCTGTGAAGGCATTAGGTGGTATTATTTTTATGATATTGTACCTAAGCACACATGTCACTATTTGCTTTTCTTATTTTAAATAGCAATATATTAGATCTCAGATGCACAAGTAATTTCTTCATATTTTAAAAATAGCCATATTTCTTGGGGCGGAGTATCTGAAAGACATACTCTGAGGGTTAGATTAAGCCTTCAAGCTCAGCTCTGAGTAGGGGATTGCACATATCTGCTCCAGCCCAGGAGCAGCTCTGGAAAGGAAATGTGACTCAGTTTCACAACTCGTTCCCTACCCCTGTCTTACTTGGGCTGGGGTGGGAGGTGGGGATGCCCTTGAAAGGGCACAGCTTACTTTTCCCATGTGCTTGGCCAACTTCTCTGGCCAGCCAAGGCCATAACAAGGAGTGACCAGAGAATAGGAGCCACTGTCCAGGTAGGAAAAGCAAGGTGATGACAGAACTCTTACTCTACCTTACTCCCTCCCTTGGCCAATAAGAGGGACCCAATCTAGCCCATAATGTCCTGAAATTCTGTGCACTACTTTTGCTGAGCAAAGGACAATAGATTCACTTTATCTTCAGATTGTAAACCCTGCAGGGCAGGGATTGCCAATTTTTATCTTTTTAACAGCACCCAGCACAATGGGACCCCAGTCCTGTTTGGGACCAGTGGGGACTAGCATAATATATTTCATTATATTTAAAAAACTCTGTTACAAGGACATTAGTTTGCAAAGTCAAGCATGCCAAAGTTAGGAAATGCCAGAGTACTGGCCTAAGTAATCTTAATTCATCCCCCTTGTATGCATGCATTATGATACAGTCTTTAATTACATGATCATGTACTATTTTTTTCCACAGGACCCCGCCTCATATAGTGAATGGGTAGTTATTCACTATTTCTTTTTTATCCTCCACATTTGGTGTGTGGCCCTAGGCCTTATTTCCCACAATCTTCCAATACTGCACCAAATAAAACAGTATTAATTTCCACTTGGGTGTTTCTATGGTGTTCTCACCATAGTAACCGAGTGCTTCACAAACATCAATTGATTTATTTTCACAATATACTTGTGATAGGTGATGGTATTCTTATCACCATTTTACAGCTGTGAAGTTGAGGCACAGAAAGATCAAGACCTTAAAGTACAGTGGCAAGAGGAGTTCAACATTGATCTTGCCACACGTAGTAGCTACAATATGAGATTGCTTGTAGCATTCATGGAGGTGCTAATCACAGTGGAACGCCGCTTTTGGGCTCGGGAAACAAGCACTGAGTGATGGGATCACATTGTAATGCACATCTGGATGATAAGCAGCGGCTGCAGAACTTTTGGATGAGGAAAGCCACATTCATGGGACAGTGTGGTGAGCCCGCCCCAGCCCTGCGGCGCAAGGACATCAGAATGAGAGTTGCCGTGCCATTAGAGAAGCACGTGGAAATTGCACTGTGGAAGCTGGCTATTCCAGACTGCTACCAATCGGTCACTAATCAGTTCGGAGTGGGAAAGTCAACCGTTGGACTCGTGTTGACAGAAGTGTGCAGGGCCATTAATTGCATCCTGCTCCAAAAGCCCGTGATTCTGAGCAAGATGCGTGACATTGTGGATGGCTTTGCACAAATGGGCTTCCCTAACTGCGGAGGGGTGATAGATGGCACGCATGTTCCAGTTCTGGCACCAGACCACCTAGCCACCCAGTACATTAATCAGAAGGGGTATTTCTCTGTAGTTCTCCAGATGTTTGTGGATCACTGCGGGCGTTTCATGGACATTAGTGCAGGGTGGTCCGGAAAGATGCACGACGCACGCATCTTTTGGAACATTGGCCTGTTCAGGAAGCTGCAAGCAGGGACCAGAAGATCACCATAGGGGAAGTTGAAATGCCTATTATTATCCTGGGATATCCCGCCTACCCCTTAATGCCGTGGCGTAAGAAGCCATACACAGAGCAACTTGACAGCAGCAAGGAGCGGTTCAAGAACAGGCTGAGCAAGTGCAGAATGACTTTTGAGTTTGCTTTTGGCCTTTTAAAGGCTCGCTGGCACTGCCTATATGGGAGGCTGGACCTGGCCAATGACAATATTCCTATGCTTATAGCTGCATGTTGTATGCTCCATAATATTTGTGGGGGGAAGGGTGAAAGCTTCACTCAGGGCTGGACTGCAGAGGCTCAGCGCCTGGAGGCTGAGTTTGAACAGCCAGAGACCAAGGCTATTAGAGGAGTGCAGCGTGGGGCCATATGGATCAGGGATGCCTTGAAGCAGCAATTTGAAGCTGAAAGCCACTAATATTCATTAATATGCTTGGGATGCAGTGCTTGTAATGCTAGGAGGTGATTGTGGTTGGTGCAGACGATACACTATGAAGGTTTAAGAAAATTGCCTGTTGCTTTGCAGGACTCTGTTTGCTTTCAATTAATATAATAAAGATTGCTTTCAAACCAAAACAATTCTTTTATTAAAAAACAACAACCAGAGGAGAGAGACAAACAAAAATACACATCAGCACTGTGGGAGATGCGGGAAGGGAGGGTCCCAGGAGGAGGTGGGCTCCCAGGATGATTAAAGATTTATGTTTGTCTAGGTATCATATGGAATTTTGTCCTTTGAAGTACAGTGCAGCGGGTGCTGTACTTCAGCAGGGCCAAACTGCAGAGGGACGGGTGTTGAGTGCAGTGGGTACTGGGAGTCCGCAGGGCTGGACTGTGATGGGGAGGAGTGGAATGCCCTGGGTACAGACTGGAGCCAGGAGGTTGATAACAGTGTGTTGGCAGTGTCGGGGGTGGGTTGGGGGGATGGGAAAGAATTTTGTGACAGTGGCTGCAGGGGAGGGAGGGCACAGAGCTGCTCAGTGTGCGGTGCTAGTAGTGTGTCTGCTTGGTGCTCCATAACATTTCAGAGCCGCTCCGTGATTTCATTCTAGCGTGTCGCATTCTCCTTTCAGTCCCTCTTCTCGCTGTCCCACCACTCCTTCAATTCTTGTTTTAGGGCCGTCAAGGGCATCATGACATCCCACAGAAAGTCCTCTTTAGTTCTTCGTGGCTGCTTTCTAATTCTGAGAAGCTATTCAGCTGGTAATAACAAAGAGGGAGGCTGGGCTACCAAGGTCATATCTGTGAAGCCAAAATGCAACGTTTTACAGAAGCAGTATTGTTTGCAACACACAGACCACTGATTCAATGATTTAAATCAGAGCCACTGTTCACATACCTGGCACTAACTGGCTGACCACAGGCAAGCACACATGAGCCACAAGTAACTGCAGGGGCAGGGGAAATCAGTGTTCCCGGTCCGTACTGTACACTTGGGGACAGCCAGCACTATGGGGGGTGAGGGGGGGGGTAGTTCATTCCTGTCCCCACATTTTCCATAGGCTGTGTTCATTATGGATGATATCTTGCTGCTGAGGGTGAGCAGGGAATCAAGGGAGGATCTTCCCCAAGACTGTGGCTTCTGCTCTGGCCCTTATGCGGCTCGCCTGTGTGCAGAAATTGTCCCCCCTGCCCTCCTAGTGATGGCAGAGTGGCGCAGAAAAGTTACCCTTAATGGGGCAAGAAACAAAGCAGCTCTGCCAAAGAACCTGTGGCAGCGGATTGCCCAGTATCTCCAGGAGAGTTTCCTGGAGATCTCTGAGGCAGATTCCCGTGAGGTGAGGGAGTCAATCAACACCCTGTTCCACCATTCAGACTAGGCATGTGGTGGTATGCGCATCATACAGACACAAGCCTGCTTTCTGCAACCCTCCTGCCCCCAACAACTCTTTTCAATGATTCCCAAAATCAAAGCCACTTACCAGGGGCCTTCTCTCCTGTTTGTGCTTTGCCAAGCTCTGAGAGCTGTGACTGGCTAACCTCCTCTGGAATAGAGAACAGCTCCTGGCTGCATGCATCTCTGACCTCCAAGTTGTCCTCTGCCTCTGGGTCCCCCTCCACAACCTCATGCAAGATTTCCTCCTCTTGGCTCAGTCCACTCTCAACTGGCACGCGAGCCACTGAAGTATCCACAGTTGCCTTCGTAATGGAGATGGGGTCACCTCCGAATATCGCGTCCAGCTCGTTGTAGAACTGGCAGCTCGTGGGCGCAGCACCGGAGCAGCAGTTTGCCTCCCGCATCTTTTGGTAGGCATTCCGCAGCATCTTCACTTTGACCCTGCACTGCAGTGTGTCCCGGTCATGGCCCCTTTCTGTCATGCATCGTGAAATCTGTCTGTAGGTATCATAATTCCTACGTCTGGAGTGCAGCTGGGACTGGACAGCCTCCTCTCCCCAAATGCTGATGAGCTCCAGCAACTCGGCATTGCTCCAAGCAGGGGATCGCCTGGTGCATGGAGCAGGCATAGCCATTTGGAAAGATGTGCTGAAACCACTGCACAGGTCACCGAGCAAACAGGAAGGGGATTTCAAAATTCCCAAGGAATTTAAGGGGTGGAGCTCCTGGTTGGTCACCTGAGGGTAGGGCAGTAGAGTTCAAATCGATGACCAGAGAGGCGAGAACAGGCATTGTGGGACACCTCCCAGAAGCCAATCACAGCACTGTAATTGACCAGGGTGTCTACACTGGCACCGCAGCGCTATAGCCCCGGTGCAGAAAGCTGTACCCCTCTCGTCGGGGTGCTTTTTTTACAGTGCTGCAACTGTGCAGTTTCTGTGCACTAAGGGTATGTCTTCATTACCAACATTAAAGCACTGCCATGGCAGCGCTTTAACGTGGCTGTGTAGTCGCCAGCGCTGATAAAAAACCACCCCCTACCAGTGCTGGTGCACTGTCTACACTGCCACTTTACAGTGCTTAGGGTTACCATCCGTCCGGGTTTCCCCGGACATGTCTGGCTTTTTTAGCTTTAAATGGCCGTCCGGGGGAGGGGAGGGGGGGGAGATTTCTAATAACGTAGAAATGTCCGGGATTTCCCCCTTCCCCTCCTGCAGAGTGCGGTGCGGCTGATTGAACGGCTGTGCCTGATTGAAAGCCGCTCACAGCCACTGGGGCCTCTAGCAGCCAGAGTCCCTCCCCCTCCCCCGCTCCCTCCTCCCCCGCAGAGCAGCGCCTTATTTGTTTGGCCGCACGTAAAGCCTGCAGCTCTCCCTCGGCCTGGTGCGGGGGGGGGGCAGGCAAGGGACAGGGAACGGGGGAGTTAGATTGGTTGGGGGTTCTGGGGGGGGCTGTCAGGAGAAGGGGGTGTAGAGAGCAGTTGGGGCAGTCAGGGGACAGGGAATAGGGGGTTAGATTGGTCGGGGGTTCTGGGGAGGGCTGTCAGGAGAAGGGGGTGTAGAGAGCGGTTGGGGCAGGCAAGGGACAGGGAACAGGGGGGTTAGATTGGTCAGGGGTTCTGGGGGGGCTGTCAGGAGAAGGGGGTGTAGGGGGCAGTCAGGGGACAAGGAGCAGGGAGACTTAGATAGGGGGTGGGGTCCTGGGGGCAGTTAGGGTGGGGGGGGACAGGTAGGGGGTAGGGGGATTCTGAGGGGGGCGGGAAGTGGGAGGGGGCGGGGCTAGGGCAGCCCCCCATGTCCTCTTTTTTGATTGTTGAAATATGGTAACCCTAACAGTGCTGAAACTTGCATTGCTCAGGGCGGTGTTTTTTTCACACCCCTGGCTTGGTAGTGTGTACACCTTGGGAGTTCCACCACAGAAAGCTGCTCTACTGTGCAGAAACTTGCCAGTGTGGACAAAGCCTAAGTAAAATTAAGCCTCACTTTTAGAACTCTCAAATGTCATGATTTTGGTTTTTTTTCAGTTCATTCAATTACTTATTGGGGGTTGGCCTGACCTTCTTTATATCTCAGATTAAGTTTCTCTTCCCTGCTGGGGTGTAGCCCGCCCCCCCCCCCCCGCCCTTGTTAACTTGATAGCTTTGTTCGTCTGATATGTAAATGAATTCTCATTGTCTTTCAAAGTACTTTGGAATTAACTGCCTGGTAGAGAAATCACCTTCCTTTGTTTAGGGTGGATGGGGTAACTCCTGTTTGAAAGTGGAAGCACATTTGTGCTTGCTGAAAAAAAAAGAATCCTGACATTTGAGAGTTCTCTCCTGAGATCATGAGTGAGGCTTAGTTTTACTCCGAAATCGCGACTCTCATAATCAATTCACGAGAGTTGGCATGTCTGATAATGGGTCCCTAATAAACACCTCCCCCCTCAGAGAATCACCTTTCATGCATATCACTATCTGAGGTGCATATGGAACCATGAGTTTAGGAGACATACATTTCCCCCGTGTGCACCTCTGTGCCTTGTTTTGAAAATATGGCTCTTTAATATGAATTATGTATGACCTTTTAACTGCCTTACCCAGCATGCAGAAGTGTTGTCTTTTGCTTCACTGCAGTGGAAGCCTGGGTCACTGGGTAGTGATGATGGGTTGCAGATTCTGAATGCCTGATCCTTTGCCTCTATCATCTTCTTCCTAAATGGTCTAGTCTCAGATTTCTGAAACATCAGCTGCAAAAATAGCAAAGAACATAGCCGAAATCCAGCTACTTAATTGTTGGGGAAACCAGGTCCATGTGTGCGGAGGAGAAGTGCGTAAATGATTGCAGTGGATGAGAGATCCAAGGCTGTGTTGCTGTCATCTTTTAACCACTTTGATGAAAACTATATGGAGGAAAAGCTGCCTAAAATGAGCTACAAAGAGTGGGGAAAGTGTCAAGTGAAGAAAAGCAAAGACTGCAAAGGGACACATCACCTAGCAACACTCTAGGCTCTCTCCCTCCTTTTATTCTTAACTGCTTTCTTGATGTTTTTTTCTCTTGTGCTGGTTTATAGCTATAGTAAAAGTTAACATCCACTTTTGCAAAAGCTTAATTAGAATTACAGCTCTGAACACACAGATCTGATGAGATTCCAAATTCAGATGATTCACTGAAAGGAGGAGGTAACAGCATAAAACAGAAAAAGAACATTTGGAAATTGGCAAGACAAAAAAACCCAAATTCACTTCAAGAGCATAAAGAAAGGCAATAAAGTGGAAATCTTCCATTTTATTCAGTCATTAACTTAAAGTGGCCTCCCAGAGGAAACCGGGAGAGTTTAAACAATCTAAGTGACATTACAATTTTTAAATCACGTTGTTAGGCTGTTTTTGGGGGGTGGGGTAGGGAACTGTCTCAGGAAGATTTGCTATGGTGTCATTTTTTGTGGTTACTAAGGGGTCAAAGCTGGATAAAATGGTAGTGACACTTCATCAGCATTTTAACATTCATTCCATGTATTGTCAGCCTTCGGTGGCCAATCCTACATGCCAACATTATGCTCTCATCTAGGAGAAGCAGTGTGGTCCAGTAGATAAGGCACTAGTCTATGAAGCTGGAGATCAGGGTTCTATTTCTATTATCACTGACTTATTCATGACTTTGGACAAATCACTTTACCTTTCTTGCCCTTCCCGCCCTTTGTCTGTCTTATCTATTTAGGTGTTAAGCTCTTTGGAGCAAGGACATTTTCTTACTATGTGTAAGGTGTATGTACAGCGCCTAACACAATGGGGCCCTGGTCTCATTTAGAACCTCTAGATCAGTGGCCCATCAGGGTAAGGTGATTGCAAGCCGCAAGACATTTTGCTGATGCTGACCGTCCACAGGTATGGCCCCCCGCAGCTCCCAGTGGCTGGGAACAGTGGTTCACTGTTCCCAGCCAATTGGAGCTGCGGGAAGCGGTGGCCGGCACGTCCCTGCGGCCTGTGCTGCTTCCTGCAGCTCCTGTTGGCCGGGAATGGTGAACCACAGCCACTGGGAGCTGCAGGGGCCATGCCTGAGGATGGTCAACATAAACAAAATGTCGCGGCCCGCAATCAGATTACCCTGATGGGCTGCATGAGGCCCGGGGGCTGCAGGTGGCCCACCACTGCTCTAGATGTTACTGTAATATAAATAATAATAATATCATAATTGCATCAGTTGAGTGAGTTTTTCCTTAAAATAACATCAGGACAAGATGGCTCCTAGAACCTTTAATGTCTAGATTTCGGCATCAAATGCTCCCATTTCAGTAATAACACTTTTAAAATTTATTTTTGCCATTTTTCAAATGAACCTTTTATAATAACCTAATGGTTATTTAGTGATGCAATATAAAATAACCCCAAAGCAGCTCCTTCTTTAGGAGCTTTTCTTTAGTGATTCCCTGGTATCTACCAGCTCTCTGTATTGCAGGGTTGCCCTTGTATACAGATCTTTTCCCCAGCAGCCCTTGGTTGGGCTGGCCTTTTAAATTTGGCAGAGCCAAGCAGCTGTAGCCTGTAAGTGGCCATTTTGGAACTGGTCTCTGCTTGCTGCATTCTTCTCTTTCTTAGCTGGTAAGTAGCTGTTATCTTTTCTGTTAGTTTTCTTTCCCTTATTTGATAAGGAGTGTCTCAGTACAGGATATGTGTCTGCATCACAAAAGCACTACCAGAATTGGCCCTGACTAGCAGCCTTTTTAATTGCATAAGCAGAAAGATCAGGGTTTGAATGGTAATGGAGATGATTGCCTCACCCTACCAGGGAGGAACCACTTTTAAGGATGAGAGGGAGAGGCAATGGGGAAAACTTCTTCTAATGAGTAGCTTACAGGACTTCTAATGACTACTAATATATTATCTCAGGAGCATTCTTCTAAAGATGAAACGTGCATACCTTACTGCCAGTGTGCACTTACTCCAATTGTCTTCTTGTAAGAACTTCAGTTTAAATTTTCTGAATATTGTATTTGTTATTAAAAGATTTAGGAATAGTTTTCTACCTTGGTGTTTCTCTGGCTTTTCATTGTTTCCTCAGTGCTAACATAGGGCCATTGTCTGCCACCATTAATCATGCTGAGTAGTAATCTCACCAAATGAGGGTCAATCCATCCTCCTCATCATATCCACTCATAGCCGAACACAGCCACTCTATGAACTTCATACCCTCGTATTTCCATGCCTGTACTTTGACCCATTAACCTTTTATCCCCAATTGGGGATATTGCAGATTATATATTCCTTATGCCACCCAATTTTAAACCAAACTTTGCATCTTCAATAATCTGTACGTTATTCCCTGATAACCAGAAACTTCTATGCTCAAACTCTGTTCACTTTTTTTAACATCATCTTAATAAAAATTTTAAATCTGTTTTTAATCTGCAAGCAGTCCCATTGGATGAAAGGTACTACTTGCGGAATAAAGTCCTATTCATTGTGAATAAGGTTAACATAGGCCCATAGTAGGCTACCTTACAAATAAGATGTCTAAATACAAAGCAAATACACTAAGGTACTGTTGCACTGTATTTCCCACTTTCAGCTGCCACACGGGCTTTCCTATTGCATCATTGACTTTGTATAGTATTTTTAGTTTTTTAATTAATGAACTAAAAAAATGCTGTGAGTGAAATCTTGGCCCCTTGAAGTCAATGGCAAAACACCCATTGACTTCAGTGAAGCCAAGATGTCATCCTATGTTTTTATTATAATATAGTCTTAACGAAGCACATGCTTCATAATCCTGCAAAGAAATATAATACTATTTGTATTGCTAGTGTACCAGATTTGACAACAATTCACTAAGAGAAGGTGTCATATTGGAGAGAACTGAATTAGGTTTCATGCCCTTTGGTGATTTAAAAAAAAAAATAGCCAACAGAGGGCTGAACTTGAGCTGTTTTGCATTTTTACAAGAATGTGTAAACAAAGTCAGTGGGTAGCCATGTGATATCTTTTGTGGTCTGTCATGAAACACTGAAGATGTCTGTTGCTCTGCCCTGACCCTTCAAAATTCAGAGCATGGGCCAAGAAAATATCAAGGGGTTTAAAAGCAAAACAAGGGTAGAGATCAGTGAGAGTGTAGCATGGGGTAGTAGCCTGTGGGCTGAGAGAGACCTGAAAGGTCTGAAATCCTTTTTAAAAAAAAAACCCAAAACGCTAATCTTTACTTTCAGCAAATAAAATCTCCTTTCTTTCAACCAGATTGCTGTGAGTCAGAAGTACAATGAGAAGTGTCGTGGCATTTCTTCACTTTTAGAAATCACTCTTAGGTTGTTAAAGCTGAGTTGAATTTCATCCTGAAAACTTACACCTGAAATGATATGATAAATCAGAATCAGGGATAGGGAGGAATGTGTTGTTCTGTTTTTGTTAGGGACTCTGGTCATGATTGTTTCCCCTAAAGCTTGAAGGTTTAGTGCAGAAATTGCCAATCTGATATGCTGCCTGGGTTGGACAAAATTCTGTCAATTTCTTCACATCAAGAGGCATGACTCCGCAGAGCTGTGTTTATAGAATCCAACTTCTTGGAAATTGCTGAACGAATTGCTCCCTGAGCTGGCTTAAACTTGTGAATATCACTTCAGGAGGTATTGTCCTGAATTAGTAGGTTCAGGCTCACAATGTTTTTCAAAATCCATTTAAATACAAACATGGTTTCAGAAAATCACCCATCTGATTGCTTTCTAATCCAGCAGAAACCTGTAGATTGCCCCTTAGGAGAAGCCTACATGTCGCATTGGTCAATTTCAGTATATGCCAAAGCCTCTTTCTCACTGTTTCATTTCTGCTGCAATATTCTTGTCTTTAGGGTAAAGTTAAAGGTGCATTTTTACAAAAAAGAGTTGTGGGCATCTCGGTATTCCATCTGACTGGATATGTGGAAGCATCCTGAGCCAGCCAGACTCCTTCATCAGAGAGAGATGGACTTCTGTGAAAGAATTCCCAATCCATAATATCCTGGAAATCCCCTATGTGCTTTCCATGAACACAACTCAGGATGGGTATGTCTATATATACAGCACTACAGCTGAAGACGCTCTATGGTGACGGGACAGACCTTTCCTGTCAGCATAAAAAAACACCTCCACAAGCAGCATACACTATGGTGGCAGGAGAAGCTCTCTCGCCGACGTAGTGCTGTGCACACGAATGTTTGTGTCAGTGAAACTTATGTTGCTCAGGGGTGTGAATATTCCACCTCCCTGAGCGACATAAGTTTTGCCGAAATAGGCTGTAGTGCAGACATAGGCCATGTCTACTATCCAATCAAATTTCTTTTCCCCTCTTATGGTCATTCCAGCGCAGATGATCATTCGCCTAATACCTTGCAAGCGTGTAATAAATCCATAGGGTACACCACAGTCATCAGCTACGCCATATGCTTATGACATTATTAAGAACCACATTCTGTTTCCTGCTACTAACTTTTAGGTCTCTATCACATGCAAACTTACATGAGTAGGTCTGCAGTAGATAGTAGTGGTACAGTATTTTGTTCTTTTGCAGCAGCATTCCCCTTTCCTAAGACCACAAGGAAGGCATTCTGCATGGTTGAGATCTCCCAGGAAAGGGGGGGTGCAGGCTAGGAGGGTGGGAGGGAGTGGGTAGACACATACTGGGTAAAGGCTGGGAGGATGCATCTCTTCCCCCAACCTGGCCCTGCAGAAATGACCTACATTCTGCCTTCGGTACTTCTGCAAGAAGCCCCTTCTATGTTCAGTGTCCTTGCCAGGAAATGAAGGGACAAGGGACACTAGAGCTATAAAGCTGGTGTGGGGGCACCGGGCTTCTGCACAGATGGTCTTGATCTCCTATGAATGTCCTGGAATCTGCATGGGGCTTGGGTGTAGTAGACCCGGCAGCTAATTCCATGGGAGACAGGAAATCTGCCACCCAATGGAAGGAAGTGGGATAAACTCCATAAGGAGATCTTTACAGGGTGTTCCACCTTGGAACTACGTTTCTTTCCTGTGTGGAAGTCCTGATCAAAGGGAAATGAACCATTTTCATTTAGCTTCAAACACAAAGTAGAAGTGTAGAGATGTGACTGACAAACAGGGATGGAGCTGAGACATGCAGAACAACCTGGAAGGGAGGGATCAGATATGTGTAATCCCAGGGCAGTCAAGCATGTTCTGAGAGGAGAATTATATGTGGGTTGAAAACAAGGATAGGAACTCTTGTTCTCTAATCCAGATCTGTGGACTGCTGTGGGCCAGTCATGGATAACTTGTGTCTCATCTTTCCCCTTTGTAAAATGGTAATAGGAGCATTAAGAATTGCATATGTAGCATGTATATGGTCTTGACAATGTAAAAATGTACTAAATGTTATTACTATTTATCCTTATTATGTTTTATTTCTGAAACCAGGGAGCCCTGCAACAGTCTATTTCCTAATTAAAGCTATATTTATCTTTGTGTAACCTGACTTCAGTTAGCACAAACATTTTCTAGACAGTTAGTAGAATGGTCATCTGCTCATTGTACTCTTTTTTTTTTTTTTTTTTCCCCATCGTCTACGTTGTATAATAAAACTTGTACACTGTATTATTACGTATCAGTAAAATAGAAGTGCCATATGTGGATACATGTGTTGACTGTTTTTATAGTAATCATAAGAGTCCATTTCATTGAAACACATCATCTGACTCAAGGGAAAGCAAAAGGAAATTTCTTTGCTACCTACCGTGGTAAGCCCATTAGCTTGCTGGTTTTGAACAGTCTGACCACTGAAGGAGAAAGTGGAAGGAGTTTATGCAGTGTGTTCATTTTGAGCATCCCCAAAGTGGACCCAGGGCAGACAATGTGAGAGCCAAATTCACCGCAGATGCAATTACATTGACTTCAGTGGAATTGTCTGCTTCTGCCAGAGGTTACACAGCAGAACAGTGATAGGGGAAGGAAAAGAGGAGAATATCTGATCGACTTTGTTGGGGGTGGTAGTGGGGTATATATATATATGTGTGTGTGTGTGTGTGTGATAAAACATCTCTCCAAGCCACAAAATGTGATATAAATATGCAAGGGTAGTGCTAATTCAACACTTTTTAAAGGTGTGCCCATAAAGCGCATTGGTGTCTTGACCTATCACTATATTTCTTTCCTTCTGCTTTTTATTTAACATGATTTTAGCAAATGTTACTAATAAACCAAAAGAATCTATGCAGGAAAAAATGTAAAGGTGGAGAAGAAAAGAAACTTTGCCTGAGAAAATCCTTTTACAAGACAAGTTGCAGGCATGTGTGTTATCTTTTTATTATACCTGGATAATGCGGCGAATAGTCAGAGGCATGCACCATATGGACCATATGGGCTTGGGGAAAACGTGCTGATGAGAGGTATGATGATGTCTCTTCTATGTTTAGAATTAATATATATCTTCAATATCAGAATGAAAAGCTCCTTGTCAGAGCCGGCTCCAGGCACCAGCGCAGTACCTGCTGTCGAATTGCCGCCAAAGAATGAAGTGGCGGTGGTAGAGCTGCTGCTGATCGCGGCTTCCCTTACACACACACACACACACACCCCGCTTGGGGCAGCAAAAACACTGGAGCCGGCTCTGCTCCTTGTTGTGCTTTGCTGTATATTCTAATTTCACCAAGTTTGGGTAGATGAGATTTATTTCTCTAAAGCAGCTCGATGATGGGGGCGGGGTGGTGGTGGACATCTTTCCCCACTAGCAAGAGTGTTTGTAGAGCTGCTGCGTAGAACAGTGGAAGAAACAGTATTCACGGCTGGTTCATGGCTTTCTCGTTTTCACGGGGAGGAGACAGGAGGATTGTGCTGGTTTGGAAACTCCTGTTCTTTTTCTGACCCACTAATGCCCTGGTCCCTACCTGATGCCTGCATACTACCATGGGTAGGATCCCTCCAGGTGCTGAGGTCTGTGTTGTGCAGGGGTACATGTCATCTGTGCGAACCTGCTGGAACTCTTCTGCATGTTGCACAATGGAACAGCTCTGGTTCTCCTGCCTGAGGAGGGGCCTCTGCACCCATCAAAGCTGGAACTGGATTTGGGACTAATAAAGCACATTTTCTTCCTACTGAATTCCCATTCTTACTCTGCTGTGATTACACACTGAAATATCTGCAGACATAGAGAACTAAAACAATTCCACTGGAGTGGTGGTCCCAGTTTTACGAAGTGTCTTTATTGGATATACCATAAAATTAGTGCTTTGAGCGGGGGGTTAGACTAGATGACCTCCTGAGATCTCTTCCAACCCTAATCTTCTATGATTCTACTCTTTAATTTCCTTGGTAAAATTTACATAGCTTTATATCACTGATTGACTGGAAGGAAGTGCAGCTAGGAGACGGAATGGCAATTGAAAATTAGGAAATGTCCCACAGCAAAGGATGAGGAAGAGACAGTGATATTGCATTTGATTTCTTGCTCTGGTTTTATACTGGTGTGACTTCACTGACTGCAACTGAAATACTCCTGATTTATGCCTGGGTAAATGTGACCAGAGTCCAGATGTAGCAGGGTGGTTACCCTGCTCCTGCCCTGAAGGGCTTAAAACAGCCCTGGGAGCAGGCTGTGGCAGGGGAAAGGCTAGGCTGATTGGAAAGCAGCCACAGCTATGGCTGGCTTAATGAGGGCAGTGGGCCAGGAGCACGGAGAGACTCTCTCTAGCTTTGAGAGGGAGGGATCTGGCTGCAGGGAGCTGAGAGAAGGTCTGGGAACCCCCCCCCCCCGCCCCCAGCTGCGGCCTAGTGGAAGGCCAATTAGGTACGGGGTTGCAGGGGGCAGCCCATGGGTAGGCAGAGGCAGCAGGTCCAAACCCCCCTTGCCTATGATGAGTGGCTTTTACACTGCAGTCTGCCCCAATGAGCGGGGGCTAGATGGTGACTGGCAGTAGCCCACGACTGAGGCAAGGTGGGGATAGAGGGTTGGGGGTTCCCCGGGTGGAGAGACTCATAGAGGGGGTATTGCCAGGGAGCAGCACCCCAAAGACAAGGGGCACCGGGTCATGGAAGGGACATGGGGGGGCTAGGGGCAGTGGGACACCGGCCTGCAGAGGGTGCTCTGGAGGCTGGAAATGCTAATTCCCTGAGATGACCGGCAGGAGGCGCCACAGCGGTGAGTCTCGCACCACGACACCAGACTCTATGTCTGAATCTGCCAGCCATGATAATCTCAGTTGGGCATAACTCCATATTCATTCATCAACTCAACAGTTCTTTATAATCCTTACATGTTTTTCACTCCTCAGTGACCCGTGCATTCTTGAGTGTGGACTGTAAGTTATCAGATAAAGAAGGGTCTTCAGTTGATTTGTCCCCACCCCCTTGTTACCTGAAAATGTACGTTCAGGCACCTGTTTGTTTGTGACCTCTCCTTTCAAGAAAAAGGTTCCATATAAATGAAGTTGTTCTAAAATAATAGTCTCTGACTCCTCTGGACATTGTGAATGACCCAGGATGAAATAAGTTTGTGGCAGGGAGAGTAATACACCATATCTCTGCCAGGTTCCTGCAGCCAATCTTGGTGTGACTGCAATTAGATTAGATTAATGCTGGTGACCGGCTGTCTCTCCACTGCTCCCCACTCTAGTGAAGAGAGTAAAGGTGCTCTGGTGACTCATCTGAAAAACTGGAGATAATGAAACATTACATTAGCTCTGCTGACGCAGTTGGTTGCTCCACCAGCGACTCGGCAGAGTCAGCATTGCTTGTCTAACAATCCCATTACTTACAATCTGACTCTTATGGATCGGTCAGTGCAGCGTCTGGATCTAGCCTTCATAAATGGTGACATTTAATTTAATGGGAATTTTTTGACCCTTTAGATTTGAAAATACCATGGTCCATAGGCCAGTGTGATGACTAGTTGTGCTATACTTGGAATTAAAGAGCCAGATTCTGCCTTCAGTTATATTGCTGCAATACAGGACCAAATTCATCACTGGCTAATTCAGTGGATTTGCCTCAGTGGGGATACACCAGTGTAAATGAAGGCGGAATTTGTCCAACGGTTGTTAGCTAGAAAAAGCTAAATGAGCCATCGAGCTTGAGCCTGGAATTTTGCAGGGGCTATACCACTCTGTCCCTACTAATTTCCCATTAGTATGGCCGATAGTTACTTCATTTCTTCCAAAGCCCGAATTGCTCTAATATTAAGAACATTTTCCTAACATATTTTCCTAATATTTACTCTAAATGTTTGAGCAATCTGCTGGTTTGAATCTGAGCCTTGAAATGCAGGTAGTTGAATGCAGTTAATGTCTCATGCTATTCCATTCCCTTGTAAACCCACAACTTAGATGAACACAAGCCCATTTCAGTTGTGAAATGATAAGAATCATAATGTGTCCTTTGACCTAGGCTATGCTAGTGCTTCTATTCTGCTTTCCAAGCTTTGGTATATTCGCAGAGCAACCAGGGCTGCATAAGAGGTACATAAAAGGCTCTCTCTACTGGAGTCACTATAAAGAGGAATGGAGGGAGGAGGGTGGGGAAAAAAAGGAAGCTGGCTGTGTATCAGCCAATCACATGAGGCTTTTAATCCTTAGACCTAAGCAAGGTGGGGATGAGAGTAGTCATGCAAAAAATCGTTGCTCTACTGACCAGGAAAGGGAGATATTGGTTTCATTTCTGAAGCATCTGGAGTATCTGAATGAAGAAAGCAACACCACACTTCTTTTAAAACCCGTTCTCTGTGCAGTCAGCACACTGACTGCAAGAGTTCTGTATTCCCTCCGGCTGGCTACCAGTTTTTCTCTCCCTTTACTTTGTCTCAACTCCTTTCTAGTCCCACCCATGTTCAAATTAGCAGGAAGGAAAGGAGATACAGCCCAGTATCATTCATATACCGCCCTTTCTTTAAATTCACCTCCACATATATAAAAATCCACCCTTATTGTTTCTATTTAATATTTATACTGAAGTAGTACCTGGAGGCTAGCCAGGTTAAGATTCCTTTATGCTAGGTGCTGTACAAATATATAGTAAATAATAATACCTAGCTCTAATATAATGCTTTTCATTAGTAAGTCTCAAGGAGCTTTACAAAGGAAGTCAACATCTTTATCCCCATATCACAGATGGGGAAACCAAGGCCACAGACAGGAAGTGACTTGCCCAAGGTCACCCAGAAGGTCAAGGGCCAAGCTGGGAATAAAACACAGATCTCTGGCATTGCAATTCAGTGCATTATCCACTAGGTCATGCATGCCCCTTGTGTAGCACTGAAATTGCTGTCCTTTGTTTCAACCTCAGAAGAGAGACATCTCTAGCTTTCATGTTGTTATTAATTACATTTAATACTGTAGGACCTAAGGGCCAACCAAGAAAGGGGCTCCATTATGCTAGACGCTGGACAAATATGGTGTAGTAGACAGGCCCTATAATCTGACTAGACAGGACAGACACAGGGTTGGGGAAGGGACAGGATGCACAGACAGAGTGAGCAATGTGATGGCAGCAAGCAGCAGGTTAGTGCCATGATCTTTATGGAGTGGAAGTGGGTTTCTTTAGGAGGGGAAAAGCTAAATGCAAGAAGAAGGGGATGAGGAGGACAAGGCAGGGGCATAGAGAGCAAGAGGACTAGGTGTGGAAGGAAGTTTAGCTGAGGTGCAGAGACAATAAAGGAGGGGGAGGGAGCAAACGGCCAATCAGCACAGGGCAGAGAAAGTCCAGTCTGAACTATGGAAAGTGTTCTGAATGGCTGAAAGCCCCTGCTTTGGATGCTTCTGAGGTTGCTCCTACCTACCAACGTCTGGCTGGCTCCTCTCTTCAGTTCTCCCCCAGGGCCATGTGGTGTAGGGTGACTGTGTTTCCCAAAGGGAAAATGGGACATCCCCAGCCGCTTGCCCGTGGACCTCCCCTCCCATGAGGCTGTTGTCCGGTTGCTGGAACCCTGTCAGCCCCCGCATGCTGGAAGGCTGCCTCCCTCCTCCCTTGCCTCCCCCTCGTCTCCCCCCTGCACGAGGCTGGCATCTCTGTCCTCCCCCCCACCCCCCTGCTGCACGTTCCTGTGCAGCTCACTCCACTTTTCTGACAAAAATGGGCACTTGTCCCATTTGCTCTTGCCCACTGATTAAGTCAGCAAGAGCAAACGGGACAAGTGCCCACTTTTGCAAAAAAAAAAAAAAAAAAAACGTTGGGATGGCTGGGTCAGGGCTTAAAAAAGGGACTGTCCCGGCCAAAACGGGATATATGTTCACCCTAATGTGGTAGGAGGGAGAAGAGGGGAGGAACCACCTGGGTCCAAGTGCCCTCATACTGTGTTTGTGGGGGTTAAGTCTCCTCTCCACAGTTCTGGGTCCAGGCGGATACTTGAGGATGGGGTGGCTCTGTTTTGCCCCCTCCCTCCAGTGCAGCAGTCCCTGTTTTGGCTGCTTCTGGTCTTTCAAAGTAAAACACCTTTTGTGGTTTTTGCTTTTCGTATATAGCTGTGATTGCGATGAAGGTTTGTGTCGTAATAAGGACACTACCAGTCATATCATTGTACAAGTGAATCAAAATACTGGAAATGCTGATTTGTTTACTGTACTTTTTGATAATCCAGAATGTTTTTTCATTTAGACTATAAGAACATCATTTATTCATCCCTTAAAAATAACAGACACCGATTGAATTCTAATGTAAGCTGTGTCTGTGTGCTATGTAACATCCACATAAAGTAAACTCAGTGCACTCTCTCCTCAGAATACTGTCCTTAACACCCAAAGCATCTGAATGTCCTGAAAATGTGGGGTTCCCTCAGGACCAGATTCTGTTTCTCTTACTCATGTTGATTCCAATAGAATCATGTGTGCAGTAAGGGTGCTATTCAGCGTGAATAAGAGGGCCAGAATCTGGCCTTTAATATGGGTGATTATAGTTGGGTCTAATCCTTGGAATCCAATGAGCTGCCTCCTTATCCGAGAATGTGTTGTGCTTTGTAATAAGGGTAGAGGATTGAACCAAATTAGAGGATTGGGCCAAAAGAAATCTGATGAGGTTCAACAAGGACAAGTGCAGAGTCCTGCACTTAGGATAGAAGAATCCCATTCACTGTTACAGACTAGGGACCGAGTGGCTAGGCAGCAGTTCTGCAGAAAAGGACCTAGGGGTTACAGTGGACAAGAAGCTGGATATGAGTCAACTGTGTGCCCTTGTTTCCAAGCAGGCTAACGGCATTTTGGGCTGTATAAGTAGGGGCATTGCCAGCAGATCGAGGGACGTGATCATTCCTCTCTATTTGACACTGGTGAGGCCTCATCTGGAGTACTGTGCCCAGCTTTGAGCCCCACACTACAAGAAGGATGTGGAAAAATTTGAAAGAGTCCAGCAGAGGGCAACAAAAATGATTAGGGGTCTGGAGCACATGACTTATGAGGAGAGGCTGAGGGAACTGGGATTGTTTAGTCTGCGGAAGAGAAGAATGAGGGGAGATTTGATAGCTGCTTTCAACTACCTGAAAGGGGGTTCCAAAGAGGATGGATCTAGACTGTTCTCAGTGGTACCAGATGATAGAACAAGGAGTAATGGTCTCAAGTTGCAGTGGGGGAGGTTTCGGTTGGATATTAGGAAAAACTTTTTCACTAGGAGGGTGATGAAGCACTGGAATGGATTACCTAGAGAGGTGGTGGAATCTCCTTCCTTAGAGGTTTTTAAGGTCAGGCTTGACAAAGCCCTGGCTGGGATGATTTAGTTGGGGATTGGTCCTGCTTTGAGCAGAGGGTTGGACTAGATAACCTCCTGAGGTCCCTTCCAACCCTGATATTCTATGATTCTAGAGTATCCTACATATTTGTTACACCAGAAATGACATTTTAAGAACCAAAGCCCAGATCCTCAAAGGATCTTCCATTGTGGCAGTGGATACATCAGATCTATTGTTTCTTTACTCACACTGAGTAGTGCCTTACTCCATTGAAAACAATGTGGGATAGTCATAGTAATGATTAGTAATGATATTCGAATCTGACCCTATAGCATTTTATGTGCAATGCTACTAAAGAGGAGCTACTGTATGTCAGACATTTCCACAGGGCTGTCTTGTGGATGCTAGAACCCAAGCTCAGAAGGTAACAAAACTAAGACCAAAGAACTAAATTGGTTTGTGTTTCATTTGAAAGAATGTGTCTATGTAATCTCAGTATTCTGGTACTGATCATAAAATAATAAATTTCGTAAAATTGATTAGTTTTCATCGAATTTTCAAGCGTCTTAGAAAGAATTACAAACTAGGGACAGTAAAGGAAAATTTAAGGTACAGAACATATAACATGCTCCTTTGAACATATGCTGCAGCATACTTCGGCTTTCCAGCGTGAATACAAAAATAGAGATAATTTACTCTGGGTTTGGAAAGTGTCTGACATGTCGCACTGTTCATGGCAAACTTCAGCTTGGCATGGTGCTGACATTATGTGTTGTTCTACTTTGTAGAACACAGAAGGAAAACATTTTGCCTTTTTTTTTTTTTTTTTAAATTCCAGGTTCAGGGTTTGGTGGATTGGATTCTAGCCAGAAAAAGGGAATAAGTACAAATGATTAAACTTAAACCTAAATTAAAATTCCTTAACTTTTACCATAAGGCTATTTTTATTCTTAAAAGCTGAGGAGAATCTTTTTGCATCAAAAGATGTGAAGAAAAATTCAACAGTGCTAAATTTCTCAATGGCCAAATTAAAGCATTTATCTGATGAGAGAATTCTAGCAAATGGTAGGTTGTTCTAAATTTGGTGGTTTTACAATATGTAAATATATGTACTATGTTATACCAACTTGGAACAAAATCTATGTCCCAAATCTTTTTCAAACTAATTTTGAATTATGAGCTGTAGTTTCATTTTGAAGTTCTAGTAATTACATACCTGATGTCACTCTTATGTTCTATTCCCCAAAATCCTTGATGTGATTATAGTTTATAAATCACAGCTGTTTTTAGAATCTGAACATCTAGCTAATCTATTCTGTTATATGCAAAGTTTGTCTGCTGCATATTAAAGACCTGAGTTTACAGGTATGGCTGATCATTTGCAGAATTTCCTGATTTATATGTACTATCCTGTAGGCATGCAATTGCTGGTACTATTCATGTAGGCATGCAATTATTAGGCCTGCAGTTGCACAGGCATGGCTTAGACAATGAAGCCGTAAGTGTCGGCATGGAATGAGTTGTAAACCTGAGTAGAGGCTTGCAACTATATCCAGTACAAACCCAATGGGACCTGACTACAAGTGTCAGGTTTGGATTAGTTTGGGTGTGACTTGTCTAGCATGCATTGGGTTTTTATCACTGAGGGCAGTTTGTGGCAAGCTGCGATGTGAAACTACCCGCACCAGCCCACTGTAGACTAACTGTCTGTGTGTGCACCCTGCTGATGTGTGAATGAACAGTTTGTTAATGCACTTTGATCTAATCCTGTTTCAAGGGGACTAGATCAAAGCATGTTAACAAACTGCTCGTGCGCTTGTCAGTGGGGTGTACAGTCAGTCTGCAATACGCTAAACTGGGTAGATTCATACCCCAGTTTGCCGCAAACTAATTGTTCATGTAGTCAAACCCTTAGTTTGAAATGCATATTTCTGGGATTATTATCCTTGGGGAGGTTGTCGGGTTGGGTATGAAACAACTCCACACTCTTGGGCTTGGTGTGGGTTCGGGATTGGCTGTGGTCTAGTTGGGTTTGGGTTGGGCTTTAAAATTAGGCCCAAGCAGATCTTTAAACCTGATGGCATTAATGTTCCACTAAAAAAAATTATATTAAGGGGAGGAAAGAGAAGGGGTGGAACACTTTGGGATGAATAGGAATAACCATGTCTGACTCTTTGCTGAAGGAAAGTTTGCAATGGGATCTAGCCTGGATGTCACTATGAATGAATAGAAGTGGAAATGTGCAAACATCCAAGTGTAAAGGGACAGGAGAAATATTGCATTACAGATTGTGGAACTGCAAACTTTTAGAATTACAAAGCAAGTAATTTTGACTCAGAATTATGTATTGTGATATTATAAAGAGCACAACTATGACAAACGGTGATTTTGAGACTATTTAATCTGTATGTAAATTACTTGTAAGTAAGGCATAACTACAGTACACTCTTCTTGAAGATAGAAGGATGCTTGCTTCTGTTCTTGGTGTGTATTTTTGCATGGCGCATTACTGACCTTTGGCAATCAGATACTGTATTTGTTCTGTGACTAATTTGGGTGTACATTTCAAATGAACAGGTAACTGAATTTCTTTCTATTTTTTCACCACATCTCTAATTCTGGAGAAAAATGCTTTCGTATCTAAAATTCTTTGTGCCAGGTGAATGTTTAATTGTCTTTACCAAATCCACACCACAACAGAAAACAACTTCACTTACTATGGTGGCGGGGAGAAATCCACAGCTTGTTGTTGAAGATTTGGTGCATACACTAACGGCACCATGCTACTCTTTCAACCCTGGAGGTATGGTATAAAATCCTAATTCTAAAATGAGAAACTCTCTTGTTTAACTTGGGAACTTTTTTCATTTTTTCTATCACTCCAACAAATGAAAATGGTGAAGGATTAAAAATGGTCTGTTCTGTTGCAGTTGGCTGGGTTGTTCTAGTTTTTCTTAACACTTGGTGGTATACATATATGTTAAATGCACACACAGCAGAGGAATAGAATTGCTAATACTGGCGGGTGCTATGCTACTTCTCTGCAAATGTATCCAATTCCAGAAGCTACAAAAGTGTGAGGTACCCGTGGTGCAGTTTGCCGGCTCCTTTAACATCCCTGTGGTGGGAAAAACATCTCAACAGCCCAACACTGTGGCATTTAATTTCAAAAAGGGGAACTATGCAAAAATGAGGGGGTTAGTTAAAGAGAAATTAAAAGGTACAGTGACTAAAGTGAAATCCCTGCAAGCTGCATGGACGCTTTTTAAAGACACCATAATAGAAGTCCAACTTAAATGTATACCCCAAATTAAGAAACACAGTAAAAGAACTAAAAAAGAGCCACCGTGGCTTAACAACCATGTAAAAGAAGCAGTGAGAGATAAAAAGGCATCTTTTAAAAAGTGGAAGTCAAATCCTAGTGAGGTATAGAAAGGAGCATAAACACTGCCAAATTAAGTGTAAAAATGTAATAAGAAAAGCCAAAGAGGAGTTTGAAGAGCAGCTAGCCAAAAACTCCAAAGGTAATAACAAAATGTTTTTGAAGTACATCAGAAGCAGGAAGCCTGCTTAACAACCAGTGGGGCTCCTGGACGATTGAAATACAAAAGGAGCGCTTAAAGACGATAAAGTCATTGCGGAGAAACTAAATGGATTCTTTGCTTCAGTCTTCACGGCTGAGGATGTTAGGGAGATTCCCAAACCTGAGCCAGCTTTCGTAGGTGACAAATCTGAGGAACTGTCACAGATGGAAGTGCCATTAGAGGAGGTTTTGGAATTAATTGATAAACTTAACAGTAACAAGTCACTGGGACCAGATGGCATTCACCCAAGAGTTCTGAAAGAACTCAAATGTGAAGTTGCGGAACTATTAACTAGGGTTTGGAACCTGTCCTTTAAATCGGCTTCTGTACCCAATGTCTGGAAGATAGCTAATGTAACGCCAATATTTAAAAAGGGCTCTAGAGGTGATCCCGGCAATTACAGACCGGTAAGTCTAACATCAGTACCGGGCAAATTAGTTGAAACAATAGTAAAGAATAAAATTGTCAGACACATAGAAGAACATAAATCGTTGGGGAAAAGTCAACATGGTTTCTGTAAAGGGAAATTGTGTCTTACTAATCTATTAGAGTTCTTTGAAGGGGTCAACAAACATGTGAACAAGGGGGATCCAGAGGACATAGTGTACTTAGATTTCCAGAAAGCCTTTGACAAGGTCCCTCACCAAAGGCTCTTGCATAAATTAAGTTGTCATGGGATAAAAGAGAAGGTCCTTTCATGGATTGAGAACTGGTTAAAAGACAGGGAACAAAGGGTAGGAATAAATGGTAAATTCTCAGAATGGAGAGGGGTAACTAGTGGTGTTCCCCAAGGGTCAGTCCTAGGACCAATCCTATTCAACTTATTCATAAATGATCTGGAGAAAGGAGTAAAAAGAGAGGTAGCAAAGTTTGCAGATGATACTTAACTGCTCAAGATAGTTAAGACCAAAGCAGACTGTGAAGAACTTTAAAAAGATCTCACAAAACTAAGTGATTGGGCAACAAAATGTCAAATGAAATTTAATGTGGTTAAATATAAAGTAATGCACATTGGAAAAAATAACCCCAACTATACATACAATATGATGGGGGCTAATTTAGCTACAACGAATCAGAAAAAGATTTTGGAGTCATCATGGATAGTTCTCTGAAGACATCCACGCAGTGTGCAATGGCAGTCAAAAAAGCAAACAGGATGTTAGGAATCATTAAGAAGGGGATAGAGAATAAGACGGAGAATATATTATTGTCCTTATATAAATCGATGGTACTCCCACATCTTGAATACTGCGTACAGGTGTGGTCTCCTCCTCTCAAAAAAGATAAGGTTCAGAGAAGGGCAACTAAAATGATTAGGGGTTTGGAACGGGTCCCATATGAGGAGAGATTAAAGAGGCTAGGACTTTTCATCTTGGAAAAGAGGAGACTAAGGGGGGATATGATAGAGGTATATAAAATCATGAGTGATGTGGAGAAAGTAGATAAGGAAAAGTTATTAACTTATTCCCTTAAAACAAGAACTAGGGGCCACAAAATGAAATTAATGGGAAGCAGGTTTAAAACAAATATAAGGAAGTTCTTTTGCACACTGCGCACAGTCAACTTGTGGAACTCCTTGCCTGAGGAGGTTGTGAAGGCTAGGACTATAACAGTGTTTAAAAGAGAACTGGATACATTCATGGAGGTTAAGTCCATTAATGGCTATTAGCCAGGATGGGTAAGGAATGGTGTCCCTAGCCTCTGTTTGTCAGAGGATGGAGATGGATGGCAGGAGAGAGATCACTGTTAGGTTCACTCCCTCTGGGGCACCTGGCATTGGCCACTGTCAGTAGACAGGATACTGAGCTAGATGGACCTTTGGTCTGACCCAGTACGGCCGTTCCTATGTTCTTATGTATGTTCTGTGGTGGTTTCCAGGTTATTTTGCTTGATTTTTTTTTTTAAATGGGTTTCCATGGAAGTTAAAGATTCTTTGCAGAACTCACTGCATTACTATCTGCAGATAGCACCCATTGGCCACGCTCTTCAGCCAATGGCACAATTCACAGGGTTTTTTTCTTATATTCTAATGCTAACATGCTCCTGAAATGCAGTTCTCAGACATTCTCCAAACAATGTCTGCCATTTCTGCACAAACCTATATGAGATTTTATTAATCTGAACAAATATATAAACGTAAAAGCTCATTTTCACCTCCCGCCTAAGTGGGATTCAAACCTCCTATTTCACGGTGTATTCTGTTGTACCAGTTCCTTATGGTTTAGAGAAAGCTCATTAATATGATCTACCAGTACATTCACTTCCATCATGCTGAACCAGGCAATCTAGACCGGGTGAAACTATAAGGATTTGAACACAGAATGGTGTGCTTTTTGTTGCTTCTCTTAATTTTCAATTCTTTAGAGAGTAAAGGCCTTGGCCAAAGCCCCTTTGAAGTCAAGTGAAAGTATTTTCATTGACTACAAGGGGTTTTTGGATATGACCATTAATACATTATGAAATGTTTATTAGTAGCATATATTTATAGAGCAAAGTTGTTAAAAAAAACAAATGTCTTGCTAGTCCAACGAGACATGTTATCAACTGTTTGGTTGAAATACTGCTGCTTTTGCACCATGTCCACTTCTGCAGTGAAAGCTGTTCTTGATAATATCAATACATCAACTTAATTATTTACTGGATTACTAAAACTTCATGTTGGTAGTATCATTAACTTGGCACAATAGAACATATATCCACAAATACCCATCAAAGGAATATAACCATTGGAAAAAATACATTTTCCCTACATGAAACTATTAGATACGTATAATACATCAGTGGATAACACTTAAATTACTACCTGTCAAAAGATGAAACCTGTTAAACTTCTTGTAACTCAAACAGTTAATTACAACAATACATTTAGTTGTTAGGGAAAAGATACATTAATCTACAAAGTGACATGATGGAAACTTTTATTTATAGATGTCTTGAAGGAATAAACCTATGAAAAATAAACATTTATTTTTTTAAAGAAAAGTACTAGTCACTTTTTGAATATCTTCTGTCATTCATTAAGATTCATGTTATTTCCTCATTTCTTCACTAGATGGCAGGACAAGATCAGTATGCTCAGACAGCAGAAGCCAGTAATGGTAATTTCAGCTGACCAAAACAAAAATCACAGGCTGTACTGAAATTGACCAATTTAGATGAATGGGAATGGAAGGTGAAAAACGGAAATAGAGTTTGTTTCACATAGGCAGAAAAATTAATAAATTTGGATTTTCAAGCTGCCATTCTCAGAAGCACAGTACAGTAACGGCTAAAATGCAGACACTAGAGAGTGGCAAAGTGGAGTCTTTATTTAAAAAAGACAGTAGAGCATATAATAATGAAAGTAACTTAACTTGCCAGTAATTTTCTCCCTCTCTGTTATTAGTGAAGACTCTTATATTTGAATAAGAACTTGCTTCCTTGTCTCTCAGCTTCTCTTTCCGATAATTCAGTGTATTCACAGCCTTATAGTTCTGTTGCTGTAAAAATGAATTGTAGAAGTTAGAGATGGAATTGACACATTTTCATTTCAGCTACTCCAGCGTAAATTCAGAGTAAGCAAGAGCACAGAATCTACCTCATTGTGGAACATAGTCCATCCGCTTGCCAATGTACTTTTGTTTCTTGTACATTTTCTGGTGCTTTGTCCAGCGTAGGTGGAGATTTTAACTGCTTCTTCTGGGAGAGTATACCATAGACAAAGAATTCTCACTCTGTGTCTATACTCCAGGATCAAGCAGCAGGAAAAAATGTGATCTGTTTTTTTCCAATCTATGTTTATCTCTGTATTTATACTGTGATTATCATCTTATTATCAGAACTTCTATGAAAAAAGCAACTACTGTTTAAAGACAAATACCTTAATTTAAGTAGCAGCAGTGATAAACCTATCAAGATTCATATAAGTTAATTGACTTTTATATGAGAGATTTTTAAAGTTGCCTTAACTTCTTAATGCCAAAATCAATACCCCTTCAGTGTCTCCCACAAATCCCTAATAAATAGTGTAATGACAGAACTACATTTTACTGAGTAAATATAGGCAGAGTATTTTTTTTTTTTCCCCAGTAGGAAAACTTAAACCAGTTCAGGTCAGATGTGAGTCGATCAGAACACCAGCAGCGTAGACAGAAGGTTACCGAGCTATTGTTCTTGTGAAACCCTTTTTATGTGCTCTGAGGTACTTAGATCAATAGCCTCGACTTAGTGGCTTTCATGATCCAAGGACAGCTGGCTCCAAGGTGGGATTTTCAAAGCTGCCTAGGGGATTTGGATGCTTGAGTCCCATTGACATGAAAGGGAAATTGGGCATCACAATCCTGTAAGAAGCTTTGAAAAACTCAGCCATTATGTTTAGCTTTGCCCCTTCAATGGATCTTGCTGTAGCTACTGGAACTCAAGTGCAATATTTATTGTTAGGATTGATTATTCGATAGGTAAATAATACAGGAAGCAATGAGAAAAATGTCATAATTTCTGAGTGCGGGTTATCTGCACTTAACTTTAGAATAGTGTCCTCTTTATGAAAATCTCCTTTGCCTTTATACACTAATACTGTCACATGGGGGAAGAAAACAGGATGCAACATAGATTTGCATATAAAGTACTATTTTTTCCATGATTAATGCAATTATTTTGGTCATATACTGATTGAGACTTTAGACACTAGGCAGGAAAGTAGGCAACTTAAAAGGAAAGAGGTTTTGCTTAAAAATAAGGCAAATTGAGTATTAAAACATTAGACGTAAATATTCCTGGAGACCTCCTCCAAACGTACTCGTTCTTCATCTTCTGCACCAGCAAATTGAACTCCTCCTGTCTGGTGTTGAGTCCCTTCAATTCTTGTGAGTTCAGTAGGAGTAGGAATGGCTAAACAACTAACAGGATTGGGCCTCAGGGGAAGAGCGGGGAAAGAATGTACATATATTGTCCCAACGCTGTAAAGTAGCATCTTCTATGATGACAATTCCTTGGCATCCTCATCCTTCCAAAGGGAACTGAATATGCTCAGCAGCTTGCAGACCCTTTTGGTTAACAATTGTGTATGCCTAAAGATGTACACAAATCTGCATAATGTGTGTTGCACAAGGAACTTTGTTAGGTCACATGAATGTTAGAAGATCCAGGTGAGAATTATTTGTTATCGTAAGAACGTACAAGTGGATGAATTTGAATGAGATCATTGCGAGAAGACACATTGGTATTACATCGATTCCAATGAGAGTTGGGTGACTAGTTGCTATCTATGCCTATTATAATCTCCCCCATGAGATCTGACTGGTAAAGTGGTTAGAGCTCATACATGTAGATGGCTGGCATCCGAGGAAAGGCCAGGACACCTGAAGCTACTACTGACTGCAGTTTTCATTCTGTTGCATTATGTGTGCAAGGAGTGCTATGGAAATCATATAGTTCCCATAATCAATTTAGTTATGCTTGCTAATAGGACTACAGTAATTTGGTTTAGTAATCTGAGAGAATTTGATTGTGCAAGGGAAATCCATCCCTTGGTTTGGGCAGCTACCAGATTAGGGGATGGCAAATACTGTTTAAAAAAAAAAAAAGATGGTTGATTCTCAGGATGTTGAAAGGGTGGAAGAAACGCTGTAGTACCATATGAATTAACTTGGTACTTCTGATTCAAATTTCAAACACCAAAGGTTTTGTGACTTAAAGTTTGTTGCAGAGAAAGGTAGAATGGCCTTAAAGAGAGAGGGTGACAAACTGGATGGGCAAGAATTTTTTCATATAAGGTTATGTACATTTGTTTTTAGAGTAAAATGGTTAAAAAGTCAAAATTTGAGGTAAACTTTATTGTATATGGAGAAATAACTAGAATTCTGGATAGCTTTACCATCTGCTTTATTTCTCTTATATATGTAGGTCGGAGGTTTCTATTTCCTTTCTGCCTTTTTCTACCCTTCAATGGAGTGTATGAACCGTAGCATGAAACCCAGACTTTGATATAACCAATGGAAAATAGCATTTTCCACACACCCCAGCTTAATCTGACATTAAATAAAGGATCACTGCATTATATCCTCTTGTTATTAGTTCTTTCATGGATTTCATGCTATTCCTGTTTATGAATAAATCCAAATGTCAGACCAACAAATAGAATGTCAGGATCTATGCACATCTCTGCAACCTATTGTATTTATTTAGATTTATAACAACAAGGAAAAAAGTCCCTGTATTGGATTCTAGGCACCTTTGGCACAATTATTTAAAAAAAAAAAAACATATGTCCCAGATGTCAAAAATAGTTCCATTGCCCTGGTGGGTGGGAACAATCGTACTGAGTCGCAATTGATTATTGCTGTAGTAAGAACTGTGTGAAATATTATAATGAAACTCAGAGCCACATGAGATATAATAGGTGTCAGGTTAAAAACAGTACATTTTTGTCCGAAAGTCCACGAATCTTTCATGGAGCTAGTTTTCAGTGAAACAGGGCGAGTTCTGATCTTATCTTACAAATATAGCAGTGGTGTTTCCATTCTGCTCTCCATTGGCTCTAAACTGTTTGCAAACCAGAAAATTTGTCACTTTTAAAAGCAGACTTATTTTGTGGGCCTGTACACCAGGAACCGCTGGGCCAAATGATGCCAAATTTCCACCACACACTCTAGCCCTGTCCCCTGACATGTACAGCAGCTTGAAAGGTAATTTACCTGATAGAGCTAGTTAAGAAATTGTTTTTCTCTGAAAACTGAAAATAATTACAGCTAGGCTGGAGTCGAAATATTTTATCTACTATCCAAAAATTTTCACTTTTCTGCTTTTCAACTAAATCCTGAAAAAAAATTAATTGAAAATGGATGTTTCCTGTGGAAACTTTCATTTTGATGAAATAGCCATTTTCCATCCAAAAATTGATGGAATTTTTTTTGACCTACTCTGCTGCCTTTGTGGATTTTAGAGGCTCTGAATAGCCTCAGCTATACAGTTGGTGCTGCTCCTCCATAATTTTTAGATTTATATAATGCTTGTATCAACTTACTCCATGTGCATGCATTTAAACTTAATACATATATTAAATACTGAAACAACAATTAGCAGGTTGACCCAATGACAATTTAAGGACTCAACCAAAACCAAGTTTAAAGGCCTCTGTGTATTCCTATACAGATTGTAAACCCTTAATCCTCTCCAACCCACTCCATCAGGAAATATCTGGATAAAAAGAAATTATATGATTCTATTAAAATAAATAAAATAGTTGTCTTGTTACTGGCAAAAATGGCTACCATATTCCATCCAGTGGTGGCTGCTTTTTAAGGCTGAGAGGCACTGTTAAAAACCCAAACAGGTTATTTTATATATAATGTGCCTTATTCTGCTGTTGCAGTGGAAAGCAGGAGTAACTCCACTGAAGACAATGGAATTGCAACAGTGTAAGTGAGAGGTGAACTGGGCCTCGTGTATGGAAATAGCGTAACTCTGATTTGCATGTAGTGACTTCCTTGTTTTGGGTGGGCCAAGAGCTGAATTTGCTTATCTTTTTCCCTCCCCAACACTCCCATGAGCTGCAATTAGTCACCAGTTTCCCAATCTTCTATCCTGGCAGTCATATAAAAGGACATGAATTGTGCAAACTCCCTTCTTCATCCTACACTTTATTCTACTTGCTCACAGTATGACCAGAGGTCTCTGCCTACCTGAAACCCTAGCAATCCCCCATGGAAATCCCTGACCCAGTGGGCCCTGGTGGCCCCTATTGTCCATGCGGCTCTCCTGTGGGGTGGAAATGGATGGTTTTCATCATTGCATCCCTCCAATCGTTTCTGGTTCCCTTTTTCCATGGGGTCATATGGTTTGGGTGAGAGAAAAAAGTGTTTGCCTCACAGCTATATTTACACCTAAGCCTGGTTAGTAGAAATAGCATTCCTCACTGTTGCAGGATAATGTAACACCATAAATAGAGCTATCAAGATTGTCAAGCAGCCTTTGTGGTTGTCAGAGCAGTGATGTTAAAAGAAAGTGTTTTTTCCTCCCCTAAATAGTTTTTTTTTTCAAGCTGTCAGGAGAGCAACTGGTGAAGTGAAGCTTTGCTTTTGCTTTGTAGCTTTCATTCTCTGAGACGGTTTAAGCAGTAAATATGATGAAATAATTGTATAGAAAATAACTTAATTTCCATCAGAACGGGTGGCTGTGATTCTTCAAAATGTCTTGAGCACTCGAGGAAATAATTACAGCTAAGCTAGAGCTGAAATATTTTATCCACTATCCAAATGCCTGCAGACAGTCCAACTTGCATGGTACCTGGGAAGGCAGGGGGTGTGAATGTTTGATGCTCAGACTAATTACCTGGCAATAGTTGAACTGGGATGAATCGCATCTCAACTCATTGGCATTCAGCAGCACCACTGCTGGATGAAAGAGAAACAAATATGCAGAAGGGCAAGAAGAGACAAAGGGCCAGATGCTCAGCAGGTGTCAATCAGCATGACTCCACATTGACTTCACTGGAGTTAAACTGATTTATACCAGCTGAGGATCTGTCCTGAAAAGAGCAGCTAGAATAAAGCCATTTCTTAAGCATGCCATGAGCTCGCCTTGGAATCTATGCAAACCCAAGCAATTAGGTTTCTAAGCCTACAGGAGCCCAAACACATTGGTGTCTATGTATTGTGGCAATTAGATCACTAGCTAGAAAATAGCAACCAACTGACTATGGTTTCCCATGGACATGAGGGAGGAATGGGTGTGCCATCAATGCCCCAAAAGCACCATAGACTCCACTGTCATTCCCTGCCCTAAATTCTGAGCTGTTATCTGTTCCACTACTTTTTTCCACAATGAGACAGGAGGTAGTTGTGTGTAAAAATATGTCAAGACTGGAACCATAGTGCTTAATATCTGTATATAATACTGGGTGCAGCTACTTTATTCCTTACTGTCTCTACCACAGATTTTAGATTTCATGAGCTTGATCATTAGCCCCATGCTCTATCTCCTTTGTACAGCTCTCATGATACAAAAGGGATGGAAAGCTGGGAATCCGAGGCTGGTGTGTGGCTGTTGTAGTCAGTTATATTGGCACCCGGATAAGGGGTGTCTCAGTGGCTTATCTTGTTCTCAGGACTGGATAAAGGCAAGGGTTTAGGGACTGCAGCCCGGGGCACTAGCTCAAGGGGGGCCCCGCAAAAATAAATCAGAGGCAGTGATCTCCAGGCCGCTAAAAGGGGCGTTCAGGCTGCCTGGCTGCCCTGGTCCCACACGGCTCCCAGAAGTGTCTGGCTGCTGGCACGTCTCTGGGGCCCCTGGCATAGGGGAAGATGGCTCAGCACGCTGCCCCCATCCCCAGCACCGTTCCTGCAGCTCTCATTGGACGGTTCCTGGGGAGCTGTGGGGGTGGTAATTGAGGATGTGGGCAGTGCACAGAGACACACTGTCCCCCTACTCCCAGGGGCGCCCAGAGACGTGCCAGCAGCCGGCCACTTCCGGGGGTGGTGTGGGCAGGGCCGGCTCTAACTTTTTTGCCGCCCCACACAAAAAAGAAGAGTGCCGCCGTACCCCCCCCAGTGCCGCTGAAATCCTCGCCCCCCCCAACACCACGCCGCCTAAATCCCCGCCCCCCAGAACGCTACGCCGCCCGAAGCCACTCCCCCTCCGAGCACTGCGCCAACCCCCGCCCCTCCTTCGAGCGCCAGCCCCCGCCCCCCAGTCCACGCCGCACCAGCCCCCGCCCCCCCAATGCCGCGCCGTGCCGCGCCAACCCCCGCCCCCCCCAGCGCCGCGCCGCACCAGCCCCGCCCCCCCAACGCCTCCTCCGAGCGCCAGCCTCCGGCCCCCCCAGCGCCGCGCCAGCCCCCGCCCAATAAATAAATTAATAAAAACCTGAGCGCCGCCCCGGCCCAAGGTGCCGCCCCAAGCACATGCTTGGTCGGCTGGTGCCTGGAGCCGGCCCTGGGTGTGGGGCCAGGGCAGGCAGTTAGGCAGCCTGTCTGAGCCCTGCAGCACTGCCAGCCAGGAGCTGCCTGTGGTAAGCACCTCCCAGCCTGCACCTCGCACCCTCTCCTGCACCCCAACCCTCTGCCCCAGATCAAAATCCCCCTCCTGCACCCCAACACGCTGCACCAGCCCAGAGCTCCCTCCTGCACCCCAACCCCCTGCCCTAGTCCCCTCCTGCACCAGACTCCCTCCCAGGAAAAAGACTTGTATAGAGGGGCCCCACAAAATCAGAATCCCCCTCCTGCACCCAAACTCCCTCCCAGACCTTGCACCCCCTCCTGCACCCGAATCCCCTGCCCCAGTCTCCTCCTGCACCAAACTCCCTCCCAGGAAAAAGACTTGTATACAGGGGCCCCACAAAAATCTAATAGCTTTGGGGCCACAGGACAGTTAATCTGGCCCTGGTGGAACTGGTTCCATAGACTGTAAACTCTTTGGGGCAGGGACTGTCTTTTTGCTCTGTGTTCAGCACCTACCAGCATGGGGCCCTGGGCCATGACTGGGGCTTCTAGCTGTTACCACATAGTTATTATTTATTATTATTTACAAATAAAATAATAATCCCAAAAATCAGGGGAAGCAAAGGTGGCTTTTAAACCCACATTTGCTCAGCCCCCTCAGTCCTGTGGCAATCATAGTTTGGACTAAACCTGAGGAATTAGCTCAATGTTTGAGCCAAGAGAAAATGTTTTGGTTCTTTAATGGTATTCAGTAGGATCTTTGTGTTTCCCAGGCTGGAATTTAACCTCAATACTAGACTGGCCTTCAGAAGCTGCGGTTTGGGGCAGCGGTCTAGTTCTTTAATAATTTTTGTTTCCCAACAAACTACAGAGTTGAGACTTCAGCGAGATATAGAAAATCTGTGGTGATTAGACAGTATATTGGTAGGGTGGTGGAGTTAGCTTGTGATATTGCAGTGGAATTAATCTAGTTCGCAACATACATGGACAGTATGAGTAGGGCTACAATTTTGTCATGGAGGTCACAGAAGTAATGGAATCCGTGACTTTCAGAGACTTCGGTGACTTGAGCCCACGGGAGTTGCAGGGTCCCCCCGCCACCTGTGGTGGCTGGTAACTGCGGGGGCCCCAGCTCCCGGACGCCACAGGTGGTGGGGTTCCTTGGAGCTGCCAGCTGCAAGCAGTGGACCCCACAGCTCCCCATTTTGTCATGCATATTTTTAGTAAAAGTCACAGATAGGTCATGGGCTTCCATAAATTTTTCTTTGTTGCTCATGACCTGTCTGTGACTTTTACTAAAAATATGCATGACAAAATCTTAGGCTAAGTATGAGTGATGTTAAAAGTGTTGCAGGCACCATTACTGGCCCACAGAAAGATTCAGCCAGAAAAAGTCTCTTTGCATCTCTAACTGTTTCAGATAACAGCCACCGAAAGATTTTCTTAGTAATAGGTATTCTATCTTGTCTAATAGGGCAAGGCCTTGGATTGTTGTGGATTTCTCGTGGTGGGTAGTGAGGTATGAAATCAGAAGTCCATGCCCACATATGCATATACATATTCCATGATTGCCAGATAAACTGCACATAGTAACATGAGAAATAGCATTCCTCTTTCAAAACTTAACCTCTTCCTCATGAACTAAGGAAAAATCATGTGTAGCTCATACTCTTTGGGCTAATATACACTTTATAGACCAATTGTGTACCTTTCAGTAGTGGATAGCGGTACACAAACCAGTACATTACAAGTCAAATTAGAATGCAGACAGTGGTTGTGCCAGGAACATCCAGGGTTGAACTCAGATGCATTTATTATTATTTTCACCACATTTAAAAAATAGACTTTCATTTGCTGCTCCATCCAAGTCTGTCAATTACACCTTTCTCTGAATGCTATGTATAGTGCAGCCAAACATAGGGTATTTATAAGGCTAGTAACATTACTGGAGACTAAAATGAAAATGCTGGTGACTTAACAGAAGATTCTGAGTAATAGCATACATAGGCTACAGATTAAGGCCATTGAAATACCTAATAATGTTCTAAATAGAAATAATTTAATTAGGGTAAAAGTGTATTAAATAGATTCAAGCATCAACTGATATTTCTGACTTCTGCTATTAAGCTTTTACCTAGAGTAGCTAGCCATAATTTAGTATAATGTACTGGGGTGGAAGTAATAAAGTATAAAGGCTTCCTTCCCTTCCTTGCAACTTCCTTCACACCAAGGTCAATAAAGCTTAGTGGCTCTGCAGTGATGACAGGGAGAGGTAAGAGTGAAAAACTCAGTGTTGGTGTTTTGTTACCAAAATGAATCAAAATTTTCCCGTATAGCACAAAATGGGTCCACACCCCTAATTATGCTGGGATACTTGAGCTCTCTCCCGTGTTTTTTAGCCATGATGACTTTCTGAAATCTACCTTCTCCTCACTGTGTAAAAGCAATTCCCCCTTAGTTTAAAATAATTCTTTTGGGGTTGAATCCTTGATGGCAACTTACTCTTAGCCCCAGTCTTTTTCTTTTCTTTTTAAACAAGAAAAAGAACCCATTAGAATAAGGGAAGGATTGTAATAAGAGGAACAAAGGTTCCATTTTAAACATATTCAAGGGTTTCCTTGCATCAACTCCCCAGCCATAATTTGGCCCAGAGTTTCTCAACAGGTGGGCAAATACTGTTTAAAAAATTCTTTGTAAATATTAGTTTGAATAAAAACTACCATTGATACTCACCAACCCTTTTATTTCCTGGCTGTGCGTATTCATGTGTGAAAATGTTTCAGGAGAAGCAAGGTGTCACAGATACTTATAAAAGTTTGTATTTGCAGGGGCATTCTTGCTGTAAGTATTCACATGGACATCATGAAAACTCTGGGAGTCATTTAGTCAGGGAGCAGAAAAATTGCCATGTGACTTAGGTAACCAGTCACTCATAGCGTGTGTACAAACTGCAAATATTTCTGCCAAAGCGCTCATGAGAATCCATGGCTGAAATATGTTCATCTAAACCATTTGTCTAAAAACGAACAAATTAGTGAAACTTGAAGTCTGTTCATTGATAGGTTGGAAGCACAGAAGTGGATAAATGTGTCAAGTAAATTGTTCACTGCAAATGGCTTGCCCTGCTCTAGTCTCCTCTCCTTGAGTATGTAACTCCCATTAATGAATATTTATGAACAGTTAATGCACATGTAGAAGAGAATATACTCCTTGAACTCTGTGATTTTATCCTTCAGCAGAATGCAGTTTCATGCCGAAGGACTGTCAGTTCTGTTTCTCTGGCCATTCTACTCCATCATAAAATAAAACTCTTCTTTTCCTTTATTTGATAAACTGCACATTACACGCTGGTATAATACTGTCACTCACTCAACAATGGAGACTAAAAAAAGAAGCTGACTGCAAATGATGTTACTTTATTGGCAGGAAAGTAGCATTTTGGAATCCTAACCAATGTTCCCTGTAAATTGTACACATGTGCAGCAATCTTGTCTAATCTGCACAGGTCAGAAACTGTGTCATTCACATCTCCTCTGTGTGGCCCCAGCTGGGATGTGGAGTGGACCTTTCAGAACCTGCCCTTCTGCTTTCCGCTGTCCCCCCATGACCAGGTGCCATGCAGCCCTGTGTCCTTGCTGCAGGGGAGTGGAAGCACTTCTGGTTTTGGGGATGAGCTTGCAGGGGGAGGGGAGATAATGCAGCAGCTCAGGGACAAAACTCGGGCAGGAGTTCAGGGAAGGAGCCCAGCTTGGCTCTGCAGTGCTGGCCTAGGGCAGTGGAGGTTCCAGAGCAGAGGCCTCATGGGGCCAGAGCACTAACCAGCTCACCCAGCCATTGGTTTCCAGGGATATGGTAGTTGCCGCTGGTGAGAGGTGGCGGGGGGGGGGGCTGTGGCCAAGGCTTCTTTTGGGGAGAGCCCAGTTTGGTGGTCTCAATCCCTTGGCCAGGGGAGATGTGCACCGACCACCACTGGGCTTCTGCAGGGGACAGAATTGCTTCCCCCTGGGACCATGCGAATAATAGGGACAAGAATACTGGAGAGGAATCTGCCTGGGGCAGCCCTCCCTCATCAGACATTGCAATCTCTCCTTACACACCCTCAACCCTGCGCCACCCCCGCGAATCCCCCCCCTCCAACAGTGTAAGAAGACTTTTTTTTAAAGTGTAAGCTTGCCCAAGGACAAAAATGTACTGCTCAGTGAAGTTTGTAGCCCACTTAGGATCCACCTTCCCTCTAGATTTTCTTTGTACTAACACTGTTGTTTTTTTTCTTTCTTTCTTTCTTGTAGTTATATGCAATACAAACTGTAACTCAGAACATTAGACAAGGGAAATTGTCAGCTATTAATCTTCCTATTCATCATTGCAACTGTTGTGGGAAGGAGACAGAGAATTGGCACTGAAGACTTTCTGCATATCCAAAGACTAGGAGGTTATGTAGGCTAGTAAATAGAGTATTGGAATGGGAGTTGGACTCAGGAGACTTGAGACCCAGGTCTGTCACTGATGTGCTGTGTGACTTTAGGATTTACCTCTGTTTCCTCTCCTTTTGCCTGCTTGCCTAGATTAGATTGCAATATTTTGGGTGGCAGGGACTGTTAATGAGTGTTTTTTTACAACATGTAGCCCAGTGGGGACTGGATATAAGCTCGGGCCTGGAATATAGATAGCAAATAATAGTATTTAGCTCTGTTATGCAAACTCAGATATGTAGATGTTCACAGCCACATCCTGTTTCAAAAAGTTGAGAATTTGTGCTACAAAGCTGTTTTTCCTGATTGACAGTGAAAAATGATTTGAGTGAAATAAAATAAAAGTTTTCCAGAGCAGAATTTCATATAATTAAAGTAAAATTTACATATGAATTGAAAGGCAGATAACATGTGGCAAATAGTGGCAGCTGATTAATAAGTAAATGAACAAGCTAAAGGTCTGATCCAGAGTCTAATCAAGTCTTTCCATTAACTTCAATGGGCTTTGGATCAAGCCCCAATTTAGGAACACAACATATTATTTTTTTGTTCTGTGTTCAGAGAGTGCCTAGTACAATGGGGTCCCGCTCCATGCTCTTCAGTGCTACCCAAATGCAAATAAATAATAATAATTTATTTGGCTTTTTTTTTTTTTTTTTTTAGTAGAGCAAGAACAGTTTCATGTTCTGGATAAAAGCAAAATGAAAACAGTGCAATATAAAATTTCAAACTCTAAAACATTTAATAATTGATTTAGATCATTGTGAACCAACTCAGTCTTTGTTGCTCATGGATTTAGCCAGGTCCGTCAAACATAAGAAACAACATTTGAAACTGTTGAGAAAGCTGCCAGGAAGTTGCTAAGCAGTGTAGTAGTTTTGTACATGCAGTGTCTCATCATTTTAATGTCTTCCTTATCTGATATCTTTCTTGACTGTTCATCAGCCAAATCACAAAAGGCCAAACATAATGTGAAGTAGGGCAGGGTCTGTTTATGTTTGCGTAATTCCATCTGAACATTTGTTTCCTTTGATTTTTAAACTAGTAGTCAATATTATTATGGAATCTGTTGTAGGGAAAGATCCTTTACTTTTTCACTATAATGGGGAACATGTAACTGTCCCTTTGACATTTTTAATGTCTGGGTTTGAGGAAAAATTGATACAACATTGTAATCCATAACTTTGCTAGGAAAAAATAAAAGGGAACAATTGAATGCCATGAATGTTATGCTGCACTTATACTTAACAACTCTTGAGACTTATGTGAGCTAGAGTATGGTCTGGTAGTTAAAGCAGAGAACTGAGTCAGGACTTCTTGGCCTCTATTTCAGTCTGGGAATGACTTTATCTGACCTTTTGGCCAGTTGCCTGGGTGCATAAAATTAGGTACTGAAGCCCTTGAACTTGCAAGCTCATGTGTACCGGCAGACTCCTCCAACCACACGTACTCCCACTTAAATCAGTCATGCTGTGTGGGCTTGGGGGACCTCCCATGCACAAGGCTATATGTATTTAGCAATGGTTCTTGGTTCAGGCCACTAAGAGCTCCTGCCACATCTGGGGAGGGGGTACTGTCAGAAATGATAACTCAGAGTAGCAAATGGTATCACTCAGTACACAGATGGGAGAGACTGGTAAGACATTGCTACCAATTCATAAGAGTTTAAATATCCTCAAATTAGAACATTTGTTTACAAATAGGTTATTAAAGTAGCTTCCTAAGACAGACTCATAATCACTGGACTAAATAGGGAGGAGAAAATGCTACCAAAGTGCTTTTATCAGCTTTGATTGGTGTCACTGTGACTTTCTTCTCCCTGCACACTCCACTGTTCCCTTTCTCTACATATCCTCTCCTTGTACCTAGGATCTGTGCAACATGTGCACAATGAAACCAGTGGGAATCTTTGTACTGTCTTAAATGAGCTTTGGATCAAGCACCGTATGCAAGCAGAAGTGGCTCCTAGTACAAGTGAAGCAGTGAGTGAGTACAGCTTAAATTCAAGGGATGCTGGCTCCTGGTCCTGTTTTCATATCACAAGCTCACGCCCCACAGACTCCTCTCTCAATGCAACGATGATATTTCCAGGAAGGGAATGAAGTCACAAAAGCAACCAATCAGTACCTCTGGAGCTATGAGTTATCACAAGTCCCACATTCTTGAGCAGGTACTGTATTTTCAGGAAATATCAGAACACTATAGCACCCTTGTGGTTGGGCAAGCAGGCATCAGCATAGAGACATAAAGAACCAACAGAGATTGGCAGGTATCAGCAGTATGTTCAGTAGTAACTCAATGACACCTCAGAGCAAGAACTCTATGCACCATAATAAACAGTGTACGCAGTTTATGGTGTTGACTTGAACAATTTCATCACCACATTTCTTTCGGAATCATAACAAACTGAAAAATGAAAGGACTACATTTTAACACTCATTCAAATGGCACTTCAGTTACTGGCATCTGCTACCAGCTTTGACAATAGTGAATAAAATACAACTACCAAAGTACTTAGCACAAAAATTTGATAATCCCATTTGCTCAAGCATAAACTATTTCTAAATGAGTGTCTGCATCTCAAATCTACACATCCGAAACTTTATCCTACACTCCAAACATTTGTCATAAGCTCCCCCAGGAAGAACCGTGATTAAACTTTGTGTCCTGGAGTAAAACATGAGGCTTTATCATCTTCTCGCTAAAAGGTTTCACTAATCTTGACACTTCAGCACACAGTTAAATTTAGGAAGCCTGGATACCACTAAAGGCAGTTCAAGTTTTCTACAGACAATGAAATACAGCATATCCTCACTCACTGGCTTAGGTCAGAGGTCATCTTTCACCTTGCCTCTGGTCAGGGACTGAATGACATCCTGAACAACTGGTACTTTGTGTTTTATGATGCCAAGTGACAGTGAAGTAGTTTATAATATGATCTACAGCCTTAAACTGTCTAGAGGGACGTGGAGATGACAATCTTTGATAAGTCATTCATGATGAAAGAATAATTGCCACAGAGAAATGAAGCTGAAGAGGCAGGAGCATAGGCTACAAATAGCTGTTATGTGTACTCTAAGTACTCTAAGTGTTTTTTAACTCTCAACTGCAGATGTCTTGTGAAAGGAGTGAGAAGGGAAAGGTATTTACTTGGTGCCTATCAATGCTATTGTTATGGGTCTAGCAGAGTAGCCACCAAAATAAACCCAGCTTTTCAGGGGCTTTATAACCTGAAAATGCATCAGGCAGAAACTGAATATACAAGCAATTATTTTATGTTCTCTCTCTCCAGAACATACATACACAAAATAATAATATTTAACACATGCATAATGCCTCACTAATGTGAACTAATTAAATGTCACAATGTCTCTAAAGGGGAAAGTAAGGCATAGGTTAATGGCTCGATTCTCATTTACACTAAGGCTGCTTTACCCTGCTCTGGCACTGTAAAGGGATCTTAAAATGGATATAAATTACATTTACACTTGCATAAAGGCCCCTTTATGTTGCGACAGGAGTGTATACTGGCCTAAGTGTAACTGAGAATCAGACCCCAAAGCCATGTACACTAGTGAGTTTACAGTGGCACAGCTGTGTCAATGCAGCTGCACTGCTGTTAAGGTCGATCTTGTAGCCACTCTGTGCCGACGGGAGAGGGCTCTCCCATGGACAAAATAAAACAACTTCAACGAGTGGCGGTAGCTATGTTGGTGGGAGAAGCTCTGCTGCCGATGTAGCGTTGTGCACACTACCACTTATACCAGCGAAACTCATGTCACTCAGGGAGGTGTTTTTTTCACACCCCTGATTGTCATAAGTTTTGCCAACATAAGTGATAGCATAGACATGGCCTAAAGTTCTTGACAAAGGCCACGGTGGAAGTCATTGTCAGACATGGAACTAGAATGCAGGAATACTTTGCTCTGAGTCCTGCGTTCAGTCTTCTTGACTATATTGCCTTTTCTGCTCATCCTTACTGCCAGAGGCTACATTGATGGCTCAGCAGAGGAGTCACCTCATCTGAATGCAGCCAGCCAGAGACCTGAGGGGCACTTGCCTGGCCATAACACCACCACCAGCAGTCCCTGAGGCACATCTATGGCACAGACACAAATGAGGCCAAGGTCACACCAAAACTGAGACACCCAACATGGGCTTCACCGGCTCAAAAGGTCAGTGCTGATGCACTGGAGGTGGGGAGGAGGAAGATTATCAAGAATAACTTGTACTGTCAAAAAAAAAAAAAAAGTCACTGTGACCAACCTTCTGGTCTAGTGTTTGCCTGTAATTTTCAAGGCTAACCCTGGAATGTATAACCCTATGCAAGATTACTATTAAAAAATGGAAGTTGATATTAACAGACATTTAAATAGCCTGTAAAATCAACCGTGGGGCTGAAGGTGGAGATTCCAGTCAGCATTGCAGCCCACAAGGTAGACCATAATTTAGGCCCTCAATTTAACAGCGCTGTTTTGAAACATGAGTGATCAATAGCCACCTAAATCTTCAGTGGGAGTTGTGGGTGCTCAGTACCTTTTCAAACCAGGTCACCTGGCATTTGATCCAAAGTCCATTAACTTCAGTGAGCATCAGGTCATTACCTACATTTAGTTGCCTAAATACTGAAATGTGACTATTTTGGTCAAACTACCCTAATTCTAATACAATGGACTTATTCATTGGCACACACGGCTTCCCAGCAATTTCAAAGTATTGAGGCTATTGCACCAAACAGCCTCCAGATCCCACCAGACTTAGAAAATCAGTAAAGCAGAAGATGTGTACAATACTGAAAATCACCTGGTAGCAATTAAAATGATACCTTCTAAGAAGAGAAGATGAACATGTTGTTGATTTAAACCTTGGCAGTGACTGTTTTGTTGGATATATAGGAAGCTTCCCATGACATTTCATTAGTATCACAGTGAATTAACTTTATAGTGGTGTAATGCTTAATCCAATTTAGGTTTAGTGTTATTAATGATACTGCTAGGGAAATAGTTTTAAGGCAATTAAACAGTAGTATATAACGTTGCGAAGCATCACTACTGGTAGGCTGATGGCATCACAAAATAACACATTTTAAAAGGGAATTGAAAATGGAAGGATAGCACTTTCTAATGATTTAATCCTTTGTGTCTGGAAGGGTACCAAGCCACATGAAAATCTATTTTAGAAGACTGAGTGAGTGAGTACTGTGTATTTACAAAAGTAAATACGCCCTTCCTTCTGCCTGCAAACAACTTGATCCACATGGAGTGCATATATTGGCTTTACCATGAATGTTGCCTTTTCTTAAAAAAAAAAGTGCATTGTTGGCTCTGGACTCAAATATAACACCCAATTAGGAATAATAAAAGTTGTACAAACAGAGTACATTTGACATTCAGAACACGCAGGCTAATGTCTGAGCTGAGACAAACACACCACAGAACAGACATCAGCAGAGTATCATCAGAGTAATGACCATATATTTGTAAATATATGGAACTCCGAGGTAGTACAGTGTAGAGAAAAGCAAAAGTCTTGTGAATAGAGCATATTGGGTAGCTTAGTTCAATACGTTTTTACCATTTTCTTCAACTCTCTCTTTCCTTCTGCCAACTATGTTTCTAGTATTTTATTGCCTTAATTCAGCACATCAGACAACCCGAGGGCTGAACCACTGTCCTTCCCATGTAAAAGTCTTAGAATTCTCCCCATAGCTCTTTCTGGCACCCCTCCTCACTTTTATTGTTCCATCAAAACTCTTCTAATCCTTCCCTGTCTCCTTTCTTCTTAATCCCCTTCAATTTCTGGCCACAACCCACAATGGTTCTTTCCTGTCCTCTTCAGACTACACATTTTGCTGCACACTTGTTTTCTTCTCAAAAATTTTCCATAGCACCTGAACCATGCACCTCCCTATTCCAGGCCCTTCCTGTTAAATTTGCTCAGTTGAATATCTGTTCCTTCAGTACAAAATATCTCCTTGTCAATAACCATATGAAAGATGAGGTGTAATGTGTGACTTGCAGTTGGAACAAGTAAATCAGAAAGGCCACCTTTTCCAGAGTCCTCAGCCCAGCTTCCACTTGTGCTCATGGAACTTTGAGATCACAAACACTTACATGCGCAGGTGACAAAATTTGCAGCAAGAAAGAAAAAAAACCCCCACATTTATTTTACCTGTTTGGTTTTGCACATTTAAATCCTAGAAACTTGAACATGGAAGGGATAGTAATAAAGAATTGCACATCCAATCATGCACAAATAAAAGCCATAATTTGAAAACTAGACCCTGTACTGTGGTTACAATGCTCCATATACACTTCTCAGTACCCTCCGCTCACCCCTTTTCACATGCTCAGTCCTAGCTCTGGGTGAGGAATTTCTTGTTTCTTTCAATTTAAGATCGCTGTAATTTGTGGTAATATATCCTCTGCCTCTAATACCCATCTCTCCTATACTCCATACTGTTCTTCCTCAATATTTTTCTTCCCCTTCTTTGTCCGCTGGGTTCTTTGTGAAATCATCTGCTGCCTTTTAAGAAAACAATTTTGTTTCTTGACCCCCACCCCCTTTTCTCTTTCAGGGCCAGATTCTGATCTCAGTTAAGTAACTGAAGGAGTGAATAGCATCTTGTTTGTTTCATTCCCCCGCCCCTCCATTTATTCCCCTACATTTTTGTCATTGTCAACAACTCTATTTCCTTTGGCTCTTCTCTAAGATCTGCCACTGCATGAGTCTTTCTTAAATCTAGCTTCCTGTTACCCTAACACTCTCTCTACCACCTTGTCTTACCCTTCCCTACCTCAACAAGGTGCACCAGAATATCCTGGATTGTCATCATCAGCCTGGCCAGACACAGAGAACAAGACTGGTCCCTGTAACAGGCAGCCTGCCCCTTTAAGGGCCAAGAGCCCTGGGTTCTGCCAGCCCTGTTCAGTTAGCCCCACACTGCTACCCCTGGATGGGATGTTGGACTTAAAAGGAGGAAAGCCCAGTAGTTGAGGCAGGCTGGAGAAGAGAGCAGCAGGTAAACTGCTCCTGTATGAGGCAAGAAGCTAGCCATGGGCTAGGAATTGCCTGAAGGCTACAGCCTGCCAGAAGCCTTTGGTAGGAGGGTAGACTTGGCTTGGACTGTTGAGGGTGACTGGAGCCCAGAAGCTGGTGGACAGTAGGACAGGCTGTTGCCACTGATGCCTGTCTGCAGAAGAGGAAGATTGAGCCCAGTATGTTCAAAGATTTTTTTGTTTTGTTTTGGGGCTTGGACTAAGGGACTCTGATCTCGGGAAGGGGTAAGAACATAAATGTGACCTGAGGAGGGCCAACTCACTGTATCCCAAAGGAGAGGCAGGGAGAAGAAGTTGCAATGACCCCCTCTGCTGGGAAGGGGCACTCTGGGATGGTAAGTCTTGTACCAGCTACAGGGGTCGACAACCTACGGCACGCGTGCCAAACCCTGCACCAGCCGATTCTGAGTGGCACGCTGCTGCCCACTGAGAGGAGGAGGAGGAGGGGCAGAGGGGCCGGAATGCACCACGCTGTGGGAAGAAGGGGGAGGAGGGAAGCTTGGCTGCCGCAGGATCAAGCTCCTGCCTCCGCAGGGGAGAGCGGTGGGGAGGGGGTCCCGGCCCCCCGCCCCACTCAGCCCCCCCGCCCACCGCTCTCCCCTGCGGGGGAAGGAGGCAGAAGCTTGGTCCTGCGGAAGCCAAGCTTCCCCCTCCCTCGCTTCTTCGCACAACGTGGTGCATTCCGGCCCCTCCTCCTCCCAGAGGAGCAGAGCTGAGCGCAGGGTGCTCGCTGCTCCATAGAGGAGGCAGAGAGAGGTAGGGACGGGCCTGGAGGAAGGGGGTGGAACAGGTCATATCCTTCCCAGCCCCCTGCCATGAGCCGCTTGGGGCTGGGAGCTGAGCACCCCAGGCTTCTGCCTTGCACCTCCCCACCCCAACACACACCCATCCCTCTGCCCTGCACTCCCCAGCCCTCTGCCCTGACCTCGAGTTGCCCCCAACACCCCAGCCCTCTGCCCTGCATCTCCACACACACCCCAGCCCTCTGCCCTGACCTCGAGTCCCCCCTAGCCCTCTGCCCTGAACCCCCCACCCAGCCTTCTGCCCTGACCTCGAGTCTCCACCCAGCCCTCTGCCCTGAACCCCCCACCCAGCGGGCTGAGCAGGCTGGTGGCATAAGATCAGCATTTTAATTTAATTTTAAATGAAGCTTCTTAAACATTTTAACCCCCACCCCTTTTTTTTTTACATACAACAATAGTTTAGTTATATAATATACATGTAAAGAGAGACCCCTTCTAAAAAAAAGTTAAAATGTATTACCGGCATGCGAAACCTTAAATTAAAGTGAATAAATGAAGACTCAGCACACCACTTCTGAAAGGTTGCCTATCCCTGTACCAGCACCTTTGTCCTTCTTTATGGAAGAGCCCTATAAATAGACTATACACCCCAAATGTTCAGATAATCCACTACCCTTTACTGGGGTCTAGTTTCTGCTAATGGTTGTAGGAGTTGTGCTCATGGATTTTTTGAGGGGAGGGGTATCTGATTAGTGCCTCACCAAAAGAGACATTTTTGGAATAAGAATTTGGTTTCTTTACCTTGTAAGTAGAATCTTGGGCTTCTGTATTCAATGGGTACATATTGGGGCTGATCTGAATCCCTTTGAAATCAATGGGAGTCTTGCTGTTGACTTGAGTGGTCTTTGAACCAGGCCCATAATTAATTCTTATGCTATACAAAAGGTCCTAATCCTGCAGTCTTCATTCAGTCAAAATGCCCATTGACTTCAACTGGAGTGCATGGCAGTACCCAAATTATCTAAAGTAATGAGGGACAATGAGCTGGGAGAGGTGAAATTGCAAGTGAATTTTGAAGATCGTAATTCCAGGCATAGTTGGGCTAATGCCGTATAGCTAATAACCCGTATCACCATATGTTCTTAGTAAACTATAATGTTTTTTATTTTGTGGGGTATGTTATACTGTGGTCTGTTGGAGAGCACTTGTGTTTGTATGTTAGTCTGGTTGTGCTTTTAATCTTGTATGCTGCCTTGGGCTCAGGTGCTTTAAATTCACATAAAGTAAATAAATGTGCAATTGGCATGTCTGTAAGACTCTTTAATGTCACAGTTTTAGGCAACAAACTATAGTTTCTCTTGAGAGTTTCATTTCTGATCTTATTGTTTTTGGTTTGATTCAGAGTCTGTTCTCTGTTGCTGTTTGGCATACACTATGCTACAGATATATTTAATCAAATGATAGATGTTAGTTCCAAAGATGATTCTTATGCTAGTCCTATCACCTGCTTCTCTCCATGGTCTCTTTAGTATTGACAAAATAGCTTTCATTTTACTTTAAGGTATCAAAATGCAGTTAAGAAGGGAAATAACATGTCTACATCCTCAACACTGCAGTTTTATTGCCTAAGGTGACATGCCAAAGATATGTAATTAAATGATTTGGGGTAACACAGCACATTTTCCATATCATATGTGGACGAGATCTTCTGATGAAAGTATTTTTGTCTAGACACACTAATTTGTGTAACTGCATTTTTTTTTTTAAATTAAAGGACTTATCTGCCAGATTCGAATCTTTAATTATCTATGTGAACATGCACATATATGATTGGAACATTTGTTGTGTTATGAATGTCAGTACACAATTTGGCACTAACACAACCAGGCTGAGGGGAAAGTGCTGCATGGAACATGGCTGTCTGATGTAGGTTTACTTGTCTGTTTCTGTTTAATCTATCCAGAGTTTTCACTGGAGACTAGGTCAAAAACTGAAAGTTTGCAGAATTCAGCTGGCAGTTAAAATCTGTCCTGGGTTTCATTTGCTGTTGTGGAGTTGCTTACACCACAGCCAAGTCAGTGTGAAATGCCATCATTCTGGCTTGGGAGGAGTTTACACTCACTTGTCACTGACATAAATTACTACACAAGGTGCAGGGCAATGGATGGTTAGGCCCCGAATGAACACTTTATTTGGATGGATTTCCTCCACTTGGAAAGTGCAAAGGGGCTGACCAGCAAAGAATTCCCCCATTGGAGGGAAACTCACAGGTATTTCAGATGTTTCATCTCTGGATCTTATGGCCCTCACCCCTATCCCCCAGCATAGGGGGCACATTGGGGAGTGGAGAGTTATTTGGAGGTCTTTTGGGGTGTTTTCTGGGGCGGGCAGGGGCCTGGCAGAGCTCTGCTACAGCAATCCTGCACTTAGACTCCTTTAACTCTACTAAGTCAATAGCACTAAAAGCTCTCTGCATGCCTCAGAGTTGGAGCTGGCCTTGAGAATCTAGGAGCTGGAACTGGTTCCCTGCTGTTCTTCCTCTGTGATGAGCAAAGCTCTGCAAAGGAGAGGATCTAGCCCCAAGGGTCTGCCTGGTGAACATAATTCCATCGTGCTGTGTTTTCCATTTTTAATTTTTCTGTTTTCCATTTAGTTTTGAGAACAGAATCCTTATCAGCATTCAAACCATAATACAAGTAAGTCCATAGCTGAGGCTATGTAAATAGGCCATTAGTAACTGTCAATTAATAAATCAGTGGCGCACAATAACCATAGACCAGCTCTATATCCTGTAAAGAAACACCACTTCCCTTCTTTGTCACAAACTTCCTTTTTTTGAAAGTTAGCACTTTCATGTGGTACAGATTAGTAGATGGGTTATACCCACTGGACCAAACTTTACTCTGTTACACCCTGTACCATTTCAGTCCCTTCAGTGGAATTGCATGGGGCATACAGGAAGGTTCATAGATTCATAGATTATAGGACTGGAAGGGACCTCGAGAGGTCATCGAGTCCAGTCCCCTGCCCGCATGGCAGGACCAAATACTGCCTAGACCATCCCTAATAGACATTTATCTAACCTACTCTTAAATATCTCCAGAGACGGAGATTCCACAACCTCCCTAGGCAATTTGTTCCAGTGTTTAACCACCCTGACAGTTAGGAACTTTTTCCTAATGTCCAATCTAGACCTCCCTTGCTGCAGTTTAAACCCATTGTTTCTGGTTCTATCCTTAGAGGCTAAGGTGAACAAGTTCTCTCCCTCCTCCTTATGACACCCTTTTATATACCTGAAAAACTGCTATCATGTCCCCTCTCAGTCTTCTCTTTTCCAAACTAAACAAACCCAATTCTTTCAGCCTTCCTTCATAGGTCATGTTCTCAAGACCTTTAATCATTCTTGTTGCTCTTCTTTGGACCCTTTCCAGTTTCTCCACATCTTTTTTAAAATGCGGCGCCCAGAACTGGACACAATACTCCAGCTGAGGCCTAACCAGAGCAGAGTAGAGCGGAAGAATGACTTCTCGTGTCTTGCTCACAACACACCTGTTAATGCATCCCAGAATCATGTTTGCTTTTTTTGCAACAGCATCACACTGTTGACTCATATTTAGCTTGTGGTCCACTATAACCCCTAGATCCCTTTCTGCCGTACTCCTTCCTAGACAGTCTTTTCCCATTCTGTATGTGTGAAATTGATTTTTCCTTCCTAAGTGGAGCACTTTGCATTTGTCTTTGTTAAACTTCATCCTGTTTAACTCAGACCATTTCTCCAATTTGTCCAGATCATTTTGAATTATGACCCTGTCCTCCAAAGTAGTTGCAATCCCTCCCAGTTTGGTATCATCTGCAAACTTAATAAGCGTACTTTCTATGCCAATATCTAAGTCGTTGATGAAGATATTGAACAGAGCCGGTCCCAAAACAGACCCCTGCGGTACCCCACTCGTTACGCCTTTCCAGCAGGATTGGGAACCATTAATAACAACTCTCTGAGTACGATTATCCAGCCAGTTATGCACCCACCTTATAGTAGCCCCATCTAATTTGTATTTGCCTAGTTTATCGATAAGAATATCATGCGAGACCGTATCAAATGCCTTACTAAAGTCTAGGTATACCACATCCACCGCTTCACCCTTATCCACAAGGCTCGTTATCCTATCAAAGAAAGCTATCAGATTGGTTTGACATGATTTGTTCTTCACAAATCCATGCTGGCTATTCCCTATCACCTTACCACCTTCCAAGTGTTGGCAGATGATTTCCTTAATTACTTGCTCCATTATCTTCCCTGGCACAGAAGTTAAACTAACTGGTCTGTAGTTACCTGGGTTGTTTTTATTTCCCTTTTTATAGATGGGCACTATATTTGCCCTTTTCCAGTCTTCTGGAATCTCTCCCGTCTCCCATGACTTTCCAAAGATAATAGCTAGAGGCTCAGATACCTCCTCTATTAGCTCCTTGAGTATTCTAGGATGCATTTCATCAGGCCCGGGTGACTTGCAGGCATCTAACTTTTCTAAGTGATGTTTAACTTGTTCTTTTTTTATTTTATCCGCTAAACCTACGCCCTTCCCATTAGCATTCACTATGTTAGGCATTCCTTCAGGTAACATTTGGCCATTAGTTTTGGACTCAGCCCAGTTTCCACTTGCACGTTCAGTTTTCAGGTATGCCAATTCCCCTCAAAATTTCCTAGAGAGGGCCTGTGTTTTGTAGCCGATTTAAGGATGGGATATTGCTGGAACCTGTTTATGATTTTGGCCTAAGGATTTCTGAAACTGCAATCCCTGGGAAATTATAAAACCCTAGAAATGAAAAAGGCTTATTACAATGCATCATTGAACCTATCCTTATGCCAAAGCAGGATTGTACTGTGCAGTTTATTCTCCAATGCTTTGTCCAGACTTGTTTTAAAAGGCTTTTACATGCTGTTCACAATTTGTTCTGAGTATTATATTCTTTAACACTTAAGTGCATTCTTCTTGAAAAGTATGTATTCACATTACACATATATTAATCAAATGGACAAGTTAATTTAAATGCCTCTTGGAAAACATAATTCTGTGAAAGACCAGTGAGTAGCTGTCATAACAATAAAGTCATTATTTATTTATAATGAGGCTATCCAAGCTGCCAATTGCAGGCATAATTTTTTGAAAGATGCATATAAAATTCTGTTTGGAACAATGTCCACCACTAGAGCCTTAAGAATCCACCAAAACTGAAATGATTACTCTAGTTACTACTAGTTAAAAAAAACATATTTCAGAGCAATATTTTAGGGGCAGTTTCCCTTTTCTGCAGCACTGCACAGTGCAAAGACAAACAGAAATGGGGTTAGAAATGGCCCAGAAACTGCATATGGAGGGAAGCTGCGACTAGGGTGCCTCTCCCTCCTTAGATTATGGAGATCCTTTTGCCTAAATACCATATGGTTGGAACTCTATTGGTATTTAAGGACTGGGGGTGTAGCTGAAGAGCAGATGTTTTGCAAAGCATGCTCTCCTAGAATGGGGGCATAAACTCAGTGGGATATTGCAGCAAAAAATTATTCTGGGCAAACAATTATTCTGGTCAAACTATAGAGGTCAGTGGGAGGTTTTTGTGTGTGAGAAGTAAGCAGGCATTAACCCTGTAAGTGGTATTAATAGTTTTGAAGTTCATTAAAAACCTTCTCGCTTCAACTGAAACAAATGATTTTTGTTAATTTCAACTAGTCTTCTTTCAGTGCCACATCCACATATGTATTTTGGTTAATAGAGGAAAACCCCTTTATCGCCCAGCATCCCTCCCCATTGGAGGCACCCATCTTTTCCCAAGAATGCTTGACTTTATTGGGCAATTCATGCTAATGGTGAAAGCCTGAGTTTAAGTTTCATGAGTGAGTTTGCAGGCTTTATGATTGTCTTGTCATGGAAGGAAGGTGTTTAGAGGACACAGGGTTGCAAAATATCTCTTGTTTTTAATAATTCTGCAATTCTGGTATCAACTGGCATCGGCTGTTTTTCAAATGCTAATAGCTAAAATCTTGAAGCCCTTACTTGTGGCCAGATTCTGATACCCTTACTTACATCAACTAACTTGCTCCTCTAGTTGTCCCATTGGCTTTGCAAGTACTAGAATAGAAAGATACTATACTCAGTTTGAAGAAATGTATGAGGATCTTGCCCTCTATTTAAATTCCCATTGATTTCAACTGGGGTTCAGTTGAGTAAAGGCTAAGGGAAAACCTCATGATTTGGCCCATGTCCATCAGATAATACCAATAACACAATTCAGCAAAATAAATACCAGGTTTCTGCATCAGGCCATGGAAGCCCTGAATTACTGGCTTTTGTGGATTCAGCCAAGAGCTTACAGTATGAAAGCCAGACATTTTTACTGAATCAGGCCCCTTAATGAGGAGCTACTTTAAGTGTGACCCTTCTAATAAAGTTTCAGTTGGTGAATATCTCAGCTGGTAAGATTTGTAAGGAAAGCGTGTCATATTTTAAATGGCTGGGATGAAATATGGTGTACAACTTTGTACTCCATGGGAGTGCATAAAAATAAATCCAAGATGAATAAGACTTGGCAGGCTCTTTCACATATGTATCTCCCTGCTTACGGTATGATTTGCCCACACTACTTTTGACTCTGCTGTACAGTACAATACAGTCCAGTTCAGACCCCAGAATAACTCCCTTCCAAGGAGTGGAGAGAGATGTAAGCATGCAATTAATCTATACCCTGTGGAAGGAGCTGCTGTAATCCCCTGTGGTCCTGCCCTACCCTGAAGAGCAGAGCCAGTTGGGTGTGTCAGGAGCGCAGACTCCACCTGGTTTAGGGATGGTACTTGCATACTTCCCTCTGCACACCAGGAAGTTCAGAGAAATAATCTGCCTCTCGAAGGGAGGTTCTTTCCTTGGTGCTGCACTGCTCCTGACTCATGACTGCACCTAAATGGCACAACTAAGCCCACAATGTAGTGCTAGGAGTATGCACACAAGTGAGTTGTGTGTTGTAGTGTCCATTAGTCTCCTTGGGATGACCTAACAGGTCTACTGTAACAGGCCCTCTGTCGGAAGGAGATGACCACTTAACAGTGACAAAAATGTCACCTTCACATCTCTATCTAGTCCCATTCCAGTCTAGGAATGGGGATGGGCTTCACAGCCTGAACTGAGCAGCAACTTCAAAACGTTGTCTACCCAGCTATTTTTAGAGTGCCATCAGGAGTCCTGCTACCCAAGTCTATTGACCTACGCTGGAAGGCTCGCGTATGGTGGCTGCGTTGACAAACCCTTGGAGGCTATGAGATCCTGAATGAACATACATTCCATGTGGACTCAGAGATCACCCAGAACAATAAACCTTGATAACTGCAACATCAGGCCTGACAAGCAATACAGAAAAGGGCAAGCTAAGATAAATGCATATCCGACATTGACTGTGAAACTTATCTGCATTCATGATTATTAACGTTGACTCATTATTCATTAACTGCATCAGACTCTGTGAAACTCCCATCTGTATAAGCAGTTTGCTGGAGAAGATGAGGGGATAAATACTTCTCTTTTCAGCAGGGAAAGATCACCTGATAACAGGCACCCAACAGCATGACTTAAGAGTGTGGCTGGAGAGTCATTTTAGAAGGGTGGAAGCGCTGTTTCTTGTCCATGCCTGTTGGGGACAAGGACATTTCTTCATCCTACTGAATGTAGTTGGTTTTTTTTTTTTTTTTTTTTTTTTAGAGACTCCTTAGAGACCATGGCAGGCTTTTCCAAATATCTGAAGACACTTTCCCCTATACATGGAAGGCAGTCAAACTGCCACACTTTTCCCCTTGGACCTGCAGGACAGGTGTGACCTGAGCTACCAATCTATGACAGATACTTGCTCGGTCATATGACACAATCGTCTGAGCCTTGGTTCAGGCCAAGGATTTTTGCTACTTATTACCTTTATATGTTGTAACATAAACCCTAATGTTTCTTGCATGTGTCAGTTAGCTGTGCTTTGTACAGTACCGATCAGCCCATGTTTATAACTCAATCCATTTAGATTTCATGCTTTTCTATTTTCTGAACTCTGCCAATCAAACTGGCTTTTATTTAAGATACCTGGAGAGGGAGGCTGTTTTAAGTTGGGGTTGGATGCATTTTGGGTACCTTGGAAAGAAGGAAAGTGAACCTTAGACGAGGCTGAGTCAGGAAGAGAGGTAGGTCATAGGTGAAAGGAGTTGTGGTTCTCCTCCTCAATCAGTGCTGCGAAAGGGCTTGTGCTAGGCCACTGTGGGAAGCCGGAGAGCCAAACACCCAAGTAGTGCTAGAAGTAGTTAAGTCTCTTCACTTTAGTGGAACGTAAGTCTCCCCTCCTCTTGGGGCTTGTCATCACATACAGTGCTACACTGGTGCAGCTGCTTTCGTGAAGATGCTACAATGCAGATGGGAGGGCTTCTCCCATCGGTGTAGTTAATCCACCTCCCCAGGGAGGCAGTAGCTATGTTGATGGGAGAAACTTTCCCATCGACATAGCGCTGTGTACAGGGGAGGTTAGGTCGATATAACTATGTCACTCAGGAGTGTGGATTTTTCACATCCCTGAGCCATGTAGTTATACTGATATAGGTCTGTAGCATAGACCTGGCCTAAGTAGAGTTGCAGCCACACTACATCTATCAGGTATTTACTGAGCCTCTTAGCATAAAGGAAGAGAAATGAAGCAGACTGATTTCTTTTGTGCTCTGGGGAAGGGTTGTTGAGGCTTACAGAAATGGAAAGAAAGAACAGTTAATTGCCATTCTCATGCTAACACACACGTACCCCAGAGAGGCTTCCCAGGGACCGAGAATGCAATCTTGGCCCCTCTAAGTCAATGGCAAAATTCCCATTGACTTCTGTGTGGCCATGTTTTCACCCAGAGAGACTATGAAACTAAATGGGAACTTGTCCAGGGAAGGAACAGAGCTTCAACACTTCCCATTCATGTGCTCTGATTGCTGGGATCTCTGTTGTGTGGGTGTTTTTTTTTTTTTTTTTTAGGCAAGAAGTCCTAGTCCTTGTCATGCAAGAACTTTTCTGGTAAATGCACTGAAGTGCTATATGGGAAATGCACAATATCTACTCTACTCCCCCTGGTTACAACAACAAACTTTAAAGGAGTAATTATTAGCAGTAATGGATACACATGTTTGGCCCTGTGTGTAGACCTCCCCAAAGTCAGCCACCTAAGTCTGTGAGAGACCATTAGGCATATCACCATAGTTGTTATCTATGTGAAAGGAAATTAATAGAGCTTCAGAAGAGAGGTTAACTACTTCCCTAAGGCCCAGTCTTTTTCTCTCTGAAGTCAATGGCAAAACTCCCACTGACTCAAGTGTGGTGCAGGTTCAGGTCCTTAGAGATCACTACTAGTTTAGAGTGAACTGAAAACCTCCTTACCTGCCAAGACCTAATTCAGGTCCTCATGTTTCTCTGTTTTCCCCGTGAAATAGTTCATGACATAACTAACACCTAAAACAGAGCAGTGTGCTGCATTCCAAACAGTGCATTAGGTGTTAGTGAAGTCAACAATAGAAGAAGGGGATACAAAATCCCACGGCTCGGTACTCCAGCACTGGCAGATAGGTGAAGATAAGCAAATGATTGTAAACCATTCAGATTAAGAGTGTCTCTCACTCTGTTTTTTCTAAAACAAAGCATATTTTCTATGAATGATCTTAGGTTTCATATTAATTATGCTATGTTACTGTTCACACAGAATTGTAAGTTTCCAGAATGCTATAAAGACAAATCAAAAGGAGAGATCCCTGTCTCAAGGTGCTTACCCTCTAAACTCTAAAGACTACATTGTAGCTGTTAAGCCACAGATCGTGTTGGGGAGAGGTGTGGAACACTAGTCCTTGGCAATGTTCTGGCTGACTCACCCAGGATTCTTTTGGAGACAGTAGGGGAGCACACCCCGAGGTGGGAGCAACAGCCCTTTTCAACGTGAAGGCTGTGTGTACTTCTCCTGCTCCAGCGACAGTTCAGCTCCTCTGGTTATGTGGAAGCAGGTGAAACAGTGGCTCTAACTTCACCTCACCTTTATCTTTGGGGAGTCTAGCACTGCTGGCTGAATTAGGCTCCTTTTGCCCATGTGTTTAGGAAGCACAAGGCCTGGGAACTCTCTCCTGTATCTATTTAGCTTGTCTACTGCCTTATCATGATATGTTTGTGGTTGGCCTGTGTGCCTGGGCACAAAGGTGCCTTCTAGAGTCATCTCCGACCCCTTCACACCAACTCAGGGTCAGCCATAATATGATTACCCATCCTCACAATATCAGCAGAGTCCAAGCATGGAAAAGACCATGGAAACTGAACTATCCCTTAAATACCCTACATTTGTATTTATTTTTCATATATATAAAATATTTCAATTCACATTTAAAATTTCACTGGTTGGGTATAGATAAATTTACAGGACACTTAAAATGTATTCTTTTTGGATCTTCATACTAAATTCCTAAGCCACAGTAATATTATAAAAGAGTGCTCATAGGTGACACATCCCTCTGCAAATAAATATAGGAATATCTGGAAGCTAAATCCTTCTTTCAACATCTAAGTTCGAAACTTGCACATTCCATTGGTCTAACCACAAGGACAGAATGAGACCACATCCAATCAATGACTTATATTGCTGGCAGAGCCCCTGCCCTGTTTGCACATGAGACTAGGAAATGGGAAAGAGTTAGTGTTTTGTCTAACAGAGAGGTTTTTAATAAATGGCCCATGGGGAATCTAAGCTCTTGTTACAGTGAGTTCCATTTGGAAGAGAAGTCTGTAATGGAGGCATGGTAATAAAGAAGTGTTAGAGTTACAGTATTTTGCTAACATATTAGATTAAGCCCTACAAGAAGGTCGAGTGCCTGGGTTATCTAATCTGCTTCTATGTCTGGTTGAAGTTCTTTAATTATCAAGAAATGGCTGATTTTGCAAAATGCTTTCCAGCCAATAATGAAATCATAAAAACAGCTGCGTCATTTGTTTTGTTAGGGCTTTATAGTGTAACAATCCAAGTTTATGCTGTGTTTCAGCTGCACTGGTTTTAGAACTAGTAATATGGAACAGTCTTGATAGGAAATAAAAGGCACCTCTCTTCCCTTGCTCATAGACCATCCCTCTTCCCATGGTACATTTTTGCCGATATTCTGACGTTAATTCTGCTGTATTCCTATTGCTCAAGAAAAGACTTTCTGTTCCCATCAATGCCATATTGAGTTGGCATTTCTAAGACTCAAGTGCACCCCGGGTCCTTTGCGCTGCCTGTCACAGGAGCCAGGCCAAGGTGTCAGTAGCATAGTACCAGAATCTCCTGGGCTCACGTGTCAGCCATGACACCTGAGCTCTGAAAATGCTGATGCTTTGATGCTGATGTCTCACGCTCCTCCTATATGTTATCATGCAGATTACCTTCTGAGATGTGGCAACCAATGGAGAGGATTCTGGGAGTAAATCTGAGCTTCTGATATGGTTCCACGTGTCTCAGTATGAAAAAAATCAGATCTGCTGCAATGGGAGCCCTGAAGATATAGGGCTGTGAGTGGGAGCCAGGGGACAGCCTTTAAATACAATGAGGGAAAAATTGTGAAGTTCCCACACACTTTGACTGACAAACACAATCTGATTGGATGGGAAAGGGTCACAGGACTGGCCTAAAATGAGTCATGATTGGCTGGTCAATAGTACTTGAATTCATTTATTGGAAACTATTTTTGGATACATGATTTTAACACATTCCAGCGAACGCCATTCTCCAGGTGGCTTGTAACATCTGGGATAAAATTCCACCAACTGAGGGGTGGAGGTGGCCCAGAGGCAGACCCCCATTACATGAGTTCATCAAGTCTGTTCCAATGTTAGATTCTCAGGCCGTCAAGCCTTTGTGGTTGTGCAGGAACAGACCAAATGGCTAATGATTGCTACGGCCGACTGTTGGCTAAGCACTGAAGAGAGAGAGAAGTAGAGTGTGTTTGGCAAGCAAGAGGTGTAATACTGTATTTATTCTCTGTGTATATGTATATTTAACTTTAATCTAAACCTCAGCTTGCACCTCTATTCTAGATTATACGCTAAATCACAACCGCGGCCAAGGGACCGGTGAGGGAATATGCCCTTCTGTTGTGTCTGAAGTGGTAGAGCATATTGACACATTTATGTTTCTTCCATCTGTTGTATGCTATGTGCCTTGTGGTCTAATTATTATTCCCCTTCCCTGGAGTCTGTTATCTTTCATGAATGGAACCCCTTGACTGAACTGCAGCTCTATATTCAGGTCTATCATATCTATGCAACATTCACTTGTTAACAGTTCTGAAATTACTGCTTAGAATACATTTAGTAATAATAATTAATGCTAATACTTTGAATGTATACATCTTTTTACTGAGAATTGCACAGCATTTTTATAAACATGGGTAAATGTTATGCCCAGTTTAGAAATGGGGAAACTGAGGCATAAACCGGTTAAGGCCTTTATGTTCAAAGCATCCACTAATTTTGGGTGCCTCATTTTCTGAGCAAGTTGGACACCCAAACACTGAGGCACTAATATTTGTGGACACTGTGGAACATGGGGGTCTAAGTGACTGGTATCTATCTATCTAGGCTTTTATTCCTCACTCCTGGTCATATAGTATGTCAGAGCTGGGGCTAGAACACAGGTGCCTGACATCCAGTCTCCTGCTTTAACCACCAGAAATGATTTCCAGAAGCGAAAGACAACTTGGTCTCTCTTAGTTTGTATGGCATGTATGCAGCTTCTGGTAAAATGTACCCCTTCTTCAGGGGCTCAGTCTTTCCACATCTCCTAAGCTGCCCTCTACCTCTAAGGCTTGTGAAATGTGCTGAACTGATGCCCTGAACAAAAAAAGTCCTCTATCCACAGGCAGCCGTACTTTTTCTTTGTTTCAACCCTCACCTGCAGTGTCCATATCTAGCTGTGAGAAGATAGTTGAGGTTCCATGGTCCTGTCAGTATTTGGCCTCTTCTGAGATTGTGAGCAAGGGTACAAATTAATGCGAGTTGTGTGGTGGTGTGACATAGACCCAGTGCTGGGTAAAATCCTCAGCCAGTGGAGCTACACTGATTTATACCAACTGAGGATGGATCTGGCTCTACTAGAGTGTTTCTTAACCTTTTCCATACTACGTCACCTTTTCCCATATCTGGACTGCCCAGAATTCCTTCCCCCTTTAGCTGCAACCCTCTCTCCCTTTAGCAATATGGCAAGGGCACGGGTGGTCATGACCCTCCTGACATCTGTTAAAGAACACCTTGGGATTGACCACTACAGGCTGAGAATGTATGTCAGATTCTGCTTCTGGAGGGAAGCATTCACAGTTCTGCACAGGGAGACCCATGTTCAGCAAGTCACCCTTGTCTTTTCTGAGCTCAAACAAGTAATCCAAAACCTTGCCATGTGTAAGCCCATGAGCTTCAGTGTCGAAGAAGAGATGCTGATGCTCCATGCCCATTTCTTCACCTCCGACAGTGCGCTGGACTTAACTAAATAAAGTTTTCAGCCACAGCAACTACCTTTTTCAGTTTCATTGCTATCCCTTTGCTGCCAAAGCTTCCTGGTGAATTCATCAGTGTACCAACATTGCTTGGGTGCAATAGACTGGATTGTAGCCACAACCCACCTGTCATAGTTCAGGCACCATCAGTACTAATACCAATTACAATGATGCCAGTCCAACCCAGTTGCAAGAATGGATTGTTGGAAGCGAAGTTTGTTCTCCGCTCTAGAGTAACCTGTCAGATGACAAAACAGGAAGTCCTCATGTATGGCCCCTTCCTGCTTGTGTTGGACAAATGTTAAGATGGGCAGAAGAAGACATAGTTTCATCAGTTGTACTGAAAAAAGAACAGGAGTACTTGTGGCACCTTAATGACTAACAAATTTATTTGAGCATAAGCTTTAGTGGGCTACAGCGTACTTCATCGGATGCATGTAGTGGAAAATACAGTAGGAAGATAGATATATATACACACACAGAGAACATGAAACAATGGGTGTTACTATACGCATTATAAGGAGAGTGATCAGTTAAGGTGAGCTTTTATCAGCAGGGGAGAAAAAAAACTGTTTGTAGTGGTAATGAAAATGGCCCATTTCCAGCAATTGACAAGGAGATATGAGGAACTGTAGGGGGAGAGGGGAAATAAGCATGGGGAAATAGTTTTACTTTGTGTAATGGCCCATCCACTCCCAGTCTTTATTCAAGCCTAATTTAATGGTGTCCAATTTGCAAATTAATTCCAATTCAGCAGTCTCTCATCGGAGTCTGTTTTTGAAGTTTTTTTTGTTGTTGTAATATTGCGACTTTTAGGTCTGTAATTGAGTGGCCAGGGAGATTGAAGTGTTCTCCAACTGGTTTTTGAATGTTATAATTCTTGACGTCTGATTTGTGTCCATTTATTCTTTTATATAGAGACTGTCCAATTTGGCCAATGTATATGGCAGAGGGGCATTGCTGGCACATGATGGCATATATCACATTGGTAGATGTGCAGGTGAACGAGCCTCTGATAGTGTGGCTGATGTGATTAGGTCCTATGATGGTATCCCCTGAATAGATATGTGGACAGAGTTGGCAACGGGCTTTGTTGCAAGGATAGGTTCCTGGATTGTACTGAGAAGATCTAATAGCAGCTCTTCCAAAAATCTACAGCCATGTCAAATTTATCAGCTGACATAGTCATTGAAGAAGGGAATCACTTGGGCTTGATTGGCAGCAGCAGATCTCAAGATAACATTAGTGACATCTGGAACAGGGTACAGTCATGTCCTGACCAAATATGAGGTTTGGTGGCTTTCTCTAATCACAGGGACCCCAAGCTCAGAGGGCTTTCATGTTTACAGTATTGCCATTTAAAAAATCAGTCTTCTAATATTTGTAAACCGATACATTTTCACTTGAAGAATTCAGTGGGTTTCTTCTGCAAAGAGAAGATGAATGCTTGGTCTTCAAATGACCTAGTGCTTTCTCCTTCTATGGTTGAATGCATGCTCCAGAATCCTTTTGCCAGCTACTGTGGCAGCTCCTTTGAAGTATTGACATAGCTGGAGAGCCTTCTGGTGCACATTTAGATCTGAGCCCACCAGAGAGGAAAGTCAGGCTCCAAGTAGTTAGACTAACAAATGGGGATGATGGTTCGGACTGATCTCGTGCCCATAACTGCAGGGAACATGCAACATAACCCAATTAACTTCCCTTTCAGGATAACATTGGAGAATAGGAGTCAGATCCCAGCAGCACAGTAAGACAGAACACAAATTACTGAGTGCCTGGCTGCAGCAAAATGGTGAATTCCATGGCAAAATGCTGAATTCTGTGGCATATTGGGGAAATTGGCCAATTCCGTGGCTGTAGAGTCAAAGCCAAAGTGAGATGAATGGAGCAGTTCACAGTTCTTAGAGCTATTTTGTCGATCTGTCTGCAGATTCAGGCAGGTACTTCTTCATCGGTTTATAGTTCACATTTCTGAGGTGGAGTATCTTCACAACTGTAACAGCTAAGAAGATAGATATATTTAAATTTAAGGGTAAGAGAGAGAGGAGGGAAAAATGGAGGGTAATCACAACCCTCCTGAAACTTATTTGTGACATCACCGGAACTCATGACCCACAAATGGAGAACCCTAGTCTACTGGACAACTTTTGGTTACTACCAACCTGGGCGGTATTTAAACTAGTGACTTAGCAGTTAAACCAGAAATTATGAAGACTCTTAGCTAGCCATCACGGCTTCCCCTTACCTCCCTCAAATTTATTCCGTAAGTGAACAGATATATATTCACAGCTGATTTTCTGCTTTGATTTCACTAGACCCAGAGGTTGGCTGGCTGTGGAATTTGTAGCTGAGCCGCTTGAAACATGCTTTGGCTTCTAACAGAGAAACTTAAGGGGAATGAAGCCATCATCAGCAATTCTGTTTTCACTGTAGTCCACTTGTGTGATTGATTCAGCCTCCCCTTCCCCTCACGTAGCGTAGTCACGCAGCTATTTTTTACTTTTAAAAACTTAATCCAGTACAGGACTAGATTCTGCCTCATACATATCGGCACAGGATGCTAGATGGCAAATTCATTATTCCAGACTGGGACTTATGCCCTCAGAAAACATATTTAACACACATACACTGTCTGTACTCAAGGCCCATCTGTTTGGATGGCATAGTGCCTGATTCTTGGGGCATAGGATCCAAGTGATGAGGGGTTTAATTTGGCAATATGTATGATGCTGCGAATACCATCACTTCTTCAGGAGGTACCTCCCTGGAAGCTGTACTGACACATTAGGTCCTCATAGCCTCTTTCAACAGATGTAATAACTTTTACATTTTGTCTACTACAGAAAGAGTAGCTGAGTGGTGGACAAAAGGGAGACACGGAGTTGAAGTGTGCTTGTTTTGGCTGCTAGTATTGCAGGTTAAATATGTAGTTGTTGTTGTCTGTCAGGTAAATGAAGGCCTCATGGAGTATCAAGACACAGAGAGATGAGGAATCAGAGTGCCAGTAATGCCACATGTGATAATGGCCCCAGGTGACAGAACTACAAAGAAGAAAATCCAGCAGAGCCCTCAAAATAAACTAAACACTTGCCCGCAACAGTAAGCAACTGACGGCGTGAACATGATTCTTTTGAGTAGCCAATACCAGGGAGTGCATTGCACTTTCCTGTGTTTTAAAAGATTTTTAAAAATGAGAACTTCTACCTGTTTGATCTGCTCTAGTATCATCCCTGATGGTTCAGAATAGAGTTGGAGATAAAAGCGCATCAGTTACAGTCCATTATCTTTGTGTCTACGTCTATTGCACCCTTCACTAATGGCGATGTATTGCCATTATTTCACTAGAGATACCATCTTTTTAAAAGACTTCATAATAACAGTGCCACTATGGGTAGGATGCTAGGGGCAGGTGAGAAATCCCACACAATCTAGTTTCTGTAATTGGGAGTGTACATGTCTCAGTAAAGGAGGGAGAATGGTCCAATGGCTTGGACAAGACCTTTGTACTCAGGAGACCCAGATTCCATTCCTTGCTCTGCCACAGACTTCCTGTGTGATATTGGGCAAGTCAGTTAGGCCGAGATTTTTTAGAGGTATTTAGGCACTGCAACAGAGTGTAGCAATGCTTAACTTGTTTAGGAGCCTAAATCACATTTTCAAAAAGGTTTCAGGCATTTAGGAGCCAAAATTCCAGTTAGGCATTGCAACACTGAGAACATCAATGCTTAAATACATCTAAAAATCTGGGCTCTGTATCACGGTTCTCCATCTGTAAAATTGGAATAATAGCACTTCCCTAACTCACAGGCTAGGTCTACATGGGATGGGGGGGATCGATTTAAGATGCACAAATTCAGCTATGTGAATAGCATAGCTGAATTCGACGTATCCTATTCGACTTACCCCTCTGTGAGGACGGCGGCAAATCGACCACTGCGGCTCCCCCGTCGACCGCGCTTACTCCTCCTGATGAGGTGGGAGTACGCGCGTCGATTCGGGGATCTATTTATCCGTCTAGATGAGACACGATAAATCGATCCCCGAGAGATTGATTTCTACCCGCTGATCCGGGCGGGTAGTGTAGACTAGCCCACAGAGGGGTTGTGAGGATAAATACATGAAAGATTGTGAAATGTTCAGATACTGTGGAAATGAGGGCTGTATTCAGTACCTTAAGTAGACAGATGTATGTGCAGATATTGAGCAGAAACGTATTTAGAGTGGGGTTTACAAATTTCCTTAGAGGATCTGCATGCCCAATTCCAGGACAAATTATTGCAAACTGGGTGTCCAAATTCCCTTCCCATGGCCTATTATTAATTTTTGCCAGATGATGATACAGACATTTTAGGTTATCGCACTTTTTTAATTTCCATTTTGAGAGATGTTACTGATTTCACTATTTTTCTTCAGTGTTAAGTAGAATCTGTCATTATGATAGACACATACACAGGTTGCACTTTTACAAATTTCTACCTGATTTTATTTGGGGACCTTGTCCCTAGGTTCTCACCATATATATGTTAAATTCTGAACCCACCTATATTTGACAATGTCCCTTTAGGAGAATTCATTGAAAACTTCAGGACAGAAAAAACAGATATGAAGAAAAGGAAATCATGGGTGACATATAAAAACCTTAGGCAGTATATTGGTTAAATATAAATCAGTGATTTAGCAACAGGTTAGTATTTCCACCTTCTCACTGCTCCTTAATGAGTCTTTCAAAACTGATAACATTTTAATGTAATTTTGATTGCCTTATTCTGGAGGTCAGTCTAATAAGTGTGTTGTGTGATGCCAAATTACTCTTCTCAGAGGGAGTGAATATAATTAAAGGTTCAAGCACTCTGTTTTTGATAAAGGGAGTTGAAAAGAGTTTATTTTGTACTTAGAAAAATTGAGTTTCATGGAAATAACTTCAGGCTTCAGTTATGCCTATGTTTTAACCCGTTCTTTGCCACATAGTTGAGTAGATCCATGGCTGTTCACTGTGAAAAAGAATATCCGCAGAACAGATGCACAAACTGCCTAATCCATAGAGACTTCTGGTTCTGAATGGCCTTCCTAGAAAGTGTGACATGTATTCCAATCATGCGCATGGTGGATTTCATTGAGATCAACTTACAATGCAGTTCCCTTGTCTCTGTATTGACCAGTAACTGACTAACCATTTTAACTGTTACGTTGCTATTTTCATCAGACATGTTTGCAGTAACTTTACACAACACAGTTTGAACCAGTGGGAGTGGGGAAGGAATGAACTTCCCCACCCAGTGTGGACACACTTCCCCTGAAGCAATAATATTCTCCAAATATTTTAGTATTTTAGTCAGCAGCAGTGAATATTCAATTACAGCCTAAGCAAGACCTCTATGCCCCCCCATACATCTATCCTGCCCCACCATTCAAGCCCAGTGTTGCCATCTCTTGTGATTTTTATTATAGATGTTTGATATTTTCCTCACAGCCCCAGCTCCGGGAGTTGAACATTGCCTTTCACTAAAAAAAAAAAATAATAATAATTTCTAGCTGTCATGGAGAAAAGCTTGAAAATGTGACCGTAGTGCACCCCCAAGGGTCAAATATCAGAAAGCAAATTTAAAAGAATCCACAAATATTTTATCTGGTAAAAGATCATGAGTCTTAAGCCAATCTCATGATGTTGAGGGGACCTGACTCACGATTTTCAAATGTGTGAAGATGGCAATACTGCACTGATTTAAGTAACCAAATCTCACTTTATTTAACACACGCGCGTGCGCACACACACTGGAGCAGTCCTGGTTCCCAGCTGCCAGCCTCTCTCTGAGCAGCAGGCTCTTTCCTTCCCTGTCTCTCTCCCCCTTGGGCTTGATCCTGCCATTCTTTTTAAAGCATCAGTGTTCACTGTATTCTATGGCCCTGCGAATATTGTTCTAAATTATTTATTTATATAGCAGTAGCACGTAAGAGCCTCAGTAATGGCCATTGTGCTAGCTGCTATGCAAATATACAGCAATAAGACAGCCCCTGCCCCCAAAGAGCTAATTTATGCTCTGGTTTGAAGTAGGATTGTGTTTCACTATTTATTCTCTCATGCTATCACCACATAACCCCTCTGTAATAGAGGATATATGTAATAAAGGATATATTAAATAAACATTGCTTTTTTTGTATCCTCACATAATACATCTCTTACGTAAGCAAAGAAGGAGTTGGGTAGGGGTTAGATCAAAGAACAGGGAGTCAAGATTCCTGGCTTTTGCTTCAGACTCAGCTACTTTCTCACTGTCTCACCTTTTACAACCGGGGTTGGTTGAAAAATGAGAATTATTTTCACCAACAAATTGTGAACAAAATATTTTCGCTGCATTTTCTTTTCCAAGATGAACTGATTTGAAACAAAACATTAATTTCATCACAAAAATTAGGAAGTTTTGAATAATTTTAGTTCAAAAAGCCATTTTTATTGAAAAAATTTGCAATGAAAAATTTCAGCCCGCATCACTTGCATCTCTCTAAATGTGTGTCTGCCTCAGTTTTCCACCTGTGAAATATGGATAATTGGGGCCAAATTAAAGCACAGGCACATGCATTTGGCCCCAGCACCCAGTGTGATGGGATGACAGGATCTCTGCTTTCATTTAAAAATAATGTTCCTAGTCCTCAGGATTGTGAAGGAAAGTTTGAAAACATGACTTGAATATAACCTTTGCAGGGCATCTACTTGATTACAGACAGCCTGCCACAGAGGGAGCAGCAGTAGCTCGGGAGGGGGTTGAATAGTCCCACACCCATCAGCAGAGCTAGGGCCAGTGCTCCCAGGAGAGTCCCTTGCTGCTGCTGACCCCAGTCAGGAGGGGGAAGGAATTTGTGTAGATGGGGAGGTCCCTATGTGGTGCTCTGCCTAGAGCTCTGGATTATTTCAGGGTAATGAAAGCTGGGTGAAATTTTTCAACAACCCCCCCCCCTTTTTTTTTTTTTGGTGAAAAATGCAGATGCGGCAACACCAATACATTTAACACATTCGTGTTGATTTTGCCAAATCGTTTTGGTCAAAGAAAACCCTCGACATTTCCTTTAAAGACATTCAAAATGTTAACAGCTCGAAGTAGAAACAAAAAGTTTTGTTTCAGGTCTAATGAAATGTTTTGTTTAACTTCAAATGATTATTTTTTTTTTGACTTTACAATGTGGTAAAACATTTCATTATCAGTTTGACCCAAAACAATTAAAACTTTTTTTTTGACTTGCCAGCAAACCAAATAATCCATTATTGGTCCATCTCCAATAACTATACCCACCTCAAAAAGAGAGCGTGAGGCTGTGATTGGGGGGGGGGGGGAATAAATCCCATCCAGGTTAATCAGGGGGTTAGCAGGAGCCTGAACCCAATTAGACCACAGGTGGCACCTGTGATAGGCATCAGTGATGATCAAACTCAGCTGTGGAGGAACTTGGCAAACAGAGGAGTACAGGGCAGTGGGGAGAAAGGCCAGGGGGGTGATGCAAGTGAGAGGAAGCTGGGAGTGGCCTCTTTTGGGCTAAAGGCAGAGATACTTGTGCCTAAAGGGTGTTTGAACTGAAGCTTCCCCTCAAACTGTGCGTTAGAGAGCGAGCATCTCCTACTGGAACTTCAGGGAGCCGGTTAGGCTCCTGTGGGAGGCCTGAGGTAGCAGAGAGAGTCCGAACCCAAGAACAAGGATGGATCCTGGATGAGCAAAGCAGGCAGGACCAGCCTTGGGGGTGGGCAAGCAGGGCGGTTGCCCTGGGTGCTGCCAAATTCTGGAGGCACCAAATCAACAAGTGTGTGTGTGTGGGGGGGGGGGGGGGAATGCGGGAGTGCAACATTGCTCAACTTGGTTTTTATTCCTTTGTGGACAGCCAAAAATGTTTTTTGTGCTGAATGGCAGAACACTTAGGGCCAATCCTGTGAACAGGGGTAGGACTTGCAGGCAGAAGGCCTGGGGAGTTGAATGATGCAGGGGACCTCATTCACAATAGCTCTAACATCATGAGGGTTGTCATTGGCGGGAGGAGATCCAGGACGGCAGCAGCAAGGAGTCTGGCAGAGGAGACCATACCTGCTCATTATAAGATCCCTGGACTGGAAGCCAGTGTAGGCGTTCCCCAGCAAGCCACTGGGAAGGTGGTGTGAGCCTTAGAGAAGGGCAGCTGAGAGCTGCCTGAGAGAGAAAAGGAGGGACCCATAGGGAAATAGGTGCAGTAGAGAATAGAGCTGCAACACCACACCCAGCCACCAGGGGGTACCAGTGATGGGTGTATCCTTCCACAGAGACCTGCTGAATTAATGTTTGCAAAGCACTTTGGGATCCTCAGATGACAGATACCAGGGGCCAGATCCAAAGAACATTGGAGTAAATGGAAAGAATCTCATTGACTTCAGGTGGGCTTTGGGCCAGACTCTACATGCTCAGTGTTTCTTCCTCCCATTCTGTGGCTGATTTTGAGGTGTACTTGGGGTATTTTAATACTTTTCCCCCTGCTAAGTAGCAGTTAGCCAAATTGATATGGAGAAGTTCAGGAGCTGCTCCCATAATGGGGTGCTGCTTCTGCAAAAGGATGTGTGTCTGTGTGTGAATGGCACAAGGCTAAACACCTTCGAATGTGTGCTCATGTCTCAGAATAATGTGTTTCAGACTCGCCAAGTGAGAGCAAATGAGTTAGGTCAGCCAACAAATCTAAATAGTAGTTTGAAGGTTAGAAGGTTGTTTAAAGAGCTTTCCTGGGTGCAGAAATAGTATGGTCTGCGTTACAGCTCCAGTAGGTTTGGAGGGGAGCCAAAAAACAAAACAAAACAAACCCCTTTGTGGCTCTAGACCAGGGGTTCTCACAAGAAATTTTTTGGTGGCCTCAAAATGCAGCCACCAACTCTTGCTGGTGGCCGTGCTGACAATTTTCCCTAAAATACTTTAACTTTAGGAAAAACATACAAATATGCACATACACATGCCCAGATCATTGTAATTTATTGAATCTTTTTGCAGACTCAATAATAAAAATGTATAGTTGTCTCTATTCTTTACTGAACCTAAACAGAACAGAAAGACAAATATGGTGCTCTGCAGATTCTTGTCTTTTTTGTTGTTGTTTCTTTTGGTTGCTTTTTTAAAAAGACTTGCTAGCTAGTAAGTCTGCTGCTGTGAAAAGTGATATTAACAAACATACAAATATCACTTTTCACAGCAGCCGACTTACTCAGTCCTGGCAAGCCCGGGGACAAATTAAGCCTCAGATGGGGAGGTCGGTAGGGGGGAAGTGGGAATGAATGATGGGCCAGCGGAGGCATAGGGGACCAGTGGTGATGGGGGGTGGGGGATTAGCCCAGCTGGGGGTTGGAGCTCCTTGGCTAGAGCCTGCTGCCCACCATCGGAGGACTGGAGTCTGATCCTTCTGTCCCCAGGAAGGCAGGGAACTCACTAGCTGCCTGCTCCTCCAGCATGTGTGTCTCAGGGGTGCTGGGGCGGGGGGGAGGTGGGGGGGACAGGGTCCAACCCCTGCTGGTGGTCCTGGGGAAGGGACCACTGCTTTCCACCCCTCCTCCCCCATCTCTGCCCAGGAGGCTGTGGCCACAAGAAAAGCCTCTTGTGGCTGCATGAGGCCACGGTGGCTGTATTTGAGAAATGCTGCTCTAGACTATGCATGAAAGGAGTTCAAAAGGGAGATCTCTTGTTCTTGCAGACTGACAGGGATTTCAATTTTTTTGTGGCATGATTATATTATTCATAGTTACCTAGATTTATTTTGTCCTGCTAGAGGCACTTATTGGGCACAGGGGCATATTTAATTTTAACAGAGGTTTGGACCTGGCTGTAGTTATAGTTCCATTAGTTGGGGGTGGAGAAGGGAAATCAAACTGGGACTGCTGATTTGCCTCTTGGGTGAGAGGTTATCAGGAGGGAAATAAATTTGCAGTAATAAAAGCTGTTCTTGACATTCCCTTATGTAGAGGAGGCAAAGGTTGTGATTACATAGAGGTTAAGCATTGAAACTTCACAGCCAAAGGAAGGGAAAAAGGGCAGGATTGGATGGCTATCTGTTCCGTTGGACACTGGAAGGTTCAGGTGAGAGGGTTATAATGGATTCTGAATAGCCATAAAGATCTTTCTTCTGCATTTAATTAGTAGAAGATGTGGTGTCAATTTAAATAATTTATTGCAGTCTATGATTAGATTAGGGGTGAGATTATGGAGACATCCGTGGCTACCTGTTGTGCACTGATTTGGATCTTTTTTTCAATCAATCTCTTTCAAGGCAACGGGGTTAAATAAAGTTGCCTGCCAGAGCAGAGTAGATTTGCCTCCATCTAAGAGGCAGAGATTAGAAAGCATTGTGAAGAAGGCAAAATATCCTTTTATTTTGTTGTCAAACTGTTCATTATTATTTTTTCAGTGAATTTTGTTGTAAGGGTGATGGACTGTCATAAACATAAACCCAGCCTTGTTACTGTGGAAACACACAGGGGAAAACATTGATTGCACCCCATTCCAAGCATTAATTAATAACTATACACCCACATAAACGGTGTTCATAGACTTTAAGGTCAGAAGGGACCATTATGATCATCTGGTCTGACCCCCTGCATGCTGCAGGCCACAAAACCGTCCCTACCCTTTCCTTGACTCTGCTGATGAAGTCCCCAAATCCTGTGTCTTAGTGACTTCAATTGGCAGAGAACCCTCCTGCTAGAGATCCCTGCCCCATGCTGCGGAGGAAGGCGAAAAACCTCCAGGGCCTCAGCCAATCTACCCTGGAGGAAAATTCCTTCCCGACCCCAAATATGGCAATCAGTAAGACCCCGAGCATGTAGGCAAGAGTCTCCAGCCTGACCCTTGTTAGCCATTATACTGTTTGCCTACCATTGCTTGGTATTCCTCAGCTAATATGTTTTACCATTAAACCATTCCCTCCATAAACTTGTCTAACTTAATCTTAAAACCAGACAGGTCCCTCGCCCCCACCGTTTCCCTCGGAAGGCCATTCCAATATTTCATTAAAGAAGAATATACTCTAGTGTGAATGGCCTGTATGAGGTCCTCTTCACTACTCAAGCCTTGAGGTCCAGCTTTGTGTGGGGCTGGAGTGACAGAGCAGGTGTTCATGTGGGTGCCTGTCTGTCCTGGTTCATCAGACACTAGCATGGAAGGTGGGGATGGCTATGGGATAGGGAAAGGGTTACAGGATCTACACCAGTGCCGTTGAGGCAGTGATCTTAACTAGAGTGGGAGACATATTTTGGATGAATAGATAATTTGCCAACAAATGCAGTTTTGGTCGTCCCAGACGCAATTTGCAAATCTGACCCATTAGTTTCGTCCGGGGGAAAGTTTTTCCCAGCCAGCAGTCTCTGTGTGCAGAGGGCCCTCTTCATAACAGTTAGTATAGTGGCTAGCATAGTTACCTGGGATGCGAAAGACTGGGGTTTGAATCGCCCTTCTGTAAAGGAGGGAACTGAACTCAGCAAGGGCCCTAACCACCAGGTTATATCTATGCTATTCTGATTCTGTCTCTCCTGTTGAAGCTATTCCACTTGGTATAAATACTGAAATATGCATTGGGCCAAAACAAGAGACTGACTCCATAGCCTGATAAATAAGGCACTACCTAATTCAGAGAAGGGATTTGAATCCACTCTCCTGCCTCACCAGGCTGTAGAATCATTTTCTCTCTCTGGCCCAATGAGTATTTATACAAAATGGAACAGTTTTAAGGGGACAAGAGCAAGCAATCCACCCCAGAATAACCTATAGCCCGCCCAGTGATTAGAGTATTAAGCTGGGAGGTGGAAGATCAGAGTACAAGTCATTGCTTCAGAGTGAGCAGTCAAACCTGGGTCTCCCACATCCCAGACAAGTGCCTTAACCACTGGACTAAAGGAGGATAGAGAGAGGCTGGCCTGAAACATACATCTCAAATCTGTCAGCACATTCTGAACATATTTTTAACTAAACCAAATTTTTTGCCTGATCTTTTTCAGTTTTCTGGCCAAACCAAAGAATCACCTACTTATCCAGCTCTAGTCTGAACACCCTGCACAAGTAACATGAAGGAGCACAGTGATTGGAATTCCAGTCAGCAGTAGTGGCCCCAGAAATGGGAACAGGCCTACAGCCCTGTATGCTCATTACTTGTTGAGGAGAGGATAGTATGCGCGCGCGCGCACACACACACACACACACACACACAGCCTCTGTGCATTTCACCTGCACATAGGAATGCTGTACTGTACATTTTTCTGTGAAGATCCCATGTACTATGCTGCACACTAGTCAGCATGACTCCTTGTGGTGTGATGCACAGCTGCACTGAATTAGGCACACTGGTGATGAAATCGTTTGAAAATCTTTAATTTTGTTGAAATAGTTTCCCTTATGGTGCATTTTTATATTTCTGTCTAAAATATATAATGATTGTAAATGTTTTGTTTCCACTGTGGTTGAGCAATCCAACTTCTACCTGACCTTGGAGTTCTTCACGGTTATAGAATTTGGGCAGTGCTGGCCAACTGTACAAATAAGGCTGTGCAGTGGTGTTCGAATTGCAATTTCCTGACTCTTTGAATCTCAAGACATTTATTATTTATTTGCTCTTTGTCTTGCACCTTAAAGTGCTAACAAAGTAATTAAAAATAAAGGGATTCTCCATCTAAATCTCCATCTCTGTCTATCATCCTCCTCTTCTATGCTTGCCTTTCCCTCAGTTCTCCTTCCCCACTCTACACTCTGCCGATACCACAAGTAAAGCTAGGGAGTAGGAATGGGACCTACCAGATCATCATATGGTAAATAAAGGCTGATGAGTTCTCTCTATTCCATTCTCTTTCCATTCTGCTCCTCTACCCCTTAAGTGTTTTCTTCTTTCCTCTTCTATTCCTCCCTTCCTTCTCTCTCTCCTGACCTCCATTATATTCCCCTTCTCTTTCATTCTGCTCTGTTCACTCTCCTGACTCCACATAACCCCTGCTTTCTCCTGAATTCATAGGGTCAGGAGGTGAGGGGTAGCTGATAAATCCATCCTGTTACTGGTGGGATCTCCAAGAGAAGGGGAGCCAGCAGTGGAAGTGGGAGCAGCCCCTGGAGTGGGAAGACGAGCGAACAGTGGAAAAGCTCTTTCTTTAAAGGAAAGAAAGTGGATAGGACATTTCTGTCTGGGACCTCTTTTCCCCCATCCCTCCATATGATGCTGCTATTACTCCACTTACTGGTAGCATGGTTGACAGCCTCAAAAGCCTGGTCATGGAGCATTTCCCTTACTCACCTCACATTCCCCCATTTGGTGAATCTGTGCTTCACCAGAAATAAAAAGGGGAACTTCCTCAACTCATGGAGAGGAATGGGGAGATTTCCCTCTACTAAAAGTAGAAGAGCTGCATACTCCTATGCTCCTGCTTACTGGTTGTGACAGTGGCTTTGCCACCATTGGCAGCTGGCTGACAGGTGCATTCTATAACTCTAACGTTAGTTAGTACTAAGGACTCTCTCTTGACATGTTGGGCTCCAGGGATCAAAATGTTGAGGCAGGAGCCTGCAATATTGACTACTGAGGCAGAATTACTCTAAGCTGTGTGCTGCCCAACAGTCCCCTACTGGCATTATGGCCCAATCCTGAACCCTTTGCAATCAATGGCAATACTTTCATTGACTCCAAGAGGAGCTTTTCCCCCATTGGCTCTTGAGCTCAGAGGGCACAGTTTGGCCAGAACTCCATGGCGTAGCTCCTTCCCCGTGGATTGCTACTTGGATTGGGGGTAGGGGGAAGTCGTTCCTATCTGCAGAAGTCATATACCAGCTTATTGGTAGCTCAACCTTGCTGTACCTTATAGAGGTGAAGTCTGAGTTTCGGTTTCACATCCCCTGCTGACATAAGTGCTAGATTATGGTGTTTTGATTTAGTCCATGTGCAATAGCAATTGGAATCTAGAACAAAAAAAATGTTTAAAACTATTTGAATCTTGTTCCCAGTGTGATAGTATTTTCCATGTTAATCTCCTATTAAACTATCCACAGGCAGCAGACAAAGGAATTAGAAACACATAAGGAGATTGAAATACAGCTACATGTCTGTCCTTGATATAGTTGATTTAGAATAATGGCATCATTTTCCTGTAGAAATCTCTTCCTTTGCTGAATGCTATTACCCTCAGTAATACCTTTTGTACCTTCAGTTAATATAGCCATATAACAAATGCAAATCTGTACTGGCAAAGGCAGACTGCTTGAACTTTAAAATATTAATTTTAAATGTAGCTATGGCTATTTTTAATAGTCATTTAAAATGATCCTAGAAAAGCACACGCTGAGATAATGAGATCTATAAATATTAGTTGGCATTATTGATTCACATGGATTGCTTCTGTGGATTATCCCCATTTACTACATTTCTTCTTGCGCCTCAACTAATCAGTAATTTGTGATTTTTAAAAGGTATTTCTTCAGGGGGAATTTTCACATGAGCCTAAGGGATTGAGACACTCAACTCCCATTGAGTTTCAGTGGGAATTGTGTGCCTAACTCCTTTAGGCTCTATGGAAAATCCAGCCTTATTTTTTTTCTTGTCTCCAATTGAATTTAGAATTGAATTTTCAAATGCATTGGCCTAGCTGCTCCTGTTAGTCAATGGTAAAATTCTCCTTGAATCCAATGGGAATAGAGTTAGGGTGGCACTCAACGCTCTTGAAAATTGCATCCTTAGTGGTCATTAGGCATGAAGGGAAAGAGCCTGAACTTATGCAGCTTCAGTGGAACACACTTGCACAGGTGCCTGGGTGAACCTTCCCTATCTTTGGACACTTTGTGCACGAACCAGGGATGCTTGCAGTCTTTCTCCAGGGATTGCAGAGACTAATTCCTGTGTCTGGAGTGTCTGTCTGGAGTGGCTCATGAACATGGATGCCATCCTCAGGGCAGACTGTCAAGAAGCAGGGCACAAACCGCAAATTGTTTGTATGTTCTCTAATTAGATTTCACCAATCAAGTAGCAAGAGGGAACTCACCACGCCCTATAATTGCCTTACTACGGAGTCACAGAAAGTCCTCTTGGGCACGCTGGTCTATCTTGCCACCCAGGCAAGACTGCCTTTGTGATAGATTACCAATTACACCAAAAATCACAACAATATTCAGGTTATTCCCAGTCCTGAAGGTCCATTCACTTACCCCAAATCAGTTGCTCCCCAGATCTCTCACCAAAGACAATGCTTATATCCAATCCTGTAATAACTAATTGAAGATTTATTAACTAAGAAAAGAAATGAGTATTTACAAGATTAAAGCAGGTAGCATATATACACAAATGAGTTACAGTCTTAGATTCCAAAATCTAATAGAAATTCCTATAATAAGCCAACTCCATATGTTCTTTAGGGCTAACCCAGCAAAACAGCTGGAGGTCCTTTGCTTACGCTTAGTGATTCTTGCCTCTTTAGAGTCAAAGTAGCAAAAAGAACTAAGTTTCTCTTTGTCAGGGATTTTTATCCCCTTCCCTCCAGAGGGAAGCTGATGGGTTTATGTGCAGGTCTTCTCTTCCTGAGGGGGTGAGGAATGCAATTAAAATCTATGTTCTTTGATGTCTCATGATGGCTCATTTAGTTTCAAAGGCCTTCTCATTGGGCAGGACCTAACATCTTCTGTAGAAAGCCAGATTTGCATTGGAGAAGGCTTCTTTCCCATAGGCACCGACTCTGTGGGTGCTCTGGGGCTGTTGCACCCACAGGGAAAAAATGGTGGGTGCTGAGCACCCACCAGCAGCCCCCCTATCAGCTCCCTCACTCCACGCCCAGCGTCTCCCACCTGCCAGCGGGCCCCACGGATCAGCGCCTTTCCCTCCCTCCCTGTGCCTTCCGCCCAGGGCCGGCTTCAGCTTTTTTGCCACCCCAAGCGGTGGGGGAAAAGAAAAAAGAAAAACCCGATTGAGGTGCCGCCGAAGAGGAAGAGATGGAGTGAAGGACCCACGGCCAAATTACTGCCAAAGGCTGAAGCAGAGCGATTGAGCTGCCACCGAAGTGGCGCCAAGGACTAGAAGTGGAGCGATTGAATTGCTGCCGAAGTGCTGCCGAACAGGAAGAGAGGGACTGAACGACCCACCGCCGAATTCCCGCCGCAGACCCGGATGTGCTACCCCAATAACGGACAGAGTGCCACCCCTTTCTGTTGGCCACCCCATGCACCTGCTTCCTTCGCTGGTGCCTGGAGCTGGCCCTGCTTCCGCCCACCGCGATCAGCTGTTTCCCAGGAGGCTGGGAGGGATGGGGAGGAGCGAGGACACAGCGTGCTCAGGGGAGGGGATGGAATTGGGAGGGAAGAGGCGGGGCGGGGGTGGAGCAGGGGCAGGAAGAGGCGGGGTGAGATGGAGTGGTGGCGGGATGGAATGGGGGCAGGAAGAAGTGGGGCGGGGTGGGGTCTGGGGAAAGAGGTAGTGGGGCGAGGCCTGGGACACCCCCGGGCATTTGGAAATTCAGCACCTGTGTTCTCTTCTGTTTGACGAGTTACACAGTTGCAGAGGTTTACAATGCAAACACTCATGGCTTGTTTTCACGTACAGCTCTACAGAAGTATAGTTAATCCTTGTCCCCAAGAGGCGGTAGTTGTGTTAACAGCAAAAGCTTGCCTGTTGACATAGCACTATTTACATGGGGGTGGCGGGGGTTAGGTCACTATAACTATGTCGGTGAGGGGTGTAGATTTTTCACACCCTTGAGCGATGTAATTATACTGATATAGGTCTGTAGTGTAGACCTGGCCTTGGTATAACCAACAGAGGTTATAAGTGAGATCAATACAGGCAGCATCCTACAAGCATTTCAACAAGTTTAAGTATTAAACACATTCTTAGCATTGTTAGAATAGATGTTAAATTGATAACACACAGATAAGCCAGACTGGTTTCCAGCTATGCATTTGTCAGTGTTCAGTGAGGCCTATGGCCTTGGCACGAACTGGCACCAGATCAGCTAGTGTCGTACCCTGTTTGCCCAAGGAGGTGTAAATCACACTAAAGGGAGCAGAGACATGCAGATTCCCTGAGCCGCAGTCCCTCCCTCAGCTTTTCTGGGGCTGTTTGACTTCTCAGCATTCCCAACGCAGGGCCATGGGCAATCTGCACAATCTGGCCCATAAAGCAGACCTGAACTATTTTAATTGTGTTACTAGGGTCCTTGCTGATGCTCTAGATTGAGGGTGCTTTTGTGGTGGGAAGGGTGGGGAAGTACCAAATGAAATGATGAGAGAGGAGTAACAGAGTTGTACTAAAAGGTATTGTTCTGAAGGGAACAGAATCGCATCAGGGATGAATCTGACCTATTGTTTTGAATGGGTGAAGCTTTTCTAGGGAATGCTGAGGACTGACTAATAATATCAAGCTCTTCTATAGTCTATTTCATTTGTTGTTCTCAAAGCACTTTACGAAGGAGGTCAATATCATTATCCCCATTTTACAGATGAGAAACTGAGAATAGTTCTCTGTTATTTCCCATGTAATAAACAGGACAAAATTGATACGAAAGTTGCACTGTTTTAACCTAAGGGGAGATTTTAAATTGGTTTGAATTTAAATTAAAACCTATTTCCACATGACGTGACTTGAACAAAAATAAACCAGTCTAAGCTGAAATCAGTATCCACATAGACCTTTGTACTGGTTTAACTGTATCCACTTTAAAACTGATTTAAGGCAAACTGGTGAAACTTTCCTGTGTAGGCAAGTCTGTCCCACACTAGGAAAAAAGGTTTGTTCTTATACATGTTATCTAAGAAGTGGTGACTAATGGCAAAATCCTTGTGAGGACAAGGCAGTTTGTAATTGTCATACACGTTAGCTGATCAAGATAAATTCTAGGGCGGATCCTATGGTTCCAAATGTATTTGCATGTCACATAAATTTTATATAATCTCACTTCTATTATTTTAAAATGATGTATGCAAGAAGTGCTGAATTTTAAAATTGTACTTATAGAAAGCATCCATTCACTTAAAGAAATTAATCAGATAATGTTTTAATCTACTTGAACTATTTTTATGTCTCTCTTTTTCCAACATTGTGGGACAGATTCAGAGGTAAGCTAGTATAACTTATATCAATTTCTATACCAGGGGTCGGCAACCTCTGGCATGCGGCTCGCCAGGGTAAGCACCGTGGTGGGCCGGGCTAGTTTATTTACCTGCTGACGCGGCAAGTTCGGCCGATTGCGGCCCCCACTGGCTGCAGTTCGCAGTCCCAGGCCAATGGGGCGGCGGGAAGCGGCGCGGGTGAGGGATGTGTAACTAATTTAGCATAGACTCACATTCTCTCTCATGCTCATGACCACTTATCAATGTGTACTGTAACTTACATCTATTCAGAGGTGATGTATAAAGAAGTGTAAGTAACATGTCAGTAAGTGGGTGTGATGCTAACAGAATCAAAGTCAATGTCTACACACATGGACTATAGTGGTGGAGTTACAGTATCGAAGCTATATATCCCCATATGTAGATGTAACCAACAGTGATTGAAGGGGCTTCTCCATTACTGCCTGAACACTGCCTTCCAAGCAATGGTAGGTAGGTTGACAGAAGCATTCTTCCTTCAACCTAACCATGTCTACACCGGTGTTCGGTCAGCAAAGCTTTGGTGCTCAGGGGTGTGGACTTAAATTTTAAGTGTAAACTGGGTCTGATAGGATATGTTTACAGTGCAATTAAAAACCCTCGGCTGGCCTGTGCTAGCTGATTTGGGCTCATGGGGTTCAGGTTAAGGATAGACATTTGGGTTCGGCCCGGAGTCTAGAACCCTGCATGATAGGAGGGTCCTAGAGCTTGGACTGCAGCCCGAGCCCGAACAGTAAACAGCCCTTTAACTAGAGCCCCGCGAGCCCAAGTCAGCTGGCGCCCAGGCCAGCTATGTCTAATTGCAGAGTAGACATACCCATAAAGTCTAAGTTAGTGTAGAGAGCAGGAAGAAGGTATAAGTTATACCAGGCTAGACTCCCCTCTGAATTTGGTTCTGTGTCACATCTGGGCCTTGGCAGGTTGAACTACTTATTATTACAATATATGCTTCCCTTTCTTCAAGTTTCATCTCAACATAATACAAGGAAAAGAAAAAGAGTGACAGATTTTGTGCGTGTGAGATGAGACATCAGAATTTTGTCTTATCGGAATTGGTGATTCAGTATATCGCTAAAAGCAGTTTTAGAGCATAGGAAACAGCATTATTGATCTTCAGGAGTCTTGTTGCCAGAAAATATATTAAAAAGTTTAATACTATGACGTGCAGCTTCATCCTAGCAACGTTGCCAAGATTTTTCTAGAAATCAATGAGTATGAGGAGAGTTTGAGGGGAGACAGTGTTGGTGATTTTTCAGAAGGGTTGGAGATGAGTTAGCCGTTTGTGCAAGCTGAATTTCTATGCACTGTTTGGAAAACGTATTCCTTCACATTTGCAGAATCTCTACAGTAGTCATAGGGAGACAGAACTGTTTATAATATATTAAAGCCCCCACCCCCCCAGTTTTGCAATCAATATGCAGTGTGTGTGTGTATGATACATCCATATAAAATATACACATGCACGCACACACTCCTAATTAAGGCACAGGAACCGATGTGATTATATGCCATCATCCTCGCTGAAGCCAATGTCACCAGCATTGAAGTAATAATCCTCATGCACCAACTTTGCTGGGCTGGACATCGTGTGTGGATGCTAGACTCTCGCCTTCCAAAACAAGTCCTCTTCTCTCAGCTCATCCATGGTCAGAGATCCTGCGTTCAGAGGAAACGCTACAAAGATACTAAAAGATGCATTACTTGCATCTGAAGAAGTGAGGTTCTTACCCACGAAAGCTTATGCTCCCAGTACTTCTGTTAGTCTCAAAGGTGCCACAGGACCCTCTGTTGCTTTTTACAGATTCAGACTAACACGGCTACCCCTCTGATACAAAGATACTGTATCTTAAGAAAAATGATATGGCCATCACAAACTAGGAGGAGCAAGCCACCAACCGACCCCAATAGCGCCATATCCTCCATCAGGCAGTGGCACCTTGGAGGAGAAGCACCTTGACCTCAAAGCTAAAAAAGAGAGAGAGAGAAGGAAGGAAAAAGAAAGAACTTTCTCGCAGCAGGCAGCTGGCCTGCCACAAAATGTCTGTACCTATTGCGGGCAGATTTGTGGTTCCAGGATCGGACTCCTGAGACATCTGAGGACCCATATGTAAATCTGTGGGATCGCCAATCAATAAGTCTATTAAGGCCAGTAGAGTTGCTCTGGATTTACACTGGTGAAATTGAGATCAGAATTTGCTCCCACTTTTGATGTGTCTAGATATTTACTTGAGGAAAGGATTTTTTAAGTTAGGAGTTTATGAATAAATACTACATGCACATGTACTGTCTGCACACATATTAGGACTGTATTTTTGCAGCTATCAATTCTGAGCATCTATATACCGATATGATTCTCTATTACTTATTATTCAAGTACTGACAGTGCACTTAGTGCTGTATAATATTTTTTTTTAAAGTTCCTGTCCCAAAATGCTTGCAGTCTAAAAGCAAGTTTGTTAAAAATTTTAAAGCAACTAGTGACTAGGGATCTAAACTCCACATTCAAATATGATGTAGAATTTGTCTTCACAAACAACTAGCTCATGGCAAGCTGGGATGTGACTTTATCCTGTCCTAGCCTGATGCAGACTAACTGGTGGTGTGAACCCTGCTGACGTGCATTAACAGTTCATTAATGTGCTCTGATCTAGGCCCATTTCAATGTGGACTAGATCATTTTTCAGAATGGGACTGGAAACCTCATGAAAGCAACTCTGCTCCTATTGTATCAGCACCTTTGCTTCCATCTGCAACTTGGAAGTGCATAAAGGTGCATGAAGAAGAAAAGGGATGAGGTGGGGGGAAATGTTAACTGAACTTATTCAGACCTTACAAACAGATCAGTTCAGACCTTGGACAAATGTATAGTGAAGTTCCCCCCTCCCCATATGGGTTTGCCCATCTCTGACTGTTGCTCTCGGAATATTTGAATGTGTTTTTAGAAAATTTCATTCATGGCTTTAAAAGCCAGTGTGATATGCAGAGGCAGATCCCTTAAGTGGTGTGACTCGCCCTATTCCCTACAACATGCACTCATCTCTCCTTCCTCAAAGCTACAACCCAGCTGGAGAACGTTTGAGCCTGAAAATATGTCTGCTCCTGGGTGATTCCCAGTAACCACTATGGTTGTTGTTTGCAGGAAATCACTTAGATCAGAAGTACTGCTCTATATGCACCAACTCTCTCATTTCTATCAATACTGAAAAATGTGTATTTCTAATAATAATTAGAGAGGGGCCCCAACTCCTCCCCCATCCCAAAGACCTTAGATCAGACCAACCCCTAAACTTTGGAGAAGTTTGAATCCTGATTCAGATTTTGCAGCTTGGTCCCATCTCTATTAATAATACTTGAATATGTTCCACAACCTTGTCAGCACCAATCTGTGTTTGTGGAATGGCTGAAGTGCAGTGGTTACCAGGAATTCAGACTATGTCCATTACGGACACATCTGAGTTAGAGGACCTAAGGACCTGTTCTGGTTATAACACAATTCCAGATGGTACTATGGACAGGATTTTAATGGTATTTCATAACTAAGCTAATGTGTTGGACATGACTAACATTCCCATATGAAACAGACTCATTCCTTAGAAATACGTGTTAAAGTGCTTTCATTTCAGTGGGAGTGCCTAAGGCTTTAGCCTGGTTACAGAACACAGTTAAGGTTCTGTCTATGCTACAAACTGGAAATGTGATAACTATGACCTTGAGGATTTTGCCTTGAGATTTGTAAGCTCCAGAGATGCCTTCTAAGCGTGTCACTTCCCCCCCCCCCCCCCCGCCTTAAGCTGGTTGGTAAAGGGAGGAGTGGGAAGAGTTTCAAGTCCTCCCTGAAATAACATTTAATTGAGTGGGTTAGGAGATAGATTTGTGCATGTTGTATGCAGCCCGTAGCAAGGGACAGTGCAAAGCCATCCCTCCCTACAGGGAGCACAGAGTGCCTTTCTGGAGTGCAAATTACCAACTGCCATGCAGTCTGCTGTCTGAGATATAGGTGGGACTGAGCCAATCTCAGTGCAATCAGAGGCTGTGCATAGCATAGAGGCTGCCGTTCTGGCTAGCTCTCGCAGCAGCTGTGTATGTGGGGTGGAAGGCCACTTATGGCTGCCACTGAGAAAAGAGAATAGAAAAATATTAGGTGCTTAGATAACCTTTTCAAGCCCTTATACATTTGTTAAGTGTGATGAGTGTATATATGATGCAAATGATACTTCAGGACAACCAGTGCTAGGGTTACCATACGTCCGGATTTTCCCGGACATGTCCGGCTTTTGGGGGCTCAAATCCCCGTCCGGGGGGAAATCCCCAAAAGCCGGGCATGTCCGGGAAAATCGGGAGGGAGGGAGGGCTCGGCCGGGGCCTCTTTGGCCGGGGCGGTGCGGGGCCGGGCCAGGGTCGCGGCGCGGGGCCGGGCGGGGAGCAGGGGGCGCGGTGCCGGGAGCCGGTCCGGGCCCGAGGGGCTGGGCCGCTGGGGGGTGCGCGGAGCCGGGCCGGGAGCCGGGCTGCGGAGCCGCGGGGGTGCGCCGGGCCGGGAGCCGGTCCGGGGCCGCGGGGCCGGGGGGTGCGCTGGGCCGCGGAGCCGCGGGGGTGCGCCGGGCCGGGAGCCGGTCCGGGGCCGCGGGGCCGGGGGGGTGCACCGGGCCGCGGAGCTGCGGGGGTGCGCCGGGCCGCGGGGCCGGGGGGGTGCGCCGGGCCGGGAGCCGGGCCGGGGTCGCGGGGCCGGGGGTGTGCCGGGCCGCCGGGGGCCGGCCGGCAGTGCTGGGCGGGCCGGGGGTGGTCGGCCGGGGCTGGCACCCCAGGGCCCGAGCCGACCCAGGCTGGAGCCGCCGGGGGGGCCAGCCTGGGCCCGCACCTCCTCCCCCCCATTACCTGCTTCAGGCTTCCCGCGAATTAAATGTTCGCGGGAAGCAGGGGAGGGGGCGGAGACTTTGGGGAGGGGGCGGGGCTGGGGGCGGGGGCGGGGCTGGGGGCGGGGCCGGGGGCGGGGCCGGGGCCCCGTGGAGTGTCCTCCATTTGGAGGCACAAAATATGGTAACCCTAACCAGTGCTCTCAGCTGTGCACTGATGTCAGTGCATTAGGATGGTGCGTCACCATAAACTGGTATGCAGGGCCTGCCCTACAGGTCAGTGTGAAGAGAAGATGGGCCCTCTCTACCTTGCAACTCCTTTCAAGTAATGTGCACCTTGAGGAACTCAAAGACTGCTCCTTCCATGTGTCCCCAGGAGTGCCTGGACTGTGATCGTGACTGTAGGGGGAACTTATTCTGTGCCCTCCCCTGTGCACCACTGCAAGGGCTCAGTTACAGTCTGAAGCATCTCTTTTAAAGTGTCCCCTCTGTTTCTGGTACAACTCTGTCTCCTTTTGTTAAAACTGTCTTCTACCAAGCTGCCACATGTTTCCTGCTCTCTTGCTAGGAGGATGCCCATAAGATGGGTTTCAATCTAACACAGATTGTTTTACTGAGATCCTTTCACAAGTCTTAAAGGGCTTTACAGAATTACAAATATTTATCTCCCACCTGTCCGTTCCAGTGAGACAGCATGTCAATTCACAGCTTGTTCTGGGATACTGAGGCATGGTGGGGTGAATTAGATAGGGACATTAGTAATGGCCTAATTCTGAAAAGTACTGAGCACCTGTAGTCTCACTGATGTCAATGGAAGTTGAAGTGGAAATTTTGGAAGGTGAGCATCTCTGAAAATCAGGCCACTTGCTTTGAATTTGAATTTGAATTTGAATTCTCTAGCTTCTGGAATAGCATTGCCAAGTGATTTTTAAGGATTTAGCTATTCAGTCACTTTCCAATAGAGTCAATGGCTAAATCTGCTGCACCTATTTAATAGTTTTACCTAGAGTTTTACAAGAGGCTACAATTGTAACAGATGTAATTTTTTATTTCTATTTCTTTCAGTAGTGGCTACAATTAATAATAATGAGCAGAGCTGGTTGGGAAAACACCCCAAGAAAAATGTTAAGATTTTGTAAAAATGTTCTCATCCATAATTGGGTAAAAAATCAAAACCTATAAAATTTTCATAAACTGAAAAATCTGAAAAACAAAACAAACAAAACTGCATAACCAACATTTTCATTTGGGTCAATCAAAATAGTTTGATAATTTCAAAATTTCTCATTTTGATTTTGACCGTTCTTTATTAAATCAACTATACATTTAAGTTTCCAAACAAAAAGTCATTTCAAACTGAAAAAATTGAACATTTTTTTCAAAAAATGTTGAAATGGGGTTTTGAGAATTTTGAAACTTTGCATTTTTTTTTTTCAGAACAGGGAATTCATTGAAACTTACACTTGCCATCAGAAACATACAAGTGCAAATTTTTGCTGGTGCACTAATTGTCCCTGCCAAGGGGAAAAAACAAACAAAAAAAAGAAGGTAGCAGGGTTGAAGATCTGAACATGTGAAAGGGAATATTTTAAATTGTTCTCAGTTGTTCCCATTTTTCCTTCACCAGTTAAGCTTTTATTATAACAAAATAGTATAAATGAAAAGTACTACTGCTACTTAATTCATTACAGTCTGTGTGTGTAAAGCACCTTTTATGTTATATTGTATACTCAGTGATCCCTGAGTGCATTACACCTTGTGTGTTCTTCACTTTCAAACTGTTAATGTTTCACCAAGTCCCAGTGAAAATGTAAATCTCTGGGACATTTAGTGTGTGTTGCCATTTTTACAAGTTCTCCAGTAGAGAAAAGCTTAAGTGTTTCTAATGGCACTCACAATTGTATGGGTACCCAAATGGGTACAGTTTGCCCTTAGAACCAACCCATAATTCTGCCACCCACCTACAATCTGTGAACAGGCTTGCTCTGTAGGGCAGGATTAGTTGCTGTTACATTAAACACCCTAATGTTATATTTACCATTCCCCTTGATGATGGTAGAACTGTGAGTCCTGCATGGATATGGAAGTACTACATAAGAAAGGAGAAGTAAGTAGACACAGTTTTGAAGGACAATGTCCCCTCCCAGCAATAAAATTCTTATGAAAATGAAGGAGATTTCTTTGTGGGAACTCTTCTGATTAATTCTTTACATGACCCTCTCTGCTGAGATATTTAATTATACAGTTTCAGACTTATAGACCTGAAGCTCTTGCAACCAGGCTTCAGAGAGGAGAGGGCACCATGGTTCTTTATGCATTTTTAAGCAACTGTAATGCAGAGAATTAGCAGCTTTTGCAAACATAAGGCAAAATCAGTAAAGGGCTTCAGGCAGGCATCATCTATAAGAATTCAAAGTCATTTTCAGTCTGTGAAATAGCTAGGAAGTATGTGCTTGGTAGAAATGAACGGAAATGGAGTTCTACTTGCACAGTTTCAGAAATAATATACCAAAAAAGATGGCAAGGGAATCTGAAGAAGAAATGAACAGTTTAACTGGAACTCGTGTCACTATTATAGAATCATATTCAGTTCAAGGAAAATCAAAAATGGTGGCTTTAACAGATGAGATAATTGACCTGCTTAATTATCATTTTGAGATTACTGAGAAAAATGCTATATTGGAGCTAAGTGGTATTATTAGATCAGTGGTTTTCAACCTTTTGTCATTTGTAGACCCCCTAAAAAAATTTTAAATGGAGGTGCACACCCCTTTGGAAATCTTAAAACATAGTCTGCAGACCTCCAGGGGCCCACAGACCACAGGTTGAGAACTACTGCATTAGATAGTAGTTTTGCCACATTGGATGTTGTGATTACCTGACATTATAATTGCAGTTGTGTTTTTTCAATGGTGGTCTAGATGCTGTTATACCTACCCCTCTCATAAAGAAACTGGTGCTATTTGGTTGCTTTTCACTATACTGTATTAACATCAGGAATTCTGAATCATGGAACAGAGATTATGGAAAATGTAATGATTGTTTTAAATGGATCCCATTTAATGTATTAATAGCTACATCAGAGTAAATCAGAATGATTCTGCTGAAGTCAAAGGAGTTACAGTGAACTAAAATGGCTGTGAGATCAAAATCGGATCCTTTTGGGTAGTGATAATGAAAAGGAGATCTATGGATGAAAAGCACTATATCCATAGATCTCAAAATGCTTTACAAGGGAGATCAGTATCATTATTAACATTTTATAGTTAAGGAAGCTGAGGTACAGAGAGGTGAAGTGACTTGCTGAAAGTCACCCAGTAGTTCAACTGGTAATAAAACCCAGGTCTTTGAGTCCGAGCCCAAAGCTCTATCCACTAGATCACAGTCCTTTTCTTCTGTCTGTGGGGGTTGTGAGTTGCCTGTATTCCCTCAGTTGGGGTGAAATCCTGTCCCGATTGAGGTCAATGGCCTAACACCACTGACCTCAGTGGGGATAGGATATCACCATGAGTCTTTGGGTATGTCTACACTACGGGATTAATCCGAATTTACAGAATTCGAATTTTGGAAACAGATTGTATAAAGTTGAATGTATGCAGCCACACTAAGCACATTAATTCGGCGGTGGGCGTCCATGTACCGGTGCTAGCGTCAATTTCCAGAGCATTGCACTGTGGGTAGTTATCCCATAGCTATCCCATAGTTCCCGCAGTCTCCCCCGCCCATTGGAATTCTGGGTTGAGATCCCAGTGCCTGATGGGGCAAAAAACATTGTCGCAGGTGGTTCTGGGTACAGCCTCACCCCTCCCTCCATGAAAGCAACGCAGACAACCAGGGCCGGCTCCAGCATTTCTGCCACCCCAAGCAAAAAAAAGAAAAAAAAAAAAAGCCGTGATCGGCGGCGGCAGTTCAGCAGCAGGTCCTTCGCTCCTAGAGGGAGTGAGGGACCTGCCGCCCCCGAATTGCCGCAGCTGCCACCCCTCTCCCTTGGCCGCCCCAAGCACCTGCTTGTTAAGCTGGTGCCTGGAGCCAGCCCTGCAGACAACCGTTTCGCTCCTTTTTTCCTGGGTGAACACTGCAGATGCCATACCACGGCAAGCATGGAGCCCGCTCACCTCAAGACATCAGTCATGAACATTGTAAACACCTCGCGCATTCTCGTGCAGTTTATGCTGAACCAGGACCAGAAAAACAAGGCGAGGAGGAGGCGGCGCAGCGACAAAAGTGATATGGACACGGACACAGAATTCTCTCAAACCGCGGGCCCTGGTGCTTTGGAGATCATGTTGTTAATGGGGCAGGTTCTATCTGTGGAACACCGATTCTGGGCCCGGGAAACAAGCACAGACTGGTGGGACCGCATAGTGTTGCAGGTGTGGGACGATTCCCAGTGGCTGCGAAACTTTCGCATGCGTAAGGGCACTTCCATGGAACTTTGTGACTTTCTGTCCCCTGCCCTGAAGCGCCAGAATACCAAGATGAGAGCAGCCCTCACAGTTGAGAAGCGAGTGGCGATAGCCCTGTGGAAGCTTGCAATGCCAGACAGCTACCAGTCAGTCGGGAATCAATTTGGAGTGGGCAAATCTACTGTGGGGGCTGCTGTCATGCAAGTAGCCAAAGCAATCATTGAGCTGCTGCTACGAAAGGTAGTGACTCTGGGAAATGTGCAGGTCATAGTGGATGACTTTACTGCAATGGGATTCCCTAACTGTGGTGGGGCGATAGACGGAACCCATATCCCTATCTTGGCACCGGAGCACCAGGGTACCCAGTACATAAACCGCAAGGGGTACTTTTCAATGGTGCTGCAAGCACTGGTGGATCACAAGGGACGTTTCACCAACATCAACGTGGGCTGGCTGGGAAGGGTTCATGATGCTCACGTCTTCAGGAACACTACTCTGTTTAAACGGTTGCAGCAAGGGACTTACTTCCCGGACCAGAAAATAACCATTGGGGATGTTGAAATGCCAATAGTTATCCTTGGGGACCCCTTAATGCCATGGCTCATGAAGCCATACACAGGCAGCCTGGACAGGAGTCAGGAGCTGTTCAACTACAGGCTGAGCAAGTGCAGAATGGTGGTGGAATGTGCATTTGGACGTTTAAAAGCTCACTGGTGATCGTTACTGACTCAGTCAGACCTCAGCCAAACCAATATCCCCATTGTTATTGCTGCTTGCTGTGTGCTCCACAATCTGTGAAAGTAAGGGGGAGACCTTTATGGCGGGGTGGGAGGCTGAGGCAAATCACCTGGCTGCTGATTACGCGCATTAGAAGATCACACCAGGAAGCGCTGCGCATCAGAGAAGCTTTGAAAACCAGTTTCATGACTGGCCAGGCTGTGAAATTTCTGTTTGTTTCTCCTTGATGAAAACCTGCCCCCTTTATTGACTCATTCTCTGTAAGGAACCCACCCTCCCCCTTCGATCACAGCTTGCTTTCAAGGGAAATAAAGTCACTATTGTTTAAAAATCATTTATTCTTTATTAATCGATTATAAAAAGAGGGAGAGAACCCGGGTGGGGTTTGGGAGGAGGATCGGCGGGAAGGAAAAAGCCACTAAAAAAAGGTTAAAAAATGACAGCCTTTTGCTTGGGCTGTCCACTGGGCTGGAATGGGAGGGTGCAGGAAGCCTCCCCCCCGCGTTCTTACACATCTGGGTGAGGAGGCTATGGAACATGGGGAGGGGGGTTATACAGGGGCTGTAGCGCCAGTCTGTGATCCTGCTGCCATTCCTGAAGCTCCACCAGATGCCGGAGCATGTCTGTTTGCTCACGCAGCAGCCCCAGTGTAGCATCCTGCCTCTTCTGATCTTCCTGCCACCACCTCTCATCTCGAGCGTCTCTCCTGTCCTCACGTTGGTCCCTCTTGTCCTCACGTTCACTGGCATCTTTCCTATACCTTGAAACCGTGTCCTTCCACTCATTCAGATGAGCTCTTTCACTGCGGGTGGATTCCATGATTTCCACGAACATCTCGTCTCGTGTCCTCTTTCTCCGCCGCCTTATCTGAGATAGCCTTCGGGACGGAGGAGGGAGGCTTGAAAAATTTGCAGCTGCCGGAGGCAGGGGAAAAAGGAGAGAATTTCTCAAAAAGATACATTTTACAGAACAATGCTTATACTCTTTCACAGTAAAAAACACTATTCACATTACATAGCACATGTGATTTCTGTGCAAGGTCGCATTTTGCCTCTTAATATTGAGTGCCTGTGGCTTTGGTGCTACAGATCACAGACGCAGGTCCGGGCAACAAAATTCGGCTTGCATGCGGCCATGGTAAGCCATTGTCTTTCGGCTTCTGCGCCCTCCTTTCCCACATACCAAGCAAAGCCCGTTGACTGCTGCAGTTTTCCTGTTAACCTTCAGCAGCAGAAAACAAACTACCCCCCCCATCCAATTCTCTGGATGATCGCTTTACCCCTCCCCCCACCGCGTGGCTGGTATCAGGGAAGATCCCTGCTAGCCAAACGCGAAAAGCTCAGGGTCAATTCCCCCCCCCGCTGCGCTTGGCTAACTGCAGGGAAGGATTTCTTTTCAGCCACAGGCAAACAGCCCAGTAGGAACGGCCACCTCTGTCCCCTTAATTAAATTCCCATATTTCAACCAGGTTACCATGAGCGATATCACTCTCCTGAGGATTACACAGCGAGATAAAGAACAGATGTTGCTTGAATGCCAGCAAAGACCAGGACCATACGCTGCCAGACTTTGTCATGCAATGATACCAAATTACTTGCTACTAGCATGGCATGGTCAAGTGTCCTACCATGGAGGATGGAATAAGGCTGCACTGCCCAGAAACCTTGTGGCAAGGCTTTTGGAGTACCTCCAGGATAGCTTCATGGAGATGTCCCTGGAGGATTTCCGCTCTATCTCCAGACACGTTAACAGACTTTTCCAGTAGCCGTACTGGCCGCGAATGCATCCCAAGTTCTCAGGGCAAAGTAATCATTAAAAAACGCTTGCTTTTAAAACAAGTTTTATATTTTAAAAAGAACAGGAGTACTTGTGGCACCTTAGAGACTAACAAATTTATTAGAGCATAAGCTTTCGTGGACTACAGCCCACTTCTTCGGATGCATACAGAGTGGAATAAATATTGAGGAGATATATATACACACATACAGAGAGCATAAACAGGTGAGAGTTGTCTTAGCAACTCTGAGAGGCCAATTAAGTAAGAGGAAAAAAAACTTTTGAAGTGATAATCAAGATAGCCCAGTACAGACAGTTTGATAAGAAGTGTGAGAATACTTACAAGGGGAGATGGCTCAGCCATTCCCAGTCCTTATTCAATCCTGAGTTGATTGCGTCTAGTTTGCATATCAATTCCAGCTCAGCAGACTCTCATTGGAGTCTGTTTTTGAAGTTTTTCTGTTGTAATATAGCCACCCGCAGGTCTGTCATTGAATGACCAGACAGGTTAGAGTGTTCTCCCACTGGTTTTTGAGTATTATGATTCCTGATGTCAGATTTGTGTCCATTAATTCTTTTGCGGAGAGACTGTCCGATTTGGCCCTTTAAAAGGTAAACTCACCTGAGGTCCCTTCCATGGGGTCATGGTCTTGGATACTGGTTTGGGAGGGTACTTCAGTCAGGCTGAGAAAAAGATCCTGGCTGTTGGGGAGAACAGAGTGCTGTGTGCTCTCCGCAAGCTTGTCGTTGTCCTCCTCCTCTTCCCCGTCCTCAGAATCCTCAGGTGTGGCTGATGAGGTTACCCCTGCCTCAGAATCCACGATCAGAGGTGGGGTAGTGGTGGCGGCCCCCCATAGAATTGCATGCAGCTCGGCGTAGAAGTGGCATGTCCGGGGCTCTGACCCAGAGCGACCATTTGCCGCCTTTGTTTTTTGATAGGCTTGTCTGAGCTCCTTGACTTTCACGTGGCACTGATCTGAGTCTCTATTGTGGCCTCTCTCCATCATGCCCTTGGAGATTTTTTCAAAAGTTTTGGCATTTTGTCTTTTCGAACGAAGTTCTGCTAGCGCTGAATCCTCTCCCCATATAGCGATCAGATCCAGTACCTCCTGTACGGTCCATGCTGGTGCTCTTTTTCGATTATCGGTCTGCATGGTTACCTGTGCTGATGAGCTCTCTGTGGTCACCTGTGCTCTCCACGCTGGGCAAACAGGAAATAAAATTAAAATATTCGCGGGGCTCTTCCTGTCTACCTGGCCAGTGCATCCAAGTTCAGATTGCTGTCCAGAGCGGTCACAATGGTGCACTGTGGGATAGCTCCCAGAGGCCAATAGCGTCGAATTGTGGCCACACTAACCCTAATTCGAAATGGCAATATTGATTTCGGCGCTACTCCGTTCGTTGGGGAGGAGTACAGAAATCTATTTTAAGAGCCCTTTATTTCGAAATAAATGGCTTCGTTGTGTGGACGGGTGCAGGGTCAATTCGATTTAACGCTGCTAAATTCGAATTAAACTCATAGTGTAGACCAAGCCTCAGTCATGCCAGTATCACGTATTTGGGTCTTGGGAGACTGAGATCTGTGGCGACAGGCTTTGAAAAAATGCTTAGCTGCCATGTAGTCAGCAAAATAAAGTGGCCAGATTTTCCCATTGTTTTCAAAGCAATAAATTACATCAGGGGTTCTCAACCTCTTTCTTTCTGAGCCCTCACTCCCCGCCCCCCTCCCCAACCTGCTAGAAAAACTCCAGGGCTCAGCAGCGGGGAGGGGCGACTTAGGGCTCCGGACCAGGAACCCTTGGACATAGGCCATGGGTGGCAGATGAACTGCTGGCTCGGGGAAGCTAGTCCCCCAACCCTGCTCCTTCCGCCCTCCCCCTCCCCCCACCGAAGCCTCCCCCCGCCATGGCCGCTGGCCCCTGCCCCAGGCTAGCGGCCCGAGCCCTCCGGAGTGCCGAGAGGCTGGGCAGGACGGCCCCAGCACCGGTCCGAGCTGGGGTCATGGCACAGGGGAAGAGCCACCTGCAGAGCGGGAAGCAGGAGGGGGGCTAGGGGTGGAGCGTGGGCAGGGCCACACCTGTCTGTTTGGGGAGCCTCTCCCAGCCTATGGTACCCGTCACCCATGGCATAGGCATAGTTTGACTTCTATTTGGGGGGAAAGGGAGGGCAAGTACTGGCAGGGCCCTGGCCAGCTCTGCACAGTGGGGTCTAGGGAGGGAGCACCACCTCCACCCCCTGACTCACCTCAACAGGCCACCCACCTGTCTGGGGCTGTGTGCTGGTGGCTACTCCCCGAGGGCTCTGCTGGGACCGGAGCCGCCTGGGCAGCTCTGACCAGTTGCATGAGCAGTCAAAGGGGGCTTGGACCTGAGGAGCAGCCACAACCCTGGGCACTAGCTGCAGATGGAGGAATGCCACGGCTGCCCACTCCATGGCACCACCGGCCAGAGGAGCAGTTGCCACGCACTGCCTGGCTCTGGCTTCCCACGTAGGACCTGGCCAGAAGGTGGGGTCTGAGGGGGCTGGGGGAGAAGAAGTGCCCCACTCTGGGTAAGGCACTGTAGTTTGGGGGGGCAACACCCTTGTGCCCCCTCAACTCTGCGCATGGGCTCAAAGTTTCTGCCTGTGTTGGGGTTTCAGCCCCTCCCCACTCCCAGCTTCAGTGTGGGGGGAAGAGAGCTTGGGATTTCAGCCCTGCGTTGCTCCCAGCTGCAGCGGGAGGGAGGGAGCTCTGGGTTTCAGCCCCGCCCCATTCCCCGCTTCAGCCCCGTGGTGGGCACCAAGGCTGGAACACCAGGTTTCTGCGGCAGGGCTCAGTGGCCCCCCTGAAAGGGGCCATGAACCCCCGTTTGGGAGTCGCTGAATTACATGATTCCATTCTCAATGGCAGCTGCTTGGTTCTGGGTGCTTTTTAAAACACTAATCCCTTCTTTAGGCTGTAGTGGCTCTAATGAGTATTTTGTAACATGCCTGTTCATAACCTGTGGAGCCATTAGGAAATAGTTTATAAAAGATCTATAATGCAAGAAATATATAATACCAATTTTCCTTTCTGTATTGTGGGTAAAACACCCTTTAATAATAATTAAATGCTTATACAGAACTTTCCATCAGTAGGTCTCAAAACATTTCACAAAGGCGGATGGGGAAACTGAGGCAGGGATAATGTGACTTACCCAACGTCACCCAGCAGGCCAGCGGCGGAAATAGAACCCAGGTCTCTTCAGTCCCAGTCTAACACGCTGTCCACTAGGCAACACTGCTTGTAAAGGAGACAAATTTGGCAGACTGTGTTGCTAGTAGTAATGGTTAAGCCATTTAGAATTCAGAAAGTATTATTTTTAGTGAGCATTTCTTTATAATCATTCTTCTGCTAGGATGTGAACTCAGTGCCCCTTCTGGAAGCTGAAGACCAAAAAGTATAGGGGGTAGCCCTGGTATCCTGGCTAACATTATTTCTTACAATAGAAACAATTTCTGATGTCCAAAGCTGTGTGTGAACTATTAGTGGGTGTAAAATGACTTTGATTTCAATGGGAGATAGGTACCTTTTGAGGATCTGTCTTGTAGTGACTGTAGCACCAGTAATTAATCATTACTTTGCAGAGGGCTTTGAGAAGCCTTTTATACTAAAAACACTCTCTGGGTTAAATCCTCAGGTGTGTCAACACAGCATATGGTACATTTGAGCAAAGACAGCCAGGGATGCTTTAAATTGTAACAATTTCAGTTTAGTGCAATTCCTATTCTAAAAGGAATGCCCACTTAGGGTAAAGCTGCTGTGCAACGGAAAAATAGATGTAATAAGGGGGTTCTGCTGCACATATGTATAGACAGCATTGTGCTTGGACCTGCACTTTCCTCAAGTCTGGATCTGTTGCAGAGTTAGGCCTGAGTTGAGCATTTTGGCCAATTTTGTTCAGCCCAGGAAACTGAACACTTTCAAATTTCAAGAGTGTTAAGGTCCATAGTTCTGGTTCATGCTCATCCCTATTTTATATAAAGTAGTTCTATAAATACCGGTAGCAAAAGGCACGTGTCCACACTAATGTTTAAGAATATCCAAAATTGCAGCTCCTAAGTGTTCTATCATGGGCTGGTTAAAAAATAATGCTGCAACTACCTGAAACTTTAGTTTTTTGGATTCAACCAAAGTCAGAAAATATCTCAACCAATTAATCCTTTTTTTTTTCTTTTAAGAAAATTTACATGTGGGCTACCATGTTTAAGCCCAAATCACTGAAAAAAGAGCTGAGGTATAAATCCTTAGAGATTGGGTTTACAGTGAAAAGACTGACAGATGTTTAGGTATGGTGTAGCGGCACTAGCAAAATGCTACTATAATACTGTTTTAGTATACAAAAGAGAATGAGCAAATGCTTCTCATAAGAAAACGTGCTGCAAATGGCCACTCTCGCATCTCATATAAAAAGAATGTCATAGCATAATTTTTCCTGTAACTAATTTTGTTTTATAAGCCAACATAAGGACTGCATGCATCATTTTCATCTGGATTTTTTCTGTCCCGACGGGGCTTCATTCAGACCAAAAGCAACAGAAAATAATGGGAGCAGCTGAAAAGCTTGTGTAGGAGAATAACGATACATGTGCACAGCACTTCCATCTCAACAATTGTTTCTTTCCCCCAAACTAAATAAAAAATTATTTTCTTTTTTTCTTTTTTTTTTATTAAAGAATGACTATTTGGAAACAATTACTAAAACAGCTAGAATAGGGGTTACCTAGCTGAATTAAAATAAGAATCAACCAAAAAACACCCTGACCCAGACCTCAAACCAAATTGGATTTTTTTAGAAGTTCAGTTTGATTCGGAGTTTTCTGTTGTTCCCTCCCACCACCATTTCCACCTGCCTCTTCACTTTTTGATTTTGACTACCGTGGTCATCATTAAAATATCAAATTATCAACAGCTACTCCCTGATATCAGAGATTAACTAAGTGAGATCACTCTACCATAACGGTGAAAACCATTTATGTAGGAGACAGAATTTTCACAGCTCCTTCAAGACTAGGGGTCTCATTCCCACGGTGGGGAACCACCTCAAATCTTACCACTTTCCAATGCTAGGCACAAATCTTCTACTGTGCCTTGACAAATGAAAGCATATAACACTATAAAAGAAAACAAAATCCATACTTTTGCAGGGGAGAAAAGAATCAAAAAGGCACTTTATACATCAGAGGCCAGTCTTATTGTTTAGTGCATCTCTTGAAGGTGCTCATGTATACGAGGCATGGTATAAAAATCTAAATAGCATAGAACACTTAAGTAATTTCCTATTCTAATATAAGGAAACAACTGTGATATCCTCTATTAGAAAAATAGTACAGTAATGCTACAAAAAATTGCAGTAGTACTATTGGAAGTTGTTGTATTTTAGAATATTCCTGTAGTAATTATATTATAGAAAACAATTGCATCAGCAAAGTTAAGTAACTGTTGGTCACCATTCACTTAATGACGACAACCACTGTGTATGGCACAAGAGGAACTATTTTTGATTTGGTTGGCACCACCAGAAATCACTGGGGGAAGACATATTTTGTTTTTGAGAGATTTACAAAACAGAAGTTAGAATGAACTTTGGATCAATAGCATTTGGATGTTCATCAAAATTGAGCCAAAACAATGCTTTTGCAAATCACTCATCACTAGCTTAATTTGGATATCACACCTGACATATAAGGGCATTTTATGACCATACAAAAATTTGGGCTCCAATTCTCCACCTCAGGCTTAGTGAATAGTAGTGACAGCAGAAAGCCAGTGACAGCTCCCATATTACCCTAGCAGAAGTTAAAATTGCACAAAACTTATGCCAGCAGAGGATCAGATATAGTGGAGCTTGAATTCACCATGCCCTTTCCTCCCCCTTGCTCACCAGAGACCCTGTTACTTGCTCCTACTTACATCACTGCATTCCAGGTTACAGCCCCCATCTTAGAACTGTGTCTACATCCTTTGTTCCAAGATGTATGACTTTGCATTGGATTATTTTAAAATGCATGTTACAATAAGCCTCCCTTACCAAGCAATCAAGGTTGGGCTGTATAACTGATCTTTCACTATATATCATTCCACCAATTTTTGTTTCCATCTGTCAATTTTACTGGTAAATCTTCTATTTTCTTTCAGATCATTTATCAAAATATTGAATAGTATAGGGACAAGAATAGATCCCTTCTTGACTCCACTAGAACCACCCCATTGGATGATGATTCTCCATTTGCAATGACGCTTTGAGATCTACCAGTTTTTAATCCCTTAAATATGGGCTACATTGATTTACAGTATTTTTAAAAATTAGAATATCATATGGAACAAATTTAAATATCTTAGAGATCTAACTATATTATATGTTACATTTTATTATCCAAATTTATGATCTCTCATGAAAACAAGAAGTTTGTGTGACAAGAACCATGTTAATTGACATTATATTAGCATCATTTAATTTTTTACTGATTGCATCTCATATCAATCTTTCCATGATTTTGCCCTGGATTAATGTCAGGCTAACCAGCCTATAGTTACCTGTGTCATCCTGGTTACCTTTTTTATATATTGGTAAAAAATTAGCTTTTTTAAAGTCCTCTGGAACTTCTCCCACATTCAAAGACTGTTAAAACAAACAATGATGGTTCAGAGGGCTTCTCTGCCAGCTCTCATAATAGTCTTGGGTGTAAGTTATTCAGTCCTGCAGATTTTAAAGCATTAAACTTTAATAGTTGCTTTTTACCATCTTCCCTGTTCATCAGTGGAATATAAAGTATTTCCTTATCACTGTCACATATCAGTCCATCAGCCAGCTTCTTTTCAAATACAGAACAGAAATATTTATTGAATACTTCTTCATTTTCTTTATCCTGATTGATAATTTTGTTATTTTCAATCTGTATCAGGCCTATACCCTTGAGGACTAGTAGTGATGATAAGGGAAACTGTACAAGTTGTGAGGCACAGAACACACTTTTGCAAGCCATTTCAGTGTTTGTCATGTCTTTGATGAACAAAGAGACTGATTCTGATCTCACTTCCAGTCGTGTAAATTGGAAATAAATCCATTGAAAATACTGGAATTATTCCAGTGTAAAACCCGTGTGGCACAAATCATTCTGTACGGGTGACAATGAAAATTGTAAATGCCTTACACTAAAATGTAGCATTTTTGCTAGATTATTTAAAGGTATTTGCCACCATCTGATCAAGAGTTTCAGATTTCATTACATCTAATAGCTGGTTAAACTGACGGGAGTGACACACAAAATTGTCCTTGATAAGTTTTGTCTGAGCCACAGTATTAGTAGCCAAATTTTCCTCCTCCTTTTACTTCAGCTAAGGCTCCTTCTAAGTGCTACATGGCATATTGAGCCACTCTTAATGATAGATATGTAGGTGTAACAGCTTTTAGGAACATTGGTTCTCTTTGTGGGATAAATAGGTTCCTCAAGGCCCGTCAAACAACTGTCATTCACATAATCCTTGTTGTCTTTAAAATATGATAAAATTCCTCCTTGTCACATCACACAGATAATAATGAAAGGGAAAGATTAACCTCCTGATTACCAAGGTCCATTTGCTACACCCTCAGCTAAATGATAATCACTACAAATCAAAGCAAAGAGCATTATACACTTTAGCATGGTACATTATAACAATGATTTTGCTTAACAGACGTGCCCATTTGCACCTTAATCCTCAGTCAAGTGTGAGCATGAGAATACTTGTTCAACCCACAGTGAAGAGGTACTGATGGCTAACATATTTTCTCATTGCAGACAATGTATTTTTATTAAAATTCTAAATTGATTTATTCATTCTGCTTACTAGCATTTGATTGACACTGACTTTATGGGTTCTCACGGGATGGGACTGTATCCAAGCAACCAATTCAATCCTTAAAACACTCCATTTAAAAAGAAAATACAAGTATATACAAGTTGGTATTTTTTTCTTTTCTAAGGTATTTTCTGATACTTTAGGCTTTTGGATGGTGATGTCATCATTAAAGCACAGGCAGGAAATTCTCTCTCCATTTTTTTTCTTTAGGGAAGAAAATTATCTATAATCAACCTTGACTAATGCTGGCCAAACCTAAAAAGGAAAGTTTTTCAAATAGAATTTTTTTGTGAGGAGTGGAATCGGAGGGGGGGGGGTGGGGTGGTATTTAATAAAGATCAGGAAACACACAAAAGCTTGGAAAAGAGGTTTTTTCTCCAGATGTGGTAATGTGAGGAGGCTGCAGGGCAAATTATTTGCTGAAAGTCTCCTCTTGCCATTCTCACTGCTTTTCGGATGAGGCTTGTTTCAATGGTTTCTTAAATCTCTTTTTTATTAAAATGATTCACAATTAAATATCATCATTAAATCAACTATAAATACATTGAAACAAGAATAACACAATGTAGTTATGAACATCAAACTGAGTATAAATATTAGTTCTCACTATCCTATATTCCTACTCACATATTCTCTGCATGAAATGGGTCAGATTTCACTTGGAAGTCACTGGTCATTGTTGCGTGGCAGTGCACAGTCACACTGCCCCAGTTGGCTCTCTAGGAGTGACTGTGCCTCAGGCACAATCCCTCTTGGAGTTGCCGGGAGCATAAGAGAGGAAATACTGGTCCCAGCTTCCAGGGTAGTGAATGTGCTCTTGTGACACAGAGGCCCATTTGTGGTTCACTAATCTGCCAGAAACTCTTGTCAGGCCTGACATACTGGCTACACCTAACGCACTGTTGTCATGATATATACCCAAAAGATGGCATGTCATTTATCATTGGAAAACTAATAACTCACATACCTTATACAAGAATATGAATGATCAGTTTGAGATGTGTACAGAGAGCTATATGCCATGAGCACTCTGGCCCCTGAAACAGTCAGAATTGGGAGAGTACAAAAGTGGCCTCCCCCTGGGCTGTGAGGTCTGTTTTCACCTCACTTCACCATCTCCTTCCCTCCCATCCCCATCCCCCCCATGCCTACACAAGGGTCAGACACTATCTGGACATAAAGTAAATAAAACTTCCATGAAAAAAAACCCTGTTAAATTCTCAAACATTAAGAAATGACCAAGTTAAATACAATAGAACAGAATATAAAGTTTTTAAAAACCTTATATACATGTCATGTCTTGAATTCTTTCATCATGTACATTATCATAATGGTCCATGATATGTTTTATTAACTTAAACACATTTAATTTATTTTCAGCTAGAAACACAGCCTCATTTGAAATTGGGTGATTGGGCTGTTAACAAAGGAGCTAACTTTGCCTCAAACTTAGGGGGCTGACAAATGCTAGCCAATTTCAATAATACTCCTTTTCGTTATACACCGCTACCTCAATATAACACAACCCGATATAACACGAATTCGGATATAATGCAGTAAAGCAGTGCTCCGGGAGGTGGGGCTGCGCACTCCGGTGGATCAAAGCAGGTTCAATATATCGTGGTTTCACCTATAATGCACTAAGATTTTTTGGCTCCTGAGGACAGCGTTATATCGAGGTAGAGGTGTACGTAATCTGTGCTATGTTGTGTAAGAACAGTTTTCTATGTTCCCTTCATATACTTGATTTTAATGGATTCTCTTTTGCCTGGTGTATGCATCGCAGTTGCCAGTCCTACAAGATGCCATGCTTGCATCCAAGAGTATAGGAAAAAGTATGACATTACACTGTATTATTTGAAATATGGTATATGATCATGGAATTAAAGAAAGGGCCATAGCACAAGGGGGAGAGTTACAGTTGTGTGTGTGCAGCTTTACCTTTATAATTGACTGTTTGAGCCCTTAGCCATATAACTCTGAAATTTTTTAACAAATGTTTTAGTGGAATTTTCTAGAATGTCTTAAACGAAAAATGCAGAACAAAAATATTCCATAATGTGGAACAATTCTGACCAAACACCAGTGGAATGTCTATACATTGCATTTTACCAGTCAGCAGCTGAGAACACACAACTTGCTTCCCCATTCTAACAGAAGTCTGACCTAAGGCACAATGTCGTGTTGGGGCTATGTGCCTTAGGAAGGGAAATTAATACCCTCCCTGTGTGACATAGTCTACCCTCAATCTTGCAGGGATAGTGCAGCACAAGGTAATGCTGATCTAATCAGTATTATCTTACATTTCTCTCTGCTGTGTACATTGAAATATGCCTTGTGACAGAGGAACCCATGGGACCCCAGCTTCCCTGTGCTTTCAAGGAAGAGGGAATGTGCGGAAGTAAGTGGAGGCACTGGTCCTCCAGTGCAAATGTCTCAGCCATCTGTGGATGTTCAGTCCTACAGGGAGACATCAACAAACCCTGAGCTGTGTGGCAGATCTCCAGGAACCTGTGAGAGGCACAACTCATTGAGTTTCCTAGGTTCTTCTGTATACAGGATGATGCAAGATTAATCCTTTCTGTGAACTGTAAAATTAAATTTAAAAAAGTAATATACATAAAATAAGCAGTGATTTTAATTCTGAATTCCTTAGGTAAAGCTGTAATCCCGAGGGATACTGTGACAATATCATGGAAACACAATGTCATAAAGCAGGGAGAGATGGGCTAAAATTGAGCATGTTTTCCTCTTGTGGTTCCCCCCCAAAGATTGTGACTAGTGAATAAAGCTGCAGCAGGACTCCTAGAGCTCCCTTAAGAGACAGTGTGCTTAATGAGACCAACAGAGTGAAACACAAGTAAAACAGTCTGACCGTACAGTGAAGTTAAAGCAAGTTGCTTATATGGAATGTGGCTTTAAAAAAATTACTCAATGATTTATTTTGAAAGAGGAATGATCAGATGTACAGACAAATGACACATTTCATCCACGTGAAGGAGAGTGGCACAAGATGAATAGCTCAAAGAAGTTTTTAAAGGTTTTATATGTCAAGGGTTGAAAAACATTTTATAGTTGACTAGCATCACATGGTGAGTGGTCCTCTATACCTAAGATGGTTAGTGTGGTCTTGCATGGATCTGGTTGAATTATACATTTTGTATAAATCATTCAATGAATGTAGCCCATTTTTTAGTTGACAAATCATTCACAAACTGAGCTTGATTGCTACTGTAACCCTTCTGCCCATCTGAGTTGGCAGCAACAAGGGTTGGGTTCAGTATCTAGGAGTTCCATTTCAATAACACAATGCAAAACCGGTTTGAGCCCCCACCCAGTGACCTGGATCAATTACATACCACCCCCTGGGCACCTCTAAGAGGCAATACTTCCCTCTCGCAATCACGGAGTCTGAGTGTAGCAAAATCCTTTTAATAAAGGAGGGAAACAATGTTGCATTATGTTGGGGAAACACCACAAACAGGATTCATAACATAAACCATGAGCAAAAGACCCACCCCCAAGTAAGTTGGGCAGTGTCCTTTTCCCCTCAGGGTCTTACGTCCAGCAACCCCCCAAAAATCACCCAAAGTCCCAAAAGTCCAACAACCCAAAAGTCTCTGTCCCTGGTCAGTGCAGCCCCAGAGTTCAAAAGTTTATCTGTGAGTTTTATCTCCCAGCCTGGGAGAGAGGGCGCAGGGGCACCTTACATGGTCCAAGGCCAACTGCCCTGCCTCTTCGTGGGGTTCTGCTACAGCCTTCATCTCGAGCCACTCCGCCAGCTGCTCCGCTCCACTCCAAACAGCCATCCCACTAGCTGTCCCGCAAATTGCTCTGCCAGCCACTCCACAGGCCCTCCCCTTAACATAGTACTCAGTGATTTCAGCTTGTGCTAGGGGAACCTCAGTGCTGGTGCACCATTGGCCCAAAGTGAATTCAGCTCAGTAGCCTGTAACTAGACTTCTAATGGAATCAAAATTAGCTCTGATATTCTACAGTGAAGAGAGAAGGAGGTGCACTTGGTGTTTCAGACCCTCAAAAAGGGCCCATACCATCAGGTATAAATATCTGTCCCCAGCCTCTTTCAATTCACTGCGCGGTGGAACCCATGTCCCTTGTCTAGCGAGTGCTACTTAGTTCATGGAGAGTCCGTCTGTCATAAAACAGTTCCACTGTATTTGATTCACATAATCAGGGTAACAACACTTTATTCTTCCTGCCCCAATAACAGAGAAACTGAGGAACCCACAGCAGCCAAAGTGACCATTTGGGCTGCTGCAGGCTCATGCTAGGCAGGCTGGGTGTGCCTATGCAAACAAGATCAGCCCCTGACGTTCTTTTCCACAACTCGCCACAATTCACCACCAGATATCAGGGTAGAGCTCATTCTGACTCTGCTTACACTACTATTAAATTTGCTGTATATAAATACTCATCACTGTTTAATAAGTCATAGGCTAAAACTTGTTTTAATAAACTGCTTATTTTACCTTACTGTTTGTTTTATTATAACATCTAGAGGCTCCAGACTGAGACAGAGGCCCTACTATTTACTGGAGAAACAATTAGTTAAGATATGGTCCCCGATTTATACATAGAGAGTTAAGCAACTGGGAGAGTTTGCAAAGGTCTCTGGCAGAGGCAAGAACTGAGCCAAGTTCTCTGAGTCCTAGTGCAGTGCATATTCCCAGGGTGATTCTTCTCCTCTGGTTCGTCACTATACTTTACTCACCTAAGTTACAAATCATTGCTTCTTTTCTCTGATTGGAGAAGTAAAACTTTTTTTAAATGGGAGAATAAGGAATGATCCTTTATAAATAAATAGCAAATAATGAGTAAGTCATGCCCAGACAGAATTTTTAGAAGGGTAATTGCTTGTTCTAAAACTGATTTAGAAACATTTTTTCCAAACATGTATCAGCATGAAATCCAAATAGTCACAAACAACTGATCACTCCAGGAAAAACAGTTAAACAAACTTGCCACATTTATTCCTGAAAATATTTTTGAATCTGTTTTTATATTAAACAGCTGTTGCACATTTACATTGCTTAGGCACAAAACTGAATGTCTTCTGTAGATGCAGAAATCTTCATAATCACAAAACAGTCTTACTGAAGTGGGAGAAATAGCTTCAAATGCTCCCTGTGTAATTTGTATTTTCATTGTTTGTTCCTTTTAATAAGAAGCCTTCTAAATCCTAGGACTTGAATAAATGAATATCTAATTCCTAAGTAGGACTGTAAACTCTCTGAGTCAGTGGATATAGGATTAGCCAGAGGTTACAAAACTTCTAAAACATCATTGTGAACCCAGATTATACCAACAATCTTCTATTTAAATAGTATGACCCACCATATAAAACCAATATGAGACCAGTAGTTTTAGATGCCCGTATCTTTAACTCAGGAACTTAATACAACTGCTACACCTATTGCACTGATATAGAAATGCTATGGAAGGTCTTATTAATCCTTATTACACATTAAAATGAATGGATGTGTCTTACCTAGAATACTTACCTTTTTATTTCTCTCTTTGATCACATCGTGCAGGTGTCCTAATGTTAACAGTGCAATACCCCAGCTTTCCTGTCTGTCACTGTAAAAACAGGACATATGGTAAGTGAAAAGTATGGTGCAGAGTCAAACAAAATGGTTGTTCAGGGGAGAAGGTAGAAATGTTTAATTGGGAGAGAGCTGGGATGGCAGCAAATCACTATCTTTGTTCATCTATGCAGGGAGATGAGCAGTCTCCCTAGGTCTGCTACTCCCCTGCCCACCTTTGCGGGAAGGGAGGGGGTGGAGATGTGATCAGAAGAGCTGTGCTAGTGTTGAGGAGGGGGTAATCTGCACCATGTGTACGGCTGGTATACATTATGTCCCAGATCATGGGGTCAGTCAGTGACTTAATTATGAGTGGGTCAGAGTTGATGCTGGTCTGCTCCTGGCGACAGTCCTGTGAGAAATAAAAAAAAATTACGCTCGGAAGTGAATTCCATCTGAAATTACTGCAGGAATTTAAGTATGTAGAATGTAATCACCTGAGCAGCAGTTCTGCTAAGCGGAGACTAGAATGTGCAACAGAAGCCAAGTCCTAACCACATTTTCCTGATATTCTATCAGTAGGGACCTAGGGATCCTCATTTAATAGGCTCAAGTTCGATTATGGCATTTCTTGGTTCCATAACATGGTATCCTATTGTATGCCTTAAACTACCAAGAGCCATGTTATCTCACTTCTGTCATATGGACAAAACACTTTTCAGTAAAAAGTGGCTTTTTGTTTGAAATTTTTCATGGAAATTTTTCATTTTGGTAAAGATGTACAGGGTTTTGATGAAAAATCAACTTTTATATAAAAATCTGAAAAGATTGTGGTTGAAAAACTCAGTTTTGGGCCTTTGAAAACCCAAGATTACCGCCAAACTATACATTTTTACAAAAATATGTTTAAAATTGATTTTGGTTTATTTTTTTAAACCTCAAATATTAATGGAAAATTGGGGGGGAACTAATTTTTTCATAATTTCTCAAAATTATAATTGATTTTTTTGGGACTAGTTCTGCTCATAAGCTGATGTGAAAAGGGTCAGGAACTTGGATATAAATAAAAATAAATGAGCTATAAGCTAAGTTGCACCAAATGTAGCAAAAGTCTATTGATTTGTTAAAATGTGTAAGGGCCTAGTTTTTCCTAGATTCATATCCTGTCAACCCTGTTGACTCCTTTGGAGGAGAGGGAATTGCATGGCTTATAAATTAGGGCAAAATGTGACTCTATATTTTTATAGCCTTGAATTAAATAGTATAGGTCAAATTCTGTTGTCAGTTGGAGTAACCCTACTGACTTCAGTGAAGTTACTTTCTATTTAAGCCAGAGTCACTGAGAATGGAATTTGTCTCCATGTGTGACTGCTTCGGCATAGTAAAACTAAAGAGGTTCCATTTTCATGAGTAAGCACACTGTGAATATTTGTGTTTATGTGAGAAATATCACATCATACAGCCTCTGTAAACTCAGAAGAAAAAAGCATTACTGTCTAGTTATTGAATGGATTAATCTTTTATGGCTTCTGTTGTTGAGATAATATACTGAAATAAAAAATAACCCCTGCAAATAAACGTATAGATAATTAGGTGACACTGGAACAAAGAACACCTGCCCTTTGTGAATTGTATATTGTTATTTCAATTTAGATTCTTTTACCTGCAAAGTGATGTAAAGCTCTTCTCTATCACTTGGCATGAGGAGACTAAAACACGGTTCAGAACTTTGTCATGAGGGGACAAAGTTTTATCCCATTTAGTCCAGAAAGCTTTCTACTCTGCTCCTCACATCCTGCCAATCAGATGGTTTGATTAAAGTCTCTACTCTGATTTTGTTTTGTTGTGTGTGAAACATGGATGGTGCAGAGAGCTTCTAATCAGCAGAACCTGGCTGGGAGGTAAATCCCCTTAAAGGATTGGAGTCTTGCATTGTCACTGCTTCTCTGTGAGATTACAGGGGAATGATGTTTTGGATGATTAGTCAACCTTGACAGGTCTGTGGTGGAGTTGGTCATAGTATCTATTTCAGAAGCTCAGCCATTCCCATTTAATTCTAAACACGGAGACCAGCCAGAGATACTCTATCTGAAACTTGATTTCAACCTGTTATGGTTTCATGCACATGTCAATATTCTCTGATCTGTAATAGTAATCAATAGCTAAAGAAAAAAGTAAATCTACATGGAAAATTATTTATCAATAAGTTTGTTGTACAAACTGTCCTTTTTCTGGGCTTGCATCCTCCAATTACATAATATTCATTGGCTTTAATTGGATATTATTATAGTCTGCATTCCAGGCAATTTTTTTGCCACTATCTCCCTTGTATTTGCTTTTCAAATTGAATTTTCTCTACCGAAGAGAGCTGAGAAGGATGGTATTTAACACAGCGATATTCATTCAGAATATAGATTATATAGCGTATTTCCCATCCCTCTTTTAGGATATTTAATTCCCTGACAAACTATGAAAGTTATCAATAAAAATCATAAAATATATCAGTAACAGGTTGCAGGGTTTGTATTTGGATAAAAAATATCCTCTTTTTAGTTGCTTTATCATCACAAAAATGCAGAAATTAAGACTGAAGGCAGAGAACTTCAGGGGAGGGTGTGTGGGTGTGGGTGTGTTTTCTCCCCAAATGCCTCTTTAGATAACTTGATTTAGTTATTTTAGCAGTATAAATAAAATGTGTTACTTTTAAATAGCATATTAATTGACGTTAATGGAATGTAACTGTATTACACATGGCTCACGCTCTGGTGCTAAATTAATATTTACCCTCCAGCTATGAAATGTATCGGTGCACAGGCCCAGCCTTATAAACTCAAATGCTATTTGTTATTTAAATTCTAAACATGGAATATGAAGATAAAAGTGTGGGTAGGTTTTTTCATTCCCTGCATCTATAAACAAAATTCTTCCCTGGATGTATAAAACATTTAACACCGCAAAGGAAACGTTATAAAAATGTAGGGTGGATGCAGAAATGATAATTTCTCATTTTTCTTACAGTGACATTGTGCTCTCCAAAGGACAATATCATAGGAACGTTTGCTCCACCAACTCCTGTCCAAAAAAACACTAACACAAGGCCAGATTCTGCCTGGGCCTTACATAGGTGGGAGGAATAGGGGGAGCATGCAAAGACTTCATCCTCTTCTCTCACAGCTCATATAAAGCCCCAGCAGAATTGCATTCCCAGGTGTGCACATGGACTGCTCCCTCCCTATTACCTGCATGTGTATGCTATCCCAAAGTGAGGGGAGAGAGGATCAGGTAGGAGGTGGAGCTATGATCGCCACATCCACCTTTGGCAGTAATGCTTTCAGGATCAGGCTCTTAAGCTTTTCGCTTGTAATTCAGTTGCCCTAGTATATTTGAACATAAATTCCAGTCATTTAGATGATATAGGTCATGTCCTTTTGCTATAGAAGTGGCTCAGTTATAAACTGTTTTGTATTAGGACATGACCTAAGAAGAAAATAGGCAAAGTTCATTCACTGGAAATAAGACAGACGTCATCCCTTATTCATGCTACCAGAGATCCTCCTTGTACATGATCTGCTACTTTGTGCTTAATGTTTCTTAAAGTCCTTTTATATCTCAAAGTGGGGATGAAACAAATGTACAATTGCTGCTACTAGAAGAAATTGTATAACTGGTAGAATGTAATCTGTTAGTTGTTTTACTTTTTATTATACATTTATTTCCCATGGTCTCCAGTATAAACTGTGCCTGATTGCTTTCAATGCAGTTACACTGGTGTAATTGTTTTATATCTATGAGTGGTTTTTGGTATGGGTAGTAGCCAGACACCAAGACTGACAATTTTCAGTTAATGTTACCAATTCAGATGCTGCATCTCTGTTCTGCTACTTACTCCTATTTAATTATAGGGTTAGAGAGAAGATGAGTAATATTTCAGATTTGTTTCATGCAGTATCGTAGGGTATATCTTGCCATACACTGAAGAGGAGGGCTCTGAGTTACTACAGAGTAACTCTTTCCCAGGTGTCTGGCTGGTGAGTCTTGTCCACATGCTCAGGGTCGAACTGATTGCCATATTTGGGGTCAAGAAGGAATTTTCCTTTGGGTTAGATTGGCAGAGACTTTGGGGGGGTTTCGCCTTCCTCTGCAGCATAGGGCATGGGTCACTTGCAGGTTTAAGATGGTGTAAATGGTGGATTCTTTGTGACATTAAGTCTTTAAATCATTAACTCAGTCAGAGGTTAGGAGTCTATTACAGCTGTGGGTGGGTGAGGTTCTGTGGCCTGCAATGTGCAGCAGGCCAGACTAGAACTAGATGATCATGATGGTCCCTTCTTGCCTTAATGTCTATGAGTCTGTACAGAAGGTTGCAGGTGAGGGGATAAGAGAGAGGATTCTATAGAAGATGAGTTACTCTGTCTGTAGGCAATTTTGCTAATTTTCTAATTTTTCTTTTTGAGTGAGTGATATAAACAAGTACGTTTCATGTAACAATAAAAAAGAATCAGAGTAACTTTCTTCTTGCACTGAACAAGGAACTTAGAATGAGGAAAACAGTTGTATCTCTATAGCTGCTCTGTTTGCCACTGTGGAGCGGCTTCATAGAATCTTCCACGGCTTCTCTCCTGCCTGGTGTCCTGCTCCAGATTTAAAGAAAGAGTACAAAAAACATCCCATATCTATGCTTAAATAGAGATAACTGATTTTCATATCATTTAGATCATGAATAATCAAATCACAGTCCAGCTGATGTGGTTGTATTGAAATGAGATATGTTCCACAGTATTTCCAGCACCCTCTAAATCATTAGAGAAAGTTACAATTTCAACATGAGGAGCAAATGATTAAATCCACATGCAAAAATTAAGGTAGGAATATGTTTGAAGGGTGGATGCCAGAAATTGTTTAACTGTTTAGTTTGACTCTTTGGGTATTAATGGGCTGAAGACACTCAACTAAAAAAATTACTGAAACTAAGGGAGGATTTGAGCAAAAGATTCACCCGCTAAAGGTCATGTACGAAGAGGTTTAGACAGAAGCATCTTGTATAATACAAAATGTATCAGGCTAAACCTAATCCATGTGGATAACACATTTAGGCCTCTCACTGACAGCAGGTCATGCGCCATCTGTATTTGATTGAATAACATTGTATCAAAGACAACATACGCAGGGCCTACCAGAAGTTATCAGAATTATCATTTCAATTAAACAGATGGCTGAGGAATCAAATGAAGAGCCTTTGAGTGATGGGCGCAGAATCAATAATGTTTTTCTGGGCTCTACTGATTTATCTTTGTCCAGGCAGTAGAATTGATTTATGTCCACAGCTATAGTTTGATAAGTCAATGTTAGCTCAACTATTCCTAAATTAATGTCCTCTTTTCTTGGGGCTTACTCCCCCTCTCTCCCTCAGGAGAGGGGAAAACTTACATCAAGCCAAACTGATTTTGCTAAGTAATTCTGTGGCTAACAACATCGCATAAATCAAGTAGAAGGATGGTCTCTGTAGTGTTGCATAGGGTAGATGTCTTAGAATTGTGTCAAAATAACAATTGGGAGGAAAAGAGAAAGTGAGAGACTGTATATGAGAGAGAGGGAGGGGAGAAAACCATAATTTCTATTCATAGACAGGGTTCTATTTACACATCATGTATTTCAAATGTGAGTTAAATTATACAACCCATTGAATTCATAATCCCCTTTCTTGTGTCTAACAGCACCCAAGGTGATAGTATTTTGCTTGTAATAATGTTAGATCTTTCTGTTGCCAGCAGCCAGTTTTGCCATTGTTACAATTTGCTATTGTTACAAGTTCACCGAAATATTGGACAAAGTTTTACAAGCACTTCATGGGATGTTGACTGCTTCTTTCTTTTATAGTGTGCACCCATTCCTATCTTTGGGAGCACTGGCATGAAATTTTTAAAAAAGTATAAATAAAAACTACCAAAAAAACAAAAACAAAGAACAGGAACCATCTCTACTTTTTCTTCCCTAACTCCCAAATACTAAACCTATTCAAGTAGCTTACTCACAAAGTTTGAGCAAATAGGACCTGCTGATAGCCCGGATGGTAAAGAAATCTGGGTATGGCTGAGCCAAAAGGGAATTATGGTTAGAATTATGCTGATTATTATTACTATCTGATATTTATATTGTGGTAGCTCTTAGAGGATTCAACCAAGTTGTGCCCCCAGTATGCTAAGCACTGTACAAACATGCATAATTAATAATCCTTACTGTTGGGCCTTCATACATCAAATAAAACATACCTGCAAATGTTTTCAAAATTTTGGAGTTAAAAGAGAAAAATCCTTACCATCGATGAGAGTGTGAGTTTGGGAGATGGTGTCATGCGGTAGATGAGATGGGGGAGGCAGGAGATCTGGGTTCTAGTTCTGGCTCTCACACTGACTTGTGGGATGAAATTGGGCAAGTCGCTTACTTCTTTGCCTTTACTTCATTAATCTGTGAAATGAAGACAATTTGTGCTTAACCTTAATGCCTAACTCCCAGGGCTGTTCCGAGCCTTGGCTAATTAATTTTGGTAAATCCCTTTGAGATCAAAAGGTGGAATCAACATGGTCAAATACATAGCCTACTGAGGACCATGGCACCAGCCAGAGTGACCATGTTTGTTGATGTCGCACGTGGCATCATGTAGTGAGGTTCCCAGATCTGGCTCAATCCAGCGAATCCATGAATCTCTGGGGAAGCCTCATGGGTAGCATCAGGTAGGGTCAGGGCATGCAGACCTTCACACGTTGATGGAGAGTTTGAGAGAATGGTGAGCTGGGGTGTTTTTGTCTGTCCTGGTGACATGGCCAAAAAGCATGCAACACTGCTTTTCAATATAATGAGTACCCGAAGGAAGGTCAGATCTCTGCAAGACTATACATTTCCCACAGAGGCAACCCATGTTATGCTCAGAATTTGGTGCTGACATCACACATGGAATGTCTCTAGCCACTCCAAGTCTGTCTGTAGGAAGGTCCTGGTTTCTGACCTGGGGACTGGTAGGAGCTATACAAATGCAAAGTATTGTTGTTATTGGGAAAATGAAAAAAAAATTCACCTTTGTGTAGAGAAAAATATGAGACACGAAAGGCCAAATGTAAAATACAATGTTATAAGTTCCAGGAAACCAGGAGTTTAGAATAAAAGCACCCTCTCAATCAAAATGTGTAACTATTCATCCAAGTCATCTTTTGAATCTTTTGATGATTGCCCATCAGTAATTACCATCATTAAGCAGCATTTGAAAGCGGTGTAATTTAATATTCCAAATCAACTTTTCCATCAAAGCATAAACAAATAACCCTAATCAAAAACATCTGAAGCCAACGTAAACTGTAGATCAACCTGATTTTTTTCTTAAGCAGTTAGTGTTCTGTCGCTAGTTGGACATTTATATGCTAGATACAGTCCCTTAACTATTTTAAGTAAAACTTTTTTTTTAATGTGTCTCTATGAGATTTTGGTCATAACAGATTGAATTAATGATAGCAGAAAGTCTCTTTAGAGGCAGACGTTACCTAAAGGTAGAATTGACCTTGCTGGTACTTTGTTCTTGGCTGCACTTCAGAACATTTAATGCCCAGTGGAGTCCATTATCTGATGATAATGCCTTCCTCCTTTGGTGTTATAGAACACAAAATAATGAGAGGCACTTAGATATCATTATAAGGAAGAGAACCATTTTCCCACTTGTACAGATAAAATAAAGGGATTTTTTTCAAAAAGCAAGTAAAATGTCACTAAAAACTTTTGTTTTTATTATAACACTATAAAATGATTGGTTTGTTTTATTATAGTAAAGCTATGTGGTTTATCCCATATGTAGAAACATTACAAGAGAAGTATAAGTAGAATTTATTAAGATAAAATCATTACATTAAGAAGAACAGGAGTACTTGTGGCACCTTAGAGACTAACAAATTTATTAGAGCATAAGCTTTCGTGGACTACAGCCCACTTCTTCGGATGCATATACACTTCTTCGGAATCATTACATTGTTACACCAATAGCAACACTTCAGTAGGATTTTCAGCATCACAAACCTGGTGCTATGGTTTAGCAAGTCAAACCACCACTTCTCATTAGCATTTGCATAGCTACTATTGTTTTACTAAAACAGCTGTCATTCAAACTTCTGATGGAGTGGGTGGCAGACACTCCATAATTACAGTTGCATTTTATTAAACAAAGGAGATATTTACTGGGCTGATTTCCCCCTACCCTCCACCCCCCTTACTCTGTTCAGTTTGAATTCAGGGAATCGTGAAAATACAATAAGTCAACTTATTGGAGATATTGAAGAGGGGAGAAGTATGATCATTAAGATTGAAAACCGCAATAAAGAAAAGTTTATAGATAAAAGCTAAACAGGAACTGTGTGAAAGATATAGATGTAAAGCAAAACTGCAGATTTTGGACTTTTCACCAGTTTCATGAAGAAACTAGATACTCGCCCCTCCCCATCAAACACCAAATATAAATGCAAAACCCGGGGTTTCATTCATTAGTTTTTTTAGCAATACCCGAAGGGTAGTTTTCATACAACCTCCCCTTCCCCCCCCCCTCAAACAACAACAACAACAACAACAACAACTCTTGTGTGATGCCAGGGAGAATATTTCCCCCCTGTTAATTTCATGATCAGCTATGCTCGGAATCTAAGGAGGGAAGGGGGCTTGGATAGTTCAGATGATTGGTAGTGGGTTACAGTGTCTCACCTCATTAGGTTAGTGGTTTGGCTTCAGACCAGGTGGTTAGTGGCTGATTGTCTGGCTGTCTGATGGCATATATGAAATAAGTTAGTGATCTCAGTCCAGTTCTTAGTGGACTGGTGTCTACACTGCAGCCTTCCTCAGCCTGCCTCAGAGAGCCTTAAAATTCCGTCTTTCTTGAAGAAAAGAGGTGTCTTGGTATTTACCCTGCAGGGCAAAAAATCTCTTATACTGCAACCCTGGGAGGTTTTATGTGAGTAAGGACTGTGGGATCAGTCCTGTTGTTCACAGTAACCTATTTTGGTTATAGTTTTCATTTGTATTATTGCATTTTTGATGGCATGAACCACTCCCATCCAATCACTTCTTTAACTAAAAGCATAGGCAGGGTGTACTACAGAGGATTTTCCCCTTCTTCGTTGCCCGATACATAGCTCATTGAAGTAAGTGGGTGCTTTCCATGATGTCAATGGCCTTAGGATCAGACCTTCACTGTATAATTAGGTAATATCTTATTTCCCTTACTGTCATAAGAGATACTACTTTATGGACTGACAATATCCACAAACAATCTTTAGTACCATAACACAGTGATTAAACAACATAATTTCGTTTCTGAGAAACCAAAATTGCTTTCAAAGCAGTGCTTTTTATTGAAGCCACCTGAAATCAGAGTGCTCTTCTGACTCTCTTGAACAAGTCTCTTGTAGGAAGGCAGTTTGAGGGGAATAGTTAATTTGCAGTAACTTTATCCAAATTTCATGAGACAGCAAAGTATGCACGGAAGTGATTGCCTGAACAAACTAATGTTTGGACAAGATGGAAGCTTAAAGGGATTGGAAAGAAAAGGCCACAATGCATTTTAAAATGGGGTCCGAGCTTTACAAAATGTGTTATTTGAGCACATGTTGCTAAAACACTAATATTTTGAATGGAAGGGTAATCTCAAATGGAAAAATGTTACCAATAATTACCGTATATACTCGATCATAAGCCGGTTCGTTTATAAGCTGACCCCCCCCCCAAGATGATAAGTAAAAATGGGAAATTTTAATAACCCGTTCATAAGCTAACCCTATAATTCAAGGGTCAGCAAACTTTGGCTCCTGGTCCATCAGGATAAGCCTCTGGTGGGCCGAGATGGTTTGTTTACCTCCAGCATCCGCAGGCACGGAGGTAAACCTAAGTAAACAAAGTGTCCCGCCGCGCCAGCTGCTTACCCTGATGGGCCGGGACAGCAACAGGTGGGGACATTTTTTTGGGGGCTTGAAGCTGGGAGTCAGGGGAGTAACCTCTGTGACCACTTCCCACATGACCCCACCCCTAGCCCGGGACCCCCACACTCTCCCCATCTCCTTCCTTCCCACCTTATCTGGGGAGGGCCAGGGGACGATGTCTCTGACCTGGCTGGAGCTGCTCCGGCAGGCTGGGCAGTGCAACTGCAGCCTGCTCCGGCGGGCCAGACTGGGTGGCGCGGCCACAGCATATTCCAGCGGGTTGGACCGGGCGGCACGGCCATAGTGTGCTCCAGCGGGGGGAGCCACAGCCTGCTTTGGGGGGCAGGGCCAAGCGGCACGGGAGCTGCTTCGGAGGCTGGGGGGAGAGCAGCGTGGCCAGAAGTGGAGAGACTCTGGCCCTGCCTCTTCTCTGTCTCTGCTGGCTGTGCTGCCTCTCCTTGCTCCCTCTCTTGGGAGGAGGGGCTGTGTCCCACCTCTCCCTCTCTATACCTGTTCATAAGCCAACCCCCTTCTCTGGTGCTTCCCTTTTTTACTAAAAAAATTCAGCTTATGAACAAGTATATACGGCATATGCCTTTTCCTGGATGAATAGCTGCAAATATTTTAAATGTTTATAAATTAAATACTTGACAGCATCCATATATGGTTTTTTTGCGAGGCATTAGAGGGTTGATCCAAAGTCCATTGAATCAATGGTAGTCTTTCCTTTGACTGCTATGGGTTTTGGATCAGGTCTAACAATTGAAGCTAGATAGCGGAAATATTCTTGAGGTATGTTTCACGACTTACCTGAATTTATAATTTAAAAAGATAAATGGGACTCCAAGTTTCAGCTGAAGACAGATAATAAGATCCTTAGGGGAGGGGTGTATAATGGAAATGGACAATGGAGATGTGCACAGATTCTGACTTCCTAAAACTGAATAAATATGGACCCAGTTTTACTAATTTCACTCTAAGGAAAAAGCAGTTCACCATACAGCGAGAGATTAAAGAATATGGTGCTCTGCCTTGCTCCCTTTGAATTCAGTGGGAATGGGTTTGGATCCCTACCTGGCTTTTCTACATCTACAAGAGCCAGCCATTCCACTACACAAGGGAAATCTGCCTCTACCCGTTCTGGGTAGCTGTTCTCCTACAGGGGCAGACGTGGGCCCAGGATCTGGCTCAGATCTTCAGCTACACCAAAGGCAGTTCTTCGGTGGGGCGTGTTTTCTGTACCTATGTTTATGCTCCCTCCCTGACTCTCTTCATGTTTATTTTTACAAATCACTGAATGTATATTACCTTTGTGAACAATACTGGGCATATTCACCAGTTTCTCTTGGCCTCAAAAGCAATAGGAGAACGATTCCTTTTTGGCATGGTGATTGTGGTCTCATTTGTGTTACACCAAATACATTGTACCAATATGATGGGACTTAGCAGACTCCTGTGGAATCCATTGCATTTCCAGTTCTTTTGCATGGCTAGTTAGGATAGGATACCATATGACATGCCAAGAAATAGGCAATTTCTCATGACAGTAGTTGGTGTGTATTTTTTGTATATACACAGGATCACAGACGTAGAATTGGAAGGGACCTCATCAAGTCCAGCCTCCTGCACTGAGGCAGGAGCCTCAGACCATCCCTGACAGATGTTTGTCCATGAAAGCCTCCAGTGATGTGGATTGCACAACCTCTCTTAGAAGCTTTTCCAGCACTTAACTATCTTTCTCATTAGAAAGTTTTTCCTAATAGCAGATTAAGCCCATTACTTTTTGTCTTATCTTTAGTGGACATAGAGAATAATTGATCACTATTCTCTTTATGTCAGCCCTTAATATATTTGAAGACTATTATCACATTACACCATCTTCTTTTCTCAAGACTAAACATGCAGTTTATTTATACTTTCCCCATAAGTCAGGTTTTCCAAACCTTTTATCATTTTTATAGCTCTCCTCTGGATTCTCTCCAATTTGTCCACATCTTTCCTAAAGTGTGTTGCCCAGAATTGGACACAGTACTCCAGCTGAGGCCTCACTAGTGCTGAGTAGAGTGGGACAATTACTTCCTGTGTCTTATCTACAACACTCTTGTTAATACCCCTCAGGATATTAGCATTTTTCAAGACTGCCTCAGATTGTTGATTCATATGCTATTTGTGATCCACTATAATCCCCAGATCCTTTTCAGCAGTACTGCTGTGTAACCAGTTATCCCCCATTTTGTAGTTGTGCCTTTGATTTTTCCTTCCTAAATGTAGTACTTTGTACTTATCTTTATTGAATTTCATCATGTTGATTTCAGACCAATTCTCCAATTTGCCCAGGTCATTTTGAATTCTAACCCTGTCCTCCAAAGTGCTTGCAACCCCTCCCAGCTTCATGTAATTAGCAAATTTTATAAGTGTACTCTTCACTCCATTGTCTAAAAGTTGAAAAATTTACTTGAATAGCACTGGACGCAGGATTGAGCCTTGTGGTACCCCATTAGATATGCCCTCTCAGTCTGAGAGTGAACCATTGATAACTACTCTTTGAGTATGGTCATCCAACTAGTTGTGCCCCTACCTTATAGTACATGTGTATATTTGAATATATATCATACTAATCAGTCATTATTAAGGTATGTTGTAACCATTCTTGGTGATACTTCCTTAAGTAGGATAAATACCCATTATGGGCATGATTTTCCTCTAATTTAAACCAGTAATAGAGTAACCCCATTGAAATAAATTGAATTATACCAGCGTAAACCTGGTGGAAATGAGAGACTCAGTTTCTCTTTCTGCCCTGCCCCCCAAAGTGTGCGTGTGTGTGACCAAAAAAAACCCCTTAAAGGGAAAACTGTAGTTGTGTTACACAAGTGCACTAGTAGAAAAGGCTGCAGGGAGCTACTTCTTCCCCCTCCTCCAGTACATCTGCATAACAGTAAGGCATAACAACCCCAAAGGTGTCAGCCAGCTTTGGAATGTGGCCAGGCTCCTGGCCCTCCTGCAATCATCTGCAGCAGACACTGTTGGTGGGAGTCACCTGTTCTTCTTCGGGTGATTGTTCACGTCCATTACACATTAGGTGTACGCGCGCCGCGTGCACGGACGTCGGAAACTTTTCCCCTTAGCGGCTCCCGTCGGGCCGGCGGGGCCCTCTCCTTCCCGCCAGAGCGGCGCCCCGCTCCAGGGTATATATATCCCTGCCGACCCGACCACTCCAGTTCCTTCTTACCGTCCGTGGCAGCGTTGGAACAACTCTGTCTCTCGTCTGAGAGTGTCCCTTAGCAATAAGTAACAGAGGGTCCTGTGGCACCTTTGAGACTAACAGAAGTACTGGGAGCATAAGCTTTCGTGGGTAAGAACCTCACTTCTTCAGATGACTTGCATCTGAAGAAGTGAGGTTCTTACCCACGAAAGCTTATGCTCCCAGTACTTCTGTTAGTCTCAAAGGTGCCACAGGACCCTCTGTTACTTTTTACAGATTCAGACTAACACGGCTACCCCTCTGATCCTTAGCAATAGTCATTAGTGTTATCTAGCAGTTATCAGTTAGTTTGTTGTAGTGTTTAGTAAGTAGTTAACAGCTCATTAAAGTTCTTAAAGTTCCTGCCGGGGTTGTTTGTTCAGCCCCGGCACCGGCCCCGGGCGGTGGGGTATGCCACATGCCCAAGGCTTCAAGGCTTGTGCCACGTGCCGCAGGCCCATGCCATTGAGCGACCCCCACGCTTCGTGTCTTCGTTGCCTGGGGGAAGCTCACCAGAAAGAGCGCTGCAAGATCTGTAAGGCTTTTAAGCCCAGAACTAAAAAAGAGAGGGACTTTCGCCTTAAGCAGCTGCTCATGGAGACGGCGTTACAGCCCTCCACTTCGACGGCACCGTCTGCCTCCGTGCGGAGTGCCCTCGCCTCGGTGTGGGAACCGGCGCCAGTGGGTCATCCGAAGACCGTGGCACCGACCCAGCGGGGAAATACGCGAAGCCGATCGTCTTCGCCGGCGAAAGTGAAGAGCCAACCTAAGGCCCGAGGTCGCTCCCCGCACAAAAAGGCGGCACCGGTGAAGACCTCGAGTGCCCCTAAGGCCGATACGGCCCCAACACGGACCCCGGTAGTGGCTACGGCGCCGAAGGGCCCGTCGAGCCCCGGGACAGGCGCGTCGAGCGAGGAGGAAGGGCTGGAGGAGCTCGTGGAACAGCCCTCCACTCCGGACACGTTTGAGGCAGCTAAGGACCTCATTGCCTTGTCCGTCGAGGCCCCGGCACGCGCTGAAGGCGCCCCGCCTATGCTGCCGCACAGAGGCAAGCCGGTGATGGTGCGCCCATCACGGTCGCCGTCCCGGCACCGTTCCAGGGACCGGTCCCGGTCGAGCTCCGCCTCGGTGGACTCCCGGTTGCCCTCGGCGCAGGAAGCACCGCAGCAGTCGGGCTTCAGCAAACGGTCGGCACCGACTCAGCAACCAAGCACGAGTCGGCACCGCGAAGCGTCGGCGGTTCGTTACCCAAGACCGACCAGCTGTAGCCGTTCCCGGTCCCGAGATCACCGGTACCGTTCCAGGTCGGCGAGGCACCGTTCCAGATCCTGGTCGCGGAGACGCTACTCCCCAAGACCAGACCGGCACCATCCGACGGCGCCACCGTGGCCTTCCAGATCACCGTCAGTGGTCTCGGGGACTGACTCTGACCGATATGGCGGGTATGCCCATAGGTCACAGGCCAGCAGGGACTACGGTCAGTCCCAATGGGGCCAGCCGAGCCAATGGCCATTCTGGACACCCTGGGCCTACCACCAACAAGGGCCCCCATCGAGAGCCTCGAGATCCGGGCCATCCCGGTACCGATCCCGCTCCCCGCGGCACCGCCCGCAATCGTATAGGGAGGCAACGGTCTCTAGACCACCGGAGCGGGAAGGAGTGGACTCGGCACCGAGTACGGTACCGTCCCAATCCCTCGCTGCGGGTCAGGCAGCAGAGGAACAATTGGCTGATGCAGGTTTACAGGACAATGAGGATGGGCAGAAGGCCCCGACCTCTTCCTCCTCGCCAGATGAGGCGGTAGCGGGCACACTGGTGTCCGGCCCTCCCCCGATTGACCACCGGGCGCACCAAGACCTGCTTCGCCGGGTAGCCCTCAATCTGGGCTTGCAAGCGGAGGAGACTGTAGAGCAGGACGACCCCATGGTCGATATCCTGAGCCCGGAGGGCCCCTCCAGAGTAGCACTCCCGATTATACGGACAGTACAGTCCAACTATAAGACGGTGTGGCAAACACCGGCCTCCAGTGCACCAACTGCAAAGGGAGTGGAGAGGAAATACTTCGCCCCATCTAGAGGGTTTGACTTCCTCTTCCTGCATCCGTCCCCCTGTTCTTTGGTGGTCTCGGCGGTCAATGAAAAGGAGCGGCATGGCCAGCAAGCTCCTGCCCCCAAGGGCAAGGAAGCCAAGAGATTGGACTTATTCGGGAGAAAAGTCTATTCTTCGGGGGGCCTTCAACTGAGGATAGCCAATCAGCAGGCGATTCTAAACAGGCACAATTTTAACTCTTGGGCATCAGTCGCCAAGTTTAAGGACTCCCTCCCATCTGACGCGCATCAGGAGTTCACGGCCCTGGTGGATGAGGGAATGGCAGTGGCCAAGACCTCTTTACAGGCCGCGCTAGACTCAGCAGACGCTGCGGCTAGAACAATTGCGTCGGGAGTCGTGATGAGACGTTCGGCGTGGTTGCAGGCTTCAGGTCTCCCGCCGGAGGTGCAGACTACGCTGCAGGACCTCCCGTTTGAAGGTTTGGGCTTGTTTTCCGACCAGACGGACGCCAGGCTACATAGCCTTAAGGACTCCCGAGCGACCCTTAAGTCGTTGGGTATGCACACCCCGGTAACGCAGCGTAAGCCCTTTAAACCCCAGCCGCCGCAGAGGCAATACCACCCTCGACCCCGACATGAGCCGTACTGCCGTCGAGGCAGGGATAACAGGCGGAGGCGTAACAATACGCCTAACCAGGGCCAGAGTCACGGCCAGGGCAAGCCACAGCCAGGAAATAAGCCAGGCTTTTGAAGTTACGCCCGAGAACAGCGTACCATATTCCATTCCGGATCCTCCTCTGTCTTTCAAAGACCGCCTGTCCCATTTCTACCGGGCATGGTCGCGCATAACATCGGACCAATGGGTCCTGCGCACAGTGAAGGCGGGCTATACCCTCCAGTTTTCCTCGCCCCCTCCCTGCCATCCCCCTTCCCTGTCCCTCTTCAGGGACCCTTCTCACGAGCAACTTCTCAAGCAGGAGGTTCAGACCCTTCTCGCTGCTGGAGCAGTAGAAGAGGTTCCAATAGACCTAAGGGGAAAAGGATTCTACTCCAGATACTTCCTGATCCCCAAGGCAAAAGGAGGCCTCCGTCCTATTTTGGACTTGCGCGATCTCAACAAGTTTCTGATCAAAGCTCGCTTCCGTATGGTCTCCCTGGGAACTATTATTCCATCCCTGGATCCGGGGGATTGGTATGCTGCCCTCAATATGAAAGACGCCTACTTTCACGTCTCAATCAATCCGGCCCACAGACGTTTTCTGCGCTTCGTCGTCAACCAGCGCCACTTCCAGTTTACGGTCCTGCCCTTCGGCCTGGCGTCAGCACCACGAGTGTTCACAAAATGCATGTCCGTGGTAGCAGCCTTCCTTCGAAAGAGAAGGATGCGTGTATTTCCGTACCTGGACGATTGGCTACTCGCGGGCAGGTCGGAGGCCGAGGTCCGGTCTCACGTGACGCTGGCCCTGCAGACGTTCGACAAGCTCGGCCTCCGGGTCAATGTGCCCAAGTCCACGTTAGTCCCCACACAGAGGCTGGACTTCATAGGGGCAACCCTGGACTCGGTAACCGCACAAGCGAGCCTACCAGAGGCACGGTTCAGGTCAATTCACAGAGCCGTAAGCACGGTCCTAATGTTCCCCACGACAACGGCAAGGTGTTGCATGCAGATTCTGGGGCATATGGCAGCTTGCACACACGTGGTCAGACATGCCCGCCTGAGACTTCGGCCCCTACAGTTGTGGTTCGCCCACACGCATCGCCCCAACAGAGACCCATTGGATCAAGTAGTCACGATCCCAAACCAGGTGCTCGGCTCGCTACGCTGGTGGCTAGATCGCCAACAGGTATGCGAAGGGATCCCCTTCGCTGCCCCACAGCCCACTCTGACGTTGGTAACAGACGCATCGGACTTGGGTTGGGGGGCGCACCTGGGAGAACTGCGGACCCAAGGGCTGTGGTCCAGAGAAGACAAGCTGCTTCACATCAATCTGAAGGATCTAAGGGCGGTTCGCCTCGCCTGCCAGACCTTCCGCGCCACCTTAAAAGGTCACAGCGTGGCAGTCCTGACGGACAACACTACCGCCATGTTCTATATAAACAAGCAGGGCGGGTCACGGTCTTCTCCCCTCTGTCGCGAGGCACTCCAATTATGGAACTTCTGTATAGCCCATGCGATACACCTCATCGCGACGTACCTTCCAGGGATTCAAAACGGTTTAGCAGACCGCCTCAGCCGATCCTACCGAATGCACGAATGGACGTTGAGGCGAGACGTCCTGCATTCGATCTTCCGGAGGTGGGGCTTTCCCCGGGTGGATCTATTCGCCACCAGGGACAACAGCCAATGCCCTCAGTTCTGCTCGTTCCAGAACCTCAGCCGGGGGTCATTAGCAGATGCTTTCATGATCCCATGGGGAGGGAGCCTGAGATATGCCTTCCCTCTGTTCCCACTCATACACAAGGTTCTCCTCAAGATTCGCAGGGACAGGGCGACGATCATACCCTGTTTCCCCGAAAATAAGACATCCTCCGAAAATAAGGCCTACTTACAGTTTTGCCTCTCGTTGTAATATAAGGCATCCCCCCGATAATAAGACCTCCCCGATAATAAGGCATCCACCGATAATAAGGCATTTTTCATTTCTGAAAAATAAGACATCCCCTGAAAATAAGACCTAGCGCATCTTTGGGAGCAAAAATTAATATAAGACACTGTCTTATTTTCGGGGAAACAGGGTACTTATCGCCCCGGCCTGGCCATGCCAGCATTGGTTCACGTCCCTGCTGGAACTGTCAATAGCCGATCCAATCACCCTCCCCCTCCATCGCGACCTAGTCACGCAGGACAAAGGTCGCCTACTCCACCCGAACCTGTCTTCGCTACATCTCACGGCATGGTATCTCTCTGGCTGAATGATGCAGAACACAGGTGCTCTCACCAAGTCCAGCAAATCCTCCTTAATAGTAGGAAGCCCTCTACAAGAGCAACCTACCTGGCAAAATGGAAAAGGTTCTCCCACTGGTGTGAGCCTCTCCGCATACAGCCTTTACAAGCCTCAGTGCCGTCGATCCTGGACTACCTACTGCACCTCAAAAATCAAGGGCTTGCGACCGCCTCAATTAGAGTTCACTTAGCCGCTATCTCGGCCTTCCATCCGGGAGAGTTGGGAGTGTCAGTGTTCTCCAACCCCACAGTGGCCCGATTTCTCAAGGGGCTGGAAAGGGTGTTTCCCTACTCGCGCCCACCGGTCCCGGCGTGGACTCTGAACCTAGTCCTAACAAGACTCATGAGTCCCCCCTTTGAGCCCCTGGCCACTTGCTCCCTTACGCACCTCTCGTGGAAGGTGGCGTTTCTCGTGGCCATCACTTCGGCCAGAAGGGTATCGGAATTGAGAGCCCTCTCTTCGGAACCACCATAAGGATAAGGTGCAACTGAGGCCGCACCCCAAATTCCTCCCAAAGGTGGTATCACAGTTTCACATGGGGCAGGACATTTGCCTACCGGTGTTTTTTCCTAAACCCCATACGGACCCTCACCACCGCAGCCTGCATACCCTGGATGTCCGGAGGGCGTTGGCTTTTTACCTGGAACGGACCAGGCCATTCCGCAGAACACCCCAGCTGTTCATTGCTATTGCGGAACATATGAAAGGCTTGCCTATCTCGACACAGCGCTTGTCGGCATGGATTATGCATTGTATACGCACTTGTTATGAGCTCGCCAATGTTCTGGCTCCGGAGATCCGGGCCCACTCGACTAGAGCCCAAGCGTCCTCAATGGCCTTCTTGGCGCAGGTCCCTATCCAGGAGATCTGTAAGGCAGCCACCTGGTCGTCCGTGCATACGTTCACAGCCCACTACGCGATCCATCATCAGACCAGAGAGGACGCGATGGTCGGTCGGGCCGTGCTACAGTCAGTTGTATCTTGACTCCTACCCACCTCCAATGGTAAGCTTGGGAATCACCTAATGTGTAATGGACGTGAACAATCACTCGAAGAAGAAAGAACGGTTACTTACCTTCTGTAACTGTTGTTCTTCGAGATGTGTTGTTCACGTCCATTACACTTCCCACCCTCCTTCCCCTCTGTCGGAGTCTCCGGCAAGAAGGAACCGGAGTGGTCGGGTCGGCAGGGATATATATACCCTGGAGCGGGGCGCCGCTCTGGCGGGAAGGAGGGGGCCCCGCCGGCCCGACGGGAGCCGCTAAGGGAAAAAGTTTCCGACGTCCGTGCACGCGGCGCGCGTACACCTAATGTGTAATGGACGTGAACAACACATCTCGAAGAACAACAGTTACAGAAGGTAAGTAACCGTTCTTTGCTCTTTTCTGGATCAGGAGCAAGGAGTGCTGCTGTGTGCATTGAACCTTGGTCTCGTAAGCCATCCTGCCTGATCAGGGTTAGGCATCCTCTGCTTGACCACTGCTGATTTATTTCCATCTGCACGAGTCTCATAACTGGAACGCAGATTGAGATGTATCAAACAAATGCAGTTTGGGCTGAGGCTGCCAATGCACTTTTAGCTCATGTAGCTTAGGACAGTCTAAACATTGCTATACATCTGGCATGTGCGCTCCCCCACTGTCTGCAGGCAGCATGATATAAGATAATTTTTTTAACAAGGCCTCAAGGCTGATATGTGCTAGTTTCCCATCTGATGTCATTTTAAATGGCTAAGATACGAAAGAGGAATAGGCAGGTTAAATTTATTGGCGTTTAACTTTAGCTGGGATTTTCAAATGGCTGTAAGGGAGTCAGGTGCCCAAATCCTATTGAAATCCAGTGGAATTCAGATATCCAACTCCCTAAGGATCCTCTGAAAATTCCCAGCCTTTACTGTGACAATGGTACTGATCTTGACTTCTGGCCCATATCATAGAATATTCATTTTCCAACTGCTACATGCTAAATAGATGATCCCCTTAATCCAATGTTTCTCAACCTGTGAGTTGTGAACCCTCCTTCCCCAGAGAGACCATGAAAGACATGTTTGTGTGTGCGTGTGCGTGCGTGCGTGTGCGTGCGTGCATGTAAGGCATTGAAAATTTTAATATAATCCAAAGAAAATCAAATTTCATTCCCCCCCCCACACTTGCCCTTCAAGGTCAATATTCTCTATCAATTTATTGAAACAAACACATACACACACACACACATATTTGGGTTTATCATTGTTGTCATTAATACATTTTTTCTCTTACTTTTATTGTAAGTGTGAAGGGCTTGTGAGTAAATGTAAAGGGTTCATAGACATTTTTTTTTACTTCCAATAGGGAGTTGCCAACTTGAAAAGATTGAGAAATATTGCACTATCCCAACACATATGATTGTCTGACAGACAATGCACAAGCACAAAAGAGTGCAGTGTGTATTACACCCTGTCATTACTATTGTTTTGGTTCCCTGGTCATAACAAAAAAAAATGTTGACCCTAAACATTTTTTTTTTTTTAAATCTTTGGTGAACTGAAAAAAAAATCTTTCAGGTCAAATGGAAAATTATTTCAACTTGAAACTAAATATTTCATTTTGGTTTTGAATCTTTAATTTTTTTTTATTTTTAAGTAAAATTGAAGGACATTTTGAAAATAAAAGTTGTTTCTAATTGAAAAATAAAAAGGTTTTGTTTTGAAAATGTCACAACATTTAGATCTCTTTGGATATATTTTTAGGGGTGTCTGTATGTGTTTTTTACCAAACAATTTGGGAAATTTGACATGAGTTCACAAAATGTTTAGGTTGACCCAGGTCTGCATTTTTGGCCAAAAAAGAGAAAGTTACCTTATTTATATAGAAAAGTCTAGGAAGAATTTACAAAAAAATTCAGAAATTCCTAATAAAAAGCCAGATTCTAAGAACTGCTGTTCACTTGTAGCTCCTATTAACTTCAATTGGAGCTGTAGAATGTGGCTCAAAAATTAAGAAACCAGGCAAATGAAATGTATTGTTGACTAATGTAAAAGAATGCATATCTAAAAGGACAATTTAAACCACTTCATACAGATTGGTGGTTTTGAATTAGTTGTAACTTCATAGGGAAAGAATTTAGGAATTATTGTGGGCAGCTCAATGAAGAGGGGAGCTCAATGTGCAATTGCAACCATAAAAGGAAATAAGATGGTAGGACGCATTAAGGAGGCCATAGAAAATAACATGGAAAATATTATGGTATTATATAACTCAGCGCTACAGTCTTACCTTGAACATTGCACTCAGTGTTGCATTGCCTCATCACCAAATGAGAGAGAGAGAGAGAGAATCGAAAAGGATCAGAGACGGGAAAGGGAATAATTAAAGGTATGTGGAAGAAAGAAGAGAAAGAGGTTCCCATTGGGCGAGAAATGAAAGTCTAGGACCCCAACCATATGTTGCCCCATTCCTGTGACAAGAGGAAGTGAACGATCTTTGCATTCTATTTATGTCCTGGCTAAAACAGCTCCCTAGGTGCCATCTGCCAGATGAGAATAGATTGAACATGCTGCATCCCAGCCACACCACAATGTTTCACAGTCATAGAACCATTCCATTGGCTCCATGCCAGCTGGAGAACCCTCTTATGAGAGGGGCAGTTCCCTTTGGCTCATTTGTAATGCCTATACAGTTTCTTGGTGCAGCTGGAGCACTGTGAAGGGGTTATGGCATAAGAAAGTCAGGTCCTAGAAAAGAGTTTAGTTTGGAAATGAGGAGAGTGAGAGGAAACTTGATAGATGTATGTATGAACAATGGAGGTCAAAGACAAATTCCTTTTCAGTACTCCAATATACCAGACTCTGCTATACAAGAAAAAGTGGTCACTTCATGCATTCGAAAGGCAACTAAGGAACAAAGAATACTCACAACATACAATTAACATGTGGAACTTCCTGTCTCAGGACATTTTTGAGGCAAATAACTTAGTTAGATTCCAAAAAGAATAAGATACATGTATATGAACAATGTTCCGTAGATTTTTTTCCTGGAAAGAATTACACATGCAATATCTGTCAAGGATGAGGGTTGAGGACAAAGGCAGATTGCCAGCTAGAGTCAGGAATAATTCCTTCCTCATGAATTACTAGCATTAGAACAACTAGTTAAGTACATCATTGTCTTTTTGCCTTCTCCAGGAACATCCAGTATAGGCTACTGGCAGAAGTAGTTGGACCACTAGTCTTTCTGTGTGCCCAGTCTCATATTTCTATGGACTGTAGTCAAACTAAAAACCTAAAATAGTCTACCCTTGTCTAGGTTCTTTTCAACCATTCGTGGCAGGACAGACAAACCAGTGACATTGCCAACACTGTTTTGAACAATCAGAGTATTTTGGTCACATAAGAGTCACTACAAGTCCCTTGTTTCTAGTTAGCACATACAACGATTAGTTATGTGCATGGGTTTGCCTCATGAGTGATATTTAAAAAACAAACAGGAAATGGAGGAGGAGGAGACTTTTTATGAGATCACTTGCTCTTTGCAGATTCTGAGGGTCCTGCTTTGTGTTTTGATGGAGGCGGTTTGAAAGTTGCGCATACTATGTATCTACCCATGAGGTGGCAGCCTTTGCTAATTGGGTATAATTGCTTGTGGTGCCTAGCCACCAGCTGGCAAACACAGCCCTGTTGTTACTTTCTGCATTGAGGTTTCAGGCCTCTTTTCTACCTGAATCCTGACAAGTCTGAGCTCAGGCATTGCACTGCAGTACCTGCACCTGATGTGTATTTCTTTTCTTTTTTTAAAGAAATCTCTGGAGTTTACTGACTGCTGTTTGGGCAGATGTTTGGCACAGTGGTTTAATTACATTTACATGCCTTTTTGATCTGCGGACCCTCTTGTTATGAACTCATTTGGATCTACTTGAAAGGTGTCAAATATTTCTTTCAACAACATGTCCAATAATCTCAAAGGGTTAATACTGGCTGCTGTTTCATGGCTTCTCACAACAAGACAGGTTCGTTGCTATAAGTGTCTTTTTGGTGGCTTGCAGGCAAATAACTCTGATTAGGGATTATATTTCTAATTATCTCCTTGATTTAGTTAGAATAAAAGCATCAGTGACATTGCCAATGACCCAGATGTTTGAAAAAGCCTTAGATTAAGCTATTGAGGCCCTTTCCTCCAAATCTCACAATATTACATTAACGCAGGCTCAGAAGCTGCAGAATTGGATTTAAATCCAGCACTTGAACCCCCTCTGTAATCTCATTTTGTACTTTGAGTGGCGAAAATAACGGTAATGCAGCTGCCACAAAAGTGACTGTGTGAGCATTTTTCACATTAGAAAGGCTTTTAATAAAGTGAAAGTGCTTTAAGTGCAGAAACATCTTCCCTTATATTCTTCCAACCTGGATAACGATGAGAACATTTCAGAACAATGTAACCCTCGGTGACTGGGAGATCTAGGGAAAAGGGACATAGTTCTCTGACTCACAGTGTAATACAGGCTCCAGATATGAAGGCCTCATTAAAGATTGATGGTGTTTGCATTGCTCGTGGTTACTTTACATTTTTGTTTGCACATTTGGTTGTCAGATGGCATTACTGATAAAGATGGGAGGGCAACAGCAGAAATTTGCATCAGTCTCTACTTTATTCTTAAATGCTTCCTAGAAGAAGAAAATATATATATAAAGAAATCCTTAAGTGGGTTAGCATGCAATGTATTGAAGCTCCTCCGGCTCTGCAAAGGGCCATTAATAAATATAAAGGCAGTGGTTTACATCCAAGGCCATTTTTGTCAGATGCAAACTTGGCACGATCCTCATAAGGTTGATGAATGGGCACTGGTGCAAGAGAACGAGTGCAAAACTGTGCACCACATGCATGCTACAAGAGCAAGAGAGAGTGCTAAATCAGGTAGTGCTTCATTGTGACTTATAGGACTGATTTACCTCCTGATGTTAGAATTAGCAAATGGTGTTTCCAGTACAGGTGATTGTTTTCAATGCTAATTTACCATCTGCTATGAGCAGGTGGTGTTTCCCTTTGAACACTTTCTATAGCACATAAATGAAGTGATGAATTTCCATTCCAGGATTTTTTGTTCCAAGAAAGTTAACAAGCTGTATATTTTTCAATGGGGTGCAAGAACTTGTCAGAGGATTACAGCCTCACTAGAGAAATAGCTCATTTACAAAAATGACTTGTTTTAGGGAGCAGATAAGGCTTTCTAGGTGTTTATGATAGATTCTTTTCCCCAAAGGCTGTCAAATTTTTTGAATTCCTGTAGTCTATGATAAAATGTTAGAGCCACAAGGGGGCCATGTTTCAGAACATTACTCCTATGACTAAAGAGGCAGTTCTTTTGCACTCTGTTGCTGTAATATTGGGTTGTTGTATAGCGTGTGTATATCGGGGTTAAAGGTCAACTGTGCATTTAAGAAGGCAGAGCTCCAAAGACAGAAAGCCTGAGAGGGATTGTCAGTTTACTACAGGCAGCTAAGACCAGCTGTCCAAGTAAAGTCTTGCGAAAGCAAGTAAATTATTGTACAGGCTGCCTGCCATAACAATGCACTGCTATGGTGCATTGATTCTAGTGCTTACTGAGGGGAATATCCTGTCCTCTCATGTGTTAAAAGCTGCAGAAAGGAAGCCATTTGCAGTACATGGCAGCACCAAGTTTTACGGGTCCTACAAAACCCAGGAGCTATGACACACATTCTTGAGCACAATCAACTGGCACCTTATCACTTACTTACAAAGACATAGAGCACGCTCTTTACAACATAGAGGGCCTCAGACATGAGTGAACCTGCACAGAGAGCCAGTCCCCCTGTTGGCTGAAGAACCCAGCCTTGTACTAGGGCTGATGAAGGAGGATTCCTTTTGTGACATATCCCCTCTCCCCGCCCCCCGGACACCAGTCTTGGCACTCAGGCTTGAAGTGAGGCAAGGATATAATTTTGTGGCAATAATAGAACATAGGCCACATAGCTATTTTGGGGCAGTATTTTGATTTTGTTCAGACCTTGTTAGCTTCCTGCCTTGGGGGCTACACTTGCATGTCTTCAGTATGATCAAGGTTGAGGCTAGAGTGCCTTAGGTTCACATGTGGTTGCTGATGCTTGGCTTGGTATTGATGTTTTCCTTCTGTCTGAATTAGTAGACGAACCTGCTACAATCATTAAACATCTAGAGCAGAGGCTCTCAGCCTTTCCAGACTACTGTACCCCTTTCAGAAGTCTGATTTGTCTTGCGTAGCCCCGTTTCACCTCACTTAAAAACTACTTGCTTACAAAATCAGACATAAAAATACAAGTGTCACAATCACACTATTACTGAAAAATTGCTTACTTTCTCATTTTTACCATATAATTATAAAATAAATTATCTGGAATATAAATATTGTACATACATTTCACCGTATATGTAAGCAGGAGAATGGTCCCGCTATTGTGGGGAACTTTCCTGGCTTCCGCACTACCCCAGTGAAATGGGCTAGCGAAAGGATCTGAGTCCTCACGCCCACTTCCTTTACCCAGAGGCCTCCCTGCCCTTGAGGACTCCCCTTCCACTCTCCTGTCTGGCAGAGTCCTCGTAACCCCAACAAGGCTGGGCCCAGGATTCCTGGGGGCTTGACCCCCAACCTTGCTATGGTTACCTAGGACAGGGGCTAGGGTGTCCCCACTCCGGGGTGCTCTCTCCGCACTGGACACTTCCCTGAGCCACTGACCATTTCATACAATTTATAGCAAATGCAAGTTATTTAATCAACAATTAATTTAAAAAAGAATAAGGAAAAATGGGAAAGGTTAAAGGAAAACATGTCACCCCACTCTGTGGCAGGGAACATTACAAACAGTGTCTCTGGAATGTCAGGGCAATTCACAGTCTGTTCCTTGTAGGTCCCAGGCCTCCTTCTCTGGCCCTGGCTGTGCTGCAGGGATGCTGCAGGTTGGACACTAAGCCCTGGTCTACACTACGAGTTAGGTCAAATTTAGCAGCGTTACATCGATTTAACCCTGCACCCGTCCACATGACGAAGCCGTTTTTTTCGACTTAAAGGGCTCTTAAAATCAATTTCTGTACTCCTCCCCCAACGAGGGGATTAGCTCTGAAATCGATCTTGCCGAGTTGAATTTGGGGTAATGTGGGGTAGTGTGATCGCAATTTGACGGTATTGGCCTCCGGGAGCTATCCCACAGTGCTCCATTGTGACTGCTCTGGACAGCGCTCTCAACTCAGATGCACTGGCCAATTAGACAGGAAAACGCCCACGAACTTTTGAATTTCATTTCCTGTTTGGCCAGCGTGGCAATCTGCAGGGGAGTGCAGATATTATCAGCAGAGGTGACCATGATGGAGTCCCAGAATCGCAAAAGAGCTCCAGCATGGACCGAACGGGAGGTACGGGATCTGATCGCTATATGGGAAGACAAATCCGTGCTATCAGAACTCCGTTCCAAAAGACAAAATGCCCAAACATTTGAAAAAATCTCCAAGGGCATGAAGGACAGAGGCTATAACAGGGACCCACAGCAGTGCCACATGAAACTTAAGGAGCTCAGGCAAAAAAACAGAGAGGCAAACGGCCGCTCCGGGTCATAGCCTCAGACATGCTGCTTCTATGATGAGCTACATGCTATTCTAGGAGGTGCAGCCACCACTACCCCAACCCTGTGCTTTGACTCCATCAATGGAGTAGCACGCAATAGGGATGTGGGTTTTGGGAACGAGGAAGATGATAGCTCACAGCAAGCAAGCGGAGAAACCATTTTCCCCGACAGCCAGGAACTGTTTCTCACCCTGGACCTGGAGCCAGTACTCCCCGAACCCACCCAAGGCTGCCTCCCGGACCTCTGGTGAGTGTACCTTTGTAAATATTATACATGGTTTAAAAGCTAGTGTGTTTAATGATTAATTTGCCCTGGCATTCGCGGCCAGTACAGCTACTGAAAAAGTCTGTTAATGTGTCTGGGGATGGAGCAAAAATCCTCCAGGGACATCTCAGTGAAGCTCTCCTGGATGTACTCTCAAAGCCTTTGCAAAAGGTTTCTGGGGAGGGCAGCCTTATTCTGTCCTCCATGGTAGGACACTTTACCATGCCAGGCCAGTAGCACGTAGACTGGAATCATTGCATAACACAGCGTATGGTCCCGCTGTTTGCTGGCATTCAAACAACATCCGTTCTTTATCTCTCTGTGTTATCCTCAGGAGAGTGATATCATTCATGGTCACCTGGTTGAAATAGGGAAATTTTATTAAGGGGACATTCAGAGGTGGCCGTTCCTGCTGGGCTGTTTGCCTGTGGCTGAACAGAAATGTTCCCCGCTGTTAGCCACGTGGTGGGGGGAGGGGTGAAGTGATCATCCCAGAAAATTGGGTGTGTGTATGGAGTGGGGGGGGTAAGTTGGGTTTGTGCTGCACGTTAACCCAAAAACCGCAGCCTCTCCTTTTAAATTGCCAACTCATTTTAAATGGCCAACCCAACAGCTGCTTGGTATGGGAAATGGGGGTGCTGCTGTTTGAAACCATTCCCACATGTTATGAAGGTTAAAGAAGCCAAAAGATTGTGTCTTACTATGGCTGCCTGCAAGCTGAATTCTGTTGCCCGGCCCTGCGTGAGTGATTTCTCACACCAAACCGGCATACCCTCAATAAGAGGCAAAATGCGACCTTGTACCGAAAGCACATGTGCTATGTAATGTTAACAGCAAGGTTTATCGTGAAAGAGTCTACCCATTGTTCTCTAAAATGAGTCTTTTTAACTACCACTCTCCCTTTTTTTCCTCCACCAGCTGCAAATGTTTCACTGCTCACACTATCTTCTCCTTCCCAGAGGCTAGCGAAGATTAGAAGGTGAAAAAAAACGCACTCGCGATGAAATGTTCTCTGAGCGCATGCAGTCCTCCCACACTGAAAGAGCACAGCACAATGCGTGGAGGCAGACAATGTCAGAGTCCAGGAAAGTACAATATGAACTCGAGGACTGGTGGCAGGCTGAAGATAATAAGTGGCTGGCTGAAGATGATAGGTGGCGTCAGCTTGGTGACAGAAGGCAAGAGGCAATGCTGAGGCTACTGGAGGAACAAACTGATATGCTCCGGCGTATGGCTGAGGTTCAGGAAAGGCAGCATGAGCACAGACGGCCGCTACAGCCCCTGTGTAACCAACCGCCCTCCTCCCCAAGTTCCATAGCCTCCTCACCCAGACGCCCAAGAACGCGGTGGGGGGGCCTCCCAACCACTCCACCCCAAAGGACTGCCCAAGCAACAAAAGGCTGGCATTCAATAAGTTTTAAAGTGCAGTGTGGCCTTGTCCTTCCCTCCTCCCCCACCCCACCCCACCCGGTGCTTCCCTCCTCTCCCACCCCTCCTGGGCTACCTTGGCAGTTATCCCCCTATTTAATAAAGAATGCATGAATGCGAAGCAACAATGACTTTATTGCCTCTGCAAGCAGTGATCGAAGAGGGGAGGGGAGGGTCGTTAGCTTATAGGAAAGTAGAGTGAACCAAGGGGGGCGGGGTCATCAAGGAGAAACAAACAGAACTTTCACACCATAGCCTGGCCAGTCATGAAACTGGTTTTCAAAGCTTCTCTGATGCACACCACACCTTCCTGTACTTTGCTAACTGCCCTGGTGTCTGGCTGCGCATAATCAGTGGCTGGGCGATTTGCCTCAACCTCCCACCCCGCCATAAACGTCTCCCCTTTACTCTCACAGATATTGTGGAGCTCACAGCAAGCAGTAATAACAATGGGAATATTGGTTTAGCTGAGGTCTATCCGAGTCAGTAAACTGAGCCAGCGTGCTTTTAAACGTCCGAATGCACATTCTACCACTTGGTCAGCCTATAGTTGAACAGCTCCTGACTACTGTCCAGGCTGTCTGTGTACGGCTTCATGAGCCATGGCATTAAGGGGTAGGCCCCAAGGATAAGTATAGACATTTCAACATCCCCAAAGGTTATTTTCTGGTCTGGGAAGAAAGTCCCTTGCTGTAGCTTTTGAAACAGACCAGAGTTCCTGAAGATGCGAGCGTGATGTACCTTTCCCGGCCATCCCACGTTGATGTTGGTGAAACGTCCCTTGTGATCCACCAGTGCTTGAAGCACCATTGAAAAGTACCCCTTTCGGTTTATGTACTCGCTGCCTTGGTACTCCGTTGCCAAGATAGGGATATGGGTTCTGTCTATCGCCCCACCACAGATAGTGGATGGTTTTGCTGCAATGGGATTCCCTATGACCTGCATATTTCCCAGTGTCACTACCCTTGATATCAGCAGCTCTTTGATTGCGTTGGCTACTTGGATCACAGCAGCCCACACAGTAGATTTGCCCACTCCAAATTGATGCCCGACTGACCAGTGCTCATAATTGCCGCGGTGATCTGCACGGGCTCCATGCAGATCACTGCGGCAATTATGAGCACTGGTCAGTCGGGCATCAATGGAGTCTGCGCTGAAAAAAGGCGTGAAACAATTGTCTGCCGTTGCTCTGACTGAGGGAGGGGCGACTGACGACATGGCTTACCGGGAATTAAAATCAACAAAGGGGGTGGGTTTGCATCAAGGAGAAACACACACAACTGTCATACAGAATGGCCCCCTCAAGGATTGAGCTCAAAACCCTGAGTTTAGCAGGCCAGTGCTCAAACTGCTGAGCTATCTCTCAGGAGGGGAGGGGGGAGCAAATGAATAAAATGAATCCAAAACAAATCTGGTCTCTTTCTTGTTTTGATCTACTCTATCTCTCTTATACATCTTAGGCTGGCAGCAGACGGTGCAGTACGGCTGCTAGCCATCGTTGTCTCCTGGCTGCTCGCCAGAAGACGGTGCAGTACGATTGCTAGCCATCATCGTCTCCTGGCTGCTTGCCAGAAGACGGTGCAGTACGATTGCTAGCCATCGTCGTCTCCTGGCTGCTCGCCAGAAGACGGTGCAGTATGACTGCAGCCAGGACTGAATTTCCAGGAGACGAAACTTAAAAAGAGAATGACCTGGAGTTACTCCTATTTATGTCCAGGCACCCCTGACAGACCTCACCGAGGTCTGCCAGGAGCACCCATGTTTGCCCAGGCGCCCCTCACCGACCTCAACGAGGTTGGAGAAAAGAGCACCCAGGAGATGACGACGACGATGGCTACCAATCGTAATGCACTGTCTGCTGCCAAAAGGCAATGATCTGCTGCTGTGTAGCAATGCAGTGCTGGTCTGCCAGCACCCTGAAGATGTACGGTAACGGTGAGCTGAGCGGGCTCCATGCTTGCCGTGGTATGGCGTCTGCATGGGTAACCCAGGAAAAAAGGTGAGAAATTATTGTTTGCCATTGCTTTCACGGGAGGGGGACTGACGACATGTACCCAGAACCACCCGTGACAATGTTTTTGACCCATCAGGCATTGGGATCTCAACCCAGAATTCCATGAGCGGCACAGCCTGCGGGAACTGTGGGATAGCTACCCACATTGCAATGCTCCGAAAGTCGATGCTAGCCTCGGTACTATGGATGCATTCCGCCGAGTTAATGGTCTTAAGTGGGGGGACACACAATCGACTGTATAAAATCAATTTCTAAAAAATTAACATCTATAAATTCGACCTAATTTCATAGTGTAGACATACCCTTACTCTGGTGGTGGCCACACACATCCGGGCTTTGGGTGGTGGGACCCTTCTTCCTAGTGTCAGGCCCCTGTCGGGTTAAGCTCTCCCTCCTATTCTGGCCTGCAAGGACTCTTGGCTGGAGGTGTCTTTCTGCACTGGGCCCTTTGCCCAGGGTCCCCCTTTGGCTGGCCCTAGTTGCTCACTGCACCCGGCTTCAGACTGCTCCAGCTCCAGCCCTACCTCCACTGTTCTAGCTCCAGCTCCACTCTGCCTCAGCACTGATGCTCTGCCTCTAGCCCCTTGGGCTGCTTCTCTGGCCCCTTGCTCTGTGGCTGTAGCCCTGCTCTCAGCACAGGGTCTGCTCTGTGGGCTGCTTCCGTGACTCTGCTCCCAGCTCTGACCTGCTTCCCGGGCTGCTTTTCTGGCCCCTCTGGCTGGCACACAGGGTCGTCCTTACCCATATACAAAGTACGCAGCTGCGTAGGGCACCAGGAAATTTGGGGCACCAAATTTCCTGGTGCCCTGCGCAGCTGCGGGCTGCTCCAGCCCCTGCTCCTGCTCTTCCCCATGGCCCCCACCCCTGCTCCACTCCAGCCCCCACTCCCCTGAGGACTCCAGAAGCGGTGGGGCCTGCACTCACCGGTAAGTAGAGCGACCCGGCCCCAGTCTGCTCTGTTCCCTGGCTCCCAGCTGCACTGCTGGCGAGTGCTGGGGGGCAGTTACCCCCTCCTCCCAAGCCTGGGAGGCCTGGGCCGGGGCCCCCCACAACCCCTACCACTCCTCTCCGTGGAGGATGGGGGGGGCTGCATAGGGCATCAGAATAGCTAGGGACAATCCTGCTGGCACAGCTCTGTTCCCTAGCTAAGCTTGGGCCCCTGCTCTCTCCTTAGCTCGGCCCCTCTCTGTCTGACTCAGGCCATTCCAGCTCACACGGAGGACCGGACCCCCTCAGCCTCCTGACTCCCTGATCAGCCTGCCCGCCCTGTCAATCAGGCTGAGCTGAAGCATTGGCCTCTCCCCATTCTTTTAGTGCTGGGAGCTAGCCAACCAAAATACCCCCACTGAAAGTTAGTAAGGGGACAACAGTCCCCTTACATATAGGATATAGAGCAGTATAAACAAGTCATTGTCTGTATGACATTTTAGTTTGTACTGACTTTGCTAGTGTTTTTTTATGTAGCCTGTTGTAAAACTAGGCAAATAACTAGATGAGTTAATGTATCCCTTGGAAAACCTCTACGTACCCTCAGGGGTACACGTACCCCTGGTTGAGAACCACTGATTTAGAGGAACCCCACCTCAATACTACAGTTGGAACCATAGCTCACTAGTGGTTGTATGCTTCCCATTTACACATATAGGGCCCGAGTCTGATGTCCTGCTGACCAGCACAGAGCACATCTCAAGGGAGTGTGTGTGGCTTAGAGTTCACCTTTGCACTCCCCCGATCCTGATACAGCCTCTGTGCATGGCTGGTCCCTCTGCATTTGAGGATTGTGGATTTAATGCCACAGCCCTGAATACGGTGCACTGGGGACCTGGACCAGGAAGAGCACGAAAGGGATTATGCCTCACAGAGAGGCACTCTCTGTTGGGTGACTCCCTGTTCTTCCCACAAGATATGTGCACTTTATTTAGCCATAAATCTTGCCTCCTTCCGGAATGCCAACCCCTCTTTGTGGGCTGGTGTATAGAAGAGGTGTGTGGCCATTATCCTGACCCTCCCCTCTCATTTTTTGGCAGGAACAAGCAGCAGAACCTGCATTAGTGTAAGGGCGGGGACTGCTATTATAGGGTGACCAGATGTTCTGATTTTATAGGGACAGTCCCGATTTTTGGGTCTTTTTCTTATATAGGCTCCTATTACCCCCCACCCCCATCTCAATTTTTCACATTTGCTATCTGGTCACCCTATGCTATTATGAATCACATAAGATTGTGTGTGTGGTGGGAAAGCTTCTTGCTCACCCCTGTGTAGCTAGTCAGGAATACTCACAATCTAGCCCTAAGAGAACTATATCCAGTTTACAGAGAAATTGTTTTATAAATCATTTAACTAGACACTTAGGGGTAAATTTTGGTCTGGGTTCTACCTATTTAGCACCACTGAACTCAGTGAAGTTACTCTGGTTTCACACCAGCTTCTAGATTTTTCTTTTCTTTTTTAAGGTCTGGGGGTTAAGTTGAAACTAACATTTGTTTCTGAACTGCTGATACAGATGGAAATGTCATGTACTGTGGCTTAGTCATAAATGTTTAATTCTTTGTGTATGAGAGGGATTTGTTTTTAATAAAAATGGTATTGACTTTTACACCTCCCTTTCCCCTAAGTTTCTTTTTGCAGTGTTACAGATGGTTTCAATTACTGTTTGTTTTTTGAGTTGACAATTAATTAAATCTACAATAGCCCACCAAACTGTAATGCCCACTTTTAAGTCTTTCAGTCTGGTTATTTACCCTGTACAACTTCATCAGAATTTTCTTTTGTTTCAATTTAATCTGGCATTTTTATCCACCTATTAAATAAAATACCACACTTTGATTAACAGTAACTGAATTCTTTATTTCCAAGTAGGGCAAGAAGTATGACATCCTGCACTCTATTTTCAAAGATGTAAACCACTTTCAATTCATTTTTCCAGAGTTATTCTTCATTGCTGACCATATGTCATAGGTGCTGGAACTAGGGGTGACCAGATGACACCCCACATGTGATGGCTGCAATCTGGGCTAACACAAAGGGATTGAATCAGATACCTCCAAAGCTGAAAGCACACTGATGAAAGTTAAACATATGGAAACAAGCTAGTGCATTCTGTAGGAATATATCCAATTACTGTCCATGTATAGCAAAGTCATTGAAATGTTAGGTGTGATCAGGCCCTTGGATAGCATTTGACTTAAATAGCTAAAGTACTGTTCCAATCCCCAGAATTAACTATAGTTATATTCCATTCCAATTTACAGTTGTATCACTTTCAGGGCAGTTCTTCACGAAGCAGCAATGTGTCTATATAAATATCAGTCAGGTTGGCAAAATAACTTAACAATTAGATTGCCTTCACCACTTTGTTATGAAGTATCAAATTAATCTCATTTTACTTTGCAGATCTTCATATGCACAATTATTGTGTACACTCCTGTAAATATATCCATTACGCACTATTCACCATGCTCTGCCTCTGGAACCAGTTGCTCAAGAGTGAGCCACAGGTTAGTGGTTTGAGCATTGGCCTACTAAACCCAGGGTTATGAGTTCAATCCTTGAGGGGGGCCACTTAGGGATCTGGGGCAAAATCAGTACTTGGTCCTGCTAGTGAAGGCAGGGGGCTGGACTTGATGACCTTTCAAGGTCAGTTTTAGGGGATAGGTATATCTCCATTATTAAATTAAAAAATTATGCCATTTTGGGTGGTGTTCAATCAGTGTAAGGGTATGTCTACACAACGGACACTATTCCGTTGTAATCCAATAGTGTAGATCAATGGTACTCAACCTTTCCAGAGCACTGTACTCCTTTCAGGAGTCTGATTTGTCTTGCGTACCCCAAGTTTCACCTCACTTAAAAACTACTTGCTTATAAAATGAGACATAAAAATACAAAAGTGTCGCAGCACACTATTACTGAAAAATTGCTTACTTTCTCATTGTTACCATATAATTATAAAATAAATTGATTGGAATATAATGGATTGTACTTACATTTCAGTGTATAGGATGTAGAGCAATATAAACAAGTCATTGTCCATGTGAAATTTTAATGTGTACTAACTTCACTAGTGCTTTATATGTACCATGTTGTAAAACTAGGCAAATATCTAGATGAGTTGATGTACCCCCTGAAACACCTCTGCATACTCCCAGGGTACGCCTACCCCGGTTGAGAACCACTGGTGTAGATGCAGCCTAAACCGATGGACAGGTTTTTTCCATTGGTATAGGAACACCGCCTCCCCAAACGACAGTAGTTACGTCAACAGAAATATTTGTCCGTTAATACAGCTGTTTCTACACTGGGGGTTAGGTCAGCCTTGCTATACCAGTCAGAGGTGCAGATTTGTCACACCCCTGACTGATGTAGCTATTAACTTTTAAGTATAAACCAGGCCATAGACCATGCTGACTCACTAGCCAATGATGTGACATAACTCTCAGAAATGGCACCTTTAGAGGTATCACTTACAAGTGTTACAAGTCTGTCTTATTTGTGCACCAGACAGGATTGAGTTTTCCAGTCATTCATGAGAGGTGGTTTTTGTTAGAGCTCTATTGTATGGTCTTGTTAGTTATTCGTCAAGAACATTAGCTTTTGCTAGCTGGTCAAAGAAAAAGTCTTCCTTTGTAATGCTGTAATTAAATCCATACCCCCTTAGGATTTCACTATTATCACCATAGCTGCCTGATCCACAGAGGTTATGAGTTTATCATGGCCTCAGCAAGGGAGCCTTGGCTCTTTAGACTTAGCTGTACCAGCCCACGTTCAGAACTTCTCAGCAACAGTGACACTAGAACTCAAGTATCAGAGGGGTAGCCGTGTTAGTCTGGATCTGTAAAAAGCAATAGAGAGTCCTGTGGCACCTTTAAGACTAACAGATGTATTGGGACATAAGCTTTCGTGGGTGAATGCCCGCTCCGTCGGATGCATGCATGCATCCGATGAATTGGACATTCACCCACGAAAGCTTATACTCCAATACATCTGTTAGTCTTAAAGGTGCCACAGGACTCTCTGTTGCTTTTTACTAGAACTCAGATAATCCTGCTTCCACCACATATACTAAAGGAGAATCCATGTTACATTAGATGCTGATTGTATAGGGCCTATGACACACAGTGGAATAGTTCTGTTTATATCCCATAGAGAGCAATAGTGCCCATTCGCATTAGCCAGCCCATTGCAGTATACAAACATATAACCATGATTAAATCACTTTCCCTGAAACTCTAATATAGTTACTGTAGATAATGCCTATTGCCCAGCATGTGACTCACTGGTACTTCCATGGTGAGGCTGGTAGGTGTTCCATCATAATGAAGATGGAGATATTGTGAATATGTAAACAGTTTTTCAGCATAATGAAACACAAGGCTGGAGATGTTGTAAACATTCAAAACCCCACTGTGACCCTCTAAATTATTTGATGTCTGCCTTTGTTTGCAACTCATTGCCTTCCTCCAAATAGAAATCTTCTCTATTGCAGTAAAACAGTTAAAATTTGAGAACATGATGTTTTAGAGCAGTATCCCTGGTCTCTGAGTGAATCTCATCAATCCTAGCAGCAGACATAAGTGTGATGAGACAAGATAATGAACAATAGTCACATTTCCAGTTACTTTTAGCTTCTCTTCTACAACTTCAGTATCTGAATCCCCATCACTGATAAATGTAAGTGAAAGCAAAACAAAACTCTCTGCCATAAGATTTTTTTTTTTAAATAGAAGTTGGCAAAATATGAAATGCTGCACAGTTGCTTTTGCCTTTGGCTTTGTAGCTAATATACTTGCTTGGACACTTTGTTGCAAAGTACAGTGGCATCAGCTAAAAAGTGTGGTTTGTTAGAGTTTATGAAATCCTGCAAGGGCATTTTGGGAGTCTTTGCAAGATGTTGCAAAGCTTTTTATGGTAAATGATTGTAGGAATTTGCACTCTGGGTTTTACCAATTGGTTGTACTTCTCATTTGACACTGTTTGGCCTTGTAAGGATGCACTCAGACTTAATGCTTAGGGGTCCAATCTTAACCCATTAATATCAATGAGAGTTATATTACTGACATGTAGTTTGAGTGACAGACTGCCATGCTTTTGCGCCTGCTTCTCCCTTGCTCCATAGTCAGTCCTCTTCCTGGTACAGAGGACTTTTCCCTTCTGATGCAGTACATCTGCAGGGCATTCCAAAGAGAATGGAGCTAGGCCGTTCTCGGTGGTGGCAGATGACAGAACAAGGAGTAATGGTCTCAAGTTGCAGTAGGGGAGCTCTAGGTTGGCTATTAGGAAAAACTATTTCACTAGGAGGGTGGTGAAGCACTGGAATGGGTCACCTAGGGAAGTGATGGAATCTTCATCCTTAGAGGTTTTTAAGGTCCAGCTTGACAAAGCCATGGCTGGGATGATTTAGTTGGGGTTGGTCCTGCTTTGAGCAGAGGGTTGGACTAGATGACCTCCTGAGGTCCCTTCCAACCCTGATATTCTATGATTCTATGATGATATCAAGGCACTGTATACTCCATGTGTACCTCTGTGGGAAGGAGAGTAGCATTTTTTCCGTGGCTGCTGTTCCTCATCTTGTATTGTGACTCAGAATGCACGTAGCAAGCACAGGTGTATGTGTGGATTGGCCACAAGTGAGACCAATGAGAGCAGCAGAAGGTCCTTACTTTTAAATGGGCAATGTTTAGACATACAGCAATATGTATCTTTTTTGCCCAGGCTGGTTTATAGGATCTACCAACTGATTTATCCTTATAGCTAGAGTGCTGCTATGGAATCCTCTTTGCAATGAAGGTAGTTTTCTCAATGTGTTAGTGTAAACGTTTTCTATTTGGATTGATTTTTGTTTCCCCTTTTGTCACCAGTTCTTCCATTTGGATTTTTTTTTAAATCTTTGCCTGGTTCTTTTAGCTGTTGATTTCTGGAATGAGCCACACTGTTAGTTAATATTTGATGTAATTTTTTTATATTATCCCAAATACTTTATTGAGAATTAAGTATGTCAACATAACTTAAAATAAAAAAAAATCCAATGAATGGTGGCAAATCTATGGAAATCACATGGAATTAGATCTGTAACTTGAATTCAAACTAGAAATGAAAGCTTGAGAATTTATTGGCTGACTTTTTATATATTTGTTTTTCTTAACTTTACAAACTGTGACAAAGTTCCAAGCCTGTATTGGTGGGTCCCGCACTTTTGGGCGGATGCAGTGGCCTCAGAAACTTGCTAAGGCCCCAACGTGATCTCCTTTTCTCAGTGTAGCGGCAAGAGTCACAGCCCACTGAGTTACTTTCATTACCGGCCAGTATGGGAGATGGGAAGGGGAAATACCCCACAGTCTCTGTTGCTCCGTAGAGCTCAGTAGGTGCAGTTTGGCCTCCTGCCTGGACCGAGTTCTGCTTCCCTGCTGTAGGGGATCTCTCTAGAGTGTGTGTTGGGGAAACCAGGCTAGGGTTACCATTCGTCCGGATTCCCCCGGACATGTCCGGATTTTTGAACTAAAAATAGCGTCCGGGGGGAATTTGTTAATGTCCGGACTTCCCCCCGCCCCCATGCAGAGCGCGCACGGCTAACAGGGCAGCCGGATGGTGCCACTTACATGGGGCTCCGACAGCGAGAGAGAGTCCCTCCTCCTCCCCCTGCAGCAGAGCCCACTCACTCCCTCCCTTCCTGCATTTGCCTCCGGCAGTCTGGAGTTCCTCCCCGACTGCTGCCCAGCGTGCCGGAGAACGGCTCAGAAAGTTCCCGAGCAAGCTCACAGAGAGACCTTAGGCGAACCGAAGGCCAACGACAAGGGAGCCAGGGGGTCGGAGAAGGGGCAGGGAGGTTCTGGAGGGGGCAGTCAAGAGACGGGGGGGGGTCAGGAGTTCGGGGGAGGACTTTCTGGGAAGGGGTGTGGATAAGGTTTTGGGCAGTCAGGGTACAGGTAGGAGGTAGGGTCCTGGGGGGCAGTTAGGGAGGGGGGTCTTAGGAAGGGGCAGTTAGGGGACAAGGAACAGGGAGGCTTAGGTAGGGGATGGGGTTCTGGAAGGCAGTTAGGAGCAGGGGTCCCAGGAGGGGGCAGTCAGGGGACAAGGAGCGGGGGAGGGAGGTTGGGAGTTCTGGGGGGGGCTGTGAGGGGGCAGGAGTGGGGAGAGGGATCGGAGCAGTCAATTGGACAGGGAGCAGAGGGGTTTAGATGGGTTGGGAGTTCTGGGGGGGGTCCTGTCAGGGAGTGGGGAGTGGTTGGATGGGGCATGGGAGTCCCAGGGGTCTGTCTGGGGGTGGGGGTGTGGATAAGGGTTGGGGCAGTCAGGGCACAGGTAGGGGGTAGGGTCCTAGGTGGCCAGTTAGGATGGGGAGGAGGGTCTCAGGAGGGGGCAGTCAGGGGACAAGAGGCAGAGAGGCTTAGGTAGGGGGTGTAGTCTTGGGGGGGCAGTTAGGGGCAGGGGTCCCAGGAGGGGGTAGTCAGGGGACAAGGAGCAGGGGCACGGGTTGGGGATTCTGAGGGGGGTGGGAAGTGGGTGGGGCAGGGGCGTGGCTAGGGCAGGACAGGGACGGGGCTAGGGCGGGGCTCCTCCCGTCCTCTTTTTTGCTTGCTGAAATATGGTAACCCTAAACTAGGCCCCATCCTCTATTCCAGGTTCCAGCCCAAGGACCCTAATGGTAGCAGCGCTTGGCAGCTTTCCCTTCACCACTGACGCTGCTTTGATTCCCTGGGCCACTTCCCCCATGATCCCCTTTTCCTAGCTTCACCCTTATCTCAGGATTCAGCAATGCTTCCTCTCCTCCAGCTCCTTTCACCTCGGCTTTCCAGAAGGCACTGGAAGGAGACTTTTTAAACAATATAAGTGGGACCTTGATTGGTCTCCATTAGCCTAATGGCCTTAACTGGTTAATTGAAATCAGGTGTCTTAATTGGTCTGGCGTAGCTTTTGTTTGGCTATCCAGGGAACAGGGACAGGGCCGGTGCTACCATTAAGACAAACTAGGCAGTTGCCTAGGGCACCAAGATTTGGGGGCACCAAAAAGCAGTGCCCCCAATTTTTTTTTAACAGTGTTCCTGGGCTGGGCTGCCGGCGGTGCGCTTACACACGCGGCTCAGACTCCCTCTCTCAGCGCAGTGGCCGCTCCACTTCTCCCACCTCCCAGGCTTGTGGCACCAATCAGCTGTTTGGCGCCGCAAGCCTGGGACGGGAGGAGAATTAGAGCGGGGGCAGCGTGCTTGGGGAGGAGGCGGAGCAGAGGTGAGCTGAGGTAGGGAGCTGCTGCATGGCTCCCTGGGTGGGGGGGGAGCTGCCGCGGGGGGAGCGCAAGGTGGAAGTTTCGCCTAGGGCGTGAAACTTCCTTGCACCAGCCCTGAACAGGGACCTGCTCATTCTGAGGCTGATATACCTGCCTTCCACTTTTTTGAGGCTGTCCTGCTCACCAGTTGTCCCCCTGGCTACTGCTGCTGTGGGGAGGACCCTGCTGGTGTGACCCTCAGAGGGGAGTATGAGGCTTCACTTTTTCCCTTTCTGCTGCTGCTGCTGCTGGAGAGCCTGTTACTGCTGCTGGAGCTGAGGAGGGAGTGGAGAAGGCCTTGTTCTGTGGAAAGGGTTTGTAAAATCTTTGCTTCTGTGGTGGTAGATGCCTTTGCTCTGGGGAGCTGGGGGAGTGGCGTGGAGCCCTCCCTCCAGTCCATCCACTCCCCTACTGCCACCACCACACCCTCTACCTTCCCTATTGTCACCTGGCTCTGATCTCTGCTCCCCAGCCCAGCAGTTTGCTCTGTCCTTTTCCCCATCTTGGGACAGTAGCAGCAGCAAACAGGCACCTGTTCTTCAGGTGCCCATGGGTACGCATTTCCTCTTCCCTCCCTTGAGCTGGGGCCGCCGTGCCCAATGTGGTGACTGCTGAAACCGAGTGGCTGGACTTTGAGCCCAAGGGTGCCAATCTTTTTGAGGCGGGGTGGCAGCTCCCGCCCCCGTGCTCTAATCATGGGTGCTTCATTTAGTGAGGCACCTGAGCTTAGAGCTGTGGGGGCGCCCCAATCCCTTGCTGCCCTTCTATCCACCATGACGTGCCGGGAGGTGTCGTGTCCCAGCGGTTTTTCCACTCAGTCCCCTGATGTTGTGCCTGTCCCTGTCCCTGGTCAGTGTCCTTCCCCTCTCCCCGACCCCGTCCCAACCCCTGCTACTGTCCTTAGCCTCTTTCTCTTCCCTCCTCCTGTTGCTGCTGCCCCCGGGGTTGCCTCCTTTTTTCTGGGGGGTCCTGGGAGGCAGTTTTTGTTTTTTCCCTCTCCTGGCCCATCTGGGGCTACAGTTCTCCCTCCACCGCAGTCCCCTGAGCTGGGGTCAAGCTGCGGGGCCGGTACAGGGACCCAACCGGGGGACAGTCAGGCATCTCTGACCCCTGCCCCCCAGGTACCAAGAGACAAGCTGCGCTCTTTCTTACTGGATACCCATGGTTCCAGGAATAGGGTGCAGCTCGCTCTCCAGTGCTGGGGGGACTTTCATCTTGTTCTCTGGACCGTGAGGGCCATTTTAGGGGAGGGCAAAGGGACTGGGAGACAGGACGCTGCAGGCTACCAGCGGACCTGCTGCTTCCACGACTCCCTTATGGCTTTCGGGGTCGGTCATGGTTTGCTGCGGGGACCAATGGGGACCGCTAGCGTGCCTGCCCGTGAGGATCTTCCCCAGCCCTCCTTATGCCGACAACCATCTTTGCCACTTTGAACACCTGGGGCTGTAGGGTGGGTCTCCGCAGGTGTCAGGTGCTCTCCCTCCTTCAGAAAGGGGGGTACTCGGTAATTTTCCTGCAGGAGACCCACATGGATCTGGCTGCCGCAGCTAGCTGGGGGCTGGAGTGGGGGGACGGTGTATTTTAGCCACCTTTCTGCTCATCAGGCTGGAGTGACTACCCTGTTCTCCCCCGACCTACAGCCCAAGGTGCTGGGGACAGCTGAGGTCATGCCGGGTCGCCTGCTGCACCACCGTGCCCGAGTGGAGGGGCTGACGTTGAATTTAGTCAACGTCTATGCCCTGACATTGGGCCCGGAGCGGGTGTGTTTTTTCCAGCAGGTGTCCACCTTCCTCGGCTCTCTAGATCCTCATGAGTGTCTGATCCTGGGTGGGGATTTTAACGCCACCATCGAGGAGTGGGACTGCACAGGGACCAAGCAGTGCCAGACTGTCGCAGATGTCCTCCGGGAGATTATAGATCATCACTCCCTGGAGGACGTCTGGCACGACCACCACCCAGATGATGACTCCACCTTTACGTATGTCCGGGTGGAGGTTGATTGGTCATGCCACTCCTGGTTGGATCGCATTTACTTATCTCATCACCATCTTTCGCGGCCCACTCCTCCAGCGTCCAGCCAGGCCTGTTTTTGGACCACCATTTGGTGGCCACGAAGGCCTCTCTTACTCCAGAGAGGCCAGGTCCAGCGTATTGGACTTTAATAACAGCTTGCTGGAGGATGTGGGCTTTATGGCGTCCTTTAGGGAGTTTTGGCTGTCCTGGTTTGGGCAGAGGTGGTCCTTTCCCTTGGTGCAATAGTGGTGGGATGTGGGGAAGATTCAGACCCAGCTCTTCTGCCGTGGCTACATCCAGGGTGCCAGCCGGCGAGGGATGTGGCGATAGAGCACTTGGAACGGGGGGGTCTTAAAGCTGGAGAGGTGTCTGGCCGCTATCCCCAGGGATCCATCCCTCTGCGGAGTGTGCTGGGAGAAGCGGGAGGAGCTCCGGACCCAGGGTGCCTTTGTTCGATCTCGCATCCATCTCCTACGGGAGATGGATTGTGACTCCCGCTTCTTCTATGCCCTGAAGAAAAAGAGGGGTGTGGGGGGTGAAAAGGCATCCTTTGCCTTTTGGCGGAGGACGGCATCCCCCTCACAGATCCGGTGGTGATGCGTGAGAGGGCCAGGGCCTTCTACGCTGGCCTTTTCTCCCTGGATCCGCCCAAAGCCGATGCCTGTGGGGTGTTTTGGGATGAACTCCCGGTGGTCAGCACGGGTGACCGGGACCGGCTAGAGCTTCCTCTCACTCTGGTTGAGTTCTCGGAAGCCCTCCATCTCATACTCACTAAGTCTCTCCAGGCATGGACGGGCTGACCGTGGAATTCTACCGCATGTTCTGGGACGTCCTTGGCCTGGACCTTGCCATCGTCTGTGCCGAGTCCTTGGGGAGTGAGATCCTCCCTCTGTCATGCAGGTGAGCAGTGCTCGCCTTGCTTCCAAAGAAGGGGGACCTCTGTGACCTCAGCATGGACTATAAGGTCGTGGCAAAGGCCATCTCGCTGTGTCTGGGGTCCATGCTTGTGGACGTGGTCCATACTGACCAGACCTACACCATCCCGGGCCGTACCATCTTCTGCAATGTTTACTTGGTCCGGGATCTCCTTGAGCTTGGGTGTAGGGATGGTCTGTCATTTGCCCTCCTTTCCCTGGATCAGGAGAAGGCGTTCAACTGGATGGGCACTCTGTGGGCATTTGGCTTCGGGCCCCGTTTCGTGGGTTTTCTCCAGGTGCTGTATGCTTCCGCAGAGTGCTTGGTTAGTCTCAACTGGACCCTGGCTACACCTGTCAGCTTCGGGTGAGGAGTGCATCAAGGCTGTCCGCTGTCAGGCCAGTTGTATACTCTGGCCATTGAGCCCTTCCTCCGTCTCCTCCGGAGGTGGTTGATGGGGATGGTGCTCCGTGAGCCAGGGATGTGGCTGGTCCTGTCAGCGTACGCCAATGACGTGCTTCTTGTGGTCCAGGAGGCCTGCCTCAGCAGCCTCCTCCGCCTGGGTCAACTGGGTCAAGAGCTCTGGCCTGATGGTCGGGGCCAGGTGGCAGGTGAGCTCCCTCCCACCCATGCTTCAGGCCATTTGGTGGGGCGTGGGTCCACTGCTCTATATTGGCGTTTATCTTTCTGCCACGCATCCTTCTCCGCTGAAGAACTGGCACAATTTGGAGGGCAGGGTGGTTGAGCAGTTGCGGGGGTGGGCACTGGTGCTTAATCAGGGCAGGGCACTGGTGCTTAAGCAGCTAGTCCTGCTTTGGCACCAGCTCAACACCCTGGGCTCAGCCCCAGGGTTCCTGGCCCGGCTCCAGAGTTCGTTCTGGAGTTCTTTTGGCCGGGACTGCACTGGGTCTCTGCAGGGGTTCTCCATCTTCCCCTGGAGGAGGGAGGACAGGGCCAAGCCCTCCAGAGACTCCTTTATGGTGCAGATAACTCGTCATGGAGCACGTTGGTGCACGCCTTCCTCCACCACCTCCCAGGGCTCCGATATGACTGGCAGCTTTTTTCTCCCCCAGAGAGGTCTTCTGCGAGACCTCTCCAAGCTGCCGGTCTTCTACCAGGACCTCCTCTGGACCTGGAAGCTGGTCTCGGTGAGCAGGTCCATGGTGGCCACCGGGGGTGGGGGGGCGCAGATTTCCCTCACAGAGTCCCTGCTACACAATCCCCATCTTCGTGTGCAGGTAGCGGAGTCCCCCTTGGTGTTCCAGAGGTTGGTCTTGATGGAAGCTACCAGGATTGGAGACCTCCTGGACTATGAGGGGGGGGAATGGGTGGATCCCTATGCACTCAGTAGGCACATGAGACTCTCTGCCCTAGGAACCCTCCGGCACATACTTCGGGAGGTGGAGGCAGCCTTATTGCCCACTTGTCGGTCTTTCCTCGAGTGGGACCTGCAAGAGGGTATCCCCGGCCCACCCCTTACCCCGGGTCCTCTGGATCTTTTCATCGGGCCCCTACCCCATGAGCCTTCAAGACCCCCACCCCTCTGTACCCCAAGCCGGTTGCACGATTTGCAGCCAGTTCGTTTCTGAACCACGCCTTAGGACCATCTACATGCTCATGCTCCACACTCTTCATTTCCCCACCCTCATGTCCCACCCCGATGCTAAGTGGCAGGACCTTTTACCAGCTGTGGAGGGTGGGGGACCCTGGTGGGCCAGTCTGTATTTCATCCTGGTTCCACAGCCCGCCAGGGACACTAGTTGGTGGCTCCTTCATGGAGCCATGAGCACGGGCGTGTACTTGGCCCAGTTCACCCCGCTTCCCGACACTTGCCCTTTTTGCGGTGTGAAGGAGACCCTGGCACATGTCTATCTGCAGTGTGCCAGGTTGCAGCCCCTTTCCAGCTCCTCCAGTACCTCTTGTTGAGGTTCTGGTCCACTTTTCCCTGCACTTTTTTCTATATGCTCACCCCATCCGTGGTGCCACAAAGTCGCGGGACCACCTTGTCCACCTCCTCCTAGCCATGGCCAAAGTGGCCATTTATAACACCAGGGAGAGGAGGGGCCTGCAACTGTGGGGCCTGTTTTCGTTCTTTCATCCGCTCATGCATCCGGGCAGAGTTCCTCTGGGCGGCATTCGCTGGCTGCTTGGATGCTTTTGAGGAGCAGTGGGCGCTGTCCAGGGTTCTCTGCTCGGTGCCCCCTTCCCGTTCCCTAGTTTTGGCCCTTTGTCCCCCCACACCCGTCCTGTTTTTTCCTTCATTGTCCCATGATTTTAGTTGAGATCTGGGCTCAGTTGCTCCTCCCCAGGCTGGGGGAGGGGCCTTTAGCTGTGGGCGGGCTTCCGCCCGCCTACTTCCCAGTACCCGATAGGACCACTCTCTTATATTCTTCTGGTCTGAATCTGCCACAAAACATAGCATTAATTGTTGTTTGTGATTCTGTACTGTGTACAAGTGTAAAGCAATTCGTATTTGTTTAATCTAGGTATTTTTAAAGAAACCTTTTCTCTCTTTTTCTTTTCCTCCCAGCTGATCAGCTCCAGATATTAGCTTTTCTTTTCTGTGTGTTAATTTATTCCCTTTACAGTAAGGGATAATTTTACCAAAAAGGCATTTGGATCAAGGAAGCATACAAAGCAAGACAAGCCATGAAAATCACGGGTGCCATTTATGAAATGTCTCATAAGTGCAAGGAGCATAAATGTACGACTAGGGAAGACACTGTATGTACAGAAAATTCAAGATAAAGTCTCTGCAGGTCTGACCTATTCAAGTCAATGTTAATCTTTCCATTTACTTCAATAACATTTAGATCAAATGTACAGTGAAAGTTTTTGGATTGTATTTCAGTGCTGGCCACATTAATTTGCTCTTAGACTTAGAAAGATTAACTTTTTTTTTTCTGTCTTATTTTTTTTTATTTCATCTTACTGTGATTCCTCCTGGAAAGGGTTCTTCTAAACTCAGGTGTATTCACAAGGGAGGTGCAAGCAGGGACACCTCCCTCCACCAATAATCGGCAGAGACAGAGAGCAGCTCTGGCCCCGGGCCACAGTGAGGGCACAGAATGTTCCTCTCCAAAATTGGTCAAATTTAAATTCCTGTGCATGCTCCTGCTAAACGACTGCTAGTAGAATACAGTTGTAGCAGACCCCATTGCTAATCTCAAGCAAAGGATGTTATAGAACATTTGCATGAGCCAGTGCACGGATGATGTCTTCATTTACCACATCGGAGAGTTGTTACATTTTGTATTTTTCATGGGGGGAAATGGATGGGGATTTAACTCATTTAAGAGATTTATCCCTTTAAAGGTGCTCATTTAAACTCTGCCAAGTGCATTCACTATCTGAAGAGGCTATATACAGATTAAAGTCATTAAATTATTCATTGGAAAGAGTTATTCTTTATATCAGATACTTATTGATTCAGTTCCCTGGTGTGGTACTGACTACTTTTTACTTGATCCTTAGCTACCTTAAGCAAATAGGGTTGCTCTGTACGCTTATAATTCATCCATCTTTTCCAGGTTTTGTGTGTCTCTTTCTGTTCAAATGCAATTTGCTTTCCTCTTACCGAGGATTTCTTTTCAGCTTTGAAACTTCTGCCCCATTTTCTCAACTGTAGCAGGATGTTAATGAACTCTTCTTGGCAAGTCAGATCTAGCTACTTTGTTTTACAGTATGCAAACCAGTTGATAAAAATGAGAATCCTAACCCTCCCTACCTCACAGGAGTGTTAGGAGGACTAATAATTACTTAATCTTTGCATTAGAGAGAGTCAAGGTGGGTGAGGGAATTTCTTTTATTTGACCATTTTCTGTTGATGAAAGAGACAAGCTTTTGAGTTTACACAGAGCTCTGCTTCCGGTGTGGGGAAAGGTACTCAGTGTCTTTGTATAGCAGTTCTACAAATGTAAAATGCTTCATGTGCTTAGAAAGGGTTTAGAACACTTTGGCTACCTGTAAATAACAACAACAACAGCAGTAGTTCATCAGTAATCTCAAAAGCGCTTTACAAAGGAGGTCAATATCATTATCCCCATTTCATGGATGGGGACACAGAGCAGTGACATGACTTGCCCACACTTACCCAGTGGGTGACTCCGATACAGCTAGATTGGGTGTTTCAACTATTCAAGGCAACATTAGGAATGTATTAATCATGTGAATATGTGATTCTATTTCTCCATCTCACTTGGATATTTCTAATGTGCTCTGCTCCCTTCTAGTTCACCCACCGAGCCTCCCAAATTTTGCCTTATAAACCATAGCACCTACTTTCCCTTTTTTGAAAATGTAATAGTGACTTGGTAAAGGACTTTATATTTCCTTTTATTTATGTTTAGGACTGAACATGAAATATTTAGAAGAAAATGGGTGTGCAAGTTTGCGCGGGATTATACACAAATGTGTAGGAGACCCGGACTGGCCCAATTGTGTATAAAGGTAAATAGGAATCCTATGCAGTTCGGAGCCAAATATGACCAGCATTAAAGTGGTGTGTGTGTGTGTGTGTGTGTGTGTGTATGTATGTATACATGTGTGTTTAAGATGGCATAGTTTGTAGGTGAAGTGAAGAGGGAAGCTTGTAGAAGGGAAACCCCTTCTAACCTGCCTGAAACCAGAACATATTGGAAATATCCTAAGAGTTTTTCCATGAAAAAACTCCCAGCCAGATTTCCAGCATAAAGTGGTTAGGATGAGGGAAGCAGCTCCCCACCTTTCAGATGATTATTTGAATTAAGCCCTTTTTATGTTCACCCATCTAACACTAAATATTACCATAAGTATCTGGTAGTTAGTCCCTTTCTGCACTGTCTAGTTGTCAGCAGGTTTCTGTTTTTCTTTTGTGTCTATAGTCTGTTCACTTCAACTTTCTGTAGAATGATTTCTTCTCTTCTTTACGTATGTTTGGCGGGGGGGAGGAGGTGGGCATAGTCAGAGCAGACGGTTAATTTTTAATGGTCATTGTGCAGTGTTACAATTTTCAGGCCATGAACCCGATCATGTGACTTTCAGTGAAAGGCATGACTATCCAAGCCACTGGGATTCATTCAGGAAATTTTAAATGGAGCACATTGGAGAAATCAATTACTCAGTGCATCCCAAGTAGGTAAACTGATTAAAGGAAAGGCAGCAATTCCAATCATTTTGGAACTGCAGCTGAAAGTAATGCAATTTGTAATTGCTGGAGTCAGTGGTGCTGGCTTAATATACTGGTGTATTTGATGAGTTAATTCTTCTACACCAAGAGGTTATGATTGTAAATCCCAGAGCTGCTTGCTGGGCTGTAATTTCCAATTACAATACTGTCTGTGAATTTCTAGGTCATGGAAAAAATGCTTCTGCCATTTATGTGTATGTCCCTTCAAGGAAGTGGAAAAAGTAATGAAAGGGAGAATAGTCTGAGTACTACGTGATTGATTTAGGTCAGTACCAAACCCAGACATTGCAGGAAAATGTGCAGTGTCTCACGGGGTTTTATGGTTTAAGGGGAAAAAAACTGATTGAACATCACAAGTTTGGGAGGACCATAGGACTTGATGTATGGGATCAGACCACTGGACAACACAGTAGATGGTCCAATATCCTGTCAGGATGCTGCAAAAGAAGGTGGAAAACACCCTCCCCCACAACTATAAATCACCTTTTTATTTGTACAATGCTGTACATGGTGGGAAAATTACTTTCTTTCTCCAGCTCCTCTTTCCATCTGAGCAGGAGTGAAAAGCCCAAGGTAGCGTTCCTCTTTGCTTTCAAAAGAGGAAAATCTCTGGAGAACCTCTTGCAAATAAGGAATGGAGAAACCCAGTGGGTACCTCAGCTTCTCCAACTATACATTCAAGGCACAGTATCCCTGGAGAGGGTATTCTACCTCCTACCCTGGCTTTATGAGCCATGTACATCTCTTTGCTTTGCTATAATGAAGCACAGATATCAGCAGATAGTGGAATGGGAGGAGGAAAGGCAACAAGAGTGTACTTATCAGCATCTATCATACTGGTCTCTAGAAGCTTGGTAGCCTACTCTGCAACCCCTTATCAGTGGGGCCTCTGCAAGTAAGGACTTCAAGACTGGGCCAGTTATTGCTAAATACTGGGCTGGATCCTCAACCAGTGTACATTAATGTACCTCCATGGGCTTCTCATTTGTAGTAAGAGCATTGACAGCTGTGTGCTTCATATTAGGAAAATTATGTGAATAATATTATACTGACATATGAACAAGCAATGTTTAGCAATCTTTTTAGGCAATCTGTTAAGCAATTATTATTTAATGATTAAATAAAAGTGCTTAAATAACAACATTTATTCAAAGTGGGACATTTTCCAGTAGTTCAGTTAGTTTCCATAGATGAAACTCTTATAGTGACCTTCTTAGGCATGCATCTAACTCACATTTTCATGGAGCATTGTTACTTGTGAGATGCCACCAGTAGCCCTGCTCTGCAGCATTGCAGATTGAGATTTGATTCTGCACAGTCATGTTTCTGGTCAAAAATTTGTCACCTGGGTCTGGTTGGATTTATTTTTGAAAAATTTAAGAAGATTAGAAATCATTTTTGAAAATTTCTTGTTTTGAAAATGGAAAATGATAAAGGAAAAATATTCATTAAAACTTTGAGTTGTGAACAATGTCAAACACTTTTGAAAACCATTTTTTGTGACAAACTTCCGTCTTGAAACTAGGGCATTATTAGACCAATACTAATTCATTTTATAAATTTCAAATCGCTCTATTTCTGCTCTAGACGACAGGCTCAATCAGGGCCACCCAGAGGATTCAGGGGCCCTGGGGCAAAGCAATTTCAGGGGCCCCTTCCATAAAAAAGTTGCAATACTATAGAATACTATATTCTCGTGGGGGCCCCTGCAGGGCCCAGGGCAAATTGCCTCACTTGCCTTCCCCTCCCCCGGACGGCCCTGGGCTCAATTCTCTATTGCACCGGAGCTAAGCTAAGCTGGGGTGCAGTGCAGAGGCAGGGTTGACAGGGCGCTGATTGTATCTCCCTGAGTTTTAGTTTCCCTGCCCAAGAGCAGGTTAAAGCTAAAGGGAAGCATAGTGGATCTTTACTTTGCCATGCTCCCTATTAGCGCTCTATAGGTGAGCTGGCTGCTCTAAAATGTCTATTTTCAAGGATTCACCCCCACTCTTTTTTTTAATACTAGTGCTACTCTGAAGATCAGAACTGAACCTCCCTGGGATTCATGAGTTAGGACTATATCTACTTATAGCCCTGGTGCAGGCAGCTTAACAAATAGCATTAATCCCTCTAAATCAATATCAAACCAATGCCCGACCTATTGGTATTGCCCACTGCATACATCTGGTACAATCCTTTGGAATGGGTGGAGTAGGAAGTTTCTGACCATATATAGACTTTGGACTGGAGAGTCAGTATTCTCTAACAGGCAAATGTGAGCGCCATATCAAAAAGGAAAGATTAGAAAAAATCAAGCTTGTTACTCCATGTTTGGCAACCTAACCTGTCACCCTACTTCTTTATTCACCTTCACAGGCCAGTGATTCCCTCTGAATTATCTGCTGTACTAATTAACAGCCATTGCCACGATCATAGACTTTTTTTCTTTCCTTGTGATAACTTTGCCATGGAAGTGAGCTGCCTGATTTTAATGGTTGAGATGGACAGTAAAATACAGGTCTGTGCTGTCCATCTTTGATTCATTCACTGTTCTCATTTTGCTCGCTTCTCTGTTTTAGTTTCCCTCCCTTGGTAACTTCACAAACCCATGTGAAAATAGCCATTTTGTCAAAAAAATGTATTTCATAAGGTCAGAGTAGCAGCACAAGCCATCATGCACAGAATAGCAAGTGTTCAAATTCTGATACATCATTCTCACCACACAGAGAAAGGAGACTGGGAAATGTATGCTACCTAAACCAATAAGATCACTCCTGACACAGCGGAGCAACTGCTTTGCTGTAAGTCTCAGACAGCTTGTTTGGGTGATTTATAGATAGTTCTTTATTATCATGGCAACTGTTATCATAGTTCCTGGAGGAGGAAGTGACTAGCTGTGATGTTGCTCAGTGGAGTGGCATGGAGTATATGTACACAGCTTGTGAATCTAGCTGAGAAATCCAGTGATGGAAACTTGTCCATCACTTGGATTTGAATCTATGACCTTCACAACATGCAATGAGCTCCGTTTATGATAAAACAGTTTTTTTGAGACAGAGTTCAAAGCACATAAAAGTTTGAGCCTACATGCCAGTGTATCTAACAAAAGCAGGCAGTGGAGAATAGCTTCTTTCTTTCTTGTATAAGTAAACATCTTGTATAAAGTTCCACTGCTTTCCATTATGACAACAGAATTTTTTGTTTGTTGGTTTGACAATAAATGCTCTAAAGGGTATGATGCCCTGAAGATTGTATTTTTAAATAAAGACTCCACCGTATGATCCAACATATAAATCAGAGAATTATCTGAATAGGAAAATATTTGAATCTCATGCCATTAGTAAATGATGTCCAGAACCTCTTTGTGAACCATCTAGAAAAGTAAACCTGCAAGTGAAGTCCTATCACTGATAAATCCTTCTAAATGCTGTAGTTCGGTTCTTCTCACCTAATTTTCCCACCCCCCCAGTCTCAACATTTTTATTGCTAAAAATGTTTTCCTTGTCATTTTCTCACCCATGTCTTGGTTGGTCTTCACTCTCCTGTTTTAGAAACTGCTAATACTAAGTGCTTTGCACTGGATAAATTTGTGCAGAGTTAGACTGCGTAATCCCAAATACATTTGCTGGTTTTTTTTTTTAACATGGGGATGGAATCTATGTGCTTTCATTTGCTGGGAATGGAAAGTGCTTATGAGTAACCCAGAGATAAATTTACAAAGTGATGTTTCGGCAGCACATGCAGACACAAATCCATTTGATGCATAATAAGGGGTGGGGGCTATGATGTGTGTGGCTTCAGTTCACCACTTGCAAAAAGCACTGTTCAGTGCTGACTTGCAGGGAGGGAAAAACATCAAGTCCAGACTTTTTTTGTGAAGTCAATACTTGGGTCTATAGAATACTGTGCTTCTGCAAGTGCTATTTTTTGGATGAGATGTAAAAGTGAGGTTCTGTTCCCCTGTAATGAGTAAGATTTCCTAGGCATACTTTGCAAATAGGGTAGGGGTATTAACACTAACATCTGCCATTCTTAGCACTATTCAGGAGATCAGACTCTTGCCAATTCTGCCAGGTTTATGCCCAGGGGCACAACTTGGGGATGGCTCTGTGCCCTACAGACACTTGCTAGGCACAATCTGGACCAGTATATGGGAAAGCCCCTGTGGGTTAGCCCTGTTAATTAACCTCCTCCCAACCTCATTTATCCAACTGTATTGCATTGTTCAATTTTGTTATGTATACAATATAACATTACCACTTTGATTCTTTTTCTATAGTTGTGAACACTGAGAGCGCAAATTAGGTAATATATAATTACCGAAAAATACAAATAGAACAAGAAACAAATAGGAGGTCAGATAGTTTCAACTAGGATTTCTACTGCACAGCATTTGAACCATTCTTAGTCTTGAAGCTGGTATGTCCTTATAGGAAATGAAGCTGAATTTGCACAGTGACAGACCTAAGAGGAATCTGATCTAATACTTAGAGTGAAACCTTTGGCTATCCCTGTTTAAGTATTTGACAAACATGTCAGGCTTATGCTGTTAAATTGTGTTCACCTATGTATGGTTAAAAATTCCATCGTGTGCCTAGATTATAAGGGGAAAATGATACCCAGCCCACTCTTCACAGAAGCTCAAGTCTCCCCATGGCCGATTTCCACTGTTGAGGAGTGGGGGCAGGGCTTGGGGAGCATGCAGTGCCAGCTCAGCTGGTACACTCAGTGATCTGCTTACAGGATTGGCTTGGCAGAGGACCAACAACGGGAAAGGGTGCTCAGTGTTGCAGTGATAGGGTCTGTAAGAGGATGGCTCATACCAGAGTTCCCTCAACTGGCAGGCACCAGAATGACAGGCATATCTGCCTCAGTTTCCCTCCTTCAGCCACCTCAGAAATAGTCCAAAACATCTTCCCAAAGTGTAGATATAGCCTTTGTGGGGTTTATTTATTACACAAGTCCCCTGCACATAAATCATAACAAGAGTTCCACAACCATAGTCCAGCATTCCCCCAGCATAATCTAAACAGTACATGCAACATATAGCCCCAGTGTCCCTCACCACAACCCAGCTCCCAGTTCAGTCCTCTCCTGACCTTGTATCAGGACAGCCTCCCCAATCCTTCCAACTGTAGTGCAATCCCACTCTTCCCAGCGGAAACCCCCACAGCCTCTCTGCAGGGAGCATCCTTGCCAGGGGAGCAACCCTCACTCGCCCTGGTCTTCACACAGTTCCTATGGGTGTGGCTCTCCGGCCCTGGAGATGTCCGCAGGTAAGCTCCTCTCCCGCTCACCTGCCTTCAGCCTTATCCAGTCCTTGGCTCTAGCTTTCCAGCTCAGAGCCAGCAGGCAACTCCCTCTGCTGCTCCTCCTTTCGTCAGGGTTCTGCAGCCTTCTGGCCCTGGCTCTCTGGCTTGGGATGCCAGCCAGTAAACTCTTGCTGCTCTCTTCCCTTCAGCCTTCCCCCAGGAAACATGTTGTTTGTTTCCAAGTCCTTACCAGGTCCTTGGTAGCACCTGTCCTTCCTCACTGAACCAATCTGCTCTGACTCACTGGCACACTCCCTCTCACCAGCTCTCTCCTAGTCTTTTATAGCTCCCAAGTGCTGCCTTGCCCTCTTAATTGGCACCTGTTCTGGAACAGGAGAACAAGACCTACTTCAGTTACAGGGCCTAACACCCCATGACAGGATCTGTAAATGCCTCGATTGATTGATTGTCAATGGATCGATCACTATGCAGATCCATTGCACCTGTGGAGCCGTTTAAAGGCAACAGCTATGGCTGGGAAATCCTGGTGCTGAAGTAATGACCATGAAACATGCCCCCATGGAAAGGTTCCATCATCCCTTGCAGAACATCTTGTCAAGTCCCAGACCAGTAACTCAGCTGTGCACTTGGGAAAAGATTAAAGTTGTATCTCCTATAATCAGGAAAAAAATGGCTGGGAAACCAGGACTAGGTGAAACTGCAATGTGGTACAAATCATATTTTTAATATCAGCCTGATGTCTTCCATTAGAATTGCTGCTAGTCAGCCTCAATGTCTAAAAATAGGACACCTTCCTCCGAATACATGTAACTTGTCTGCACAATATTGAATGGAATTATGATGTGTCAGTCAGCATTTCACTATGGCTTCTAATTTCACAGTTATTTAGTGGGAAAGATTTACAAAATATTGGTTAAATTCCAGTGGAAAGCCAGGATATTTTACTGCCCCCCTGACTAGTGTAATAAATTGCAGGGGAAAGGAGCAAATACAGATAAAGCATTAATTTAGCCCTGTGTGCCAATGCCAGTGAAGAGACACCACTACTACTTTGGTTTTCACGCATTTTCCTTAGCTGTTTTGAACATTTACTCCATTCCATGCTTTCTAAGATAACGTATCACTTGTGTCAAAGAAACTCCTAGCACGTAGTGGCACCAGTCAGATAATATTTGAGCTATTGTAACTGGCTTGGCCTCACACAGTGAATTCACAGCGACATCTTTGGCTGTTTAAATTCTTTGCAACTGATCTACTGAAAATCCACAATGATGTTTGGAGAACTTTACAGTGTGTTTGATTGCAATGGCATTATATTGGGTACAGCTGCCAAGGTGAGAGGCCAGTGGCATGAAGAAAATTAATTTATGTAAATGAAAGCAATTAGGAAATTTAATCATGGGTATAATGTTTTCTTCCTTCATGCTGTATTAATGAATTAAAGTGCTACATTTATTTACAGCTCTTATTTACAAATATAATCATAGATTCATAGATTATAGGACTGGAAGGGACCTCGAGAGGTCATCGAGTCCAGTCCCCTGCCCGCATGGCAGGACCAAATACTGTCTAGACCATCCCTGATAGACATTTATCTAACCTACTCTTAAATATCTCCAGAGACGGAGATTCCACAACCTCCCTAGGCAATTTGTTCCAGTGTTTAACCACCCTGACAGTTAGGAACTTTTTCCTAATGTCCAACCTAGACCTCCCTTGCTGCAGTTTAAACCCATTGTTTCTGGTTCTATCCTTAGAGGCTAAGGTGAACAAGTTCTCTCCCTCCTCCTTATGACACCCTATTAGATACCTGAAAACTGCTATCATGTCCCCTCTCAGTCTTCTCTTTTCCAAACTAAACAAACCCAGTTCTTTCAGCCTTCCTTCATAGGTCATGTTCTCAAGACCTTTAATCATTCTTGTTGCTCTTCTTTGGACCCTTTCCAATTTCTCCACATCTTTTTTAAAATGCGGCGCCCAGAACTGGACACAATACTCCAGCTGAGGCCTAACCAGAGCAGAGTAGAGCGGAAGAAGGACTTCTCGTGTCTTGCTCACAACACACCTGTTAATGCATCCCAGAATCATGTTTGCTTTTTTTGCAACAGCATCACACTGTTGACTCATATTTAGCTTGTGGTCCACTATAACCCCTAGATCCCTTTCTGCCGTACTCCTTCCTAGACAGTCTTTTCCCATTCTGTATGTGTGAAATTGATTTTTCCTTCCTAAGTGGAGCACTTTGCATTTGTCTTTGTTAAACTTCATCCTGTTTACCTCAGCCCATTTCTCCAATTTGTCCAGATCATTTTGAATTATGACCCTGTCCTCCAAAGTAGTTGCAATCCCTCCCAGTTTGGTATCATCCGCAAACTTAATAAGCGTACTTTCTATGCCAATATCTAAGTCGTTGATGAAGATATTGAACAGAGCCGGTCCCAAAACAGACCCCTGCGGAACCCCACTCGTTACGCCTTTCCAGCAGGATTGGGAACCATTAATAACAACTCTCTGAGTACGGTTATCCAGCCAGTTATGCACCCACCTTATAGTAGCCCCATCTAATTTGTATTTGCCTAGTTTATCGATAAGAATATCATGCGAGACCGTATCAAATGCCTTACTAAAGTCTAGGTATACCACATCCACCGCTTCACCCTTATCCACAAGGCTCGTTATCCTATCAAAGAAAGCTATCAGATTGGTTTGACATGATTTGTTCTTCACAAATCCATGCTGGCTGTTCCCTATCACCTTACCACCTTCCAAGTGTTTGCAGATGATTTCCTTAATTACTTGCTCCATTATCTTCCCTGGCACAGAAGTTAAACTAACTGGTCTGTAGTTACCTGGGTTGTTTTTATTTCCCTTTTTATAGATGGGCACTATATTTGCCCTTTTCCAGTCTTCTGGAATCTCTCCTGTCTCCCATGACTTTCCAAAGATAATAGCTAGAGGCTCAGATACCTCCTCTATTAGCTCCTTGAGTATTCTAGGATGCATTTCATCAGGCCCGGGTGACTTGCAGGCATCTAACTTTTCTAAGTGATGTTTAACTTGTTCTTTTTTTATTTTATCCGCTAAACCTACCCCCTTCCCATTAGCATTCACTATGTTAGGCATTCCTTCAGACTTCTCGGTGAAGACCGAAACAAAGAAGTCATTAAGCATCTCTGCCATTTCCAAGTTTCCTGTTACTGTTTCTCCCTCTTCACTAAGCAGTGGGCCTACCCTGTCTTTGGTCTTCCTCTTGCTTCTAATGTATTGATAAAAAGTCTTCTTGTTTCCTTTTATTCCCGTAGCTAGTTTGAGCTCATTTTGTGCCTTTGCCTTTCTAATCTTGCCCCTGCATTCCTGTGTTGTTTGCCTATATTCATCCTTTGTAATCTGTCCCAGTTTCCATTTTTTATATGACTCCTTTTTATTTTTTAGATCGTGCAAGATCTCGTGGTTAAGCCAAGGTGGTCTTTTGCCACATTTTCTATCTTTCCTAACCAGCGGAATAGCTTGCTTTTGGGCCCTTAATAGCGTCCCTTTGAAAAACTGCCAACTCTCCTCAGTTGTTTTTCCCCTCAGTCTTGATTCCCATGGGACCTTACCCATCAGCTCTCTGAGCTTCCCAAAATCTGCCTTCCTGAAATCCATTGTCTCTATTTTGCTGTTCTCCCTTCTACCCTTCCTTAGAATTGCAAACTCTATGATTTCATGATCACTTTCACCCAGGCTGCCTTCTACTTTCAAATTCTCAACGAGTTCCTCCCTATTTGTTAAAATCAAGTCTAGAACAGCTTCCCCCCTAGTAGCTTTTTCAACCTTCTGAAATAAAAAGTTGTCTCCAATGCAGTCCAAGAATTTGTTGGATAGTCTGTGCCCGGTTGTGTTATTTTCCCAACATATATCCGGATAGTTGAAGTCCCCCATCACCACCAAATCTTGGGCTTTGGATGATTTTGTTAGTTGCTTGAAAAAAGCCTCATCCACCTCTTCCACCTGGTTAGGTGGCCTGTAGTAGACTCCTAGCATGACATCTCCCTTGTTTTTTACCCCTTTTAGCCTAACCCAGAGACTCTCAACACTTCCGTCTCCTAAGTCCTACAGCTCAAGTTTAAAAGTTGTTGTAGTCCAAACATGAAGTGGAATGCTGTGACTCTTTTTTTTTTTTTTTTTTTTCCTTTTTTAAATAGTGGAGAAGAATTCCCACACACGGTCGCTTGTAGCATTTAAAGCAATTCATCTGAAAAACCATACCATCACTAAAATTAAAAAGGAATGAGACTTGCCTTGTTTGTTATATCAAGCAAATATTTAAGCATTATACAGAGAAGGTGAACCACATAGGGCCTGGTTATCATTCCATTAAGACCCTTTTACACCAGTCTAGTAGTATATATTTATGGCCACTGTAAGACCCCTGTATATTGCCAGAGTGGTATAAAGGGGCCTTGGTATAAACGAGAATCAGACTCATAGGCTGGACATTTTCCTCCGTCCTTTTGTTTCTGAAGGGAAGAGAGAGGCAGAAAGACCTCTATATGTCAGTTGCTCTAGTCACATTAGAAATACACTATTGATTTTCAGGGGTACTGAGCACTTTCATCTCTGTGGTCCCATTGACTTCAGCTGGATTGTGGGTACTCAGCATTGCTGAAAACCAGTCCCTATTTGCTTTTATCACTTCAAAGGGAAACAGTGTTAAGGCAGTTCAAAATTGAATTTACACTTAAAAAAACTGCATTTCTTAAACTGCCTGATCCTGAGAAAAAAAATCCATCAGGCCCTCCAAACAGAGGACTCTGACTTTAAAATCCCACTTTATCAAAAGATCCAGGTAGAAATCTTGCAAATCAGACCAGGCTAATACAAATCATATTGCAAATGCCATTTGTATTCATTTCATGCTTTGAGTTAAAAAATATTGCATTGACGCTGGATGAATGGCAATAGTGATGGAATTGCTGCTGGAGCTGAGGAGTTGGAATTTGTCAGCACTAAGACAATCCTCATAAAAGAGGGATGCTCTGGAACTACTTGTGCTGGTTTTCTACTTATTGGTGGTAGTTCCATCAAGATTCCTACCTAGGATGGGGAAAATTTGCTACTTGAACTAGCTTCTAATATTTAGCTTTGTTCTCGGTTAAAATGAATTAAGAGGCATTGACTTCAATTCTTATCAGTATTCCTCTGGGACACCCTCAGCTGTATATCTCTCTTTTTTTTTAACAAATGATTGATCTAGACCTGAGAATTGAAGGAACCATTGAAAATGCAAAAGCAAACAAAACAGAGATAGAAGGATTGATTGTGCTCTGCTGCAGCGATTTTATGCAAGTGTTTTGTTCCTTACGAGATTTATAGCTTTTTGAATTGAGAAAAGGTTTATGTAGGCTCAAATCATTGAAACCTTTATTTACTTTCAATTTAGGGATGTGCTGAACTGTTCAGTGAAAAGTTCTGGAATGGGAAAACTTGGTGCATTTGCATATTGGGCTTGTTGTGCCTGACAGTTGGCTACCTTGTTCTTTAAGTGGACTTATACAGTTAATGGTCCCTCCTATCTCATAGCTCTGTGATGTGTTGAGATGGGGTTTAGAGCCCCACACTGTTGAACAGAGTGTTAAAGAGCAGCTCTGAGCCAAGAAGGCCCCACCCAGCCGCACCTGCTGGGCATGCTCATCTTGGGCAGAAGGCTCAAAAGAAAGGAGCTCAGTTCATTCGGAGCAGACAGAGCAGAGGAGTGGTTGTGCGCTGTGAGCTCCTTCAGAGAAGCCGCCAGGGTTCTACACACCCAAAAGCAGGTCTTCCTGCCAAACCAACACAGGCTTTGTGCTCCATGGAGGCAGGGAATGATATGCCATGGCTGATTAAAGGAAGACCCTCTAAATTGCAATCAGAGAGAACTTCACGGGGGTTCCAGAAACTGACCAGTGGAGTGGATGGAGGAACCAAAGGCTGGGTAGGAAGTAGCACAGGGAACAGGATGTAAGGGTGCCTGTTTGTAACATATTTCAACTGTTACTCACAGGACCCTGAGTTGGAACCCAGTGGAGTAGGGAGGACCTGGGTTCCCCTACCCCCAGCTGTTGATTCTCACCCCTGTGCTACAGGAGCCTACCTCTTGCCACTGGGCAACATGGCCGGGTTTGGACCACCACCCCCGATGCATGTGTACTGCTGCACTTCACTCTTATGATCTGCTGCCACCAGCTATGCCATCTGAACTCAGTCAGCTCCTTGCCAACAGATATTTTTAGCTGGAACTTCCAGAACCTGGGTTGAAATATACAGTCTCCAAATACCTAGGGAGACCGCACACTGCAGCAGCATTTCTGCACCCTTCTAAATGGGTGCCAGCATGTGCAGAAGAGGTAAGCCATCCCTCTGCCTAGTACCTCTGGCGTATCTAGCATGGTGGTGCTAAGACTCGCATCCACTTTGCACTGAGGGGTGAAAGCACAAAGAGTCTGAATACCTTTTGTGCAAGGACACAAGGATTGGGAAATGCTGCCTGTGTCTTATTGTCTTTTCCCTGTACAAGAGCATCTAGAATTTGGCCCTTAGTCACATACAGTGAAAAGAGCATGATGTGACTAGGACTAGCCAAGCAAAATAGAAGATTAGGCAAAGACTAGAGATGAAATCATGGCCCCATTGATGGGAGTTTTGCCATTGAGTTCAGGGGAGTCAGGGTTTCATCCTTGCTCTGTGATTTTTCAAAGGAGCCAATAGGAGTTGAGCATGTAAATCCCTTAGTTTCCTTTGGAAATCCTAGCTTACCTGTTCTGTAGTCCACTGTTAAAGTTTGCAGGCTATGTTATACTTGCTTGGCCAGCACAGATGTATTTGGCTGTGGATTTGAGTTTTTCTTACAAAGTTGAGGAAAATCTAAGCTTGCAGAAACCAAACCAGAATGAGGGTGCTAAACTAATCCTTCATCCTTTAGAAACTCACAACATCTGAAATGGAAGTGGGACCAGGCTGGGGACACTTCAACAAGCCTCCCTCTACCTGTCTGAGGCCACTTAGCCCAGAATAAAAGTATTTTGATGACTGTTATTTCAGTCACATTTAATTTTTAATCTAGAATTAAAATAATCTTTTAAATCAGGCTAGACAATGTACAAATTTGCTCACTGACTTGGTTGCTGTCCCTATTCACTGACACTCCCACAGGCTCAACTCTGAGGACACTCCAGTTGGTTTGTTATTTTCACACTAGCACATGGCTAATTACTTTGAGATTAGCAGCATGCATGGGCTTCTGGTGATAGGTGTCATGGCTACACTGGGATATTGCTGTGGGCATTAATATCAAGGAGCCAGGGCAATGCTCCACCAAGTTTACCGAGCCTGAATAAAACACTGCTTAACATTCTTAAACATTTGTTGACACTTCCTCTTTTTTCAGAGTAAAATTAATCTGAAAGTCAGCTGTGTGCTTAAGAACAATGGCCCCAGCCATGTAGTTCTTACTTAGATCCTTGTCCTGGATGGACCCTTATTAAAGTCATAAGCCTGACAGCATGAGACCAAAACTGTCAATGTGATTTCAGTGGGAGTCTGTCCAGAGTAAGGACTAGAGCTGAGTGAATCCTCTCTAAAACGTTCCTTTGAAAAAATATGCAAATCACTTTGACAAGACTTCATTAATACTTCTTGAAATAATGCTAGCTTCCCTTTGTAATGCTCCTACCCCTGTCAGAATGGTTACAGGAATGCATGTAAGAAAGCAGAGTGAAGGACCGCATGTGTATGTAACCCTGGCACAGGGCTTAGAAACCACACAGACATGGACCCTTTGTGTTTCTCATCTGCAATCCCCTGATTTGTGTTCAGTTCATTTGCCAGTGCCCACTTTGTATCCCACCATGTAGAGGGAAGAGTATGGTAGCTGTTCAGGGGCAACTAATGCCTAGATGTTGTGGCCATGGGCAACTGGCATAGGTTAGAATAGTTTTGATGCTGTTTTAATTTACACGGAGGACTGGCCAGCCCCAGAACTGAGGAGCTCCAAGGTAGTTTAAACCCACCCTTCGTTCTACCCCTTTCTTCTGAGCTGAACTTGAGCCCTTCTCATCCACAGATTAGGATCTGAGCCTTTATTTTTTCCCCGGAGAGATCATCCCCTCCTACTAACTCTCCTTCTCTCCCTTCATCCACTTCCTTTCATTTTCTGTACATTTAATAAATGTGACTATTTTAGTAGCGATGATGTTAATAAAATTTAGACTTTCTATAATTCATCTGGAATGAGAAAATCAATTTTGCAGGCAATCTGTAAATCAGACCCGATAATGAGAAATCCTTTTTTTAATAGCCTGAATATAACAGTTTCTGTCTCTTGCTGTGTGACTTGTCCGTATTCAGAACCAGAAGACAAGAAGGTTCTGCTGCAAACCAAGTTCATCTCCTTCCTGATTATTTTTGTTGCTATAGAGTAACTGTATTGAAAAATATCTGTCAAATAGGCAGATTATGATCTCTGCAATAAGCCATCTGATGTCAAGGAAGTCAAGGAACTGTTTTCTTCCCATCTTTCGTATTATCTGTTCAATTTTCCAAGGAAAGACTGTGAGCCAACTGGTTATGTTCCATTGGTGGCATAAGTAGAAGATACCAACTTCTTGTGACTAACCTGACATAATTCTACACTAATATGGGTACTATGCTCCCCAAAGTGTCTCAAAGTGGGGGAGGGTTTGGGGCAGCCAACAGCCCTTTGCTGAATTCTCCCTCTATCTTAAGTCCATGGAACAACCCTGAACAAATTATTGCAAGACTCTGAGTGCTAGAAACTGGAACTGGATGGCCAGGGATGGATCACTGGATAAAGTGTTCTGTTCTGTTCACACCCTCTGAAGCATCTAGCTCTGGCCACTGTTGGAAGTGGATACTGAGCTTGATGGACCATTGCTCTGACCCAGTATGGCCATTCTTATGTTCCACTGTAATTTTGATGATCTCCCTTTCCCTGCAACCCTGAGAAGGGTTCTGAGGGCAGTTTCCTGCAGGTAACTTTGGCAGAACAGCTCTGTGGATTGTAGGGAGCTAAATGGGGATGAGGCTTGGCAACAGCAGAGAGACAAGGGACCTTTGCATGGTTACCTCTTGATCTGTAGGCTTAGAGGAAGAAATGCTGGCCTGTTCTGTGGGGAGGAGGGTCAAACTCTGCTCTGTAAGGAGAACAACTTCTGGTAAACTGAACTGAAACTTGGAGTTGCTACTTCACTGCACAGAAATAGGGTTAATATGGCTTAACATTTCAGAGGGAGATTGGGAGACAGAGAGAGGTTTATATTTAGCATGGAACAAACTAGGTTTGATACATACTAAGGAAATGATTACACAGATACAGGGAAGATAAAGATGGGCAATTAAAACAGCTGCATGAACAAAGATGAAAAAATTAACTTTGAGGTTGAAAGGTTTTTTTTTTCTGTGCTCCCATAATTATTTCACATGTGTATATAAAACATGTGACCCATCCTTTAAATGTGCTAAATGTAAATGCAGAAACAATATACATTGACAAGTGTGGTAAAGAAGATCTAGTCTCATTTATATGCAGCTTAAGAGAAGTCCTTTCAGTGTACTTGAACTGGGGGCCAGGTGAACTGAGTGAAGTTTGGTATAAAAGCATTTTAGAATTTTAGTTTTTAAAAGGAGCAAAAAGGCTGCAGTGCAATGATCAATTGTTCTGTCTGCAATACACATAGCATATGGATATGTATTGTAAGTAAATGCTTCCAATAATTACTGATACTGATAGTGTATGTCCTGAACTGGAAAGTTCAAAAATAAATCTTGCCAGGCTCGTCCAGCATTTGAGAGGGGTTTGGAGTGGGTATTCTTGTTTGAGCTTCTCTGTACAATAATTTATAATCAATAGAAAAATCTTGAAGTCCTTACTCAGTCCTGACTTTTAGGCCAATAATATTGCGGTCTGGACAATATTAACCAATTAGAGTACTTATGTAAATGAGGGTATCTGGACTGACTATGGAGAGTTCCAAGAAGTCTACTATTTAAGGGGTAACAATATTTGTCCCTAAACTTCTAACTTCATCCCCTTTCCAGTGTTTCAAAGAGCATAGAAACACATAGCTGCTAGTATTGTTTATCAAAATTTATTCTGGGATCAGTAGATCTTGTTGTTTGCCCCACCGGAGGTCAGTGTGGGTCAGGTTATCACAGGTATATAGGTACCTCAAGCTTCAGATAGGCACCTAGTAGGATTTTCAAAAGGGCTTAGGGTGCTTACCTCCCGATGGGAGTTAGGTGTTTCGGCCCTTTTGAAAATCTCACTAGGCATCTAAATACTTTTTTTTTTTAAAGTCTGACTATATGTGCTTATTAGAAGCATTGATCAGATGGGTAAAATAAGGCAAAGATATTAAAGGAATTGCAGAAGGTCACAGTAAATCAGGAGCAAAGCAAGATATCAAATTTAGGATACTGCCTTCCCATCCCCTGCTCTAACCTCTAGAGATCACTGCTGATATTTTTGTGATAGATATAATTGCACTTTACAAGGAGAGTGATATTCTTATGGAAAGAAACCATGTGGCTTAAAAAATGGCAAAGCTTTTCATTTAAGACAAGAAGAATTTATCATGTCTACTAAATTAACTAGTAAAATAAATATACTTTAATTTTGCCTTTCAAAGTGTCACTGCTATTACTCAGCTACCTTAACGATGGTGGAGTTTCATGCCTTGGATGCACATTAATGCAATAATACCCTTTTTTAATCTTGCAAGGTAGTATTTTCGTTTGGCTTGTATATTTTTGTTCAGTACTGAACATAGCAATCATACTAAATGCATAAAGGAATAAAACTGACAGCAGATATTTTAACTGAAATATCATTAAAACCAGATTAAATTAAGTTTCTCTTGTTCACTGTCAATCAGTTTTTCCTTGTTGTTACAGTTAAAGTAAAAAGTTCAAACTCTGTAAATGAATTTACCAGTAAAAGCAACAGAATAACTGAAAAGAGAAAAAAAATATCTCTGGCAACTGGGTCTACAGAAGAATTTTTAATTGTAAGAGAGTGGCAAATATTAGCAATAAAAACTTCCAACAGGTTTTGACTCTTTTACACACATTTTTACTCCCACAATCTTGTCTGTTTCATGAACCATTCAGAATGGAAGATTCTATCTTCCCCCACCCCCATGAAAAAACTTGAAACTGCTTCTTTACCATTTAAATACTTTGTGCTTTTATGACACCTTCCATCCAAGTATTTCAGGGCTTTTGCAAATGTCAGTGAAATAAACCTTACTACAAGCTTGTGAATTTTATAACCTCATTTCACAGCTGGGGAAACTGAGGAGCAGAACAGTTCACTGACTTATGCTGGGTTACACAGATCTGAGTCCGAGTGAGGACTAGAACCCGGATTCCTTGACTCCCAATCGTATGCGTTAGCCATCTGGAATGCTTGACCTTACTCAGTCCCTCAATATTTCCTAACAATAAAAAAGAGAGTTTACCTTTTATAGTTTTTTACAGATTACTTTAAAGAAGGGATTGACACTAACACTGACTTCCCTCTATATCACTCCTTTCCCTTTTGTCATTCATTACTGTTGGTAACTGTGCTATTCCCTTCGTTGCCAAGACTTGGAACCTTGGTGTCATGTATGACCACCCTCTCCCCCCCAATCCATGCACAGCATTCAGACACACTCCAAATTCTGATTTTTACTCCCTATACCAGGGATCGGCAATCTTTGGCACATGGTCCGTCAGAGAAATTTGCTGACAGGCCGGGATGGTTTGTTTACCTGCAGTGTCTGCAGGTTTGGCTGATCGCAGCTCCCACTGGCTGCAGGAAGTGGCGCGGGCCGAGGGATGTACTGGCTGACGTTTCTTACAGCCCCCATTGGCCTGGAATGGCGAACCGCTGTCAGTGGGAACCTGCGGACACTGCAGGTAAACAAACCGTCCTGTCCCGTCAGCAGATTTTCCTGACTGGCTGCGTGCCAAATATTGCCAATCCCTGTCCTACACTACAGCTAAAATCTGTCCTTTCCTGTCTGTCTCAATGACTAATATTCTCCTCTGTGCCTTATTGCTTTTTGACAACTATAACTGCAGCCCACTTTCTTACTTCCCCCACCTCTCCCATCTCAAGTCTGCCGGATGCCCCAGCTAAAACTGGTCTTACCATACTCTTCTGCCATCTTGGAATTCCTTCACTGGCTTTCAGATTTTTCGCCCCTAATCCTGAGCTATCAGGCCCTGTCCAGCTGTGCCTTGCCTGTATCTCAGTCCTCATTTTCTTGTATGTCCCCTGCTCAATCCTCTCATCTTTTTGCTTCCTTTGTCACCTCCACCCTTTCCATGCTATCACTCATGTTGCTGCACATGTTTGCTGCAGCCCCTGTCAGAATCAGAGACCTCTTTCAAAATCAGTCCTTGAAACTCACTTCTGTCTAGATGTCCATTGCTAACAATTGACTCACATCCACATACCTTAATGATTTACTCAATTACCCACACAGAATGGTATTTACTCACAAAAGTAGTGCCATTCTACAAATCTCCTAAATAAGTGTTAACTCAGCTTGGGTGAAGTGGCAGAATCAGGTCTGTAGATTACAAACTCCTGAGGGAACCCTCTATAAACTGTATTTTGTAAAGTGCTATGCACAGCTATAGAACTAAATAATCTTTCCAGATGGGGCATACCATTACTTCGAGGAGGTGCCTTTATTCCCTCATCTGTAAAATAGGGATAATGATACTGACCTTCTTTGTAAAATGGTTTGAGATCTACTAATGCAAAGTGCTACAAAAGAGCTAAGTATTATTGTTTCTCTATAGTCTAAACTAGAGAACTGGCATGGCATTAACTCATTCTTCCAAAAGAGCAATAAACTCTGACCTTCCTAGCAGAAATGTTCAATGGTCTCTTTCACAGACTGACAACTGAAAATAACAATAATATTAATAATAATGATGAAATAATAAAAACAATAAAAATAAATGCAAAATAAATTGTTGCTAACAAGTGGCACTGGTTGAAAAATGGTAAGTATTTTTATTGAAAATTTTGTTTCATTTGAAAATTTTTACTGAATTTTCCAACTTTTTCAACTAGATGAAGCAAATTTAAAATTCATTACAGTTTTTGTCTCCATCTGTTCTTTGCATTTTCTACCCCTCCCATCTTTAGTGTGACAAAATGGGAGAGAAAAAAGGTGGGGGGATACAGAAAAATTAAATTATATATTTTTATTTAAAAAAATCAAAACTAAACTAAATGTCTGATTTGAAAATAAACAAAATGAAAATTTTCATTTCATTAAATGTGTCAGAAAATGGCTTCCTTTTTGTCTATTTTTTTATGAATAAATTTTTCAGAGTCATGTTGATATATTTCTTAATTTAAGACTAAACACACCAAAATGTCATGCTTCTACAATGTCATTCTTCAGCTCACCTAGAGATGGATCAAGCTTGATTGAACCTGAGTCATCTTTCCTGTTAACCCATACCCAATTCACTTTTCAAAATAAACTATTTTTAATTGCATGTTTTGGTACAGTGGCTATTGGAGTCCTTCATTAGATTAACGTTGCATTTTGATAGGCTGTAATTTGACAGTACAGGACTGTTAAAACATACAGGATGGCAAATGTAATACAGGAGTGCAATAGTAACTTTATATCCTACATTGAGCTGAAAGAGGCCAGAAATTTAGTTTGATCACTTTTTTCTTTTGTCAGAAATAACAGCACTGCAGTGGTAAGTGGTTTCAGATTGCATTAAGAATTGATTTCAAGGAGAGACACTAAGGAAGTGAGGTTTTGCAAACAAATTACTAGAAATGTCCTAAAAATGCAGTTATGTTTCACATACTTTTATTGGCCTAATTTAATAAAATTAGAGGAGTAGCTTTCCGGCCACAGGATTCACTTCTTCAGGTCAATACCTTGGCAAATACAGGGGATATCCTGATAAATAGAGGCAGGTGCTCTTATAAAGCTGTTTTAGGCAGATACAGCTCTTCAACTTCAATGCTGTACAATTCCATTTCAGTTTTTCATTATAGTTATTCTTTGAGGTGAATGGGTCAGAAGTTTCAATCCTTTGGTTTGGATCAGGTTCAGGTCAGTGAAAACTTTCCATGACCTGACCCAGCCATGAACCAAAGATAGGCCCAATAGTTTTCCTTGTGATGGTAACTGGATTCCTAGTGATGTTTATCTACTGGTGACACAGTTTGACTTTCTAGATAACAGCTGAAGTTGTGGGGTGCTCATGATCACAAGACTTCAATTAGCTACAAAAAGAGAGGAATGTGGATATTTTGGGGGAAGTTGATAAAGTTGCTAGTGACATTGTCATTTGCTTTTAGATTCACATTAATGGGTTTGGGAATATATAATTTTAACAGTGTTGCTGAGGTTTTATCACTACTTGGTCTATTTTTTTTAAATGTTTTTATTTTCACAACTAATTGTAGATTCCCAAAGTAAAAACTAACCAGCTGGGATTGCAGTACCGTATGGCTTTTTGGTTTCATTGATTAGTTTCACCTTATTACTTATAATTTTTTAAGAAAAAAGGAAAGTTCCTCTGGGGGCATGGGTCAGATAATTGAGATCCAGTTTGCCCAATGTACATAGCAGAGGGGCATTGCTGGCATATGATGGCATATATAACATTAGTGGACGTGCAGGTGAATGAGCCGGTGATGTTGTAGCTGATCTGGTTAGGTCAGTGACTGGACAGTCACTACGCAAGAGGATAAATGGACACAAGTCAGATATCAGGAATGGCAATATACAAAAACCTGTAGGAGAACACTTCAACCTCCCTGGCCACACAATAGCAGATGTAAAGGTTGCCATCTTACAGCAAAAAAACTTCAGGACCAGACTCCAAAGAGAAACTGCTGAGCTCCAGTTCATTTGCAAATTTGACACCATCAGATCAGGATTAAACAAAGACTGTGAATGGCTATCCAACTACAGAAACAGTTTCTCCTCCCTTGGTGTTCACACCTCAACTGCTAGCAGAGCAACTCACCCTCCCTGATTGAACTAACCTCGTTATCTCCACACTGATATATACCTGCCTCTAGAGATTTCCATTACTTGCATCTGAAGAAGTGAGGTTCTTACCCACGAAAGCTTATGCTCCCAATACTTCTGTTAGTCTCAAAGGTGCCACAGGACCCTCTGTTGCTTTTTACAGATTCAGACTAACACGGCTACCCCTCTGATGGTGGCAAATGATGATTTTTAAAGGGCAACCAGTTGTGAGCAGCTCTGTCTAGTGCAGCCAGTTAATCCAGACCCACTAATAAAACTTCCCATACTCCCCTACATGGGAATAACATGTATAGGGGGGTGGCAGCTCCAGGATTTTCAGCTTGCACAATTTCACTTGAATTCTTCCATGTGGGGGAGGGGCTGGATTTCCCCCTTCCCCAGCCCCTGGAAAAAGCTGGGAATTTCACTCTGCAAACATGTGCATCTGGTTGGAGGGACCCTGCAGAAGCGCCATGCCCCACATGCCGCCAGACTGCTCCCTCCAAGCCTTGTCCCAGGACAAAGATGACTCCTAGAGGAACAATGGTGGCAGAGCCTCTCCTGACATGAGGCTCACCCAGTGCCCCACCCCTTAGATCCCAACAATGGAAGGAGAAGCAGAACAAGTCACTGTAGACTCTGTACTTGCTCCATCTTCCCTTGGGGGCTTAAGGAGTATAGAATGTGGCGCAGAGCTGCCTCCATCATTCCTAACCCTTATTCTCAACTCTGAGAGCCCCAAAGAAGGAGCTCATGCAAGGGTGAGGGTAAAATACAACACTGAGTCTCCCTGTGCTTAGAGAAGTGGAGGTTGGACACAGCATAAAGGAGTAGACGTTTCATTTCCTAATAAGATTATTTGACTGTGCCCTGAAGGCCAAAGATTGATAACCCTTATCATGGTTAACCTAGCTTGTAACCTCTTTTCCTTTAAATTCATCCAGATCACACATTAATAATAAGACCTCTAAGATAAATACAGATGGATGTTTTATTAAGATAAATAAGATGGATGTTTCAGGACATATTACTCCAGAGCAAGTTTCATTTTGGAATGTAGCATAGCTCAGATGTGTTGTTTCAAATGGATACTAGACCCCAATTATAGTCTGTGCATTTGAGTGAGTGTTAAACTAGGCAGTAATGCACTTGATGTGATGAAAGGAAGAGATGATGGCTATAAAGGGACATGAATAAACACCTTTATAACATGCATTATTTAATTGGCATGGGAAGCAATACATGCAAAGGAATAGGGGTGTGTGGGGGTGTGTGTGTGTTTATGAGAGAGAGAGAGAGAGAAATCGCCCCTCCTTTCTCAAATTGTCTGGCTAGCCCTGCCAATAGATTCTATTCTAACTAATAAACTAAAATCAGAACTACTAAATTTCTAATCCTATTGCGGGTCATTCATTTGAGCAACGCTCCTTTCAGGAATGAGTAATTTAAAAGAATAGCTCAGTGTAAAGATTTGAAGTGCATCTATGAATTACTAGTACATATCTTATTTCTCATTTCTGAACAGGCAAAAGCATAATACATACCAGTGTCCCTGGGCCAATCTTTCATTTGGTTTTGAAATTGTTGATACCCTTGTATCTGTTCCAGTGCCTCCATCGACTCAGCATTCAAATGCTGTATTTGTGTGGTTTCTGTTAACTTGCACTGCCAGCTTGACCAATAACATTCATAGATTTTTAAGGCCAGAAGGGACCATTTAGATTATCTAGTCCGACCTTGTGTCTATCACAAGCCATTAAATTTCACCCACTTATCCCTATATTGAGCCCAGTAATTTGTATTTGCCTAAAGCATATCTTTCAGAAAGGTATCCAGACTGGATATGAAGACACCAAGAGTTGGAGAATCCAACACTTCTTTGGTAATTTGTTCCAGTGGTTAATCACCTCGCTGTTCAAAATGTGTGCCACCTTTCTAATTTGAATTTGGCTGGTTTCAGTTTCCAACCATTGGTTCTTGTGATGCCTTTCTACACTAGATTAAAGCGCCCATTAGAAGCTGGTATTTACCTCCTGTAAAAGTGCTTATATACTGTAATCAAGACACTTCTCAAACGTCTTTTTGATAAACTAAACAGATTGAGCTCTTTTCACTTTTTTTCACTGTATGGTCTTTTCTCCAGCCCTTGAATGATGTGTGTGTGTGTGTGTGTGTGTGTGTGTGTGTTGGGGTTGTACACTCTCCGGTTATTCAACATCCTTTTAAAAATGTGGACATCAGAACCGTACATACACAGTATTCCAGTAAAAAACACTTCCTTGTTCACTACTCCCTGTTTATACATCCAAGGATCACACTAGCACTTTTTACCACAGCATAGCACAGGTAAATTGGTCTCTTTTTGCAAGTTGTACATAGTAATGTAAATAGGAAGTTTCTTTATTCTGAAAAGCACCGGGAAGCAATGAAGCCTATAAGCACTAACTACTCTCTTGCTATCATTTCACAGGAAACCTTGAAATTACTTTATTTTTTGCAAATATAATGTTAATCTGCCAAGATGACATGTACTTGCAATCAAATTCATGTATCATACACCCAAACCAGCAAGTAAAGATGTTTATATGTACAGAATTAGCAGAATTTTGCAGACAGGAATTTCCCAGTTAGATTTAATTTACTGCCGTTTGAAGCTTCTGAGACTGATGTTTTACAAGACACTTTCTCTTGAAAAACAATTACTAATCTGTGTCTGCTGTGAATAGCAAGAATGTCAGAAAATGATGCAATCTAGCCTCTTTTTGAAATGTTTAAAGACCTTTTCCTAAATTAGATACAATGCAAGTTGGGGCAGGTTGTCAGGTGCTGTAAATTGGTGCAGCTCTGTAGACTACACTGGAACTATGCCAATTTGCATGAGCTAAGGACATAGCTCATATATTGAAGTGATACAGAGGATTCATATTTCCTCTCTTGCCTTGGCTGTTTAAATTCCCTGATCTTATTTTCTAAAAAGAATGAGATTTAATTCATAATGATTCCTGTTCCAGGCACAAACTGAAATTACATCGGTGAGCGATCTGCCAGCAACACTCCAGCGGAATCACCCAGTGAATTGTTACTCGGTGTAATTGTAAACCACAGTGACCTGTGAGTCTACAGTACAGTGTTGCACCGGAAATGTGCTCATTGTTTAGCTTTACATTTGATTGATAGGCCCACCCAGCTTGCTTGACCAAATTCATGGCCATCTGATTCAGCTCATCTTCAAGCTGTAAAAACTGTCCCATGTCTAGATCTCTGTATGGCAACTTGAACCACATAGACAGTATTGCTCCACTAAAAGAGGAAAAGGGTTTGTGGCCTTCCTTTTAATCTCATAAGCTATTTACTGCAAAGAAACAATGGCTAGAAAAATAAAAAATTAAATACCCCATTGTAGCCATTATCCAATATCGTTTCCATGTGCAAGGCATTCATGTATATCACATAGCTGCTGTGGCACACTGCATGCATATGGCCTGTCAGAAAATTTATTATAGTAGGAAATTACAAAGGGAATTTATGTTAGTTTTATTTTGTTGAAGTCCAGGTCTAGCAGTGAAGGGATTTATTTATTTTTTATTCTTTACATTTTTATTTTTTTTTAGTAGGGTTGGAAGCCCCGAGACCCTGTAGACCAAAGCCATTAAAAATTTATTTTCTTCAGCTGTTTGCATTGACCTAAAACCTTTGCATACTGAGTGAGCAGATTTGGCAGACTTCTTTCCCCCTGAAATATGCTCAGCTTGTCCTGAACCCACACCACTCATAAAGCTCAAATGTGAGACCCTAAGAGGTAAGATTAAGGGAAAAGAATAGTTACTGTCTTATTGGTTACCCTCCACGACCAATAAACAAGTAGGAATTCATAAACAACTGGAGTCAGTTCCACACTGGGTGAGAGTGAAATGAAATGACACTGTATTTGCATAGTTTGAGTGACTTAGTTTCAAAGACATCCTGTCTTCAGAGAAGACAGAATATTTAAATATTTCTGAACTAAATTAATCAGTCTAGGAGTCTGACCCACTGAAGTGAGAGAATTAGTTAAGGCTGCTACTTAGTCTTTAATTTGTCTCATTTTGCCCACTGTAGGAGTTTTAAAAGAATAACCGGTGTTATATCATAGCCAATCATGCTACAACTGAACCATTATGGGTGGTTGCAGTCTTCAAAATTACCAGGCAAAGGAGTAGATACTTCAAATTATTGTAACATTATTGTTTGAGTTCAATTACCTGGGCAATTCTTATTAAGACTTGCACAGGGCATGTTAATGGATTAGAGCTTGATCCAAAACCCACTGAAGTCAATGGAAAAATTCCCCTTGACTCAACTGGGCTCTGGATTAGGCCCTTGATGTCTGTAGAAACAAAGCGAAATAAAAAATACAAAATATTTTTCCTTTTTTTGGGTAGTGCAATAGCATTGGCAATGAGATTCTGGGCCAGTATGTGGCCATTTGGTTGTAGAGTGAGCAGAACGTGAACGCTGAGATTTTTGAAAGCTCAAAGGAAGAATTACATACCCAATTCACATTGATTATAATAATGATTGAGCATTCAAATTCCTTGGACAGCTATGAAAATCTCAGTCTAAAAATAATGGCTGGCGTTGTGGCTAACAAACTAGGCAGTGAACTGGGGACCTCCAGAGCTAAAAGCATGAGCTACTACAGCTCTCGAGCTGCGGCTGTAACAGACTAATATCCTCTATGAATTGGGCACAGAGAGGAATACAGAAAACACATTGATCAGTAGGTTACATAAACTCACGAGTTTGGACACTGTATTTCGCCTTTGACTGTGTAAAGCACGCCTACCTGCAGAGACTCTATCCTAGAAAACAAAGAAAAATAATTGGAGTGTGACCCCTTTAATGAAAGCCCCACCTTAGTGATCCACAGGTGCTATGGAGAATTAGTCCAGATTTGAACTTGATTAAATTTTCAGTAATAAAATTGCATTTTGTAGGTCGCTATTATAATTATTTTCTGCAACTCCCACTGCTAATAAAACTTTACTTTATTTATCCTAAATTTTAATGCTGTCCAGGTGGTTTCAATGAATGCTCATGTGTTAATGAGTCCTTGAACATAAGAGGTTGTTTCTGTGTTTTGTAAGTTACCTAAAGTTGAGCTATGAAGCTTTTTTAAAAGGGGGATGGGAGGAATACCTGTTTAAAATCCCAATTTAGTAGCAGCAAATGTGAAGGTATCTGAATAGTATGCAAATACATTTCATTCTTTGAGGTGTTTTCACTTCTCATTGTTTTGTGGTGTGATTGGCCACCCAAGGCATGTTTCTGCTCCCTTACTGGCTAACTGAAAGTATAAAACATCAAATAAGAAATAAGTGGCAAATAGTGAAATATTAATAAATACTCTTGGTCATGCATGATTGTACTTGTTTGCATGTAAGTGTGGGTATTTGTATGAAAAATATTTCCCCAAATATTTGTGTGAACAAAATATAATCCATGCAAAAAAGAATGAATTGTGAAGTATAAACATGGCCAAACTGAACAGCATTTTATATGCACTAAGTATTTATATATGGGTTTTTGTTTGTTTTCAGATTTCTTTTGGGGAGAGAGGAGTTGGGATTCAATCAGCTCCTGTCTGTGTTCTTGCAGTTTAATTTTTATTTCATTGTATGATTCTCCTTTTCCCCTGTAATCCCTTTAATTAAGACAATTTAAATTGGAATTGCTTTTGAGGCTTGGTGAAGACTCCCAAGCAAATGAAATTGGCTTTTGGCCTTCTGGAAAAAGAAATAGCACACAAATGAATGGCTTGAACATTTTGTTATTGTGTGAGAACTGAAGAAGGGCTGTGGAGATGCCGGTTAAGGTCAGGGTCAACTTGAGGAGAGCTTAAAGAAATGCAACCTCTGTATTCCATAAGGCTGCAAACTCTCCCACTGGAGAGAAGCATATGTGGAAAATCCTCTAGTTTTTCAGTGGAATTTTTCACCTTCTGTGGGTTACTACTTTGGAAGGGTGATGGCTCGGTCTAGTTTATTTTAGCAACGCCTAATCCTCTGTCATTCTTCTAAAGCCAAAGTCCCAATGAAGTTGATTAATAACAAATGTTAAATTTAATTAACATTTTACAACTCTAATTTCACCAACTGCCAAATACAAAAGAATAATAAAGCATATACTTATTTCCCAAACCTCAAATGTATTTTATTAACCTATGTGAAAAAATATTAATGGGAAACATTTCTGACAATGAATAGTCATCTGTGCTTATTAGCAAAGTCTTTGCACTATTCAAGGAGAAGGTAGATTTGATAATATAATGATATTGCATTAACTAAAAAAAAAACATCTGGAAAATATATGAGAACTTTGAAGATCTTAATATATCCACTGAACTGGTTTGGAATGGGCAGCAAGAAAACAAGCTTTACAAATGCCAGCTCATCCATGAACTGTAATAGTGATCTCAATGTAGCACCCTGAGAGTCAGAAATTAGTTCATTCTTCATGGCCATTCAGTTCTTGGTCTTTTTACTGAAGGTATGTCTACATTGAAAACACTGCAGCTATGGCCCCCCAGAGATGTAGTTAAGCTGATGTAAGTTCCCAGTGTAGACCAGCCTTGAGACTGGTAGTAAGGGGGCAATATTAGGGTAATACCCTAATGAAACCATCCACTCATTCAATAACCAAAAAGTCATCTGATAATACTAGTAACTTCCAGTCAAAAATGAAGATACCATATACCTTTAAAAGTTGACTGAGCCTACTACTTCTCATATCTCCATCTGTATTAAACATATGCATAGATGAATGCTAGACATAAAACAAGTTGATACATAAGGTGGGTCTTCTATTCATATCAAGTTCAACTCTACTACTCAAGATAAGGAAAAAAATTGGTTATTGATAAATTCTTTGAGCGACAACTGTTTCTAATGATGTTAGTGTAAGGTGATACCAATATTTAGTTTCAGTCAGCTACACTCAGTGTGCTGTGGACTTCGGTGCTGATAGTTTCTATAGAAAAATGTTTCCAGTGTTGTTACAGCTGATACTAGCACTTTTGTTGGCAAAACTTTTGTTTGTCAGGGATGTGAAAATCACACCCGTGACTGACATAAATTTCACTGACAAAAGTGCTGATGTGGACAGCGCTATGTTGGCGAGAGATCTCCCGCCAACATAGCTACCGCCGCTCATTGGGGTTGGTTTAATTATGCTGGTGGGAGAGTTCTCCCCGCCGGCATAGTTCTCCTCGCTGACAGTGGTACAGCTCTGCTGCTGTAAGGTCCATAGTGTAGACATAGCCTATGGGCTAGTCTAGTGCTCTCCCAGCGCTCTAAAAAAACCCACCTCCATGAGGGGCATCGCTACCAGCGCTGGTGCACTGTCTACACTGGCACTTTACAGTGCTGAAACTTGCTGCGCTCAGGGCGGTGTTTTTTCACACCCCTGAGCAAGAAAGTCGCCGTGCTGTAAATTGCTAGTGTAGACAAGCCCTTAGAAAGACAAGGTGGGTGAGGTAGTATGTTTAATTGAACCAATTTCTGTTAGTGAATTAAATAAGCTTTTGAGCGGCACAGAGTTCTTCTTGAGGTCTGGGAAAGGTACTCAGTTTGTCACAACTAAATACAAAGTGGAACAGATGAGTTAACACATGTTGCAAGAGACTAGACAATTTGAAGTGTGCAGTTAACATCTCTACAGTCATAGGACAAAGGAGGGTTCACCCCTTCACCTTGAAGGGTGTCTTACAACATGTGTTAGCTCCTTATCTCTTCCATCCTTGTATTTAGCTGTGACACTCTGAGTACCATTCCCAGACCTGAAGAAGAGCACTATGTAAGCTTAAAAGCTTATTTCACGTACATGTATGTACATTGCCTCACATAATGAGATCCTGATATAAATTGCATCCTCAAGTTGCTAGTGTAATACTACTACTAAGTAAGACCTTGGGAGGCAGGCCAGTCCTCACTTACAGACAGCTCCCCAACCGAAAGCCAATAGTCACCAGCAACCACACACCACACAACAGAAACACTAATCCAGGAACCAATCCTTGTAACAAACCCCATTGCTTACTCTGTGCCCATATCTACTCTAGCGACACCATCAAAGGACCCAACCACATGAGCCATACCATCAGGGACTCATTCACCTGCACATCTACTAATGTGATATATGCCATCATGTGCCAGCAATGCCACTCTGCCATGTACACTGGCCAAAGAGGAGAGTTCTACATAAAAGAATAAATGGACACAAATCAGACATCAGGAATTGTAACATACAAAAGCCAGTAGAACACTTCAATCTCCCTGGACATTCTATAACAGATTTAAAATTAGCCATACTTCAACAAAAAAACTTCAAAAACAGACTTCAAAGAGAAACTGCTGAGCTACAATTCATTTGCAAATTTAACACCATTCATTTGGGCTTGAATAGGGACTGGGAGTGGCTGGCTCACTACAAAAGCAATTTCCAATCTCCTGGTATTGACACCTCCTCAGTGATTGGGAGTGGACCACATCCACCCTGATTGAATTGGCCCTGTCAACACTGGTTCTGCACTTGTAAGAAAGCTCCATGTACTTCATGAATCATTATATTTACGCTTGCATCTGTAATTTTCACTCCATGCATCTGAAGAAGTGGGGTTTTTAACCCACGAAAGCTTATGCCCGAACAAATCTGTTAGTCTTTAAGGTGCCACCAGACTCCTCATTGTTATTATTTATGATAGTTTTGCAAAAAGTGAAACTGACCTATGGAAATTTAGCCCTGGTCTACCCTATGGGGTTAGGTCGATTTTAGCCGAGTTAGGTTGATTTTATAATGAATGCGTCTACACAACCAACCCAGTTCTGTTGACCTAAAGGGCTCTTAAAATCGACTGCTGTGCTCCTCCCCGACGAGGGGAGTAGCGCTAAAATCGACCTTGCTGGGTCGAATTTGGGGTAGTGCAGACACAAGTCTATGTTATTGGCTTCCGGGAGCTATCCCAGAGTGTTCCAATGTGACCGCTCTGGACAGCACTTTCAACTCTGATGCACTAGCAGGTACACAGGAAAAGGCCCAGGAACTTTATTCATAGATTCATAGATTATAGGACTGGAAGGGACCTCGAGAGGTCATCGAGTCCAGTCCCCTGCCCGCATGGCAGGACCAAATACTGTCTAGACCATCCCTGATAGACATTTATCTAACCTACTCTTAAATATCTCCAGAGATGGAGATTCCACAACCTCGCTAGGCAATTTGTTCCAGTGTTTAACCACCCTGACAGTTAGGAACTTTTTCCTAATGTCCAACCTAGACCTCCCTTGCTCCCTTTGAATTTCATTTTCTGTTTGGTCAGTGTGGCGAGCTCAGCAGCACAGGTGACCATGCAGTCCCCCCAGAATCGCAAACGAGCTCCAGCATGGAGCGAACGGGAGACACTGGATCTGATTGCTGCATGGGGAGAAGAATCTGTGCAGGCAGAACTCCAATCAAAAAGAAGAAATGCTGATATATATGCCAAAATCGCACAGGGCATGATGAACAGAGGCTACAGCGGGGACACACAGCAGTGCCGCGTAAAAGTTAAGGAGCTCAGGCAAGCCTACCAAAAGACAAAAGAGGCAAATGGTTGCTCTGGGTCAGAGCCCCATACATGCTACTTCTATGATCAGCTGCATAACATTCTAGGGGGGACCCCACCATTACCCCACCACTGTCCGTGGACACCTGCAAGGAGGGAGTCTCACACAACAGGGAGAAGGATTTTGAGGAGAAGGAGAATGCACAGCAGGCAAGCGGTGAATCCGTTCTCCCTGGCAGCCAGGACCTTTTCATCACCCTGGAGCCAATACCCTCCCAAGGTGGGATCCCCGACCCTGAAGGCGGAGAAGGCACCTCTGGTGAGTGCACATTTGTAACTACAGTACAGGGTTTAAAAGCAATAGTGTTTAATGTTTGATTTGCCCTGAACACTTGGGATGTATTCGCGGCCAGTACAGCTACTGGAAAAGTCTGTTAACGTGTCTGGGGATGGAGCGGGAATCCTCCAGGGACATCTCCATGAAGCTCTTCTGGAGGTACTCTGAAAGCCTTTGCAAAAGGTTTCTGGGGAGGGCTGCCTTATTTTGTCCTCCACAGTAGGACACTTTACCATGCCAAGCCAGTAGCAAGTAGTCTGGAATCATTGCAGCACAAAGATGGCAGTGAATGGTCCTGGATTTTGGTCGCATTTAAGCAACATTCGGTCTATATCTTTCTGTATTAGCCTCAGGAGAGTGATATCATTCATGGAGAAAATAAGAGAATTTTTTGTAAGGGAACAGTAAAAGGACCCCGGTCATGCTGGGCTGTTTGCGCTTGGCTAAAAGGGATCATCCCTGAGAATAGCCATGCGGTGGGGTGGGGAGAGGTGTGTGCTGCACATCCACCTGAAAATCGTAGCCCCTCCTTTTAAGTGGCAAACCCAGCTAGCATTGCTTGCTATGTGAAAATAGGGCACTGCAGTTTGAAACCATTCCCACATGATGTGAAGGCGTTAGAAGCCAACCCTGTGTACCCTTTGGCTTACCATGGCTGCCTGGAAACTGAATTCTGTTGCCCAGCCATGTGTGATGTGTCACCATACTGGCAGCCGCTCAATATAAAAGGCAAAATGCGACCTTATACCTAAAGCACATATTCAGTCTGCTGTGAATTGCTTGATTCACTGTGAAAGAGTCTCTCTTTTGTTCTCAGAAATGTATCATCTTAAATTTTATCCTCCCTTTTTATCACCCCGCAGATGGAAATGTTTCTGTGCTCCCCCTAGCATCTCCGTCCCCGAGGTTATCGCAGATTAGATGGTGAAAAAAATGCACTTGCATGTTTTCCGAGCTCATGCAGTCCTCCTGCACTGATAGGGCACAGCTGAATGCATGGAGGCATTCAGTGGCAGAGTCCAGGAAAGCATTAAGTGAGCTCGATGAGAAGAGGCAGGATGCAATGCTGAGGCTAATGGGGGAGCAAACGGACATGCTCAGGTGTCTGGTGAAGCTGCAGGAAAGCCAACAAGAGCACAGACCGCAGCTGCATCCACTGTACAACCGCCTGCCCTCCTCCCCAAGTTCCATATCCTCCTCACCCAGACGCCCAAGAACACGGGGGGTGGAGGGGTGAGGCACCGGGCACCCAGCCACTCCACTCCAGAGGATGGCCCAAGCAACAGAAGGCTGTCATTCAAACAGTTTTGATTTGTAGTGTGGCTACAATAAGCAATGTGGCCTTGTCCTCCCCTCCTCCTCCACCCCACCACACCCAACCCGGGCTACCTTGTCAGTTATCTCACGTTTTTTTTTAATTAATAAAGAAAGAATGCATGGTTTCAAAACAAAAGTGACTTTATTTCCTTTGCCAGCTGTGATTGAAGGGGGGAGGGTGGTTGGCTTACAGGGAATTAAAATCAACAAAGGGGGTGGGTTTGCATCAAGGAGAAACACACATAGCTCTCACATGGTAGCCTGGCCAGTCATGAAACTGGTTTTCAAAGCCTCTCTGATGCACAGCGTGCCTAGCTTTGCTCTTCTAATCACCCTGGTGTCTGGCTGCTCAAAATCGGCCGACAGGCGATTTGCCTCAACCTCCCACCCCGCCATAAATGTCTCCCCCTTACTCTGACAGATATTATGGAGCACACAGCAAGCAGCAATAACAATTGGAATATTGGTTGCGCTGAGGTCTAACCTAGTCAGCAAACAGTGCCAGCAAGCTTTTAAACGTCCAAAGGCACATTCTACCACCATTCTGCACTTGGTCAGCCTATAGTTGAACCTCTCCTTACTACTGTCCAGGCTGCCTGTGTATGGCTTCATGAGCCATGGGAGCAAGGAGTAGGCTGGGTTTCCAAGGATAACTATTGGCATTTCAGCATCCCTCACAATAATTTTCTGGTCTGGGAAGTAAGTCCCTTCTTGCAGCTGTTCAAACAGACCAGAGTTTCTAAAGATGTGAGCGTCATGCACCTTTCCCGGCCAGCCCACGTTGATGTCGGTGAAACGTCCCTTGTGATCCACCAGTGCTTGCAGCACCATTGAGAAGTACCCCCTGCAGTTTATGTACTGGTTGGCAAGGTGGTCCGGTGCCAAGATAGGGATATGCGTTCTGTCTATCGCTCCACCACAGTTAGGGAATCCCATTGCAGCAAAGCCATCCAGTATGACCTGCACATTTCCTAGAGTCACTACCCTTGATAGCAGAATGTCAGTGATTGCATTGGCTACTTGAATCATAGCAGCAGTCCCCACAGTAGATTTGCCCACTCCAAATTGATTCTCGACTGACAGGTAGCAGTCAGGTGTTGCGTGCTTCCACAGGGCTATCGCCACTCACTTCTGAACTGTCAGGGCACCTCTTAGCTTGGTATTCCTGTGCTTCAGGGCGGGGGAAAGCAACTCAGAGTTCCAGAAAAGTGGCCTTACGCATGCGAAAGTTTTGCAGCCAATGGGAATCATCCCATACCTGCAACACTATGTGGTCCCACCAGTCGGTGCTTGTTTGCCAGGCCCAGAATCGACGTTCCACTGTATCAACCAATCCCACTGCTGCCATGATGTCCCAATTTCCTCATCCCGTGCTTTCAGGAATGTCTGTGTCCATGTCCTCTTCACAATCGTCCTCGTGCTGCCGTCTCTTAGCCAGGATCTGCACATACTGCATTATAATGTGCGAGGCATTTACAATGCTCTCAACAGCCGCAGTGAGCTGAGCGGGTTCCATGCTTGACGTGCTATGGCGTCTGCATGGGTAACCGAGGAAAAAAGGCGCGAAATGATTGTCTGCAGTTGCGTTCACGGAGGGAGGGAGGGGAGACTGACAACATGTACCCAAAACCACCCGCAACAATGTTTTTGCCCCATCAGGCATTGGGAGCTTAACCCAGAATTCCAATGGGCAGCAGAGACTGCGGGAGCTGTGGGATAGCTGCCCACAGTGCACCACTCCGTGAGTCGATTCTAGCCACGGTAGTGAGGACACACTCCACTGACTTAATGCGCTTAGTGGGGACACACACAATTGACTGTATACAATCGATTTCTAAAGATCAACTTCTATAAAATCGACCTAATTTCGTAGTGTAGACATACCCTAAGTGATTGCTGGAGGCTGGGGAGCTAGTTGTTGTTGCAATTCTGGTTCTTACCCCTTTTCCCAAACTGCCCCTTTCTCAGGGCAGGTCTACACTACCGCTTAAGTCGATCTAACTTGCTTTGCAGAGGGGTGTGAAAAAGCCTCCCCCCCCCGAAGTGATGCAAGTTTTGCGCCGTCCACACCAGCACTATGTCGGCAGGAGACATCTCCCGCCAACAGAACTTACACTTCTCGCCAAGGTGGAGTAATTATGCCGACAGGAGAGCACTCTCCAGTCAGCTCAGCACGTCTTCACCAGAGGTGCTCCATCTTTATCCATACATATCCATATATGTAGCACTATAGTGTAGACTTCCCCTCCATATGAAATGACAGAATCAGCAGGCACACCAGTGAAAACTCAGCTGTCTTTGAGCATGGAGCGTGCTCAGACCTTGAGCATAGGATGGATATTTGATTCGTTGTCATGCTCTCAGTACTTGTATGAGTAATACCATATGGTCATGCTGCTGAGCAGCATTCGTAATAGTCAGGTGGCTGAGGTATAATTGTGATCTCCCATACTTGTCGGTTTACATGTTGTTCATTTTTAGCTATTTTGAAAAGTTTGACACTTTCCCTCTGCCTTATATACTTTAGATGTGACTTTGCCTTTCTGATAGACCGAAATATTGAAATGGCTGACAGCAGAGCAAGAACGCCACAGAGATCATATGGTATAGAAGTAGCTTTTCATCTCTGAAGCAAGGGGAATCATTTAATTAAGTTAAATTCCTCCAACGCCAGCTCAAAGTCTAAACTGCCTGCCCATCAACACAAGCTGGTGGTGTGAAGATCTCTCATTACTCTCATTACATATAGATCAAATATATCCTTGTTCAGAGATATCTGTACTTTTCTGAATCTCTTGGGTCTCTCTATAAATATAGGTATAATGTATTTAGGATACCGCCATTATTTTTCTAAAGCTACAACTAGATCAGCATATGTATCTTTCTTTGTATGAAGAAAAGTGGATTTCTCCTCTTAAAAATGTATTCCTTTCTCTGTAATTTTGTAGGGTCACCAAGAAACATATGTGCCTGTGGGTATATATTGCAAATGTGTATGGAAAATATGTGTAAAGGATTTAGTAGTCGCAGGTGAATGCTCCATGCATCTCCTAGGAAAATGAATACATTATGTAATCTGCTGTGCAGTATGATGTAGAAAGTGTCAAGGATGATCTAGGGGCTAAAATCTGAGACAGTTTGTAACAATGCAGGTTAAAAAAAAAACCAATCACCTATATTTCAGAGAGCAGTGCACTGAGGTTTATGTGGGGAAGAAATGGAGGAGGGTGAATGATTCCAGATTTGATCTTAATCTTTTACTCCCATCTATTCCATGGAAATATTTTTGCTGTACAATATTCATCTTATCAAACACGCACAAATTATATGCAATATATACTCTGGGGCTGCCTCCTACATTAGTTAGCATTACAACTCCTATTAACTACAGGGGAAGACTTGAGGACTCAAGAGAGGCAGGAGCAAGCCTCTGGTAGATAGAAGATTTGCTGTGTGCTGCTCTCCTTTCACCTCTGAGTGAATTTTTCTGAATCTTGCAGCATCACTGTAATCTACCACGAACGTAAAAGTATCTCAATGAAGGACAGAAAATTAATTAGTCTGCAGAAAACTGAAAGAAAATTATTTTTATAGGCTGTTTCTCATGCATGAGTCTGACATTTATGCATTTTGGAGTGAGAAAGCACTCAGCCACTGGAGGAAGCCTGACATAAAATATTTGAATCAGATTTGTTTACAAAATAATCTCCTTCTGATTTAATGGAAGTCTATTCTGTTCTCGCCAGTTCAAAGCAGCAGGTTTGCAGGCAAAACAAAAACAAAAAACAAAAAGAAAAACAACAACCTGTTTTAATGGCAATGTTTTCTACATCTTTTAAGCACTTTTTATGACTTTATTTTAAGAAAGGAGCTTTGTTGACCAAACACTTAATGTAGAATATGTTGGAACAGCATTTGAGCTGGGTGAATAGTTCATAACAATATGTCATAGAATCCCATGCTACCATAAGATACCCTAAAATGTGATTGTCAAGTGTGGGTACTAATTACAAATATAAGGTCACTACGAAGTCAGGAAAGCTCTCAGAACCCTAATAGCTGAGCTCTCCATGTAGTGTAATAGTTTCAAGCCTTTAACCTACTGTACAGCATTAAGCAGGTACTTTATTAAGTGACCTTGTCTAAACAATAGTGAAGTACACTTAAGAGAAGTGCTGTCAGGAATACACATGTCAGAGGTGTTGCTATGCTCTCATTAAATGCTGTGTTTGAAAACCCTTAAGTATTACATTTTTATTTATTTCATTATCCTGTAATACCATTTTTAAAAGTGTTTTTTTAAAGTACCGATACCTCCGTTACAGAGAAAAGCTGTCCTGTCATTAAAAGAGTCAATGCAACTGGTTTTCATGCATGCAGGAAGCATTTCACTATAAATTAAATGTTAATCATGCTGTTTAAACCACTTCAGAATTCTAGGCCCTGACAATAAAAAAAAATCTTGTCAAGGTAAAACAGTGTTATATTCATGGGAACAACCCAAACTGAATCAATTAATTTGGTATATATGGTGAGTGCGACAGATTGACTATAACACAGCAATAGGTCATAATTGATATACAGCAGAATTAAAGTTACAAGAAATTATGAGAATACATGAGACTTTTCTCTTTAAACTCAGATGTAATGTAGAAGAGGAACTGGATTTTGTCAAGCAAGACAATAACATGAACAAAACTTGGTTGTTCGGCTAAAGTGAAGAGCTATTGACCCTAGAATGGGATACATGTTCATTTGGACATAAAATGTAGAAGGTAGTGTACTCAAACCTGTGCTGTGTGCAATAGACCACATTCAGTAGTTCCTTGTAACACAGCATCTCAGATACAGCAAGATTAATGTTAGTAAATACTGAGGCTCTTCTACAAAAGTTAATGCAGTGTCACTGGCATAAAACAAGTGTAACAATAATATTGGATTTTTAACGATAACCACTATTAGGGCCCAACATGAATCTTTGCATTATCAAACTTTATGTAGTGAGGAGTGGAGAGCTGAAAGAAGTGTCCTATAGTTGGGTGGAATACACAGCATTTGTTAGCTCTTATTACAAAGGTCTTACTATAAAGTCCAAATGAGAGGAGAGATAAGCAAGCTGGACATTAAGTGCAAAGTATATGAAAAAGGACAAGTCTAAAGAAGTCAGTCTGGAACCCTCTGGCTCCTTTGGAACAAACCCAAACTGCCTGCCATCAGCACTGGAGCTGCACTGTATCTGTAGAGCCATAAATCTAACCTCTGATCAAAATAATCCCTGCTGTGGGTGGAATCATTCAGTACATGGTCTGTACTTTATTTTGGATTTTTCCTGGGCTGTGAGCAAACAATGCACTGAACTGTCCACTACTCAGTAGCATATAGTACTCTATTACTCCAGACCAGTGAATGAGGCTATTATAGAAGTGTTCTTTTACCTTCCTCCACCCTTGAACATATTAATTCCAAAGTCATGCCTGAAGCTGGATGTGCCGCCTGCCAGCACTGTGAGTGTCTTCTCAATTAATCAGGAGTTGTCTAAAATTAATGGTACCTATGAATGTGTTAATGGTGAAATATTACTCCATCACTCCCTCAGAAACCTTCTGCTCCATGAGGAGCTATGAAAATTACAGAAAGCAAGTGTCTCTTTCCTCCCATTGCATCAGAATGTTACAAGGATAGGGCTGGTGATCTAAACCATTATTACCACTGTCCCCTGAAAAGTTTTAATAGTTCCTCTAATTTTTGGCGAATACTAGTTTGTTTATATGTCATTTCCCTTATTTAACTCATAAGAAGGGCTGCTGTTTCTTGTGTCCAGACAGAATACCCAGATTGCATTTCCAAACACGAGAGAAAGTTGAGTAGCTAACTGACCAAAACATAACAAATTCATTTGATCAGTATCGTGGCTTTTATGGCTTACTTTATGTCTTTCCTATTTACTTGTAATGTCCAGGTTGCTACAGATATAGTGACTAAGAAGCTGGTTTCTGGCTTCAGCTTAGGGAAATCCCATTCTGCTAAAATTTTAAAACTCTCATATTGGATTGAAGTGTACATATTTGGGGAATGCTTGTGCAGACTTGTATTTCACAAATTACATATGGCGAAGAACTGCCTTCAACTGGCAGTAAACTCAGAGCTTTAATAAATCTTAACCACAAAGAACTTGTAATTAATAAGAACTTCCCCCATGGGACACCATTACAATGCTTCCTCCAAAACACAATACTTCCTCCAAAAAATGATATATGATTGTACATTTACTGTACTAAGCTACCTTTTGTCCAAATAGATCCCAAAGGGATCAGGAAATTCTATCAGCTAATTTTAAAAACTATGAGCCTGATTCTCTTCTCACTGCATTACTTTAAATCAGGAGTAACTCTAATAAGTCCAATGGTGTGTCATGGGTTTAAAATTAGTGTAAAGTGAGAAGAGATCCAGACAAAATGTACACATAGAGACACATGATTTTAGATAGCATACTGACCACAAATATAAATTAATATACAGTTCCTACTGGACATGTGGTCACATCCGAAAAAAATGTTTTAATTGGGCTAAGTTCTCAAAACATTGGCTGGTGCATATGAGGAAGCAGGGAAATGAATATAGAGAGATTAGATGCATGTGCCATATTTAAACTGGTTGAACGTTGGCTCTGTTTCCGCATTAACCAAAAAATAGATGGAGACTGAGTGGTGCTCTAAGGGTATGTCTACACTACGGGATTACTCCGAATTTACAGAATTCGATTTTTGGCAACCGATTGTATAAAGTCGAGTGTAAGCACATTAATTCAGCGGTGTGCGTTCATGTACCGAGGCTAGCGTCGACTTCCGGAGCGTTGCACTGTGGGTAGCTATCCCATAGCTATCCCATAGTTCCCACAGTCTCCTCCACTCATTAGAATTCTGGGTTGAGATCCCAATGCCTGATGGGGCCAAAAACATTGTCGCGGGTAGTTCTGGGTACATCCTCCCCCTCCCTCCGGGAAAGCAACGGCAGACAACTGTTTCGCGCCTTTTTTCCTGGGTGAACTGTGCAGACGCCATACCACGGCAAGCATGGACCCCGCTCAGCTCAAGACAGCAGTCATGAACATAGTAAACACCTCGTGCATTATCGTGCAGTTTATGCTGAACCAGAACCTGCAAAACCAGGCAAGGAGGAGTCGGCTACAGCGCGGCGACGAGAGTGATGAGGACATGGACACAGAATTCTCTCAAACCGCGGGCCCCGGTGCTTTGGAGATCATGCTGTTAATGGGGCAGGTTATAGCCGTGGAACGCCAATTCTGGGCCTGGGAAACAAGCACAGACTGGTGGGACCGCATGGTGTTGCAGGTGTGGGACAATTCCCAGTGGCTGCGAAACTTTCGCATGCGTAAGGGCACTTTCATGGAACTTTGTGACTTGCTGTCCCCTGCCCTGAAGCGCCAATTTACCAAGATGAGAGCAGCCCTCACAGTTGAGAAGCAAATGACGATAGCCTTGTGGAAGCTTGCAACGCCAGACAGCTACCGGTCAGTCGGGAATCAATTTGGAGTGGGCAAATCTACTGTGGGGGCTGCTGTGATGTAAGTAGCCAAAGCAATCACTGAGCTGCTGCTACCAAAGGTAGTGACTCTGGGAAATGTGCAGGTCATAGTAGATGGCTTTGCTACAATGGGATTCCCTAACTGTGGTGGGGCGATAGATGGAACACATATCACTATCTTGGCACCGGAGCACCAGGGCAGCCAGTACATAAACCACAAGGGGTACTTTTCAATAGTGCTGCAAGCACTGGTGGATCACAAGGGACATTTCACCAACATCAACGTGGGATAGGGGGAGGGTTCATGATGCTTGCGTCTTCAGGAACACTAATCTGTTTAAATGGCTGCAGCAAGGGATTTACTTCCCAGACCAGAAAATAACCGTTGGGGATGTTGAAATGCCTATAGTTATCCTTGGGGACCCAGCCTACCCCATAATGCCATGGCTTATGAAGCCATACACAGGCAGCCTGGACAGTAGTCAGGAGCTGTTCAACTACAGGCTGAGCAAGTGCAGAATGGTGGTAGAATGTGCATTTGGATGTTTAAAGGGTCGCTGGCATACGTTACTGACTCGCTCAGACCTCAGCCAAACCAATATTGCCATTGTTATTGCTGCTTGCTGTGTACTCCACAATCTCTGTGAGAGTAAGGGGGAGATCTTTATGGCGGGGTGGGAGGCTGAGGCAAATCGCCTGGCTGCTGACTACACACAGCCAGACACCAGGGTGATTAGAAGAGCACACCAGGAAGCACTGCGCATCAGAGAAGCTTTGAAAACCAGTTTCATGACTGGCAAGGCTACGGTGTGAAAGTTCTGTTTGTTTCTCCTTGATGAAAACCCATCCCCTTGATTGACTCATTCCCTGTAAGCAAACCACCCTCCCCCCTTCGATCACAGCTTGCTTTCAAAGGAAATAAAGTCACTATGATTTAAAAATCATGTATTCTTTATTAATTGATTATAAACATAGGGAGAGAACTGACAAGGTAGCCCAGGTGGGGTTTGGGAGGAGGCTAGGAGGGAAGGAAAAGGCCACTTCAAAAGTTCAAAATAATGACAGCCTTTCGCTTGGGCTGTCCACTGGGGTGGAGTGGGCAGGTGCACGGAGCCTCCCCCCCCATGTTCTTACACGTCTGGGTGAGGAGGCTATGGAACATGGTGAGGGGGGAGGGCAGTTATACAGGGGCTGCAGCGGCACTCTGTGATCCTGCTGCCATTCCTGAAGCTCCACCAGACGCCGGAGCATGTCTATTTCATCACGCAGCAGCCCCAGTGTTGCAGTCTGCCACCTCTCATCATGGCCTCACGTTCAGTGGCATCTTTCCAGTACTTTGATACTGTGTCCTTCCACTCATTCAGATGAGCTCTTTCATCGCGGGTCGATTGCATGATTTCAGAAAACATGTTGTCTCGCATGCGTTTTTTTCGCCGCCTTATCTGAGATAGCCTTCGGGACAGAGGAGGGAGGTTTGAAAAATTTGCAGCTGTGGGAGGGAGGGAAAAAAGGGAGAGAAGTATTTAAAAAGATACATTTTACAGAACAATGCTTATACTCTTTCACAGTGAACAACACTATTCAGATTACATAGCACATGTGATTTCAGTACAAGGTCACATTTTGCATCTTATATTGAGTGCCTGCGGCTTTGGGGTTAGAGATCACAGATGCAGGGCCGGGCAACAGAATTCGGCTTGCATGCAACCATGGTAAGCCATTGTCTTTTGGCTTCTGCAGCCTTCATAAAAGCAGCGCCTTCCTTTCCCATACCAAGCAAAGCCTATAGAGTGCTACGGTTTTCCTGTTAACCAGGGCCTGCTCCAGGCACCAGCCCACCAAGCATGTGCTTGGGGCGGCACCTGGAGGGGGGCGGCAAGGCTCGGCGCTCCGGCCCCAGAGTGGGCCCACGACTGGGCTCGCCCCCCTCCCCGCAGTACTCTGGCTGGGGAGAGCGGAGCCGCAGCAGGCTCGCCGCCCTCCCCAGGCGCTCTGGCCGCCGGGGAGAGTGGAGCACCGGCTGGGCTCTCTGGCCACCGGGGAGAGCAGAGCCCCGGCTGGGCTCTCCGCCCTCCTCCCGGCGCTCTGGCCGCTGGGGAGAGCGGAGCCACGGCGGGCTCGTCACCCTCCTCCTGGCGCTCTGGCCGCCGGGAAGAGTGGAGCCCCGGCCGGCTCGCCGCCCTCCCCCCAGCGCTCCCGGGGGAGAGGGGGGGCAGCCAGAGGCAAAAAAGCCAGAGCCGGCCCTGCTGTTAACGTGCAGCAGCAGAAACCAAAGTAAACCCCCCCACCACCCATCCAATTCTCTGGGATGATCGCTTTATCCCTCCCCCCACCGCGTTGCTGGTATCAGGGAAGATCCCTGCTAGCCAAATGCGAAAAGCTCAGCGCCAATGCCTCCCCCCACCCCGCTTGGCTAACTGCAGGGAAGGATTTCTTTTCAGCCACAGGCAAACAGCCCAGTAGGAACGGCCACCTCTGTCCCCTTCATTAAATTTCTGTATTTCAACCAGGTTACCATGAACTATCACTCTCCTGAGGATAACACAGCGAGATAAAGAACAGATGTTGCTTGAATGCCAGCAAACACTGGAACCATACGCTGCCAGGCTTTGTCATGCAATGATACCAGATTACTTGCTACTAGCATGGCGTGGTCAAGTGTCCTACCATGGAGGACGGAATAAGGCTGCACTTCCCAGAAACTTTCTACAAAGACTTTTGGAGTACCTCCAGGAGAGTTTCATGGAGGATTTCTGTTCCATCCCCAGACACGTTAACAGACTTTTCCAGTAGCTGTACTGGCCGCGAATGCATCCCAAGTTCTCAGAGCAAATTAATCATTAAAAAACGCTTGCTTTTAAACCATGTTTTATATTTACAAAGGTACACTCACCAGAGGTCCCTTCCATGACCTCATTGTCTGGGATAATGCCTTGGGAGGGTTGGGAAGGTACTTCAGTCAGGCTGAGAAAAAGATCCTGGCTGTTGGGGAGAATGGAGTGCTGTTTGCTCGCCACAAGCTCATCCTCATCCTCAACTTCCCCGTCCGCAGAATCCTCAGGCATGGCTGAGATTACTCCCGCCTCAGAATCCATGGTCAGAGATGGGGTAGTAGTGGCGGCCCCCTCTAGAATTGCATGCAGCTCAGTGTAGAAGTGGCATGTCTGTGGCTCTGACCCGGACCTTCCGTTTGTTCTTTGGTTTTCTGGTAGGCTTGTCTGAGCTCCTTAACTTTCACGTGGCACTGTAGTGAGTCCCTATTGTGGCCTCTCTCCATCATGCCCTTGGAGATTTTTTCAAATGTTTTGGTATTTCGTCTTTTCAAATGAAGTTCTGCTAGCACGGAATCCTCTCCCCATATAGCGATCAGATCCAGTACCTCCCGTATGGTCCATGCTGATGCTTTTTTTTGATTCTCGGACTGCATGGTTACCTGTGCTGATGAGCTCTGCGTGGGCACCTGTGCTCTCCACGCTGGGCAAACAGGAAATGAAATTCAAAAGTTTGCGGGGCTTTTCCTGTCTACCTGGCCAGTGCATCCGAGTTCAGATTGCGGTCCAAAGCGGTCACAATGGTGCACTGTGGGATAGCTCCCAGAGGCCAATAGCGTCGAATTGCGGCCACACTAACCCTAATTCGAAATGGCAATGTCGATTTCGGCGCTACTCCCCTCATCGGGGAGCAGTACAGAAATCGATTTTAAGAGCCCTTTATCTCGAAGTAAATGGCTTCGTTGTGTGGACGGGTGCAGGGTTAATTCAGTTTAATGCTGCTAAATTTGAACTAAACTCATAGTGTAGACCAGGCCTAAAGGTATGCACTTCTAATTTTCAAATAGGGAACACATCACTTGTACTGGGCACAGTAAAATTTAAATCAATGAAAGAGTTGACTAAAGTAATAATTTGTATAATATATGTGCATAAATTAAAGCATGATGAAATGCTTCTCTGGGTTTGATTCTAAAGAAAGATCAAATATCATTTATAAACAGGAAAAACAATTTTATACTGGACCACACACACTCAGACAAGACAAACAGACCATTTTGGATCTTTGTAAAAAGAAACCACTAGTTTTTTTAGCCTGATAGAACTATACATGTGTGAAAAGTTTTCAGTTTTTCAGTATTCCTGATTTTATATTTCATCTTGGACTACTGTGCTGGTGATGAAGTAGATATATCAGTGTCAATTGAAATCCTACCTGAATTCATTTATGTAAAGAAAAAAATAAAAGCATGATGAATTGGTTGTGTTTCTGAAGAAGAGGGAGTGATGGGCAGAGGAAAAGGCACAGAGCTGTATGAATTGGTACTGATGGCAATGTTCACCCTACTTTTCCTTTTGTCTTTTGGGTGGATGTCTTGCCATGGATACCTCATTTCTGTCTTTTTGCATCCCCTAAAAGTCCCTCTGTTTGACTCGGCCTGTCATTATGTCCAAAGATGGCTAGATGCAGCTCTCTCTTCAGCAGGCCAGTGCTGTTCCTGGGTCAGACAGAGCGTCATTCAAGCATGAACTGAAGAGTTCCATCTCTGAAGTAGCTGAGTGTTTTGTTTCTGCAGCTCTACCAGCTATTGCCAAATAAGAGAACAAAGGTGGGTTGTTTTGGTTTGATTCTCTTTTGGGAATTTAAAGAACCTAGATCCTCCTTGTTTTTGGAGGTAGAAGTAGAAACAGAAAGGGGGTCCAGGTGATTGTGAGCCCTAAGCTTCCACAATGGAGGAGAAAGGAATGGAGAAGGTATAATAATGGGAAATGAATATCTGGGCTAAATAAAGTTTCATACCAAATTTCTCTTGTCTCTAAAATGTGTTTCTATGCCACAAAGTCAAATGTGACAATGTGGGGCTCTGGGTCTATGATGTCTCACTGGCTTCCAAATCTGTATGCTCAGATTACAAGTAAAAAGATATATTTTTCCCCACTAGCTACCAGAGCTGCAAACTTGATTTGGGATGTGAGAGCTAGGCTGGTTTCTTTCCTTCTTTCAGATCAGTACTAGTAATAAAGGCTCTGCGGGGCAAATTCTACCCTCAGTGACTCCATGGCCTTCAATGATTTGCACAGGTGTAACTGCTTGAAGTTAAGTAAATGTTTAGGTTGATGAGGCACAAGAAGAATCAGAATCCAGCTCTCACACTCAGCTGTGACTGCTCCGCAGGGTTTTCAGGAGTAAGGCAGTTAAAACTGAATCTCTTCTGTATAGTAAGAAGGTCAGACTTTGATTACAATGTAAATGCAGTGAATGCAATTTACACTAATGTAAGTGAGAGGGTAGTAGAATGACACATAAAGGCAAGCTTTTGAAGCACAAAATCTGAAGCAGCAGCAGTGAAATGAGGGGCAGATACTACAGTCAGGGGTATTGCAGGACTGGTAAAGAAAGAGGAATATGTTGGGAAAGCATTTGAGCTGGGTGAATAGTTCATAACAATATGTTCAATCCACCTGGTCTCCTCTGTTCATGAATCATCCATCAGTGGACATGCAGTTCTTCTTCGAGTGATTGTTCACGTCCATTACACATTAGGTGTACGCGCGCCGCGTGCACGGACGTCGGAAACTTTTTCCCTTAGCGGCTCCCGTCGGGCCGGCAGGGCCCCCTCCTTCCCACCAGAGCGGCGCCCCGCTCCAGGGTATATATATCCCTGCCGACCCGACCCCTCCAGTTCCTTCTTACCGTCCGTGGCGGCATTGGAACAACTCTATCTCTCGTCTGAGAGTGTCCCTTAGCATAGACATTAGTCACACAAGACAAGGGTCGCCTGCTCCACCCGAACCTGTCATCGCTACATCTCACGGCGTGGTATCTCTCTGGCTGAACGATGCGGAACACAGGTGCTCTCGCCAGGTTCAACAAATCCTCCTTAGTAGTAGGAAGCCCTCCACAAGAGCGACCTACCTGGCCAAATGGAAAAGGTTCTCCCACTGGTGCGAGCCTCAGCACATACAGCCTTTACAGGCCTCTGTTCCGTCGATCCTGGACTACTTACTGCACCTCAAGCATCAAGGGCTCGCGCCCGCCTCGATTAGAGTGCATTTAGCTGCCATTTCGGCTTTCCATCCAGGAGAGTTGGGAGTGTCAGTGTTCTCCAACCCCACAGTGGCCCGATTCCTCAAGGGGCTGGACAGGGTGTTTCCCTACTCGCGCCCGCCTGTCCCTGCGTGGAGTCTGAACCTAGTCCTGACAAAGCTCATGGGACCCCCCTTTGAACCCCTAGCCACTTGCTCCCTCACGCACCTTTCGTGGAAGGTGGCGTTTCTCGTGGCTGTCACATCGGCCAGGAGGGTATTGGAATTGAGGGCCCTCTCTTCAGAACCCCCTTATACAGTTTTTCATAAGGATAAGGTGCAACTGAGGCCGCACCCCAAATTCCTCCCGAAAGTGGTATTGCAGTTTCACATGGGACAGGACATTTGTCTACCGGTGTTCTTCCCTAACCCCCATACGGACCCTCATCACCGCAGCCTACATACCCTTGATGTTCGAAGGGCATTAGCGTTCTACCTGGAACGGACCAGGTCGTTCCGCAGAACACCTCAGCTGTTCATTGCCATTGCGGAACGTATGAAAGGCTTGCCTATCTCGACACAGCGCTTGTCGGCGTGGATTTTGAATTGTATACGCACATGTTATGAGCTCGCCAATGTTCCGGCCCCAGAGATCCGGGCCCACTCGACTAGGGCCCAAGCGTCCTCAATGGCCTTCTTGGCGCAGGTCCCTATCCAGGAGATCTGTAAAGCGGCCACCTGGTCGTCCGTGCATACGTTCACAGCCCACTACGCGATGCATCATCAGACCAGAGAGGACGCGATGGTCGGACGGGCTGTGCTACAGTCAGTTGTACCTTGACTCCTACCCACCTCCAATGGTAAGCTTGGGAATCACCTAATGTGTAATGGACGTGAACAATCACTCGAAGAAGAAAGAACGGTTACTTACCTTCTGTAACTGTTGTTGTTCGAGATGTGTTGTTCACGTCCATTACATTTCCCACCCTCCTTCCCCTCTGTCAGAGTCTCCGGCAAGAAGGAACTGGAGGGGTCGGGTCGGCAGGGATATATATACCCTGGAGCGGGGCGCCGCTCTGGCGGGAAGGAGGGGGTCCTGCCGGCCCGACGGGAGCCGCTAAGGGAAAAAGTTTCCGACGTCCGTGCACGCGGCGCGCGTACACCTAATGTGTAATGGACGTGAACAACACATCTCGAAGAACAACAGTTACAGAAGGTAAGTAACCGTTCTTTTTCTCAAATTTATTTATACTTCCAATATCATTTGCCAGAGAATTTCTACAAACAATTCTCTGCGGCTCATTCATGAACAGGCTGTTGTGAGTGTCCCATATCTGAGATGCAAGTTGTTTTGATTAGACACATAGATCATATGGTATATTTCCACATTCCGACTAGATGAACATAGCTCTTTAAAGTCAGGTGTCCAGTCTAAGTATTCATCTTTAGAAATACAAATGAACTTTCTGCAAATATTCTCCAATGTTTATCAGTCACTGTTGCACTACTGCTTGTAAACATTATTTGCTAAAATATTCATGGAAAGTGAACATAATCAGGTGAACATATTTAAAAGGTTGAACAAATATATCTGAATGCTTTCTTGTACCTTTTGACTTGTTCTCCCCTCCCTAACGAGAACTAAAATCATCTAATCCTTCAGCTTCAGCAAGACTTTTCCCCCATGGATCATCAATATTTGTTATTCTTGCCTCTTACATTGTGCAGACTAGCAAGAGAATATGGCTGAATTTTCAGAAGTGCATGAATTATGTGTTAAGGTCATCTTTATTAATTGTTTCTGCTTACTTAGGAAGTGCATCATCGGTCAGCATTTGTGAGCCTGGGGCAGTCTCCTGCCCATGGCTGTCTTACACTACAAGTGTCAGTGCTACAGGCACAGAGGAAATAAGCCTGGATTTAGAAAACCAAAGAGGTAAAGCCAAAAAGGAGAATTGGAACAGATTCTGCTGATGGAGTGGAAAGAAAAGTAAGCAAATAGCTAGCTCACTGTCAGATCAGTGTTGGTCTTGCATTCCCCCCCGTCCGCTAAAGATATTGTACTTGAAATGAGCCCTAGGCAATGTGATGGCAGTGTGGAGGAAGTGTACTGTGCTAATGGGCATTTATACATTGCTCTTTTTTGTCCCTACTTTGTTTTTATTTGTTAAGCTGTCTCTGTAGAAATGTTTTCTTTACTTATATTCAGTAACTGAAATAAGTTGAGTTTATTGTTTGGAAGGATATATTCTAACATAGTGGTGGATGGTCTACAGCTGGCATCTGAACAGCAGAACAAAGACAGATGGACAAGTTCATTGAGTTTATGAAATTACCCAAGGCGCATTTGGAAACTCATATTTTTAGTTTCTTTTTCATTTTTCAATTTAGACAGTTTGTTGAAGTGTCATCATTGTGACAAGGCATGGGAGCATAACATTCACTTGCAGTTTAGTATCTGCTCATGGTGTGTGTGTTTAAGTAACTGAGTGGGAGTCAGATTTATCACATTCCATCAGTGATCAGTTTCATTTGTACTCAAATCAAGAAGTTCATTGATTCTTGAGGAATATTGCTCACCTTCTAGGAATGTATTTGGAGGATAGTATTACAATACTTCTCTTTCTTATCTGCAACCAGGCAGACTCAGGCAGTGCTCTTGTCAGATCTCATCAAGCATGCGCAGGTTTGGGTGCAGTCACTACTTGCATAACTTTAAGGAAAACCCAAGTGCAGTAGGTAGTATGGATGATTCAGTGGCTTTTTCTCTGAATCAGTTCTGAACCATTAACCCAGGTTAGTGTTGAGTGACACATTGCTGCTGGTGCCATTTAAAAAAAAATAAGAGACATAAACCAGTTGGGAAGAGGGTGGATATTGCAATAAAATTCCACTAGTATTTGCTTTAATTTGAAAATTAATCTGCTTTGGTGAACACAAGAGTTTTGAGACCTGCTTTCTATGAAGGCTAATATGATTATTAAGTTTCACTTGCATGAATGCTTGAAGAAACACAAAATGATCAAGTTGGGTTGGGACAAGCACCAAAAAGTTTTGAAACTCTGCCAACACTTCTCTGACGTAGCCAAAATTCTTGAGCCCAGTTCAGTTCTCATACAACGGAATTACTTTAATGTAAATCAGCAAAACTGGGTTGGGAATCTCCATGCAAGATTTCTGTTGGTTCTTGTTCCCAATCAAGCAAAATGTACTAAAATAGCAACCATTCTCAAGAGATTTGGGCACTTCAGGTTCTGATCCCAGCCACAGCCTTGAAATATAGAGGTGCACAAAAATAAGCAGTGTTAATTGGACACTGCAGAATCTTCAAATAATTCTGATTTTAGAAATGGAGCACCGGCTTAGGAAGGTTAATCTTTCTTTCCAGATTATTTGCCCCTCATTATTTCGTAGCCTCTGCTTCTCTTCCAGGAATAATTTAAAGAGGTCATTTCAACTTATCTCTGTCACAGGCAGCTGGCTGCTGTTGAAACAAATGCCCTGTATTTTGATAGATGGATTTCCTCTTGTTCACCAAATTGATTTGGACCATCTTTAACTGTTAAGACGTTTGAGAGAGTTCATGGAAGCAGCATGCTGAGGGTGAATTGACTCATCGTCATAGTATCACTTGAATAATGAACTCAGGCTTCTTTCCCCACAAGAATGCATTTTAATTGTATAAAGAAAGTGTCTCAATAAGAGGGAAAGTATCTGCCTGGCAGTTACTTCAGAGCTTATTCTATTTGGCAATGCATTTTTATGACTGCGTCCAATGTGACGAGAGATGCTGTGTGAGGCTGGATGTGTCTCCTCATTTTGTATAAATTTAGGAACCTAAATTGGAGAATTTTGCACAAACAATCTCACTGTGTGGTTCCTTGGCATTGTCTTATACAAATTCACTGATCAAGAATGTTGAAGTTGGAAAAGAAAGAGAGAAAATTCACGCATCAGCACAAAATGTACCAGGATTTATTATAATCTCGTTTGCTTTGTAAAAAGAGCAGCTAGGCACACATGAGTTCCATTCACCCACTCAAATGAGACTCTGGGAAATGGCTGAAGCCAAGCTCAAGCCATCTCTCATTTTAAAGACAATGGAACTGAGCCAAGACATTGAATCTCAGCTGCAAAGCCAGATCCATACTAAGTGGCCCATATTCTAATCTTGTGCTGAGTAGAACCCTACACCTCAAATTGTCTCATTGGGCCAGATTGTGAACTTCTAACTCAAGTTGCAGAGCAGCTATTCACCCGAGTTGTCCCATTACATACTTGTGTGAGACCTGGTCTATGTGTAAAACTTATCCCAGCATAGCTATGGTGGTTAGGGTGTGATTTATTTTTAATTACATAATTATGCCAGCATGAGTCCTAGTGTAGATGCACTTACACCGACATAAAGATGCTTCTGCCAATATAGCTTGTGTCTCTTGGGGCAATGGTGTAAACCAGGGATCGACAACCTTTGGCACGGGGCCCGCCAGAGTAAGTACCCTGGGGGGCCAGGCCGGTTTGTTTACCTGCCGTGTCCACAGGTTCGTCCGTTCACAGCTCCCACTGGCCGCGGTTCGCCGCTCCAGGCCAATGGGGGCTGCAGGAAGGGTGGCCAGCACATCCCTTGGCCCGCGCTGCTTCCCGCAGCCCCCATTGGCCTGGAGCGGTGAACCGCAGCCAGTGGGAGCCGCGATCGAGCGAACCTGCGGATGCGGCAGGTAAACAAACTGGCCCGGCCTGCCAGGGTGCTTACCCTGGCAAGCCGCGTGCCTAAGGTTGCCGATCTCTGGTGTAAACTATGTCAGAAGAAGCATTTTTATGCTTGTATAAGCTGCACCTGGAACTAGCAGGGACTGCGTATACAGCTATGCCACAAAACTTTTCTAGTGTAGACAAGGCCTGAGTAACTGCTTTACAGTGTGACTAAGAGGCTCACAATCTAGCCCACTGAAATAAGTGTAACTGCCTGAACTGGAAAGTGCTACTTAAGCAATATCTACGCTAAAAACTTTGGCCGATGCAAGTGACATCGGCATAAAGCCATCACAGTTAGTATATTGCTAATGCACGTACATACTTGATTCCTTGCATCAGCGTTGCATGCACTCACTAGGAATGTTTGTGTCAAAGCACAGTGTGATGTACCATGGGTAGGTATCCCAGTATGCAACTCACCTGTTGGTGTCTTTTGGGAAGTTTTGGCAATGCGTGATGTAGCAGAAACAAGTCACACAGGAGTTACTGGGAGCTTTCCATCATGCAACTTTCTCCATCCCATAATGTCATCCATAGGATTTTAAAATCCCACAAAGCCGGGTGGCCCTCCTCACTGTCCACTATCTCTGACAGAAGCATGGAACCTGAACAGCTCTGTGCTATTGCCATGAGCTTTGCAAGCACAGGGCACACAATCTTCTGGTATTTGCAAAGCTGCAAGAAGAACCTCATCAGCAGTTCATGATGATTTTGTGGAGGACAAATCTCTGTGGGACACAGCAAGAACAAATTCAAGGCTGTTGGTGGCAGCCACAGAGAAGCTGCAAGGGGGAGCACCACTTCCGGGCCCAAGAAACAAGGAATGACTGGTGGGATTGCATCGTAATACAGACTTGGGAAGATAAACAGTGGCTGCAGAGCTTTTGGATATGTAAAGCCACATTCCTGGACCTGTATGCCAAGTTCCCCAGTGCTCCAGCACAAGGACACCGGAATGTGAGCTGCACTGACAGGGGAGAAGTGAGTGGCAATCTCATTGTGGAAATGCGAAACACCAGATTGCTACCAGTCAGTGGGAAATCATTTTAGCGTAGGAAAGTCCACTGTGTATGTGCATGGAGGTGGGGAGGGGGGTTGTCATGCAAGTATGTGGGACCATTAATCATCTCCTGTGACTCCTGGCAATGTGCAGGATATAGTGGATGGATTTGCAGCAGTGGGGTTCCTGAACTGCAGTGGAGTGATAACGCACACATTGCACCAGCCCACTTTGCCCTAGAGTATATCAACTAAAAGGGCTACTTTTCTATGGTTATGCAAACATTGATGCATCCCCAGTGATGCTTCACTGACATCAGGTCTGGCAGGTCAGGGAAGGTGCAAGACACTCATAACTTTAAGAACACAGGAATGTTCAGAAACTGCAAGCAGGAACTGTTTTCCCCAACTGGTGGATTACCACTGGAGATGTTGAAATCCCAGCTGAGATCCTGGGGGACCCAGTCTACCCTTTGCTTCCCTGCCTGATGAAGTTGTATACTGGCCACCTCAACAGACCAATGCAAGATTCAACTACCAGCTCAGCAGGTGCAGAATGAGAGTTGAATGTGCTTTTGGTAGATTGAAGGGACAATAGCGTTGTTTACTTACAAGATTGGATCTCCGTGAGAAAAATATTGCAATGGTTATAGCAGCCTGTGGTGTCCTGCATAATATCTGTGAGGCAAAGTGGGGAAAGTTGCAAAGGTGGAGCAGCTGTCTGCTGAGTTTGAACAGCCAGACACAAAGGCTATTAGAAGAGCTCAACACAGAGCTATATAGCTGAGGGAGGTCTTGAAAGAGCACTTTAACAGTGACCCACAGTAATGCATTGTAATGAACTGTGCTTTACCTGTAGGGTGATCATACATCCCAGTTTGGCTAGGACAGTTCCTTTTTTAAGCCCTGTCCCCGGCCATCCTGACTTTTTTTTTTTTTTTTTGGCAAAAGTGGGCATTTGTCCCATTTGCTCTTGCCAACTTGAGCAAATGGGACAAATGCCCACTTTTTGTCAAAAAGCAGGGTGCAAAGAAACTTACAGGGGAGCGAGTGGTGATGACAGCCGCACGTGCGGGGAGAGGTGTGGAGGCAGGGCTCCAGCAGGGCTTGGGCAAACAGCAACGCCAGTCACAGCCTCATGCAGCAGGAGAGGGAGGGCAGAAGGGCTCAGGCAATGCAGTGACGCGAGTCTCAGCCTTTGGGAAATATGGTCACCCTATCTGGTATGTGCGTCGCTGCTTGCCCGAGCCCTGCCTGCCCCCTATGCGGGGAGGAGGGCTTGGGCGAGTGGCTTAGGCCAGCCTCATGTGGGGGTCTCGGGTGAGTAGCTTGGGTGGTTTGGGAATATGGCCACCCTATCTACCTGGCCCTGCAGTTTGGAGCCTGTTAGAAATTGTATGGTGCTCGGTGTACATCTTTGAATTCAACACAGTCATTGCACCTATATTAATTGTGTGGTGCTTGCTGTACATATATGATTATTACGCTGTCACTGATCTTATGAGTTCTGTCACACTATACAACAACTAGTTAGTGGGTGCTTTCAGTACTGCTAGGTATTCTGCTGCGTATGTTGTGAACTAATAAAGATGAATGATTTTCCTAAAAATAGAATTTTGAGTAACAAAAGCAGTGCACAAAAAACCCTGTGCAATTTTAAAGCAAATATATTAAAAACATAATAAATTAATGGAGATCTTAGCAAGGGAAAAGATAATGCATGTCCGTTTTGGCTACACATACAGAAACTATAGCTCTCACAGGTCAGTGTAGGTAAAGCTGTGGTTGTCCTTACTGCTCCCCAGTGTGGAGGGGAAGGGATAGGGATGTGGCCCATGATGCCATGTGGAATTTCGACCAGGCTGTGTGGAGAGGTGCTAAAATGGACTTCTCCATGGACTTCAAAGGGAGACGAGCCCATGATTGTTGAACCAGTAAGTCCACCAGAGTCTGCAGCAGCTGTGTTTGCTGCTGGAGAAGCCCCATTATGTCCTGGTGCATCTCCCTCTCCTTTTCCTGCTGGGACTCCTGGGGTTTTCTGCTCTTTCCTTCTCTATACAGTCTGAAATATTCACCTGCCAGAAGCTCTGCTTATGGCCCAATGTAATACTGGTTTGCAGGTTCTTGTTGAACATGTCACCCTGAGTTCTCTTCTTTCTCCTCCTTAACTGGCTCAGGCATTCCATGGGTGTGGAGGGGAAAACCCCTCAAGTGCGCAGTGGCAGCAGCTACAGATAAAACACCCAGCGGTATCATTTATCAGGGGGTAGCCGTGTTAGTCTGTATCCACAAAAACAACAAGGAGTCCAGTGGCACCTTAAAGACTAACAGATTTATTTGGGCATAGGCTTTTGTAGGTTAAAAAAAACCCACTTCTTCAGATGCATGAAGATATGGGTTTTTTTAGCCACAAAACCTTATGCCCAAATAAATCTGTTAGTCTTTAAAGTGCCACCAGACTCCTCGTTTTTTAGAGGTATCATTGTCAGTATAGGCACAAACTTAAGGTTCAGAATTTCCTTCCCTTGCTCCCCTAAAGGTTTAAACAAGACATGGTCATTGACAATTCTGCTTTGGAATGCTTGTGCATGGCACCACTCACCGAACCAGCCATGGTGAGTTTGGCCCACCAGGGATGAGGGAAATGAGGAGAGAATTGCTCAGTTGCATGACACTCTGAGTACAGGGCAATGGCGCTGAACACTAGTACCGTTTTCCATACACATTGGTGATTTTAGCTGATATCTCACTCTTGATTTTAACAAAGGCACAAAGTCACCTAGTTTTCTTGACCTTCAGTCCCTATCTGTATAGGGGTGTTGCACTGACAGGTATATTAAGGATTGTGAGTAGAGCTAGTCAGAAAAATTGCAGCAAAACATTTTCTCACTAGAATTTCCTGATTTGTTGAAATTGAACCATTTCTTGGAGAGGCTTAGATTTCAATGAAGATCCTCCAGAAACCTGCCTGGTTTCTTGCAGCTTGCTAGCTCTAGTGCTTCCAGTGTCCATGGTGGCCCCAGGCCAGTCTGCCAGCCGGACAGCCAGACTGTCAGATTTCAGGACTTTCAGGATCTGTGGCTCTGTGATGGTATGCCAGGTGGATTACCCCAAGCTGGTCCTCCATTCCCTTTCACCAAGAGCTTCAACAGTTTGGAGGTTTGTTCTGAATCAAAGCCAAATGTCAAAATATCAAAATCATCCACAAAACAGAACTACTTTTCTTCACCCAACTCTAGTTATCAGGTGTTCAGATCCTATGGCAATGGGACCCATATAAGGCAGATGAATTCCTTGGGCATAAGCCTTTTATTGAGAATGCTCTGCTACCAGTCCGAGTGAGTTCTACAGCTGGATCCAGCTATAACCCAGCAGATCACAATCACCCCAAGTGGGTCATGGGATCTTATCTTGCACCAGGCTACTTCCTGTTTACACCTCTCTGGAGGTACAAAGGGTCTAATCCTAAATGGGTAGCTGGGGATTCCCCTGGCATAAGGGATGTCTTGAGGGTATGCCATGGCAGAATCTGACCAGAGTACTCAGAAGCTGTGCATGGAGGTTGCCTTGGTTGGAACAGCCCCTTGAAGGAATGTTACAAGCTAACACAACTTAGAGCTGCTTTGAGAGTGCTCTAAGTTATGTGAAGCCGAAAAGAGTCCTGGGGATTGGTGGAGCAGAGGTATCTTAAAGCCACTTTAGTTCCCCCCATACCCTGTCAGCTCTGCAGCTGAGAGGGTGTGGCGAGAGCTAAGGTAGCTTTAAGCCACCTCTAGGCTCCATCAGTCTCTAGGACTGGAGTGATTCCACCATGGCTGATCATTCTTTCAGACAGGTAGGTCTTAGGCAAGTTAGAGCTTTTGAGATCATAACTTGCATCTGGAGCTTCAGCTTTTGTTGATATTAATAATCCGAATTTACCAGAATTTTCTGTATATTTATTTTGTGCCCAAACATAGACACAGACACAATATTTAAAATGCAAAATATCCTGCAAAATTTGACAAATTCCTACCACAGAATGAACAGGAGTACTTGTGGCACCTTGGAGACTAACAAATTTATTAGAGCATAAGCTTTCGTGGGCTACTGCCCACTTCTTCGGATGCATATAGAGTGGAACATATATTGAGGAGATATATATATATACACACATACAGAGAGCATGAACAGGTGGGAGTTGTCTTACCAACTTTGAGAGACCAATTAAGTAAGAAGGAAAAAAACTTTTGAAGTGATAATAAAGGTAGCCCAGTACAGACAGTTTGATAAGAAGTGTGAGACTACTTACAAGGAGAGATAGATTCAATGTTTGTAATGGCTGTAATGTATACCACAGAATGATAGCTCTCTAGAATATTTACCTTTTGTTATTTTCACAGTCTTCCAGTATTATGCCACTAATTAACCCTCTGCAATGCCCTTCTACACCCACTTTGAACTGCATGGGAGCTCTGTATGTGAGGTGGATGAATCAGAATCAGGTCCTTCATTCCTACAGGCAAGAAAATGCGTATGCTGTTGGCATTCCTGCAAATCACGGATGCCAAGAGGAAGCTTCTGAAAATCACCTTTGAGACTTCAAGGTCAGCCCTGTTTAATACAAGGCATTTACTTTCAGGTTTTCTGCACAGCAGGTTCCTACAACAGAAGCAGAATACCCCTTTATTATCAACACCACTAGGTTTTTCAAAATTCTAAGGGGGGGGGGGAAACACACTTGTCTTTTCATGCACATAACATAATATTTTGTATTGGGGGGGGACTTCAGATTCTTAATATTCTGCCCTGCTTTTTAAAATATTTACATGTCTTTTGACTGTTTATTAGCTAATCCATGGATAGATATGTTCAGAGATGTACAACAGTTAGGGGTAGAGAGGTGTGTGTGTGTGTGGTATAGTAAAGATGTATAACATATAATTGGAATGCTGCTTCTGACCAAAAGCCGTGCAATACTGAAAACAGTGTGTTTGTTTTCAGGCATCTGATATTCTGTCCTAATAATAAAAGGATTTTATTATATTTGGATGCAGCAACAAAATGTATTATTCAATTATGAATTAAGAATGATCAAATTAAGTTTGTCTTAAATGCTGATATGTTTTTAAATGATAAGTGTGACATCCTGGCCTCAGTGAAGGCAATAGGAGTTGGGCCACTGACTTCAGTGGAACCAAATGACAGGCTGTGACTTGGAAGAGATTTTGGGGGTTGGATAATTCAGGGTTGGATTTCCAAAATCAGCTAAGGGAGTAAGTGCCCATTTTCTCCTACTGGCCTTGATCTTGAAAGGTGCTGTGCACTTCCTATTGTGAGAACCTGAGCAGCCTCAAGTTTGGAGGGTGCTTTGCACTTCACAACAAATCTCATAGGATTGTTAATGGGATAAAGTTTTTCATTGGGATGTCATTGCTTCAGGATGAACACTGGGTCAATTATCGCTACCGAAAATTATGCACTGATAATGGCCTGGTAGAGGGCCAGTGGGATTGCTGATATCTACTTACGTATTGATATTAAAATGTAGCCACACAAACAATTTTTAAATGATACAGACTCATCACGTTGTGCAGCAGCGAGCCTAAGTAACTGTATGATCTTATTACTAGCACCACAATCTTCTTTGGAGCAGAGAACCGTGTACTCCTGAATATTTGCGTAACATCTAGAAAAATGGGGCCAATATCTGATTAGAGTCTCTTGGGGTAAGAACAACACAAATTATTAATAATTATAATATTTTGTGCTTCTGACAAGGGGCAAGACTAGGGAGTGCAGAGATGTGTAAAAATAAAACTCCTACTTTTTAAAAAAATGTACTGGTTGATCTTCTAGAACTGATTGGTAAAAGTTTTGGATGAAAGTTTAAATCACTTCCTTTTTTACTCCAACCAGTTCTTTCATTCCTGTTGTCCTCAAACATGTAGGAAAATTATATATTTGTGAGTGACTGGGAAACCGGACAGGTTTCAGAGTAGTAGCCATGTTAGTCTGTATCCGCAAAAAGAACAGGAGTACTTGTGGCACTGTTCTTTTTGGGAAACCTGAGTGAGTACAACAATGTTGCTTTCCACCTCTGCTTTGGATAAAGGATAACTAACTTTACACAGAACAAAGTCAGCTAACACCAATGCTCCCCATCTCTTGACAGGCCCAGGTAAAGCACTCAAATTACTTAAACTTTGTAGCTAAGGTTTAAATTCCTTTTAAAGTGAGATTCCCATTCCTCATGTCAAGGTTACCTTGGACAGTGATAGCCTTTCAAACAATCAGACCACCTGCCAACCTTATGGGTGTTCAAAAGTTTGACGGTCTCTGCACTGATCCTACTCTTGCATGAAAATGGCTTTATCAAGCCTATAATTTGAAATGAAATAGTCTTAAATGGTTTTCACACAGCTTGACTTTCAAAGAGGTTCCAGTTTCACAGAACTTCATATAAACAGAGAATCAGAAGATATAACCAGATACCACAGTTCCTGCTTACTAATTGCCATAAAGCAGAGCCATCTGCTTTATACAACGTCGAGGTCATGTAATCCCTCTAAACTGTGACCTTTTTGGCTCAATGGGACTTGTTATTGATTAAATGAGACCTTCTTAGGAAGTTATTGGGAAACTTGGCGTGCAGTCAGTCTGAACACAAAATATATTTGCTTGGAATTCTACGCAAACTTAAGAAGATAGTTCGAAGCAGTCTATCCTTGAACTCCCTTTCTCTACCATATGTTAATCTTCGATGATTCAAGATAGAAATGGTTTTATTTCAATTAAAACAACCACACACAAAAATAAAAAAAACAACTCCTCCCACCCCACACAAATAACCCCTCACCTTTCTCACTGAACTGAAGATTAATTTGAGGGTAAAGTTAAAACTTCTCATGACCACTGAAGGTGAAACTGGGTGGATTCGTGGATGAGGATTGTCTTCCTCAAGCAGCATATTTCCGCCATTCCATGTGTATGTATGACCCATTTAGAATGTTCAGTGCACACTTTGTGCTCCAGTGGTAAGTGTTACTGAATCAAAATAATTTTTTTTACAGTTTGGCATATGCAGAAGAGGACTTTGCAGTCTTTCACTAGTAATAACCTTCATGAAATCTCCACTGGACTGTGCTTGTCTCTCTCTCTCCCCTCATATACTTCACTTAAATATTTGCTTAAATAAAAGAAAATAGTTACTATGATTAAAGAATCAGTTCTTCTGTATTTTCCCCCTTCCTGCCCCCTCATTTCTGTCTGTGTGTCTTTAAGGAATCTGAAATTACCTAAATGTTTGGCAATTTTTTCCTCAGTCCAGAAATAAATTTGATAATTCACAGCTAATTCTGCAGCCCTTCCACTCCTCTTTTAATGGAAACTATTATAAAGTTGTTGCCTATTTTATTCCTTGCTGGGGAAAAAAAAAAAACACAACCCATCAGAATGGTGAAAGGCTTCACTGAAAATGTTAGGGCTCAAAGATTCCACCTACTGCATGATAAGTAATAATTTGTGATAAGCATCGGGAGATATGACTTCAGTTTCATTGAAAAATAAGTTGTTCTGGCATCTAAGCAGTGGGAAAAGCATAATAGCTAGAAATTCTCCATTGGTAAGAAATGACTCGCCACAGATGCAGGCTATTTTGCCTTAATCTATTTTATTTACAATTGGGTCAATTTTAAAAAATGCTGTAATCTGACCTCCTTTCTTGCACATGCAAGTCCGAATACTTGCACACCTGATTACATCATTTGTACTGGTAATTCCATTGTGGGCACGATTTGGTTGGCATGTTTGCCCTCAGCGGGAAGGATGTGCTTTTGAATATCTGGCCCAGTGTGTGTACAGTTTCTGTTACCCTGACCAAAGGTAACCAGAGCCACAGCCGAACTTTGAAGTGGCAATCCACTGCAAGCTAGGTATAGTTTGCAGCCACTTTAAATAAGCAGCTGATTCCAAAGCCCACACGGAACAAAATTAAAAAGTGTTATGGATGGTCACATAAATTAAACTCCCTCACATCCAGTTAGACAATTTCCCTGGGCTTGTTTACACAGTGAAACTGACCAGCATAGCTATTCTAGAATAATTCCCCCCTGTGGACATTCTGAAATAAATTAGTTTATTCTGGAATAACTCTGCTTTGGAAGTGGAGAACTCAAGGAAGACAAGGCTGTTGTAGAGAAGCTAAACTAATTCTCTGCATCCGTCTTCACCGCAGAGGATGTCAGGGAGATTTCCCACAGCTGAGCCATTCTTTTTAGATGACAAATTTGAGGAACTGTCCCAGATTGAAGTGTTGGTAGAGGAGGTTTTGGAACAAATTGCTAAATTAAACAGTAATAAGTCACCAGGACTAGATGGAATTCACCCAAGAGATCTGAAGGAATTCAAATAAGAAATTTCAGAACTACTAACTGGGGTATGTAACATTGCTTTAAAATCAGCCTCACTACCAGATGACTGGAGGATAGCTAATGTAATATCTATTTTTAAAAAAGGCTCCACAGGCATTCCTGGCAAACACAGGATCAGTAAGCCTAACTTCAGTACCAGGCAAATTGTTGAAACTATAGTAAAGAACAGAATTATCAGACACATAGATGAACACGATTTGTTGGGGAAAAGTCAACACGGCTTTTGTAAAGGCAAATCATGCCTCATCAATCTATTAGAATTCTTTGAGGATGTCAAAAAGCTTATGGATAAGGGTGATCCAGATGAAGTAGGGAACTTGGACTTTCAGAAAGCCTTTGACAAGGTCCCTCACCAAAGGATCTTAAGAAAAGTAAGCAGTCCTGGGATAAGAGGAAAGTTTCTCTCATGGATCAGCAACTGGTTAAAAGATAGGAAACAAAGGGAGGAATAAATGCTCAGTTTTCACAATGAAGAGAGGTAAATAGTGTATATGTACTGGGACCTGTGATGCTCAACATATTCATAAATGATCTGGAAAAGGGGGTAAACAATTAGGTGATTTTGTTAAAAGTAGGAGATGAAACAAACTTACTCAAAACAGTTAAGTCCAAAACTGGCTGCGAAAAGTTGCTAAGGGATCTCATTAAATTGGGTGACTGGGCAACAAAATGTCCGATGAAATTCAGCATTGGTAAGTGCAAAGTAATGCACACTGGAAAAAATAATCTGAGGTCTAAATTAGCTGTTACCAATCAAGAAAGAGATCTTGGTGTCGTTTTGGATAGTTCTCTGAAAACATCTGCTCAGTGTACAGCAGCAGTCAAAAAAAAGCTAACAATGTTAGAAACCATTGGAAAAGGGATAGATGATAAAACAAAAAATATTATAATGCTACTATATAAATCCATATTACAGCCACATCTTGATTATTACTGGTTGCCCCATCTCAAAAAAGGTATATTAGACTTGGAAAAGGTACAGAGAAAGGCAACAAAATGATTAATGGCATAGAACAACTTCCATATGAGGAAAGATTTAAAAAAGACTGCTTTTTTTTAGCTTAGAAAAGAGGTGACTAAGGGGTGGGGGATATGATAGAGATCATTAAAATCATAAATGGTATGGAGAAAGTGAGGAAGGAAGTGATATTCACTTAACACAAGAAGTAAAGGGTTACCCAATTAAATTAACAGGCAGCAGTTTTAAAACAAACTAGTACTTCTTCACACAATGCACAGTCAACCTATGGAACTCATTTCCATGAGATGTTGTGAAAAGCAAAAGTATAATTGGGTTCAAAAAGGAATTAAATAAGTGCATGAAGAATAGGTCCATCAATGTCTACTAGCCAAGATAGTCAGAGATGCAACTCTGTGCTTTGGGTCTCCCTAAAGCTCCAACTGCCAGAAATTTGGACTGGATGACAGGAAATGGATCACTTGAAATTGGCCTTTTCTGTTCATTCCCTCTGAAGCATCTGGCACTAGCCACTGTCAGAAGACAGGATACTAGGTTAGATGGATAATTGATTTGAGCTAGTATAACTGTTCTTATTGTGTCCATATAATTGAGTTATTCCAGAATAGGAAAATTACACTGGAATTGCTAAAGTGGAATAGTTAATCTGGAATAGCTGATCAGTTTCCCCCAGCCAAATCCTTATGCTTGCTTAGGCTTGCTTAGACTTGCTTCAACTTGGTTGGACTCTTTTAGATCTTCATACAACCACTTATTAATGGCGGATTCTCACTGGTATATGATAGGACAGTTCCCCAACTTTAAAGCCTACATACCACAGCAAAATCTCAGAAGTATTTTGCATGCCAACTTTGTAATTTTGTTGTTTTTGAAGTGAATTAAGCTAAACCAAATGAAGGTGACTTATGAGCGGGTATGTCTAACCTGCAAAGAAAAACCTGTAGCACCAAGTCTTAGATCCCAGGTCTATTGGCTCAGACTGAGGGGCTGAAAATAGTAGTCTAGACATTCCTGTTTGGGCTGGAGCAGGGTTCCAAGACCGTCCCTCCCTCGTTGGGTTTCAGAACTTGGGCTCCAGCCTGTGCAGGAATGTCTACACTGCTGTTTTTAGTCCCGCAGACCGAGTCCCAAGAAAGTCAATTGACTTGGGCTCTGGGACTCGATGCTGTGGGCTTTTCTTTGCCAGGTAGACCATCCCAGAGCATCCACAGAAGGTAATAATGTGGTTTAACAATTCCACTTTAAAAATTCATTTGGATTAACTTTCCTAGGTGTCCCATATAGGCAAGCCTTCTTTATATACTATGCTTTAAACCCATCTGTGGGTATGTCTACACTGGAGCTGGAAGGTGCAGTTCAAGGAGACACACATGCTTACTAAAAATAGCAGTGTGGTCACAGCAGAACGTACAATGTACCTAGCATCTCAGATGGGTACATACTCAGGGTGGCTAGTCCCACTTTCCACATGTTCTGCATCAATTACACTTCTTTATTTAGCCCATGAGCTCCATCAGAATTAGTGAAGATAAATCTCCTTAAGCTGGACATTACACTTCCAGTTCAAAGTGTAGACGTACCCGGCGTGCCACCTGATGGCAGACTTTGTCCTGTCAATTGTACACATGCTGCAGTTTGAGATCCACTGTGGAAGATCTATGCCAAGGAGCCAGAAGGAGCATACACAGGTTTGTTTGTTTTTTTCATCTTTACCTTTAGTACCATTTTGTTTGGCACAGTTTACAAACAAGTGTTGCTTTATAGGCAAGCTCTCCATCCTGACTCAATACCTATTTTAATCATTTGGTGCGGAACAATGAGTAATGTACAGAATTTACTTTTTATTAGCATCTTGGTATTGTATGAACAAAGGGGGAGAAGGGGTTTCAAAGATACAGAACATTAGGTATGCGACTACTCATGAGAATCAAGGCCTAACTCCCATTTGTACCTTTGAAAATCTCTCCCAAAGTATTTAGTTTCATGAAGACATACTATAATACTCTATATTACCAGACTATCATGTTTAACTTTAACAGAATAATTAGATGACATCCCTGAAGCTCTGGGACCCAGCTGTCCGAGACTGCTTCTTGCCCTATTCCTGTTCTGGCAGTTAAGATTGGCTGGGATGCTTGCCTTCTCAATTCCTAGTGGGATTTAACTTTCCAGGAATTGCAGCTGGGCTCAACAGAACCTGCTGCTCATGGCAGTCTGCAGAGCCTGTATTGGCAGCCTTCAAGACACATGTCTGTTCATTTTGTTTAGCTTTTGATGGATTGTTTTTGGTTGATTCATTTTCTTTCTGACAGTTGAGCGACCCAAATTGCCTTGGTGATATCAACAATGTAGCTCTAGACCAATGGCTACCCACGGTGGGTAGCTTATGTAATTTTTGAATAATTTTTAACAAGTGTCTAATTGTCATGTCAATCTGCTCTACGGTGGAGTGTATGTATATCCTTATTTGAAGCCTGGGAGGAGCTAGGACATGAGAGAAACAGGAAGTACTCTGGCTGCCCCTGGTTACAGCTGCAGTTATAAGAAGATTTGACTCTCAAAGCAGTGGGAGATTCTAGGCATGATTGAGATGCTTTCACCACTAGCATGAACAGAAGGGTTCAATCTGACACCAGGTGGGAGAACAAAGGTTTGGGGTACAAAGATTTGGACCAGAGGAGACTGTTGGACCCATCAGAGAGTAGTAATATCCTGTTAGACCCTGATCCTGTATATTGAAATCAGTGTGAACTTTGCCATTAACTTCACTGGGTACAGAATCATGCACTTAACGAGCAAGCTGTAATATCAGTAACTAGTACTAAGTTTTGATGGAATGTGAGGGTCTAATCATGGCTGGCCTGCTGTGAGAGTGCAAGGGGAGGGTAGAGAGAGTGCATAGAGCTTTCTCCCACCTTCTCCATGCCACTGGGGAGGACTGGGAGAGATTAGCACCACTGTAGTATCTGTGCCCTAGTTGCTCTGAATCATCCTTGTGCTGGTGTAGAACTCCGATGCAGGGACTGATGACTTCTAAGGGACAGATTGCACCCTATCTGCCATGGCCCCTGTGAGCACCATGGCAGTGAGGCAACAGCTGAAGTTGCTTGTCACTTTCTGTCCCGCCTCTTTCTCCAGCCCCTGGCAATGGGGGATCTTGCAAGTGGCATAGAAGCCCTTACATGTGGGTTATTCCTCAGCTGGGGATTTACAGCTGTTAAATTGGGCTCAGGAATATTGAGGCCACAGTGCCTCCCAGTCAAGTAACTAAGTGACATGTTCTAGTCTTAGCCCATTTTACAGACATTCAGAGCCCTGTGCTCACATACATACATTGCTAACTGCTTAGTGAACATGAGCAACTTACTAGATGTGGGCTGAAGGAGGTAGGGCTCCAGGGTGTTCACTTCTTGAACGTGTCATTTCCAAGGTCTTCACACTCTCCTTTCCAGTCATAAAAAGAACACCTACATGAAGTTTTTCCAAATGGAATTAAAAAAAATGATTGAATTAGGCAATTTATGACCTGAGCTCAGAATTTTATGATGTGACAGGACAATGTTGGAAGGATTTCTTGTAACATAACACATTTCCCCCCTCTTGCATTTATGTTTCCAACAGGAAGAGTTTGATTTTTTTTCTTTAATAGAAAGTTTTATCTCCCCGCCCCCTCCGAAAATAAAAAGTATTTCCCATAAGAATCAGAATTAGCTCATTGTAAAGATCACCTCAGACGTAATATTTTCTCTCGAGAGAGAACTTACTTCTGGGAAATTCTAAAGGTAGCATTCTGATTGCATTTTTAAAGTTCACTGCAATTTTCTATGACCTGGTTTCGCTTCTTGCTCTCATGTTCTTTTACCAACTCCTTATCCATCAACAATGATAGTTTATTTTGTGTCTTAATCCTCTGACTACCAAGAGACTTTGCCCCAATTATCTCTGGGTTGATACTGATAGTTCTGGCAAAGGATCCAGGAACTCTTTTGCATTTCTAAACATGGGTTTTCAAGGTGGTTGTTACTACTTCATTAACAGTCAGACAGGTGGCATTGGAAGACAGCTGTCTGGTCCCACTGACCAATTTGTAACAGGTAGGAGAACTATTCCCTGAACCTCCATAGGATGATTAGAGGAGTGCCAAGAACTCAGGACATTGTTTTGAAAGGTACCCTGTGTAAAACACAGTGGGTTTAATAAAGATAATCTCTTCATAGGGAGTAAAAATGTGGTGTAGAGACTGAAAGATAATCATGGTTCCTCACAGATCAGAATGTCAGGTCTTCCTTATAATCTCTGGGGATGTATCTGCATATATGAAAGAAAAAGATTTTGCTGGCTGGCATTGTGAATGAAATAGCTTCCTCTGTATTTTGCTAGAGCTCGGTGTCTTTTGATAGGAAGGTCCCTGAATTAGAACACCACAGCTTCTATCCCATTATTAAGTGATTTTATAGTCTGGATAGCAATGAGTGACTCTCATGAATTTTGTTTACTCCCAGAGATGTTGCATTATTTTATTATCACAGGAGTCGGGGTGAGAAACTTTCTCATAAGTGTTGGCTGGAATGGAAACTTTATGATTCAGGCCATATCTTGTTAAACCTGAATTCTCAGATGCCATCATGAAAAGGTTATTTTTTTTTCCACGTTGGCATGGTACTAGATCAATGTATGAGCACATGAGAAATTTGGGTTCAGTTCTTCAACCCGTCCTCTCTCTCTTGTGTGCCTGCATGTGTATGTGCGCACTTGTGGGGACAAGTACTGTACTGATACCTTCAGCTAATTAAGAAGTGATGTAGACAGACCTCAAAGAATGTCTGCTTGGAAGAAAGGACATTATACGTGATATTGGTTAGACAGGGCATTAGGGTGGAGCAAATGGAAGAGGCCTCTGGGCAATGGTAAAACATTTTGAAGTAATAACATAATTGTAATCCAAGATACAGCAACAAGCCTGGACAATTGTTTGACTGAAATAAAGGGTATAATCTCAAATCAGTACACAATAAGCGTGTAGCCGCTGTATTACTTTAATTGCTTATTACACTGTTTTGGTAAACCATCTCGTTCCTTTAGCTTAGCAGACAAGTCAATTCATGCTGCTTCTATGAAAAATGGTAACAGAAATTAGCTTTTTAAATATATAGTTCACATATTGTGTATTATTGTGTTACCACCAAATCCCAAATTTAAACCAAGGAGCTCATTTGAGATCCTAGGATGTAAATTGCTATAAAAGTGCAAAGTATTATTATTTCACTATATTACTACTTCCAAATGCTTAAATTTCATTTTACAAGGTTTATCCAATCCCAGCAGTGCCACCTTACCCTCCATAAAATAAATTTCTCTACTCCTGCTACCTTATACATGGGGCCTTACCAAACTCATGGTCCATTTTGGTCAATTTCATGGTCATAGGATTTTAAAAATCATAAGTTTCATGATTTCAGATATTTAACTCTGAAATTTCACAGTTTTGTAACTGTGGGGGTCCTGACCCAAAAGGGAGTTGTGTGTGTGTGGGGGGGTTGCAAGGTTATTGTAGGGGGGTTGCAGTATTGGCACCTTTACTTCTGCACTGCTGCTGGCGTTGCCTTCAGAGATGGACAGTGTAGCGGGGTGGTAACCCCACTCCGGTCCAGAGGGGGCTGTGGCTGGAGAAAGCAGCTTTTAGGCTGAGCTGATTGGGGGAAGTGGCTGCAGCTGGGGCCACGCCCCAAACAGACTCAGCTGGTCCTATAAAGGCCAGGGCAGCCAGATGCTCAGCAGTCTCTCTGAGTGCAGAGAGAGAAGGGCCTAGCTGCAGCAAGCTAGAGATAGTGTACCTGAGTGGAGCAGGGCTGGGGACAAGCTGGGGAGCTCCAGCCTGGATAGCCTCAGGCTGCAGCCTAGTGGAAGGCCAAGGGGTACTGGGGGTTGCAGAGGGCAGCCCAGAGCTAGGCCAAGGCAGCAGGTCCAAACCCCCCTTGCCAGTGATGAGTGGCCTATACTGCAATCAGACCCAGGGAGCGGGGCTAGTTGGTCACTGGCAGTGGCCTAGTGCTGAGGCTAGGTGGGGGTTCCCCTGGGAGGGGAGACCTAGTGTGTGGGTACTGCCAGGGGCCAGCACCCAGAGCAAGGGGCACTGGGGTCCTGGGAGGGACACGGGAACCGAGAAGGAGAGGACAGGTGGATCACTGGCCTGCAGAGGGTGCTCCAGAGACTGGAGAGCTAATTCTCTGGATGACCAGCAGGAGGTGCTGCAGGGGTGAGTCTGCTTCTTCTACAGCAGCCTGAGAGCAGCAGCTGCTGGCCGGGAACCTGTCAATAGAAGCGCAGATATAAGAATGGCATGGTATGGAATTGCCACCTTTACTTCTACATTGCTGCTGGCAGAACTGGACACCTGGCTAGCAGACATCACTCCCTGGCCACCCAGTTCTGAAGGCAGTGCAGAAGTAAGGGTGGGAATTCCACAACCCCCACTACCATAACCCTGCAACCCACTTTTTGAATTGGGACACCCAGTTTGAGAAACACTGGTCTCTGCTGTGAAATCTTTATGGTATAGGGTAAAAGTACACAAAAGATCAGCTTTCACGGTCCATGATGCATTTTTCACAGCTGTGACTTTGGTAGGGCCCTACTTATACATGCACATTAGGAGGAGAACTCTTAATGGATATGGGAGGCTTCTCAGAGGTTCACACTACAGCCTCATTTATTCTAATTATTCCAGACATTTCACAAACTGCATGTTCATCATTTGATGGGCAAAACTTCAAAAATAATTAGGCCGAATGATGACAGAAACCCCAGCAGAAAGCATCTTCTGTGCATTTTATCTGTTTTTATTAATAATTACACTCATTAAACTTTACAAAGTATATTAAAATGCCATTTCCTGAACATCGTTATTAGAGTCCCAAAACCAGGCAAGCAGACAGGATTTTCTTATGGGATTGCTAAACAAAGCTCAAGTCTGAGCTTTAACTTGTTCAAGGACAACCCATACCTTTCTAGTCCATTGCCTCTAGTAAAAAAACAGCAACAGATTTTCCTGTTGCCAGCAGAGGTCACTCTTTCTCTTATCTGACTTGGTTGGTCATGACTTAGCCATGTACATTAAGAAAACTTTTATATTTACTGTTTGAAGTACTGTTTGAATACTGTCTAAAACATGCAGCATTATGTTCTGAATGGCTTACAAACATTTACTTGTCATTTAGCATATGATTTATGGAAATGTCCTACAGAATCTAATAAAAACGATGATGTTTTATAGATTCTAGAGGTTTTTTTGAACTATCCCAGAGAATTCTACAGCAGGCCCATAATTCTCTCAAGTTCTATAATAGAATTATAAATGATGGTTTTCAAAAAGTAGCCTATAGAGTGGATATCCTGATAATAAATTGTACAGGTGTTTAGAGCCATTTAAGAGAAGCCTAATGATTTAATTCTGTAGTAGTTTTTGGGCCGAGGTTTGGCCCTCAGCGGGGCTGTGGGGTATCCCACCGCCTTGCTCTGGTCTGGCGGCAGTCAGGGACCGCAGACCCACAGTTAGGGGCTCAGGCCCGTAAGCAGGGGCTGAGCCAAGAGGTCCGAATGCAGGCCCTTAAGCAAGGGCTGAGGCAAAGTCTATAGCAGCCCAGGCCTTAAGTCAGGGCAGGGCAGTAATCAAATCATCACTCAGATGCCCAGGCCCTTAAGCAGGGGCTGGGTCAGTGGCAAATCGTCACTCAGATGCCAAGGCCCTTAAGCAGGGGCTGGGTCAGTTTGTAGCAGGTCCCAGCCTTTCTAGGCCAGGGAAAAAGGGGGAGTCTGCCACCCAAGGAGTGGGTGGCAGGGGGGACACAGGCCCTCCCACTCCACTGCGTCCCAGCCCGGGGCCCTAGCAGTGACGGAAACTCGCTGCTGTCAGTGGGGATCCTGGCCGCAACACACTGACATCGGCTCTGGCAGTGCAGCAGCCAGACTGGGGTCGGCTGCCCCCGGACTACTTCCACACTCCCCCTCGTATGGTACCTGGGCCGTCTTAGTGTCATCGGTGCTTTCCACTAGCATTGGCTCCTCGGGGTAGCGGCACGGGGCAGGCTCGGCTCCTCCTCGGGGTAGCTGGCATGGGGCAGGCTTGGCCAGTCCTCCTCAGGGTACTGGGCAAGAGGTAGGCTCAACCGGCCCCGTGCGTCAGCAGGCCGGTCGCAGCCTGTGGCTGTTTCCCAAGCGGGAGCTCGGCCACGGACATCTGCTCTCTCTGCCAGCCTGGGTTCCACTGAGCTCTGCAGGCGGGCTTTTATACTTCCGGGTTGGGGCCGGCGCCGGACCCGGTGGCTCCGCCCATGTTGGTATTAGGGGATGTTCGGCTCTCAGTGGGGCTGTGGGGATCCCACTGCCTCGCTACAAATTCCTATTAAGAGTGGGAATTTCCAAAGTGCTCAGCAGTGGATTAACTATGCTGCCATCCAAGGCAGTAGGAGTTGTGTTATTGACTTCACTGGGAACAGAATCAGGTCAAAGTTGGGTACTTTTGAAAATCTCACTCAAATTCATAAGGAAAAATCCTATTGACTTCAGTGAGAGTTTGCCATAGTAATGATAGAGGGGAAAACCTGAGGATATGGCCCAGGATCAATAAATTGAGCAGGTCTGAAGCAGAAAATATCAGACTCATAACCAGGGCAGGGTGAGCAGGGCAGCTGACCAGGGCGCAAAGCCAGGGGGGCAGAAAAATGGGATGGAAAATTAACAACAACAACAACAAAAGAAGGGGTGCAAATATGCTTGCTCTCTCCGGGTGCTAAAATGCCTAGTTACATCTCTGGAAAATATATTAGTAATTTCTGTTTCAAAGATTTTATTTGTTCCTGTGTAAAATGCAGTTCAAAGGATAAAGTAAAATCCCACCCACGCCAATGTCCCATTCTCAATCCTCAGGTCTAGAACCTGGGCCTGTGGGCCCCTGAGCAATTGTGACATCAACACTGACATCCAACAATTTTGGTAGAACAACAAGCAATGGGCTGTGAGCCTTGTGAACCCAAGAGCCACAGGATGTGCCGTACAGAGGGCCTAATTGGCAGTGCTTCCGGGATCTCTGACTGGTCAAAGTGCACTACTTAAGCCTGGATGGGACTCCAGGAGGTTGTCTGTGCAAGTAGATGATTCCTATGTGGCTGCTATGATGGACCCTGTTCCTGGTTCGGACTCCAGCTTCGACTCTTGGGTTTAGTTTCCAACTTCCGATTCTGACCCTTTGCCCTGGTTCCAAGCCCCATATTCAGGCTTCACCCACTAGGCATTGCCACCTACACCCAGCTGTGACAAAATAATCCTTGAGGTTCAAAAAAGTATTTGATTTCCTTAGTTTTAAAATTATTTTTCATTTCCAAAAACTTCTGCACTTCTATGTTCCTGGTGATCTAGGAGCAGAAAAAGCAGAGTACCGAAAGAGTCTGTTCTAGCCATATTGCCAGCTCTATAGCAATCAGGCATTCTCCCCAAAGCAGGTTGTCTCATGAAATGTTTGGTTTAGCTTTACAGGTACAGGAAATCTGGGTTTGCATTCAAATTTTGGAGTTCTTAGTCAAAACTCAGCTGAATCGGCAAAATGTGTGTGATGCTTCCATCACCATGTATATATTGTCCCCTTCCAGAGAGAAAAGGAATGTAAAGATCAGCAGAACAATGCTTTGTATTAACTGATCCAGCCCTCATTACCTGGATCAAACATCTCTATTAAATAAAATGTTGACACATTCCTTTGGCTTTCCTCCCTTAATTTATCACTCTGAAATAATTGGAAAATGTGTTTTTTCTCATAACGTATACTTAGTCTTTAAGAGTCATTAAACTCTTTCCTCTCAGCCCCAACCATTGCTACCTCACACCCCCAGGCTCTGCTCCACAAATAAAATTACTGGTAGGATCCCTCCAACTGTGAGTACTGGCAGTAATACATTTGATTTTAACCACAAACACCCCTACAGCATTAATTTTCTGTATGTTGACTCTAGAGTTTAAAAGTTGTAAAAGGTTTGTCTTTTGCAAGAGTTGTATGAAAATTATATACAGAATTAATAAGGTGTTTTTACTGTTTTTGCTTAAACAAATATTTTTGTCTATGAACTTTCCCTCAGATTTTTGTGGGGAACAGAAGAAAATGAAGTGGAAATTAAAATGATGGATGGTGAAAAGATCCGTAGTTCCACGGGAAATCGTTTTCAATGTGTACTTGGATTGTAAGCTCTTTGGGGCAGAGACTGCCTTTTTGTTATGCACGTCTACAGTGCCCAGCACAATGGAATCCTGGTCTCTGATGGGAGCCTCAAGGCACCACCACAATTCAATTCAATAGTAATAATGGAAGCAGTCTCTCTGTTCTTTTATGCCGCCATTTTGTTGCTTAGGGGGAAAACAGCCGAGAGAGGACTGCAAGTACTCCATCAAATCAGGGTCCCTATAAACTCGAGCTGCAGCAAGCTGTCTGTCTGCCAGAGGTGTGAACAATGTGAAAAGGTCCCTCAGAACACATAAACCATCTGCTATTTACCCAATAGCATTCCTCATAAAAAAAATAAATAAAAAGTGCCTGTGCTGCTATATTCCCCTCCCTCTCTAGAGGGGTATATAAAAGATCAATTTGAGCATCAGAATAACTCCACCCAGAGCCAGCACTCATGAACAGTGAACTAGCTCGTTTGTTACCCTTTCATTAAACTTTAACACTTAACGTTTCCTGCTTCCTATAGCTCTCCCCCAGCGTAGCTATCCACTCTGTGATCAGTACTGTATAGTAATATTCACCTTGGCTGCATTATAGATCTCAAACAGTACAAAGGGGCATATGTGAACATTTCTCCCTGGGACAATCACCCACTCTATTATTGGATTATTTGTTATCTGCTATTTTTGATCTTTTGTTTTAAAAGAACTTGCTTGACAAAGTTAGTGGAAATATCTCACCTTTCCTAATGTGGGATCTGTCAGAGCAGCTGCTTATCTGAACTTCACTTCACTTCTGAAGCCCGTGAAGCTTTCTTATCACTATATTTCTTTTTATACAAATCTAGAAAGCAGTGTCTAAAGGGCCATTTACAAACTTGTATGAACCGATAACGTAACTACTGTATCACTCAGGAAGGGTTATGAGACATTGGGCCTGAAACACCATTTTAATGAAAAAATCAAAACTTCCTAAGGATTAGGCCATCAAAGCAAAGTGCAACTATCAAAGCAAAGTGCATGCCATTGTGCAAGTGTATTGCAGTTTAGTGACTAATGCCATGACATATTATTTCGCAAAATAACTTTGTAATATCATATAGTTTCTGCTAATCCTTGTATGCACTTGCAGCATCTTATAATTGAAAATATGTACTTACACTAATTTTATTTTCATAATGGTCCAATATATTTGTATAGATATAGGTTCTGTCTATATGTAGGTTCACGTATGATAAATTCTCTTCAAGGAATTACATTAATAATTTTGTGAGCACATTGTGCTAGACCAGAGGTGCGCAAACTATGGCCTGCGGGCCACATCTGGCCCACGGGACACTCCTGCCGGGCCCCTGAGCTCCTGTGCTGGGAGGCTAGCCCCTGGCCCCTCCCCTGGTGTTCCCCCTCCCCCGCAGCCTCAGCTCACTGTGCCGCCGGCGCAGTGCTCTGGGCGGTGGGGCTGTGAGCTCCTGTGGCAGCGCAGCTGCAGAGCCCAGCCTGACCCGGTGCTCTGTGCTGTGCGGTGGCATGGCTGGCTCCAGCCGGGTACCTGTCCTGGTGCTCTGGGCAGCGTGGCTGTAGTGCTGCCACCCACTGGTGCTGCAGGCAGCAGGGTAAGGGTGTGGGGAGTGGGGGAGGGCGTGGGGGTGGATAGAGGGCAGGGGAGTTTGGGGTGATGGTCAGGGGTGGGGGTGTGGCTAGGGGCCGGGGCAGTCAGAGGGTGGGGAACAGGGGGGTTGAATGGGGGCAGGTGTCCCGGGGGGGCAGTCAGGAATGAAGGGGGGGGGTTGGATGGGGCAGCAGGGGGCAGTCAGGGGTTCCAGGACAGGAAGAAGGGGTGGTTGGATGGGGCAGGGGTCCCGGGGGGGGGGGGGGGTCAGTCAGGAATAAGAGGAGGGGTTGGATGGGTGATGGGGGGTAGTCAGGGGCGGGGGCTCTGGGGGCTGTGAGGGAATGGGGGGGGGGTTGGATGGGGCAGGAGTCCTGGGTTGGGGCCATCAGGGGGTGAGAAGCAGAGGGGGATAAGGGGTGGGGGCCAGGCCACGCCTGGCTGTTTGGGGAGGCACATCCTCCCCTAACCAGCCCTCCATACAATTTCCGTAACCCGATGCAGCCCTCAGGCCAAAAAGTTTGCCCGCCCCTGTGCCAGACACTTTGTTTTCCATTAGTAGCACATCCTTCCTTAATTATATTTCAGGGAAGGATCTGGTTAACTATGAAGCCCAACATATGAAGTGTTGCCTTCCCATCACTGCCTCCATTCCACTAATGTTCCTAGCTCATCTGCTTGTTTCTTAGCTTCTCATGTAGTCATCTCCATGCCTTCTACCAAATGTCCCTCCCACCCCACACAGGGTATGTCCTCCCTGCTGTCATGCACAAAGCTACTATCCTGTCCACATGTATGTCTCAGCACTGCCATGCTGCTCTTACAGTGAGTCAAAATGACTTGTAGGTAAGGACTTGTTGATGTGTGAAATTCCATTGGTTTCACTAAAGGTGGAATTTTAAACAGATTTAGTTAAATTGATGAAAATAGCTACACCTGGCTCATTAGCAAACAGTGAAACTGAACATAAGTTCAGTGGAACTTTATTAAACCCTGTGCACTCCTCTGTCCATGTGGCTGTGTTGCTTCCATGCCAGCGCCTCATATTCCCTGTTTTCGTGGCTTCCCTCAGTAATACTCCCTCCAGGGAACATGGGCCTTCTGCCTCCAATTACACTGATCATGATACAGTGTGGACACTCTGATTTTGGTTTAAACCAGGCTCATTGCAGTTTAGCTTAAAGACACAAGGCAGGTGAGGTAATATCTTTTATTGAACCAACTTGTGTTGGTGGAAGGGACTAGGGTGATCAGATGTCCTGATTTTATAGGGACAGTCCCAATTTTTCGGGCTTTTTCTTATATAAGCAACTATTACCCTCCACTCCGTCCCAATTTTTCACACTTACTATCTGGTCACCCTAGAAGGGACAAGCTTTCAAGCGTCACAGAAGAGCTAGCCTGAAAACCACCACAAGTTGGTTCAATAAAAGATATTACCTCAACTACCTTTTCGCGCTCGTAGCTTGGGACCAACATGGCTACAACAACACTTCAAACAGTTTAGCTGAAGTAAGTTAGAAACAGGGTTAAGATATACTGAAATCAGCTACTCTTAAACCTAAATAAGAGGGTCCAATATGGGTTTGCAGTGGGTCAACTAAACAGATCAAGTTTGATTGTAGGCAAGGCCTAATTTACCCAGTATTGCTACCATTATCTCCCCAGCTTCCTCCTACCTTTGTTTGCCACTAAGAACAGGGGCTATTCTCCTTGAATGTTTGGAAAGTGTTTAGCACATGGTAAACCCTACCATATATAATAACATAATAATCAGTATTAATTGTTATAACAACATAGTTCTGATTCTGCAAAAAAATTGTGTGTGCTTAACTTTACTCGTGCAATTAATCCTATTGAAGTCAATGGGCCTACTCGTATGAGTAAAGTTGAGGAAGTGTGTGTAAGTGTTTGTAGGACTGGAACCATGCAGTCCTTCACAGGCTACTATGCTGTGTTGACTGGTTCAGTAAGAGAATTCTATTTGGCCCTGACTCCTTGTTGATAAAGAAGATCAATGAGCAATAGTTACTCCAGATTTTGAAATCAGAATATGATGTATTATAAGGCTGTTTTACCGACTATTGAAGCCAATATCTAGGGCAGGTAAAACATGAAATAAAATGTAAAAATTTCAGCCTCCACCCTGCCCCCTGAAATTACAAATAATTCATCCAGTTCTATAGCTAACAAAAACAGGACCACATTTCATTTTTTATTTGAAATTTCAGTGAAAAATTTTGAAGTTTCAAATTTCAAAAAAATTGTGACCAGTGATATATGTACAGTATATTACTCTTCTGGTGAATCTCTGCTTTCACTTGTGTGTGTGTGTGTGCGCATTGGGGGAATGGAATTGGAAGATGGAACATATTTATGATGAATGGGCATATTTGTATATGCAGAAGGCATACTTTATACATAGTCCTATTGTGGAAGCAGAGCTCTTTTGCAAGCTGCACCAGACTTTACACTGGTGCAGTGTGTTCTCCCTGTGAATCGGGGCAGCTGGACTGTCTGGTCTGGAGGATGAGTAAACCTACGACTCCCTAGAGCACAGCTACTTATTTAGACCCTTGCTCTCTTGTACACTTATGCATAAGGCCAAGGACCTGTCTGGCTCATAGTTTTTATCATTCTACTGTATTTTTATGGTTACTTGGTATTTTTTATGGTTACTTGGTATTTTTGTGTTTTTTAAAAAATAATTGTGTACATTTTTCTTTTGAACATTTTGAATTAAGAGATGAGTTGTTAAAAAAGGTCACTACAAATTGGAGATTGCAGGCCATTGGAACAACATATTCTATTGCCACAAATTCTGGAATGTTCTGGAATATTGAACAGCTCCATGTTTGAAAGCAAAGGTCAAATGGCAGATTTTGACCTCACTGCAAATTTTGTTAATAGGAAACTCAGGAAAGCAACAGTAAAATTGTAGATACAGGCATAATGCTGCCTTTTAGCTAATACCTGCAATTGGAAAACATAAAGAAGGAATTTGGAAACTGAGAAGATCCTAATGTAGTTAAATGGGTAGAAGTTTTCAGTTACATCTGTGCACTTGCACTGAAATCAGCTGAAAAACAAGGAAGAGACCTCAGACAATTGCTGAGAGGTCCAACTCATCTCTCAGAGTTATACCTCTTTGTTTCCTGATACAGAAAAGCAGACTCTCTGTAGGTATATAATTTGATAGCATTTGACTACAGAACTTTCTATACAGAAAGTGAAGATAATGGATTTACAGGCTTCCCTTTGCTTTTTCCTTCTGCTTGGCTTTTTATTTCTCTTCACTCTAGCTTCACTTCATACTCACATGGATACATGTATGTGAGCTGGGAATCACAACCCTAGCTCGTAGTGTAGAGATAGCTTTTCTCTAATTATATTTTTCCTTGTGGATCATTTCTATCATGCATCTCCTTTGATCTCACTTCTTTCCACCCATCTAGGTTCCTATCTCATCCACCATCTAAACAGCCCTGGGGATATTCCTTGTCTTGCCCCCATTGGGTCACTTCACTCCTAAGTCATTTCTTCCCCGTAGACTCCACCCTCTCTCCTTCTTCCCTGAGTTCTCTTCTCTCTCTCTGTCTTCATAGCCAGTTTCCCTCATTAGGTGTCCCTTCTTCAACCTCTCTCCCTGAATTGCTTGTGTCATGTGACTCCTGCCATGATCGGCCAAGTCCTCACACATTGCTTATAGAACTAGGTTTCCAGAGCAGGGCTTTTCATATTCTCACCTATCACGGCTAGTGTTGGGTCAGATAGTTGCTTCATCTGTCTTTTCTCTCTTCATCCTTCAGCGAGAAACAGAGAGAGGGAGAAGTAAGTTATTGTCTGCCTGTGGGGAGAAGTAGGTTATTGTCTGCCTGTGGCGGGGCAACGACTCACCGAGGCGGCGCCTCCTGCTGGCCATCTCGGGAATGAGCTCTTTCCAGCCCGGAGCAACCTCTGCAGGCCTGTGTCTCACCTGCGCCGGCCCCGTGTCCCTCCCAGATCCCAGTGCCCTTTGCCCAGGGGTTCTGCCCACCACGGTATCCCCTCACTCTGGGTCTCCCCTCCCAGGGGAACCCCCAACCCTCTACACCCATCTTGCCTCAGTGGCTACTGCCAGTCATCATCTAGCCCCCGCTCCCTGGGGCCTACTGCAGTCTGTAAACCACTCATCATCGGCAAGGGGGGTTAGGACCTGCTGCCTTTGCCTATCTCTGGGCTGCCCCTCTGCAGCCCCACTACCTATTTGGCCCTTTTTGCAAGGCCTGCAGCCTGGGGTTTTTCCTGGCTGGAGCTCCCCAGCTCCCTCTGACCTTCCCCAGCATGGCTCCACCTCAGGTACCCGTCTCAGCTCCCCGACAGCCAGATCCTTCTCTCTCAAGAAGCTAGACAGAGAGTGTGTCTTAGTTTCTGGCCCACAGCCCTCTTATTAGGGCCAGCTAGGCGCTGATTAAGCTGGTCACAGCTGTGACTGCTTTCCCCATCAGCTTTCCCAGCTGCAGCCCTCTCCAGGGCTGCTTTAACCCCTTCAGGGCCAGCGCGGGGTGACCACCCCACTACACTGCCACAGAGCGGAGACAGCTATGGACTTCAGAGAGGATGTGAAAGAGTTAGGACCTCTTGATAATGACAGCAATCTAGAGGAGTATGTTTACTCCCCAGAAATACACACTGATATGTCCTTGATTAGTAGTTGGAAGCTTTAGGGAATTAGTTATGGAAAATGGGAAAGCAGTGTCTTCAAATGCCACCTAGCAACAGTGTGCAAGGTTATAACAGAGTGCAGAATTTGGCCTAGAGTTTCTAAGTCATCTTAGTGCTTTAAACACATTGAAATGTTTAAAAGATTAATATTTTTGGCAAAGCTGCTTAATCCACATTTCAAAGGTGGAATTAACATGATGCTAACACTCCGTACAAACATAGATTGCTGAAAGTATGTTCTCATAAACAAGGTGCTAGAGACCATGTCATCCTTCCTCCTCTTTCATCCCCTCAGGTTCCAGGCCAACTGGATCATCTCATGAAATTTAATACATTTTGGAAACATCAGGAACTACAAAAGAGACTTATGAAACAGTAACAGCTACACAGACACCACCAGGAACAGCAGCAATGCCAAAAAATGTAGTGATTGCATCTGCACAGATTGTCCAGTACCTTGAGATTGAGAGAAATAGAATATCACGGGAGAGAATGTTGGGACATTGGATGTACTCGAAGGATTGGTCATAAGACATGGAGCCTTTCACTTCAGGGTCATCAGTTGAAAGATGACCTATCAATGGTAAGAAAAGAAAAGAAAAAGAAAATAAATGGAGATATCCCATCTCCTAGAACTGGAAGGGACCTTGAAAGGTCATCAAGTCCAGCCCCCTGCCTTCACTAGCAGGACCAAGTACTGATTTTGCCCCAGATTCCCAAGTGGCCCCCTCAAGGATTGAACTCACAACCCTGGGTTTAGCAGGCCAATGCTCAAACCACTGAGCTATCCCTCCTCCCAATGGTAATAACCATTGCTAGCTTGTTTAAAATGAGATGGTTGTCTGAGTCCATTTCTTATTTTCCACATCACTAAAATCACAATCATAACTGGCAACCAATATAAAGTTAGGCAGTCTCTCAAGCAAAGCTGGAGCCTCACTGAAGTCAATGGGGGTCCATCCACGCAGCTCTCCCTGCAGAATCAGAACCTTAGCCTGTTACAATGGTTTTCTCCAGAACAAAGCTCAGGCAGTAAGGGGAGAAATTGTGTTGTACTTACTTTGTGTGTAAAGAGAGCTGTTCAGACTCCATTGCTGTTATTCTGGGACCTTCCACAAGCATTAAATCCCTTTTTAAAAGTAAATAAAATATTGTCACAAACACTAGATGGGTTCTGTGTCTGTGAGTTCTGCAGCACTGTCCTGCTGTGAGTTAGGGCAGATGTCTCCCCATACACAAACTGAGGGCAGGTCTTCACTACGGGGGAGGGGGGGTCGATTTAAGATACGCAAATTCAGCTACGCAAATAGCGTAGCTGAATTCGACCTATCGGAGCCGACTTAACCCGCTGTGAGGACGGCGGCAAAATTGACCTCCGTGGCTCCCCATCGACGGTGCTTACTCCCACCTCCGCTGGTGGAGTAAGAGTGTCGATTCGGGGATCAATTGTCGCGTCCCGACGAGATGCAATAATTCGATCCCCGAGAGATCGATTTCTACCCGCCGATTCAGGCAGGTAGTGTAGACCTAGCCTCAAATATACTTGGATCTTTTCAGGTCCCAGTACACTATGGGTGGCAGCCACCACTCTGAAGAAGAACATCAATTGCAGCATTGTCACCAGGGAGCCCAAGGGAAAAGATTTAAAGTTTCCATACTCCATTCAAATAGTTCCAATAATAATTTATAAAATACATGTTTTAAATAGATTTTCAATATTAAATGGATTAATGCAGAATAATAAGATATAGCACTTATATAGTGATTTAAATTAATTAACTTCATAATTCCTACTCTTTTGAGCTACACAGAGGCCTCCTCCAGCTCTGAGCTGAAGACCTGAGCCCAGAGTTCTGTGTAGCTCAAAAGTTTATCTCTTTCTCCAACAGAAGTTAGTTCAATACAAGATATTACATCACCCACCTTGTCTCTCTAATATCCTGGGACCAACACAACTACAACACTGCAAACAACAATATTTTCAAGTAAGTTCATAATGCATTCACAGCAAAGCGTGTTTTTTTTTTTTCATTTTTAGCTTGCTGGGCAGAAAAAAACATTGAAATAAAAGCTATGCAGAGGACAAAAATTGCATTTTCACAAAGGAGTTTGAAATCTTGAAATTTGACTTCATTCCAAATTGGAACAAAAACCTGAACATTTCAGAAATTCCCTGCAAAGGAAAATTTAAAAAACGTGTTTTAAGTCACTTGAAATATTTCATTTTGACACAATTTAAATGTTGACACAATTTGATTTTGACTTTTTAAATTTTGTATTATTTTATATAATACAAAAAAATTCAAAATGAAATATGGAAACATTTGTTCCAAATATAGGATGTTTTGACACTATTTTAATCCCCTCCTGTTTTTTCCAAAAAGAAAATGTTGGCAATATGAGTCCTGTTTTGTGAAGCATTTCAGTTTTGATGGAACTGCATGTTCTGATTCAATATGGTTCTGTCAAAGTTTCTCCTAACAGCTCTAATTGCAACATATATCTGAAGATAGTTTTTTCTCATGTATGCATACTCTTCCCAAATTAAAGTGATGTTTATAAACCATCAGAACAACCAACAGTAATTTGCTCCTTATTCTCAGTACCAGGCACTAATACTACAGTCAGAGCCACGTGAGTGGACCAGCCCAAGTGAAATCAGAATCAGACCATTAATGTTTTTATTAAATAAATAGGCATAATGCTGAGGTTTCCAAGAGACTGGTTATGCACTGCAATATTTTCTCTTCAAAATGCCATATGGATTACATGACAAAAATGAAATTATATTAGATAGTTTATAATATGGATTTTATAAACATTTATAAATCTGTATTTACAGCTCAGCAAAACCACTAATAATGTATCCTTTGAAAGTTATCTGAACAGAGGAGCTATTTACGTGACAATTGAATAAATAGTATGTATCTTTAAAAGCCTGAAGTGCTTTCTTGATTGTAGTCCAGAACTTATAGGTTCTTAAATAATGCTCAGGGGAATTTAAATAATGCTTAGAACATGGCGGTCTTATGCCACTTGGATTCCCTCTGCTTTTGCTGTACAGATCTTTCCCTTTAAAGCTTTTTAAAGATTATTTAATCAAAGAAAGGGGTTTTTTTTGTTTTTTTTTTAAAGGTTTCGGGCTTTGTTCTAAGCAAGTGTCTCAGCTTATAACCAAGAAATGTGTTAAACCTGTTGTCAATTAGAGTAATTGATGAGCAAATTAATTAGGTCTTGGGAAAGATGGCTAAACCTTATAAAAGAGCAACACAATTTACAAGAGAGGAGGAGTTGAAAATGGAAGTGAGCATGGTTTAAAAAACAAAAAGCTATAGAAAAATTATAAATAAGAATAAAAGCCAGAGCTGAGATAAAGGAATTTGTACAAAGGTTAAGACTTGGTGCTTGTAACACTAGTCAACGATTTAATCAACTGTATAATTTTATTGCTGGTTTACAGGAAGTTAAAAATAAATGTTTGTGGCTAAATGGAGATGTCCCTAGATTAAAGACCAAAGGGCCGGTAAGTATGGAAAGAAGTATGAAAGTTGAGGAAATTTTAATGGTGTAAAGAGTTAATAAAAGATTCCCTAGAAAAGGCAGATTATAATACCTTTTATTCTACAATATATGAAAGCATACTCTAAATACAGGAGTCCATTCATCTACAATTGAAATATAGCCTCTATTTAAAGCCCCTGGCTCTTTGCCCAGTGAAGATTTGCACCATAGTAAATGAAAGGAGAATTTGGCCCATGATGTTAAGGATCTCTGTGCTTCTGAAGGTGCCGTTTGTAAGTTGAAATGTAAAACTAAGGTCTTGACCACCTGTGATAGTTGAAAATGGCATGCTTCTCTTTGCAAGAGGAAGGTTGGTAAAACTCTTGGGTCCTGGCCTAATTCCAATGTGTGTACTTGCTTTTTGAATGTTCAAATGCCCCCTCATAGACACATCAGGATGTGATGCGATGCACTCAGGGGCAAAGTGAAAATATCTCATCTACTGCATTTCACCACCAAAGTGGCTGTATTTCAGCAGTGAGGGGAAATGTTATATCAGTTAACTGAAAGTATTGTATTGATATTCTCTTCCTAGTTAGATCAGTGCATGTACACCAGTCCAGTTGAAAGGAGGAATTTGGATCAGTATTGATTCAACATGTCCTTCAACATCATCCTTCAGTGATCTCTGTAGGTCACCAATCCACATACAGACCCAGCTGAGCTTCTGGGAATATAGTGTCAAAGAGCACAAGGAAGTTTTATTGAAGGTGGACTGTAGGGGCTTAGTTCCTGCTTGAAGTGCTGTTATTGTCTTGTCAAAGCCTGGAGAGGATTTAAGATATCAATGAGTCCAAAGAACTAAAATTAGAGAGACAGAAATGGAAGGAAGTGCAGAAATTATTCCAGGAAATGGCCATTAGAGACAAATAAAAGATGGACATTCACTGATGAAAGTGAACTAGACGTCTCTTTGGGAAAGAGTTTTGCCCCTGGTATTAGTGAACCAAAACAGTTTAAAAATAGACCCAAGCCAGAACTTTGGCTCCTAGCACCTCTGAACTGTGAGGAAATTTGAATATTTGTGACTTACACCTATCTCTAAAATTGTCCATATCCAAAAACTCCCAAGCTATGAATAAATAATATGTCTAATAGATTGCTCTTCATCCAGAGATCTCAAAACATTGTAAAAGGGAAGGGCATGTCTCATTAACCCTATTTCATTGATATTGGATTCAACTCTTGGCTTTGTGGTGTAATAGGGTAAACATTAAACTCACTTACCAGCAACACAAAACAGACAGCTAATTTTCTATTAAGAGAAAAAACTGTAGCTTTGAAAATGTGTTTAAATTATACTTCAACAGGAAGGCAGGAGGACAGCATGAAAAAATAGAAAGATGTGACAAAGCAGAAATGTGTATTGTTCAGAGAGAAGATTAAAACAAACAACCTACCTACAATGGACAAAACAGGAACTGCATTGTAAATAGGAGATGTATTTGGATTTTCTCTCAGCAAAATTATTACTGCAGGTTTGAAAAAAAAGAGGGAAGATGTTGATACCTCATGGTGCTAAGATGAAACAATGCTAAAAAAAGCTTCTTAAAATCCATGGGTCAGATCCTCAGTTGGTGTAAATCAATGTAGCTCCACTGATATCAGAGGAGATAAGATGATCTACACTAGCTGATTATCTGCCCCTTAGTACTTGGTACAGTACAATTGACATTGAAAATCTATCAGTCTGACCTTTAGAATATAGAAAGCACTTTTTTTTCAGTTGGAAAGAATTGTGAGGTATAAGCAGCCTCCGCCCCTCCACCACCCCTTCAGCCCACCTCCCAGCCACTAACCAAAACCTTGAAAGATTACCCAATCAACTCTGCTCCATCAGAAACTAGGTATAATGGACTCACACTGAAGCAAATAATCATTATAGTAATCTGTAAAACATACCCAATATTAAAACGAAGAAATCATATCACAAAGTAAAATTATGTCTGTTATTTCCCTTTAGTTTTGTGGGCTATTCTTTGAATTCCTGATTGATGGCCAATCAGTATTGTACAAGGAAAAATATGCTGGATGCGAACATCAGACTTGTCTAGAGTTCTGCTGTGAGCTCACTAGAGGGAAGATAGATAGACAGATTAGATTAGATAATTACTGGAGGTGGACAAAATGGTTTAACACATGAAGTAAAAGCCAAGTCACTGCTGTTTCTTTTTACCATATTTACTACAAGAAAATAAAATAGTTTTCCAATGCACCTTCATGGAGGGTTTTTTGTTTGTTTGTTTGTTTGTTTGTTTGCCTGTCTAGTAGGTATTATCTGCTCCAGAATTTCAAGTGAACAGAACAGACCGCTCTAAAGCTGCACTTGAATATTTTCCCAGTGAGATTATGGAGACTGTTGATTGATATAATTGTGATACTAAGCACCACATAGTCACACTCGATGCACTAATGTAATAATCTTTGAGCAAAATATGCCTTGTGAGGTATCATTTGAAAATCAAAAACTCCCTGATCATTAATATTCTTGCATGATATATGTACGTGGTGGGTATTAAGAATTATGGATATATGTTAGAATTATGACTGAAGAGTGCTTAAAGCAGGCATGTCGGGGGAGTTGGTAAACAAGTCTGCTTTAGACAAAGGAATGTGTATTTGATTCTTTGACCAGCCCGATCTTCAGAAAAAGACAATGAAGGTCCAGTTTTACAAATTAGGTAAACAATTCTGTTAAGATAACAAGTGGAGAAAGAAAGAGCATGGGACTTCCTTCACCACATTCCTCACAGATTGAATAGACTTTACTTTTAGGGATAACCCTCAGAAGAATTTATTTCTAAGGTTTACTGGTCTATAAAGACAGGGGATGGAACCTCAAGTGATAACCAATTGAATCAACTGATTGTATACAATATTACTGTATTATAAAAGTGTCTAGAATGAGGTCTTTTCTGAAAGCTAATGACACAATGGTGATTAATATCATTGTGAAATTTATGCATTAACTCTACATGAGGAACCATGGATACTTGATATTACGTTTTAAAGTCTAGGATTGAAGTCTCTGGAAACTAAATATAGGTGATAAACCATCTTGAACAACGCCTGTACCTTGATAGATAAAGTTTTAGATGTATGTTTTCACTTTTGTTTGGTTGTAACTCTTTCTAACTGTATTCCTTTTTCTTGGCTTCACTTAACTTATGTCCTATAGTAAACATAAATTTATTAACTATAAACCAACTTAGTGCAGTGTTTAAATGGAGGGCATGTTTATCCTAGTTGAGTTAATAAGCTATGATGTGTTTTATCTCTTTAGGGAGACAAACAGACCTTATTATTCCTCTGAGCTGTCCAGGAGAGTGCTAGACATTACACACAATTTGGGAAAAATTAGGAACTGGAAGTGTGTTGGGGTCACCCTGCAAGCAGTAACCAAGGCTGGTAGCGACCAGGGACTGTAACTGGTGTGCTGTTAGCAGGCTGCTGGGGTCAGAGTTTTGGACCAGGGCTGTAGTTATATACAGACACTCACAGGGCATGACCTGCATGTTTGTTGCTGACTGTGAATGTCCTAAGGCAGGGAGTTATGGTAGCAAAGAATTTGAGGCACCCAGGGTTACAGGGCAGGGGGTGACTCAATCCTTCACTCATCTAGGTTGCACCCCATTGCATTGAGAATGATCCAATATATTATTCGTTATGATGATGATTTGTTGTTCAGTTTCCCCCTGTTTTCTTTAGTGAGGGTATTTGGCTTGTTGATATTTAATGTTAAATACACTTTATATGAATGCAGGTTATGCTGGTAACCTAACTTGGATTGTATTTGTACACTGATCCATTGATACTGAAAGCATTTGAAGTCATCCCAGGGGAAAACAGTTATTGACTAGTTGGAATCTGTTCATAATGTGACACCTCTGGACAGGTCCCATCTACGGAAACCTGAGTCTTGTGGCCAACAGTTTTGCAAGAGGCCTCCACTTCGACTTTGTATATAACTTTGTGACAAGAAGTGTGTGGGAGTTCCTCCATATGTGTTGCAGTTAAAATCACAGGTGGGTGTAAAATCACATGGAAAATCAGATTATTCAACATCTGCCATGAGTATTAACAGGAAACACTGTGTGTTTTGAACCCTAAACATCTACATATAACTTAGGATAATTATGCAGCCCCAGAGGAGGTCGTTGCAAATTAGCAGTTGAAACAGACTAATCATTGAATAAACTACCAAGGGATTCTCTATTTCTTGATAACTTCAAATCAAGATATGATGCAGTTCTGGAAGATCTGCTTTAGTCAAACACAAATTATTGGGGTCAATACATAAGTAACCAGGTGAAATTCTATGGCTTGTGTTTATTCAGGAGGTTGGACTCAATGAGTTAATGGTCCCCTAAACTCTATTAAAGCCATCTGTGACTTTTGCTACCAGCTTCCCTCCTCCATTTTTTAAAACTATCACTGATTCATACAAATGAATTTGCCCAACAAGTGGAAATATTGACTACAACCTATACATGACTCAGCTACCTCAGATAGGTGGATCTATAGGATCATCATACAGTTTTAGCTGTAGCTGAAAAAACCCAAAGATTTCACCAGAAGATCACTTATTCTGCACTGTGAAGCTTTTGATGGCAAAACATGTGAGCAGCCATTTTTGATTATCACAAGTGGTCCAGCATTCTTGGGGATACTGGTATTAACCTTATCAACCCTTCTGGCAAATGGAATGTGAGCAGTTTGGTTGGCTTTGCATGCACCCTGCTGTTGTGCAGATTCAGTGGAAACATCAGTCTTAGGGGAACTTGATCATGGCAGCTGGAAACTGGTAAGCCATGTGAGTAGGGAGTAAGCTAGGCCATCGCTGTAACCTCAACACCAGCCAGCAGAGTTGCTAATTAAAAAATAAACCACAGAGGTGAGATCTAGTATAATTTTTAATGGATTTTGTCTTTATAGCTGAGTTTGGTATCCAATTCTTTCCAAAAATGGTTGATTTCTCCCAACCCTCATTTGGAGTGAGGGCAAAGTCAAGGGGGAGAGGAAGGAAAATGGACACTGTGCATTCTTTGCAGAAGTCCTGGTGCAGGGGGCAGGCGAGGCAAGGAGTTGGAATTTTTGGAAGAAACCATGGCCAGGGTAGGCCTAGACTTGGTGATTCCCCACTGGTGCAAACCTTATAGCAGCTAGGCAGGGTAACGCACAAATTAGTATTTGCCTTCCCCAGCAGCAGAATAGTAAAAGTGCAAACAGTTGACACAGATATTAATCTGACTGAAGATCACTGGTGACTATCATTTAATCTGTCACCTCTGCATTAGGGATGGTTGGAAAGGAACAATTCTTTGGGCTCCTCTGTATACTGATAGTGATCCTGCCAAACTGTTGCTGCTCTTTGTTTTCTCTCGTCACTGCTGCAGTGCATGGAAAGGCTAACGAGCTGAAAGCTGTCAGGATGAATTCTGATGTATTACTCAAGAGCCAGATCCTGCCACTCTTTCTCATGTTGAGCAATAGCTTACTCTGCCAGCAATCCCATCGATGGAACTACTCCATGTGCGGAGGAGGAGCAGGATCTGCCCTGAAAGGAATAGTTCTGTCGAATGTGGCACAGAGAAATCTCCTGGAAATACAAAGTGGAGTAGTTCTGTAAATCATTTTGTGTCATCTTGGTAAAGTTTGTTGCACCACAAAACTGCTCTGTGTTTTGAGGAAACAAACCTGTGAGTCACAGCAGAAGGGGAAGTTAAAGGTCAGGGGGTAAATTCTGCTTACTGTTACAGATTTCAGCAGCTGAGCCTTGCACACGTAATCAGCATTCAGCCTCTTGCTGCGTGGACGAAGCTTGCCAGGTGGGTCAGGAAAACTTTGGAGAAAAATTGCCTGGGGAAAAAAAATTGCTGAGAATGTGAAGTGACTAAAAACTTCACGCCAGCTTTTGCTCTCTTACGCCAAAGTGAATTCTGAGTCACTGAACTGAAAGCAATGGAGTTATGCTAGATTTACAGTGCTGAGGCCAAGAGCAGAATCCGGACCATCATCTGTTGTTCATCTGCTTGTTTTCTTTCCTGCATTTGGATTTGGAAAGAAAACAAATAGGCAAATGTTTAGGACTGGATTCTGGCTTTTACAGCCAGGGGCACATGGGGAGAGGGATGTGTGTAAGGGCTGTTTGCTGCAGGAAAACCAAGGAAGAAGCAGGACTCGCTCAGCCAGCATTCTTTCAAGGGGCCCTGGGGGAGGGGAAGGGGGGGGCTCATGGAACAGCAGCTCTGCCAACCTTGTTGGTGGTGCAAATGGTACTTCCTTGCCACTTCCCTGGCCAGCTCTAATGACTGCCCTGCTTACACCCCTGCCAGGTAACTAGTGCCAGCAGCAGCATTAGCAACCAGCAGTGCCTACCCATCCCAATGCAATTGTGCCCAGCCTTGGCATGGTGACCCAAAGGGAAGTGGGGAATCTCCTTGCTCACTCTGCAACCTCTGAGTGCACTTGTGTGCTCAGGCTCCATCTGTCTCTGAAATTACATTGCAAGAAGGGGAGAGAGAATCTGCATGTGAATCTGACAGTTACAACAAGCTGAAAACAGGAGCAAAACCAAACAGGATAAAAGCAAAAAGATTGGTGGAAAATGTATCTGATTCTTCTGCCATGACCAGCAAATTTCTTCCTTGATCAGATATATCTGAATATACAAGAGGTGCCAGTAGAAGTCAATGTTCTCTGTTACATCCGCCAAGCAGGATCAGAGCTGGTGGGAAACGTAATGGCAGCTGTAGCATGCAATTGCATCTTCTCCTTCCCTTCCCACTAACCACAGCCAGCACTTAATCCTCTTGGCTTCTGAAGACAAAGGTTCTTCTCGATCCAATAATCCTCTGCCATAACCAGATGAGACCTCCCTTTCTTTTTCTAGTCTGTGGTATTTGCAGCTGTGTTGTGAGAAGCACACAAATCATCCAGCAAGGTCATTGAAATTGATAACTATTGCTTTACTTGTGGGGAAGGGAGCATCAAAGGTCCAGGTTCTGTGAGTCTCCTTCTTAGTATCACTGTTGACTAACAGAGGTTTGGTTGCTGCCAACTGATTTTGCTTTGATTTCTCGCAGCACAGTGCTTCAACACAGGAGTAATTTTGGAATCAAAAGCATTGAATTGATTTAATAACTTACATGTAAGTGTAGCCCTAGGAGCATCAGGATCTAGGAGAGTTTACAAATCTTAGTAGCGGGCCGTGCTCTGACATTATTACAACATGATAATGCTGGTTAGGATGTTAGGATCTCTTGCAATTCTCTCCCTTGCAAGGGATGCTCCAAAGATAAAAAATCATAAATTAAAAAGTGTCTGTGTAGCCATATAAATCAAACGAAATTATCTTTGCATTTCTCTTGGTGCTGCATAGTCCCTACCGTCAAATTCAGTAAATACGTATAGTTGAAAGATGTGTACTGTATTAATAACAGGTTAAAATCTTGGTAGCAGTAGAAATCAGTGGCCAAACTTGCATTGAATTCAGTGGTGCAGTATCAGGCTCTACATGTTCAGAGCTACATAATGACTTGTACTGTGATAACGCATTCTGTTAGGCACTCAAGAAAGCATAGGGTTAAATTATGGCTTTGCCACAAGCCCCAATGTACGGGGCAGCATATAGTTGTGCTGCCCCAGTAGCAGCCTGGGAAGCAGATTATGATTCAGACAGTCAGTTTGCCTCCTGGTTACCCCTTATTTTAGATGCAGGATTGGAGTTGGAGGAGGTAATACCCTGCACTAGCCCTATACCTAGTGCAGTATTAATGCCTGGCTCCTTGGTTCCACTCATTCCCCATCCCTCCTTTCATACCCATGCACATTTGTGAGAGGTGGATAGTAGCCCCAATGTGCTCCATCCTCTTCTGGGCTGCTACCCATGGGAACACAATATGGCCAGTAGGAAAGTAAGCCATCAACCCTAGCGGCCTGGGCACAGTTGTCCCTAGTGGAGCTTGGTTGGCTGGCTAAGTAGTTGTTCATAGGACAGCAAGCCAGCATATACTGTACTGCATGCTGAAGTCCACAGGTTGGAAAGACCACAGTGTATTCCCCTGAGGAATTGTACCTCAGTTATTTTTCCTTGAATTATGTCATATCCCACTTTAGGTTATGAAAACCATTTCTGAGGTTTAGTTTAGTTTTAATCCTTTATGCTGTTTGTTTACTTTATTCTGGTTGGCCTTTGGCATTAGAGTGAGAATGGAACACTGGACTGGATTCTGATCTTATGTCTCTTTTTTACACTGAAACTCCATTATCAGCATCATTTTTTCAGTTCTTAAAGAGATCCCTGCTTGGCTAAACTAGTAGCATCCTTTGTGACATTTATCCAGAGGGTATAAAACTGCAGTTTACCACTTACCTTGAACAGGTTGTTTTTGAAGTGTTTGAAAGCAACCCAAAAAAGTACCCTGCCATTAATGGCATTGCTGGAATTTTCTGTATGCTTGTTTTTTGACAATTATGGTTGAAGTTGTCACTTATTTTTCAAGGCTTTTAAAATGGACCTTTTTACTTGTTAACATATTAACATGTAAAGTGGATTAATTCCTTGCTACTGCACATGCTACTAGTTGGAACATGCAGACCATTGTAATAGATGTGGACACAGAGCACATGAGAGTAAAATTGCAATTATAATAATATGTTATGTGTTTTAAAACATACATTAAATGGAATTTTTAATCTTTGATGCTCCTGCATTTTCCCTTTTCTCATTATCCTGTCTGGTAGCTTTGTAATCTTAATTTGGAGATGAACAACACAGCTCTTAGTATGTTATTGCTGTGTGTTTTTCAGCATGGCTTTCATAAGGCTTGTGAATGAGTGTGTCACTTTTATAAAGCTTGAGGATCTCAAAGCACTTTCTAAACATTGCAAGGAACAAATACTGGCCTATTGCCACTGTGATGAAAATGGCAATTGTTTTGCCTCATTACATCACATGAGAATTAATCATAGTTTAAGACTGAGATTTTCAAAGCTTCCTAGGAGATTTAGATTACCCACACCTCATCAATATAAGGGGAAATAGGTGCACAAATCTCTTAGGTGTCTTGGAAATCACAGGCTTAGTTTGTTGTGTGGAAGCAGAGAAAGACAGTTGTGCAGACTTTCTGTAAAGTGTATGGAATTAAATACATGTACACCTGCTAAAGCCATCTCTCTTTACAGCTTGTGTGGATGGAGGCCAACCACACATAACCAAGTTTTAAAAAACCATTCCTATACCATACACAGATGTAAGGAATTCTTTTAACCTGTCTGTAACATGAAATGGCTCCATCCATCCAGATTAGACAAAATCATGAATGTAACCATATTATTGTTACTTTACCTATTAAAACTGTACATTAGGCTAGACCTCTGCTTGGGGTAAAACACACTTTTTAATCCTGGTTTTAACATTGGTTGGCTCCAGCCATACCACATTAAATAATTATTTAGTTGGAATCATGTTTTAAATATCATTTAAACATGATTCCTTAACTTGATTTCTCTGTCCAGTGTTAACAGAGGCTAAGGCCCTGCTACACATTGGGTGGGACTTTCAAGTGTGCTCAGAATTAGCCTAACTCTTGGTGAGATCAGTTTGAAAACCAGTGAAATTATAATACATGTTTTTCAACCAGTAGCTATCATTACAGGTATATATCTTCTCATACGGTGTCTACCCTTTAGAAAATTCCAATATACAATTAAATTATATTACTGTGGCATCTGTGATGTTCCAGATACTTAGCATAGGTAATACGTACAGTATAAAGTGAATACTGCTGTAAAGTTTGGTTACAAAGGCAATTGAAAAGTTTCTTCCATGTGCACATTGTAGCTTCTAATTCTTTTTGACCTGTCTTGTTATGTGAAATCTGTTAACCACTGTAAGTGACTCCCCAATGTCCTCAGTGAATATGTTTTAAGGTCTGAAAATTGCTGTGAAAAGACTGTGATGTCCAATAATTGCACAGTGAAATTTCATCTCTTGAAACATCATTTTGTCCCATTAGATACAATGGATTATCAAGTGAGATATTTATGGTACATCTTGTGAGATTTCCTAATTATTCCTGCAATACCCATTCAGTTGCTGCGTTTATGATTCTCTGCTTGCCATAATCAACACTGTCATCATTTCTTGGTGTTGAAAAGCAGAGTTTACGGAAATAACCCTCTGACACACATACAGTCACTACTGTATTTGCTTTGAACTCGTTTTTTTTTTTGCGTTTTCAACATTCATCTCCTATCTTCTATTATATGCAGTTAAGTCAGCTTAAGTACATGCTTAGTGAAAAAGATAAATCTGTTAAGGATAATTTCCTGAATACCAATCTGTGCAGATCCTATGGTTTAGCTATAAAGCTGAATGACTATGCTCTCTCCAGTTTATGTCAAGACTATATAGTGTGAAATCCCTATTAAACTAGGATTTAAATCTGTAAAGGAAATAAAGTCAGCTCACATGAAAGAAGTGCAATAAGAGGTCTTTGCTGTTAATTTACCAGGTAAAAAATTCTGATTAAAAAAAAATGGGAAAACATCCCAATCTCTTTGTCAGTGGTTGTAGAACATGAACCCAAAATATTTCTCATTCCCATCTACCACCTGTTCCAAGAGTGGGTACCAGATTAGAACTCTATGGAACCCCACGTGAGAAAGGGGGAGTCATCAGGGACATCTTCATGAATCTTCTGGAAAGGAAAGAACAGAGGCAATGAGGGGGCAATCTCCAACTGTCCCTGAAAAAGTCCACCTGTGAACCAACAATTCCTCATGATGACCAAGGTTATCATGGTTTCTGCTAGATTTAAGAGCGTCTTTATAGACTGCTGGACTTTATCCACTGCCAGGAGTAGATTGTTGACAAAACACACCAGTACAGCATCCATATCATACTGGGGATTATCCCTGGGTTGCAAAGGAAGAAAGAAATAGACTCTAAAAGATAAAGACTCCAGAGCCGCTCCATCTGAATAATCTCAATATCTTTAAACTGCACAAATTTGTTTCATAAGGAACTAATACTTATAATACCCAGAACTGACAGGCAAAATTGACCAGGTGCAGAAATTTACTTCTTCCACGTTGACTCAAAATCAAGTTAAGGAAGCGTATTTAAGCATAGTGCCAGCTGAAATTATTTCTAATATGATTTGACTACCTAAGGTGAATGGGGCTAAGTTGGATTAGAACTACTTCTGACTCAAGAGTTCCATGCTCTTCCTATGGACTATAGCATAGGTATTTAGATATACTATATAGATACTATTCTATGGATTACAATTAGAGTTGCAGCTCTGCAATATGGAAATTGGTTCTAAGAAATTGTCCTTGGCTTTTAGACATGGATTTTAAACATGGTTCTAACAATTTGGCTGCATCCACAGTGGCTGTCAAAACCAATTTAGCTGGAGCTGTGTTTAAACCAAATTTAAATACTGTTCAAATGCCAGTTTAGAAGTCAGTGTAAACAAAGCTTTTGCTTCCTTTTGAAATAACTGTGATGTTAATAAAAGAACTGCTAGAAAAATGCCATTGCAGTATAATGATCAAAGCTTTGTGTAAGCAGGGTCTGTTATAAGTTCTCCCCGACATCCAGTGATGCACTGGGGAAAAGACTTCAGGAGTAGATTGTGTTTGAATGGACACACCTGCTCTGTCTAGGTGTGTAATATGATGGAGCTATTTTGCCAAAAATGATCAATTCTGGCTGGTTTGGTGTTACAAATCACTCTAGTATTTGAATGCCAGGGTAATGAAATGTTGTTATCCTTATTGCCTGAATAAAGGGCAGCATTCCCTGACTGAGATGGTCACCTTAAAGTGAAGCTCACTTGCTAAGCAGGAGATAGGAATACCACATCCTAGTGAAGATGAGAGTGGGGTTGAGTGAGGTGTTTCTATCTGGTGGCATGGACTCTGCTTAAAGAGTGGAATTTCACTGGTGTAACTGAAAGGAGAATTTGACACCTAAATAGCTCATTATAGAGGCAGGGGGTAGTTCTGCCTTCAAATACACAGGTAAGTAAATGAGAGACAGCCATGTAATTGAGGATAGAATTGGTCCTACAGACTCATTGTCTACCTTCATTATTTATACCTAAATTTGGCTGATATTCTAGGTGCTAATTCTATTTTCATTCTCAGTTTCTATAATCCTTAGCCTCCACCTTTAGACATTAATCAAATTTTATTTCATGTTTTTTTGCCCTTTTCTTTTCGGCACATATGACCACGTGAAACCAAAATAAAGAAGGGAAAGTGTAATAGTCAAGTTGCTACAATCCTGAACAGTACTTTGAAAAATGTAGAGGTCACAATGATTTGATTGGAGAGCCATGTTAGCAATGCCATGTGGACATCTGTTATTTCCATGACACTGACATTTATTATTTAAAAATGGGGAAAAAATACAAGGCAGAGGGAAAAAAAAAGAAAAATGACACGAGTGTCTACAAACTGCTATCTGAGGAATCTCTGTTATCCTGGGGGATAGATAAATTGATGCCCAATTGCTGATAAAATGCCTGGGAGATATCAAGCTTGTGTAATTGGTTCTTGCTCATGCTTCTAGCTTCTCTGCTCAACACCGTGTAGGAAAGTCAGTTCTACCCCTGCACGTGGCAGTGGGCTATACATCTGTCAAATCTTTAACAGCATAAACATCAGAAACAGATGGGGGAAGCCGGGACAGTGCCAGACCAAACAAAACTTATCGAAGACAATCCATTGTGATGCCAAGACAAATATATTCCATCCAGATCATTAATTCCTAGTTCAGTGGAACCAACCAAAACAAATAATGATTAGGGAATGGAACTCTTAAGAATAACCCTTCTGTGCAGTGGGGTGACATTTACCCCCTGAACTTCAGTAATCAGACTGTGATGTACGTGGGGAACTGGTCTAAAACGCGGGGGTAGGGAGAAATAGAAATCACCCCCTCAACTGGAGGGCAAAATGCAAAATTGTGGTTTAAGCCTAGGGCAGGAATATTCACCTCTGCCCTCTCTATGTGGGGAGTTTGGATCTGTGTCAGTGCAGAACCCTGACTCCAACCCTGGCCATCTCCATCACACCTGCATATTTAAGGCTGGCATAGAGTCCATCCCCATAGACCACTGCGGGAGTGCAAAGGCTTTCCCAGCGTAGCTGCTCCATTTACAGCCCCTCTGCAGTGGTTCAGTGGCACAGAGGGTTTTTGTGTTGTCCTTTTGCACTGGAGTGAATTTGACCTTTAAGGGGGAGATTCTCAGTGATGCAAACGGCAGTGAAGCACTCAGCTTTCATTGACTTTCAATGGGAATCAGGCACCTAATAACCTTTTATGCCTTTGAAAATCTCCCCCAAAAGAATACATCTGTGAAGGGGATATATTTCCTATAGAGAAAATCTGCAGTGCCACAATATAATGTCTCCCTGGGCCTGATCCTGGTAGGTGCTCAGCATCACCAACTTCCATTATCTTCAATATAAATTAAGGTTGCTTAGTACTTGGCATGATTTAGCTCCAAGGTCTCAGTCCAGCGTATACTGAGTTTAATGGGAATCTTTCTACTTTTTGGGGAATTGGGTTGGTCTCTAAGGCCTTGCTCCTGAAAACTCTTAAGTACATGCTTATGTTTAAGCACAGTAGTCCCATCACTGAACCAATGGGACTACTTCTGCACTTAAAGATAAGCATGTGCTTAGTGTTAGCAGAATCAAGACCCAGGTGAATAATTACTAAAGGAAAAAGGTTCTGTTTATTCAGTTATATTCTAAGAAGGTGAAAATTAGAATGCAATCAATACAGATGATGTAAAGTATTATATACTACCAATATTTATTATAGTGCACTATTACTCATATTACTGCAATTTATTTTAAATTATTTTAAAAGTGCACACTTGAAAGCTCTGGATAAATCTATTTTAAATATGTGTAAACTGTTAGATTTCATTCCAGACCGGCTGTCTGAAGAGGTTGTAACTGCACAAAAGTAATTTCACTTTTAGAAAGTCATTTGACAAATTGCATTTATGAAGTAAAAATAAAATGAATTCCTAAAAGTGTGATTCAAAATTGGTTTAGTCATTTGTTGGTTAAAGCACAAAGGAATATTCTGACTAATAACAGATAATTATTTGTAGTTTTTTTAAAGAACTTTTATTTTTTTTAACAGGGCCAGATTGGCAGGCGAGCTTCAGAGTCTCAATGCGTGGATGAGACGATGGTGTAGAGAGGAGGGGTTTAGATTCATTAGGAATTGGGGAAACTTTTGGGATGGGGGGAGCCTATACAGGAGAGATGGGCTCCACCTAAACCAAAGTGGAACCAGACTACTGGCACTTAACATTAAAAAGATTGCAGAGCAGATTTTAAACTAGGAGATGGGGGAAAGCCGACTACTGCAGAGGAGCATGTGGATTGGACAGAGACTACTCTTAAAGGAGAGTCTATTGATAGAGATTCTCTAGGTCCTAGTTGGGAGCAGAGGATGGCGGAGGATAACGTAAGGGCCAGATCAGACGAGAAACATTCACATAAAGAATCGGACACATCAGAAAAGGGCAGACAAATAAACTGTGACAAGTTTTTAAAGTGCTTGTACACAAATGCTAGAAGTCTAAATAATAAGATGGGTGAACTAGAGTGCCTCAGGATAAAGGAGGATATTGATATAATAGGTATCAAAGAAACCTGGTGGACTGAGGACAATCAATGGGAGACAATCATTCCAGGGTACAAAATATATCGGAGGACAGAACAGGTCATGCGGGGGGTGGGGAGGAATGGCACTGTACATGAAAGAAAATGTAGAATCAAATGAAGTAAAAATCTTAAGTGAATCCACATATTCCATAGAATCTCTATGGATAGTAATTTCATGCTCTAATAAGAATATAACATTAGAGATCTATTATCGACCATCTGACCAGGACAGTGATAGTGATTCTGAAATGCTATGGGAAATTAGAGAGGCTATCAAAATTAAGAACTCAATAATAGTGGGGGATTTCAATTATCCCCATATTGACTGGGAACATGTCACCTCAGGACGAAATGCAGAGACAAAATTTATCGATACTTTAAATAACTGCTTCTTGGAGCAGCTGGTATGGGAACCCACAAGGGGAGAGGCAACTCTAGATTTAGTTCTGAGTGGAGCGCAGGAGCTGGTCTAAGAGGTAACTATAACAGGACCGCTTGGAAATAGTGACCATAATATAATAACATTTAAAATCCCTGTGGTGGGAAGAACATCTCAACAGCCCAACACTGTGGCATTTAATTTAAAAAAGAGGAACTATGCAAAAATGAGGGGGTTAGTTAAACAGAAATTAAAAGGTACAGTGACTAAAGTGAAATCCCTGCAAGCTGTATGGGCTCTTTTTAAAGAAACCATAATAGAGGACCAACATAAATGTATACCCCAAATTAAGAAAGACAGTAAAAGAACTAAAAAAGAGCCACCGTAGCTTAACAACCATGTAAAAGAAGCAATGAGAGATAAAAAGACTTCCTTTAAAAAGTTGAAGTCAAATCCTAGTGAGGTAAATAGAAAGGAGCATAAACACTGCCAAATTAAGTGTAAAAATGTAATAAGAAAAGCCAAAGAGGAGTTTGAAGAACGGCTAGCCAAAAACTCAACAGGTAATAACAAAATGTTTTTTAAGTACATCAGAAGCAGGAAGCCTGCTAAAAAACCAGTGAGGCCCCTCGATAATCGAGATACAAAAGGAGCGCTTAAAGATGATAAAGTCATTGCGGAGAAACTAAACTAATTCTTTGCTTCAGTCTTCACGGCTGAGGATGTTAGGGAGATTCCCAAATCTGAGCCAGCTTTTGTAGGTGACAAATCTGAGGAACTGTCACAGATTGAAGTGTCACTAGAGGAGGTTTTGGAATTAATTGATAAATTTAACAGTAACAAGTCACCCGGACCAGATGGCATTCACCCAAGAGTTCTGAAAGAACTCAAATGTGAAATTGCGGAACTATTAACTAGGGTTTGTAACCTGTCCTTTAAATCGGCTTCTGTACCCAACGACTGGAAGATAGCTAATGTAATGCCAATATTTAAAAAGGGCTCTAGAGGTGATCCTGGCAATTACAGACCGGTAAGTCTAACGTCGGTACCGGGCAAATTAGTCGAAACAATAGTAAAGAATAAAATTGTCAGACACACAGAAGAACATAAATTGTTGGGCAAAAGTCAACATGGTTTCTGTAAAGGGAAATTATGTCTTACTAATCTATTAGAGTTCTTTGAAGGGGTCAATAAATGTGGACAGGGGGATCCAGTGGACATAGTGTACTTAGATTTTCAGAAAGCCTTTGACAAGGTCCCTCACCAAAGGCTCTTATGTAAATTAAGTTGTCATGGGATAAAAGGGAAGGTCGTTTCATGGATTGAAAACTGGTTAAAAGACAGGGAACAAAGGGTAGGAATTAATGGTAAATTCTCAGAATGGAGAGGTGTAACTAGTGGTGTCCCCCAAGGGTCAGTCCTAGGACCAGTCCTATTCAACTTATTCATAAATGATCTGGAGAAAGGGGTAAAAAGTGAGGTGGCAAAGTGTGCAGATGATACTAAACTGCTCAAGATAGTTAAGACCAAAGCAGACTGTGAAAAACTTCAAAAAGATCTCACAAAACTAAGTGACTGGGCAACAAAATGGCAAATGAAATTCAATGTGGATAAATGTAAAGTAATGCACATTGGGAAAAATAACCCCAACTATACATACAATATGATGGGGGCTAATTTAGCTACAACAAATCAGCAAAAAGATCTTGGAGTCATCGTGGATAGTTCTCTGAAGATGTCCACGCAGTGTGCAGAGGGGGTCAAAAAAGCAAACAGGATGTTAGGAATCATTAAAAAGGGGATAGAGAATAAGACGGAGAATATATTATTGACCTTATATAAATCGATGATATGCCCACATCTTGACTACTGTGTACAGATGTGGTCTCCTCATCTCAAAAAAGATATACTGGCACTAGAAAAGGTTCAGAGAAGGGCAACTAAAATGATTAGGGTTTGGAACGGGTCCCATATGAGGAGAGATTAAATAGGCTAGGACTTTTCAGCTTGGAAAAGAGGAGACTAAGGGGAGATATGATAGAGGTATATAAAATCATGAGTGATGTGGAGAAAGTAGATAAGGAAAAGTTATTTACTTATTCCCATAATACAAGAGCTAGGGGTCACCAAATGAAATTAATAGGCAGCAGGTTTAAAACAAATAAAAGGAAGTTCTTCACACAGCGCACAGTCAACTTGTGGAACTCCTTACCTGAGGAGGTTGTGAAGGCTAGGACTATAACAGCGTTTAAAAGAGAACTGGATAAATTCATGGAGGTTAAGTCCACTAATGGCTATTAGCCAGGATGGGTAAGGAATGGTATCCCTAGACTCTGTTTGTCAGAGGATGGAGATGGATGGCAGGAGAGAGATCACTTGATCATTACCTGTTAGGTTCACTCCCTCTGGGGCACCTGGCATTGGCCACTGTCGGTAAACAGGATACTGGGCTAGATGGACCTTTGGTCTGACCGAGTACGGCCGTTCTTATGTTCTTATGTCTTATGTAACATTAGTTCCTTTATTTCAGATGGTGTTTATATGAAAATATGGTATTCAAAAGAAAAAAACGTTTCAATGGTGTTATTCATTTTAACTGAGCAAAATATTCAGCTTGAAAATAAAAAGTACTTAAAATCAGCCTAATTTCAGGTTTGTGCTGCTTCTGCAAGCAGTATGCAGTGTTTAGTTGTGTTTTTGTGCCTAAACTGGTTAGTTTAGTGTGGTGTTGTGCCTGAACGGGTATGTGCAGCTTTCATGAAGTTAACAAGAATTTTTTGCACTATGTGAACATCAGATTTTTGCTGTGCCTTTTGAATCTAAAGTGTCATATTGGGACTGGTCACATGGTGGCAGTCCCAGGGTATTATTTCTGATTCGTTGATTGGCTGAGCCCATGTACACAGTAGAGACAGAAAAAGTATTTTCACTTTTGTTGTGCACTCCCAACTCCTTTGACGTCACTGGTATCAGGAGGTGCGCAGCATCTATCAGCTTGTGCCTTAAGGATCAAATTCAGGAACCCAGTGTCAGACCTGAGTGGAGGGAATCCTTCCCTTTAGGCCGTGGAGTGATTTGAGAGTCCCATGGCTGAAATAGCCCTCTGTAGTCCCAATGAACCATTTCCATAGGGTTAGGGTGTGCTGCAGAACCCAGGGATTCTGCTAAGTTTTTAGAGGTAAGGGCAAGATTAGGGGACTATGAAATTTCAGAACTAATAACTGTGCTATGTAACCTATTGCTTGAATCAGCCTCTGTACCAGATGACTAGAGATAGCTAATGTAACACCATTTTAAAAAAAGACTCCACATGTAATCCTGACAATTACAGGCTGGTAAGCCTAACCTAAGTACCAGGAAAATTAGTTGAAACTGTAGTAAAGAACAGATTTATCAGACACATAAATGAACACTATATGTTGGAGAAAAGTCGTCACAACTTTTGAAAAGGGAAATCATGCCTCAGTGATCCATTAGGATTCTTTAAGGGTGTCAACAAACATATAGACAAGAGTTAGCCAGTTGATATAGTGTACTTGGACTTTCAGAAAGGTCCCTCACCAAAGGCTTTTAGGCAAAGTAAGCTTTCACGGAATGAGAGAGAAGGACCCTTCCTGGGGGTAGGAAAAATAGTCAGTTTTCACAGTTGAGAGAGGTAAGTAACAAGGTCCAGCAAGGTTCTGTGCTGGGACCAGTGCTTCTCAACGTATTCATAAGTGATGTGGTAAATGGGGTAAACAGTGAGGTGGCAAAGTTTGCAGATGATACAAAATTACTCAGGCTAGCTAAGTCCAAAGCTGAGTGCAAAGAGTTACAAAGGGATATCACAAAACTGAGTGACCGGGCAACAAAATGGCAGATGAAATTAGATGTTGATAAATGCAAAGTAATGCACTTTAGAAAACATAATCCAAACTATACCTAGAAAATAATGGGATCTAAATTAGCTGTTACCACTCAGGAACAGATCTTGGAGTCATTGTGGATAGTTCTCTGAAAACATCTGTTCAATGTGCAGTGGAAGTCAAAAAACTAACAGAAAGAAAAGGAATAGAAAATAAGAAAGAAAATATTATAATGCCGCTATATAAATCCACTGTATGCCCACACTTTTAATACTGCATGTAGTTCTGGTCACCTCCATCTCAAAAAAGATATATCAGAATTGGGGGGGAAAGTACAGAGAAGGGCAACAAAAATGATTAGAGGCATTGAATCACTTTCCTGTGAGGAGAGATTAGAAAGACTTTTCATCTTAGAAAAGAGACTGACTAATGGGGGATAGGATAGAGATCAATAAAATCACAAATGATATGTAGAAAGTGACCAAGGAAGTGTTATTTACCTCTTCACAGAACATAAGAACCAGGGGTCTCCTAATGAAATTAATACGCAGAAGTTTTAAAACAAACAAAAAGAAGTACTTCTTCACACAACACACAGTCAACTCGTGGAACTTGTAGCCATAGGATGTTGTCAAAGCCAAAACCACAACTGGGCTCAAAAAAGAATTTGCTAAGTTCATGGAGGATAGGTCCATCAATGGCCATTAGTCAAGATGGTCAGGGATGCAACCCCATGCTCTGAGTGTCCCTACATTTTTGACTGCCAGAAGCTGGGAGTGGACTACAGGGGTTGGACTACAGGGGATGTTCTGTTAATTCCCTCTGAAGTATCTGCACCAGCCACAATCAAAAGACAGGATACTGGGCTAAATGGACCATTGTACTGACCCAGTATGGCCATTCTTATGTAACAGTAAGATGGTATGTAGAGGGGAAGTTAAAATGTATCTTATCTCTTTGTTGATCATTTATGGCCATGCAGATGGGAGGTAAGAGAATAAAGGCGATTTCTAGATTTTAATTTTTAAAAATGATATTTTAAAGTATTTAAGAACCTCTTGAGCCTAGGAAATGTCCTCTTTTACTTTTTTTTACAAATTGGAATAAATAAATATACATTCTGACCTAAGAAACAAATTAATGAAGAGATTGTAGATAGTGTATTTAGGCTAGCCAAGCACTGCCTCACTGTATATAAATTGCCATTTAAAGTTATCTGGGCCATTATAGCATAATGCTCAGGTCAGTTCAAACATGAATACTTTTACACCGCTACCTCGATATAACGTGACCCAATATAACATGAATTCAGATATAACGCGGTAAAACAGTGCTCCGGTGGGGCGGGCTGCACACTCCGGCGGATCAAAGCAAGTTCAATATAACGCAGTTTCACCTATAATGTGGTAAGATTTTTTGGCTCCCGAGGACAGCGTTATATCGAGGTAGAGGTGTACTACCTGTACTGTGTTTCATAATCATCTGCTGGGAATGAAAATATCAGTGTAATGGTTAAAAATCATTGGAATCCTTCTCCCCCCTGAACTTGCCCTCCCTCAACTTAAAAATTCTCATGTTTATTCTTGGATGACAATTTTGTGTGTCATATATTTAACAGGATGTTGCTGATGGACATATGTGAAATTTACATATACCTCCCCATGTGAGTCACTGTATGTGTGTCAGTACTTCCATTATTCTCTATAGGACTAGTCATGTGCACATAGTTACTCATGTACATAAGTATTTGCAAGCTCCGGGCCTAAATTTGTGATGAACTTTACAGCTGATTTTGCATACTTTTTTTTTTATTGTATCTATTCAACATAAATAACCATCTAACTAATTTCCAAAGTTTCAGAGTTGTGGTTCTGAATACAAAAGTACTTAGGATTTGGGTGTTTCTCTAGAGGGTCTCGAAAAGATACAAAACAATGGGGTCTGCAAAACTGACCTGCAAATATCAGAAGAAATGACTTTTTAATTTGATTTGTAGCTTCTTCTGGTGGGGATACCTTTGTATCAGTCTTTCTCACAGTACTTCAACATTTCTCCTTCCCGTTATAAACAGAACCAGAAAATGCAGGAGCAAGAGAGGAATAATAGGGTTAGATACTTACCCTGGGATAATGAGACTAGTCCCATCAAAATCATTGCTTAAGAAGTAATGTGCCAACTTCAAAGGTTGTGTTGTCACATAAAGGAGAGTCTTAGTTTAGCCCAACAGTTTCACTTACTCTTATACATTCTGAAAAAGAAACTTTGCTATGTGCATAGCTCTACTATCTTCGGTTTTTATTCTTTTCTTATTCTGAGGGAGTTCAGGTTCGCTTCATTGTAAAAGTGACTACCATATGGTCATATGAGTCGAGATTAATAAAATGATGAATGGATCTCTGCTGCTTTAATGTATGATCATTAATTCTAATTCCTACATGAGTGTGACATCTGTTCTTGATCCTTGTCCCTTTACCTTTAATTAGAATCATCATCACCCATTTCTAACAGATTATTACAATTTACAGGTAATTGTATATTTATAAAAAATTCTAATTTTTGGCCTTGGTGAATAGAACGGGCCAACATTCTGCCCTGACACACACCTTGTGCAACCTCCTTAATTTCAGAGGGGAATTTTCTGTGATAGTCAGGGTAAAATTAAGCCCAAAGAGAGTGTGAGGTTTGTTTTTTTAAAAGCAGTATTTTCAGTAAAGAAAGATTCATGTTCCTGTCCTGCACTGCAGCATAAAGCGTAATGAGTTCTTTACATCTGAGATGGCTGGAATCTAGAGAATTACAGGATATGTTAAATAGTGCTTGTCGAGCAAGTAGAACATGTGAGGTTTAGGAGTATAACATTATTCCAGTATTCTACATTCTGAAACAGATGTCTGTTCTCCACAAAAATTCAGCCTGCAATTTATGTGCTGTACAAGAGGGGAGCAGGATTGTTGTAGGTACAGCCAATCTCATAATAGGATTATAACTGACTTTCTGTGTACCGTATGTGCTCAGTATCTCATTCCCTTCCCTCATATATTCAATTTCTCACACTTAGGGATTGTTGCTGAAACACCCAAACACTTCTGTGAGGTACAGAGCTCTTCAGCGCCCTTTGATTTCAGTACCTTATAGAAGCGCTCAGCACTTTGCAGAATCAAGCCCTTACAATGTTCTAGATTCTCAGCTTGGATTTATACCTGAGTAAGTGGTGTAGAATTAGATCCAGCTGCTCTATTTATTCATCGTTAATCAACCAAATCTTGATTTTGTGCTATCTGAAAAATTTTAGAAACAATCACTGGTCTCTTCATGTACATTACTATATATTTATTGAGCTTCCTAATCCAGATGGAATTTTAAGTATCTTTTATCTTCTAATAAACAATTTGAATATATTTAATGATGAAATGATGGTAACAAGCCAAAATATTATAATTAGAGATGGTCCTGAACCAATACCTTAGTTATGAGCACCGGATAACTGGTGAAATTCAGCTCCAGAACTGAAATCTGTGTCCTTTAAAACTGGACAAATTCAATGGAATTTTCAGTTCTGTGTAATTCTGGAATTGTTCCAATTAGCAGCATTATGTCCCATAGGGATTTCCACTTGGAAAGCTGAAGGGATGCTTAGGGAAGCATGTGGTATATAACAGCTGCATCCAGGATCCCTCCCTCACTTCACTCTGCTCCCTGAGCTTTGATACCATGGACTTCTATGGGTTTTGGGCAAGAGAAAAAAGCATACCACATTTGCTGCAGCCCCTTCATTCTGATTTAGTGTTGTGGTTGGTTGGAATTTTTCCATTTAAATTAACAGAGGGTCCTGTGGCACCTTTAAGACTACAGAAGTATTGGGAGCATAAGCTTTCGTGGGTAAGAACCTCACTTCTTGCATCTGAAGAAGTGAGGTTCTTACCCACGAAAGCTTATGCTCCCAAAACTTCTGTTAGTCTTAAAGGTGCCACAGGACCCTCTGTTGCTTTTTACAGATTCAGACTAACACGGCTACAAAACTTGTTTGTCTTAGCGGTTGGCTCAACATGAAGTAGGACTGAGTGGACTTGTAGGCTCTAAAGTTTTACATTATTTTGTTTTTGAGTGCAGTTATGTAACAAAAAACTCTACATTGTACATTTTGTATTCTGTGTTGTAACTAAAGTCAATATATTTGAAAATGTAGAAAAACATCCAAAAATATTTTATAAATTTCAATTGGAATTCTATTGCTTAACAGTGTGATTAAAACTGCGGTTAATCACGATTAATTTTTTTAATCGTGATTAATTTTTTGAGTTAATTGCATGAGTTAACTGCGATTAATCGACAGCCCTAGTATAAAAGAAAGTTATACAAATATTTCATTTTTGAAACATTTATGTTGGAATTCATTTTTTAGTTAGAGCAATATATTATAAAGATGATGATGCTTTGAGATAAAATGACTTCCAAGTTAAAATCCATATATTTTGAATGATAAACTTCTTCCTTTTATAACTATAGCTTCTTAGATCAGACTTTCCTAATCGTAGGGCTTTCATATTTATTTATTTATTTATTTATTTCTCTTCATGTTAGATGTCCCAAATATAAGCAAGAATAATTAAATAATAGCAAGAAGGATCTAATATTCACTTAAAACTGACTTCATAAAGCTGGCTTTACGTTTTGGAGTAGCTTATGGTTTTTTAAAAAAAGACAAAGGAGGGTTTTTTTGGTAAGGAATCATTCTGTTACAGCTGCAGTATTCCCCCCTATTTTGCTGCCACATTTTGTGGTGGTAGCTGCTAGCTGCTGCCCTTATAATAAAGAGAAGCTTGAAAAGTATTGTTTATTGTTAATCTCCTTGGAACGCTTGGTAATATAATAACTGTCAGCAAGTTTACTGGATTGAGTAGATGTCAGAGAAAGAGTCCTACAGAGGTGTGTTTTGATTAATTCTGCAAGATCATAGGAGAATAAGGAGATCATGGGGTGTCATGAGATATAGGGTGAAATCCTGGCCCCACTGAAGTCAATGGGAGTTTTTCCATTGTCTTTAGTAGGACCAGCATGTCCGCCCTATGTTCTATTTCTGGCTCTGCCACTGGCCTGGTGTGTGACTTTGGCCAAGTTATGTCAATGTTCTGTGCCTCAGTTTCTCTATCTGTAAAATGAAGATAATGATATTTGCCTCCTTTATAAAGCACATAGAGCTGCATGGATGAAAAGTACTATATAAGAACTACCGGTAGGTATTACTATTTGTCCCCTTTTCAATATCTTTGTCCCTTGTCTCTCTAATGATGTCACATATATTGCTATTCTCTGTATGTTCCATCTACAAAGATGCATCATGTCCTTCACTCAAAACCTGATATTCCTGGGCTCTACTATTACAGTTTTCCCAGTTTCCTAAAGTGTTCCTCAGTTTATCTTTGGGTAAGATGTTGTGCATCCCTGTTATGAGAACAAACGTAACTTTGCAGAACACAGCAGCCTGTAGCTTTTAGTGGCTGTGCATAAGTCCTAGACTGGTAATTAGCACTCAAACAAAGTGTTGTGTCTGGTCAACAGCAGAAATTGCCATGTCAAATGTCTAAATGAACACAATGAGAGACCATTCAATTCATTTCATTGAGATTTTATTGGCATGTCAAGCTCTACAAGTGTTGCCAAAATAGAAAAAAGTTCATTCCCTGTCTTCAAAGGAATAGCAGCGAGTGAAGGGTAGAGGCAATTTCTTAATGACTGTTATCCATTAACTGATTAATCCTTCCATAGAAAATAGATGATTCTATGTGCAGCATTGTAGTCTGACTCATACTGTGTGTGCTTCTCTGGAAACTGAACCTGGCTATTGCAGCGACACTCCTCCATTTTCAGTCTGTCTGTATCAAATTTTCCCCCCTGATAAAATAGTCATATTGTTAGCACTGCCCATTTGTCAGCTTTCTTTTCTCTCCCTGTTCAACAGCTTCCCCTTTGAACATCCATCCCCTCTTTTTTCAAATCCCTACTCAAGATTGCTTCTTCACTTGAAATTCCAAACCTAGACTGCTCTCGGACACTGCTCCCGCTTCATGACTGATACTCTCTGTACAGTAGAATGCTTTAGTGCAGGAACCTTGGGCCAAAACCTCAACTTGTGTAAATTGTTCTAGCTCAGTTGAAGTCAATGACAATTTATATCAGCTGAAGACCTGGTTCTTTATCTTTCGGTCTGTTGGTAAAATGATATTTACATCTATGAAATAATAGGTCAGATCCTCAAGTCATGTCAATTGATGCATCTCCATTAACTTTCTGGAGAGAGCTGATTTACCCCAGCTGAGGATCTTGCCCACTACATTTTAGCAGTTTTGACAAGAAGTATTTCTGAGGCAAAGGGGAATGGATGGGGGAAGAGAACTTTCAGGGTAACTGAAAATACGCTAAATTTACTTAATTTCAGTGTATTGATGAAATTGGAAGTTTCTTTAATGAAGAAAGAGAGCTAATCATTCATTGTATTAGTGATTAAGGTCCACAAAGGTATTTAGGCTCCTAACTTTCATTTAAATCAATGGAAGTTAGGAGCTAAAATACCTTTGTCAATCTAGGCCTCACTTCCTGATAAAAGTGATGGTCACATTATAAATAGCACATACAGTAAGATACACAGAGAAAACTTTCCCTGTACACATTACTCAGCCTCCTTTTAGGTCAGAGTTCACCTCCCCCCCCCCCATTCCCCCAACAGTCCCAGCAGTAAACTCCTTACTTAACCATCATCACAGCCAATTCCTTTGATCTTAACCTAAAGCTCATGCAATGGCTCCTTGCATGAGTTGTCAGCAATTTGAACCCAGGACCTTCATCACAGAAGCACCAGTATCACTTGGCTATGGATCAGGCCCATTATGGTAGGATCCAAATATATGCTAAAATTGTATTTTTTTTAAAAGATGTGAGTTTTATTAGCTTTTCAAATGTAAGTTTCACTTCAATAATATGAGAACGGTCTACATTTTTTTCATATTATAGTATCTTTCCAGATTGAAGATGATGTAACACTAGCATTTGAAGGTTACAACAGCCTAAAATTCAATTTCTGCACTGAAGCAACAGCATCTTTCTGAATTAGTACAAATATTTTGTCATTGGTTGTTTGAGTTTTTGTTCTAGTCACATTAAGGGAGCTTATGGTATGTATAACCCTGATAAGCTTCACTTGGTGTATGTTGGAGGATTTCCAGTTTTGCCTTATGTTTTTTATCATTCCCATGGCATCTGCTATCTCTATGTAACATTTATAAATTGTTTTATTTTCCTGTTAACTTGTAGGATTCTGCCAGGTAATACTGTTTTGCAAAGTAGTTTTTAGACCCCCTTCTTCCTGGTTTCTGTGATATGCTGTCCTTTGATAAATCACCCATTCTTAATTGACATAGGTCTGAGTCTTGCTGAACCTGTCAAAGCAGAAATGGGCGAACTTGACATTACTCAACATATTTTTTGATAAATGTAGCCCTTTTCTGCTCATGAACTACACACAAGCTTTGATTTTTACAAATGTGTTTATTTAAATTTATTTTAAATCTTTATACATAATTTGCCTGTAGGTTCTTTATAAACTATTTGCAGAGACTCTGTCTTTGCTAAGAGTGCCATGTAAAGAAGCCATTTGCAATCCACAACAACAACTGGTTTTATTGGGCCTACACAACCAGGAACTACCCTACATATTCTTGAGCACCATCTGCTAGCACTTATCCACTAGCTAACTAACTACTGGAATGAAAGTGAACTTATTTTACTTGCATTAAATTTCTTCACATTTCCAAGAATGGGGTATTCCAATGGCAAAATTCTTGCTGGTTCAGAGTGCACACTTTCTAGATGTATAGCACTGATTTGAAGATTTCTTTTGTTTGGGCTGCATTATTTATTTAAACTATCTTTGAAAACTGTCTTTTTTATAGTCTTCCCTCTACTAATAAGATACATTACAGGGAGAGATGAGATATATTTTGAAATTAGGGAGCTTCCCCAAAGAGAGTCAAATGAATATATCCTACAAGAGAGGATAAAGAATGAATGTCTAAATTTAATTTCTATCATTAAAGAAGAAAATCTTACCTGAGCTGTTCAAAGTGTGAAAACAGAAGGCAGCTCATTGGGGTCTCCTGCTTCCTTTGTACTTAGGTGGTGCAGGGCTGGCAGCTTACTGTGAACAAATTAGTTTAATTAATTACAAACATCAGAGTCCCAGTCGGACCAAATGCCAGAGGCTGGTATTCATCTTGGTCTGCTAGGAAATGGCCTGTAATCGTTCTGTTCCTGTTGATCTGAGCCAGCCATGATTTACCTAGCCTCATCTTTCAGGGATTGTGTGAAAAGTGACAGACAACTGCAGCACTTGCATCCTTGCTGATTCTTTATCACTGCATGTTTATTGAAGACACCACAGTGCCTTGCACAGCAAGCAACTACTTATGGGGAAAATTAACTTTGAGCTATTGTACCCAGCAGCATTCCTGCTGTTGAAACATTTAGTGGACTTCAATAGAATTTATGACCTGTTTGCATTCGGGCTGATTTGCACTTCTTTTGCTTGTAGACTATAAAGATGTTCAATAGTCTTCATTTCAATTCCTTTGATTTTATTCCAGCATATTTCTTTTTTAATTAACCACATCTGACAACTTCTGGCACATCTTGCACTAAGAAATTATAGTGGGAAATTAAGAAGTACTTAAGAATTAAAAAAAATATTTAACAAACATTAAATATATAAACTGGAGACTTTTAAGATACACACTGATTTCCTTCAACAAGACGTTCCAGTGGTACATAACTATTACTTCTAATTTTAAAGATATCTATCATATTCACATTTGCTTGCAAGTTTTAAAAGAAATTTGAAACAGTTTCACCTTTTGCTCAGAAAAAAAATTAAACCAAACATCCTTTATTAGTGATAATTTTATTACTCACTAAGTCTTACAAATTCTGTGTTTCACTATACTCTGTTTATAGTGCTGTTAATAACAGTAAAGGAAGAATTTAACCTTTAGATTGTGTAACAGAATGTACTGGCCCCTTCAGGGAGTCTATTGGACTGAGCTAAGGGAATTCTGGGATTTGTAGTCCAGGGGTCATATGTCTGTAGACTTGAAGCAAGGCCTATTGGGAAATGACACAGGACTATATAGAACAAACTCTTTGTGGGTGGAAGTTTGAGAAAAGTAAAGAGCTGCCCTGGTATGAGGTTTAAAAGCTCTAGGAGGAAGCCTCTGAAAGGCCTTGGAGAAGGAAGCTTGAAGAGGAAGTTATTCAAGAAAGAGTATGTTGTTCAGTGGTTCACTGTGCTGCAGAGGGAAGACTTAGATGTGTGGTGAAAGCAGAAGAAGAACATGGCCTGGGATGTGAGACATGTTGCTGTGGGCTTGAAGCTTGCTGTGTGCATCTGCTCTTGTTTAGGAATCTCAGGTCAGGTCTTTCAGAGATGATGGGAGGGAAACCCAGGTTTACCCCTCTATGTCAAGGGGAAGCCCAGAGTGGACCTGGACAAAAGGCTTGAAGGACTGCACAATTGTGTTTGTCTGTTTCTTTCCCTGTTACTCCAGAAGGGATTTATGGCTTGGCTGGAAGACTAAATCACATTAGCTACCCAACAACTGAGAGGAAACACAGGTATGGGTTTACCTAAATATGGACGGGTAAACAAGGCCATTACACACTGTATGTTAATTTCTGTAATTAACTCCTGTGCAATGGCTAGGATTTGGGCTTAAAGTATGGTATTACATTTCAGTGGAAAATTTACCAGTGGAAAAAATTGATTGAGAAGATTAAAATAATGAGGAAGCCTGCTGCAGGTGATAATCTACTGTACTTTATTCTTCAGATATTGAACCAAGTACTAAGCAAAGAGTTTGTACAATAACATCAGTGCAAAGGTACTAGATATCAATAATTAGGCTTTTGCAAACCTTATTCGCTTTGGTGAGCACCTACACAGGTTGGGTCCCCATGCAGAATCAAGTCAGCAAAAGGCAAGAGCAGCTGAAAAAGCGTGAGGTTTTTTGGGGTCAGAACAGTTAGAGGGAATAAGGTGATTGTTTGTTTTGTTTAACAGCTTTATCACAAGGAAAATAAACTGTAGAAAGGAAGTATCCATTAACAATGAGATATTAAACATAATGAAAAAATGTGAATTTCAAAAATTCTTGTTGTGAAACAGGACAATTTCCCCCCAAACATTTTAATGAATTTCTTCATTTTTTCAACCAACTCTACCAGCGATTGCTAAAAAATATTTGGGCTACTGAATTGCTTTTGTAATTGCTTTTTAACAAGAAAAATACTCCTTTTCTCTATGTATCTCAAGTACATATATGGTTCCCATCCCTATAGTATCTGAGTGCTTCATAGTCCTTAATGTAGGTTTCCTCACAACACCCCTGTGAGTAAGAAAGTGCAGTTCTCCACATTTACAGATGGGACACCTAGGCATAAGGAAGTTTGTGGTGGAGCATGGAATCAGACCCAGATCTTTGAAGTTCTAGGCTATTGTCCTAACCCCTACACAATTTTGCCTCTCCTGGTAGGAATAATTATAAAATGTTATCGTTGAATCTATTGCAAGTAGGGAAGGAAATCTTTAGAAAATAAACATTTCAGGGTTTTAAAGGAATTAGCCTGGCAATTATCATCATCTGGTTTATTCCTAGCCACTCTTCCTATAGAACAATGGAACAAATATTAAGAGAAAACTAAACATTTGGACGGACTCGTAAAGAACAATATTTTAGACAATTTATCAGAGGATCCAGGAGTACTTAGCACCCTTAAGATCTTAACAGTGGGCATAAGGATCTTTGTACCTGGCAGAAACAGGCCTTAAGAGCTTATGGATTTTCTCTTTCAATTTTAACTCTATTGCTTTACTACCTCAATTACCAAGAGCCAAGTAAAACTAGACTAGACTAAACATTTGAGAGAGAGGGAACAATCCCACATTTGCAGGAGGTAAATGGATTGACATAGTGTAATGTTAGAGCTAGTCAGGAATTTTTTTGACAAAACATCTGTGTTGAAACCAATTTTTGTGTGTGCTGAAACAATAGGTTATGACAAAAATGTTCCTCGGATCCAGATGGAATCTATGGTAAAAAGATGCCATAACCCTGTGGTTAGAGCACCCACCTGAAATAGAGACAGATCAGGTTTAAGTCCTTGCACCATATCAAATACATGAGAACTGGACATCCATGTCCAATTAACTTCCAATAAGAATTGCGCTCCTAACTCCCTTATGTGCCTTGTAACATCCCAGCTATAATAAATTTTTGAAAACAAAATCTTAAAACATGAGGCTCTTAAGGACAAATTCTCATTCTCTGTACAGCTTTGCATAGTGCACAAATAATGAAGTTAGAGCACATGAAAAATAGGAAGCAGAAGTACCACAGAAGATGAGGCTTGGGTGAGATTCTCCAGAATGATGAACTTGCAACCACCTCCTCCCCTTGGAGGGAAATCCAATAGAAAGTGATCAAATGATGCTTAATCAGCAAAAAATCCAAATACTCTTGACTATTGCTAGTGGATGTAGGCAAGAAAATCTGCAAGATACACATTGCTTTTAGAATAACTATTAGTAGAATATGCTTGTTTTCGTTTTAGGCATTAGGATATCATATTATAATATAGTTACTGATATGCACCCTGAAGAGGCAGCCCAAATGAGTTTATTTAATATATATATATATATATATTACTTATTCAAAAAGTGTTACCAAAAAATCACCCTTTAAAGTCAGTACTTGGTTCCTTTTTTACAATTTGTCAGGGTTTAAACACTTTCGATATTAAATTAATTAAACCCTTCTGGCTACGCTACATGATTCTTGGGATTTCTTTTTGCTTTTTACTCACACAGTGTATGTGCAGATAATAATGTGTACATTCTTATCCTTGCAGGTGCGTTTTTAAGAAATCCTTGCTATTCATGGTGGCTTATATACTGGCATGTGTACCAGGCATAATTGTCCTCAGTTTCATAAAGACTGCTTGACTTTGATTATACCATTTTCCATCTGTAACCCAGAGAAGAATGCATACCATAGGGTTACCATATTTCAACAATCAAAAAAGAAGACGGGAGGAGCCCCGCCCTAGCCCCGCCCCTGTACTGCCCTAGCCCCGCCCCTGCCCCTTCCACTCCCTCCCACTTCCTGCCCCCTCAGAACCTCCAACCCTCCCCCCACGCCTTGTCCCCTGACTGCCCCCTCCTGGGGCCCCTGCCCCTAACTGCCCCCCAGGACTCCACCCCCTACCTAAGCCTCCCTGCTCCTTGTCCCCTGACTGCCCCCTCCTGAGACCTTCCCCACATCCTAACTGGCCCCCTAGGACTCTACCCCCTACCTGTCCCGTGACTGCCCCAACCCTTATCCACACCCCCACCCCCAGACAGACCCCTGGGACTCCCACACCCCATCCAACCACTCCCCACCCCCTGACAGGCCCCCCCCCAAAACTCCCGACCCATCTAAACCCCTCTGCTCCCTGTCCCCTGACTGCTCCGATCCCTCTCCCCACTCCTGCCCCCTGACCGCACTCCCCAGAACTCCCAAACACCCCCTCGCTCCTTGTCCCCTGACTGCCCCCTCCTGGGACCCCTGCTCCTAACTGCCCTCCAGAACCCCACCCCCTACCTAAGCCTCCCTGTGCCTTGTCCCCTAACTGCCCCCTCCTGAGACCCCCCCACCTGTACTCTGACTGCCCAAAACCTTACACCCCCAACCCCCAGACAGCCCCCCCCCCCGATCTCCTGACCCATCCAACCCTCCCCCTGCTCCCTGTCTCTTGACTACCCCCTCCAGAACCTCCCTGACGCTTCTCTGACCCCCGGCCCCCTTACTGTGCTGCAGAGCGGCGCGCTCGACAGTGGGGGAGGGGAGCAGGGTTGGAGCTCCAGACTGCCGGAGGCCGAGGTGACGGCCGGCGATCTGTGAATGCAGGGAGGGAGGGAGAGGAGGGGAGTGGTCTCAAGTTTCAGGGGAGAGGAAGGGGAAGTGAAGGAAGGGCTCTGGCTGCCGGAGCCCCGTGCGAGTGGCACCATCCGGCCGGCTGCCCTGTAAGCCGCGCACGCTCTGCATGGGGGGCGGGGGAAGTCCGGACATTGACAAATTCCCCCCGGACGCTATTTTTAACTGAAAAAAAGCCGGACATGTCCGGGGGAATCCGGACGAATGGTAACCCTAGCATACCATCTATAAAGGTAAGGAAAAGAAAACTATCTCTCATGACAATATTGAGATGAGATGTACAATTAAGAAAATGGAGAGAAGGGGAAACTCCACCGTTTGGCTTTGCTTAAAGCATCTTATGCATGCATGGTTGATGTAACACAAATATCCCATTGTCAAAGGTGTGGGAGAATTAAAAATATTTTAGGAGATAACAATAATGAATAAAAATATAAAATGGAAAGAAAGCCAACATTCCACAGTGCATGTTTAATCTGGGAGAAAAATAAAATGTGACAGAGAAGTGGGCTCTTATCTTCATCATGAGTTGTCTTGCCCTAAGTACACCTTCTAGGGTAAAGTCTGCAAGACCAAGAGGAAAATAATGGATTGGTCCATACCAGACTATGGGTTCTTCTGTGAGGATGGAAGAAAGTTCTCCTAAGCAGGACATTGGATTGACTGCCCAATTTATTTAATGCTTTACATGTGATGCCCTCTTCTAAGAGTTTGAGTCCGAGATTGGACAGTGGAGTCCAACACGTGAAATGCACTGATTGCTTGGACAGACCATCTGTAATCCTCTGAGTAACACAAGAAAGCTCTGATTTACAACTGTTGGTATTTCAGGACCATATTAAAGCCTGGCAGGGATCCCTATCTGACATTTACTCCCATTGAATTTGTGCACTGATCTTAGAATACCGTTGAATATGCCAGTTCTAGAAATCAGTGTTCTCAATGATTCTGAGTGTGATAGCTCATTACAGTGAGGTATGCAGAGAGGCATCAATTAAAAATAGATATTTATTTTCATATTTGCTGTCTGTTTCCTTCAGTGGTCTCAAAAAATTGTTTTTGGATGTGAAAATTTGGATGCATAAATGTCAGGAACATTAGGATTTGAGGTTTTCTTTTGGCCCATTGCTACATAAAATAACTAAAACATAGGAGGTAAGAGCATTGGTCAACTTCCCTGAATGTAACCAGTTATTTATATGTATCAAGGCATTGTGAAGTCAAAGAGGAAAATGCTGAGAAACCTTTAGTTAAAATTTCAGAACTTTAATAGAAGCTGGCATAATTGTTTCAATAACCTCTTCCCACTAACACTCCCACCGAGCTTTACAAATAGAATTTATACTCACACTTATAGTTTAGCATATAGAAATATTCCACAGGACTGCAGGTTTGGAGGAAGAAAAAAGAAACCTGTCTACAAGTTTCAGTTAACCCTAAATAGCTGAGAAATTCTGATTCATCTCCTAGCAACTTTCATTCTCAGTTTGCTCTGGATCTCAGTCATAAGCTGGGAAACTAGGGCCTCACATAGATTAATGCCAAAGTTTACTTTATATCCTAGCTCTAACTAAGAGAGTTGAGATTTGGGAAATTAATATGTTAATAAAAAAAATACTGGGATATCAGAGATGCCGACTTTGTACAAAACTATTGGCTGAACTAGTCTGTTAACCTGTGGATTATCAAACAAAATGACTGTAGTGGTCAGTTGCATAACAGGGATCAATTTGGGGCTCTGGTTTGTTATAGAATATCTTTCTGAAACGTTCACATCAGGTGCTCTTGTTGGGCCTTCAGGTGATTTTTAGGCTGTTCTTGTAAAGTACTAAGATTTATCTTCTTTTTAGGACAGGAGTTCTAGGGGAATACCGCCATACAGCCACGTTCTGATTTCAGTTGGCCTGGGTGTAAATGTGGAATGAATCCATTGTAGCCAATTACATTACTCCTAATCTACACCAGTTTGTGAGTAGAATCTATCCTGTGATATCTATCCTAAAACATGGAAAATTACGGTACAGAACATTTTTTATATTTAGTGGCAAGAATGTCCTTATGAGAAGTGAGACTTATGATCTTCCAGTCCTGTAGAGGACTTCTCAATCAGCAAGGCATTAATGGTAGATATGCCGAGAGAGGATACACACCAGGGGCCCCTCCACTGGCTCAGAACTCATGAAAATCCTGCAGTTGCTAGTATCAAGAGGGAGTCAGGGCAGGAAAGTGAAGAATTCAGCTTGTCCTCTCATGCCAAAGGTTACTTCAGCTCCCATTTCTGAGGCAGCTTCAGTCCTCTCCTCCTTCATGCCGACCTACTGTTCTGCTCTTGGGAAGCACAGTTGCAAGATTCTGCACAGCCAGCTCGACAGTGGTGCTCTACCTTCTGTGGAGGTTGGCACTGTAAAGGAAGGGGGAGAGGAAAATTCAACACACCACCTCTAAAACCAGACCCCCTTCTCCAGTGGCTTCACCAGCATCCTCACCATGTCCTACTGAATCCTTACAACCTTGCCCAGAACTCACCAGCCATGGTATCCTTACCAGCACCCACCATTCCCCCAAGAACTTTCCAGCACCAATCCCCTCCCCTTCCAAAGAAACCCCAACCCCGAAACAGTCTTTCTTGAGGTGACTCCAATCCCACAATCCTTTGCAGCTGTAAAGAATTGTAAGGTTGCGTGAGTCATGGCAAGAAGCCTCAGTCTAGGTTTTGGCAGGTAAAAAAAGGCTGAGAGTATCATTTGCAGTAGGGCATTTAATTGGATTTTTTTCATATGTATAGTGTCTTTTAAAGAAAAGGGGAGAAAAAAGAGTGTCCTCTCCAAAACTCCTTTAAAATCTTATGAAAAGTGTGTGTTTCACAAAAAAGGTGCTATGAAAAACCTGGAGGTAATCAGGGGATTTTAATGGCTTATTCATCAGAAAAGGGAAACCCTTTTTTCCACAAGCTTTTTAGCTGACCGTCTCGATTTCTAGTTTCTGCTTAAAGTTATAGCATGACAGTGCATATGTGTCACTGAAGAAAAAGATATACTCTTAAATACACTGGAACAACATGCTATATTACTTCATATGATGTTTAGGGAGAGTTCTGCTGACAATAAATCAATACCTTCCAGCTCTGGGAGTATTCATTATGAAGTCCTTTGCCCTGGAATGATACAATCCTGCCCCCAAGAGTACATTACAGTGGGAGGGTAAAATGATGGATTTTGTTTAATGCCAGCTGCCACACAGCTTAGCCTTTGTCAATCATTCACAATAGCAAGAATAATGGGAATGAGAGAAAATGAAGAATAAGATGGCTGGTGGAGCAGACAAGAACAGAGTGAACCATAGTGATCCAGTGTTGCTAACTCCATGTGTTTAAGAATCAGGAGACTGGCTTAAAATCAGACTTTATGTGGGTTCTTTTAACTTGCTTTCAGGCTTATGAGCTTTCAAAAATGATCACACTAGAGCTGGTGCTTGGGGTAGGTTTGAGGGGAAGGAGAGAAAATTTTCTGAAATGTTGAAGTTCCCATTTTGCAGTGTCTGATCTGGACCCATTTAAAAAGAAAAAATAATGAAATATTTTGCTCAACATTTTGGATAAAGAAACTTTTATCAGTGATTATTGAAATGTTTCGTTCACCAAAACTGTTTTTCAATAAATGATATTTCAATAACCATTTCCATAAAGCTTTTTCACTAAAAAATTTGATTAAAAAGTTGCAAAGATTTGTGAGAATCCAAACTATTCAAACATGTCAACAATTTTTATATTTGTTCAAAACATTTTGACCAACTCCATTCAGCTCCAACAGTTGGGCTAGATCAGGGATCGGCAACCTTTGGCACGCGGCCCTGCCAGGGTAAGTACCCTGGCGGGCCGGGCCGGTTTGTTTACCTGCCGCGTCTGCAGGTTCAGCTGATCCCACTGGCCAAACCTGCGGATGCGGCAGGTAAACAAACTGGCCCGGCCCACCAGGGTGCTTACCCTGGCGGGCCACGTGCCAAAGGTTGCCGATCCCTGGGCTAGATTTTCTAAAAAAGCTCAACTTCTGTTTAGGTAGCTAATTAATGGACAGATTTTTATGTTTTTTAAAAGTGCTTCAAACCCGGCTGCTCCCAGTGTACCTAATGGAAGCAGTTGGATGCTGAGTATTTCTACAAATCTGGCCACTTCAATTATCCACATAGGTTGGAGCTGAGCTCCTTTTGAAAATCTGATTCAAGAAGTTTTAAGAGTTGGCCCTTAAACTATGCTCCAGGTAGGCTGAAACCTGGCATATAAAATCTTGACCTCTGCACAAACTTTTAATTTGAGAGATTATGCTGTTTTGTAAATGCCCATTAAGCTGTTTAAAGCTACAGAAGGGAGAAGGAAGGATGCATCATTTTCAAAGGCTTTGTTGGTTTCTGTAACTTTTAAATCAAAGTTCTTTGCTATTGTAACTCCACTGAAGTCACTGGAGTTACTACCACTGAAAGTTTGGTCCCATGTTGTTCAGATAAACTGTTGTGTGGCATGGACTAGGCCTTTTGCTTATTTTCAAAATTCCCTGCAACATGGTGGCTATATTGAGGTTAGAAAAGCAGCTACTGTAAATGCATTGACTAGTACAGTAATGACTTTTTCTGTTAGAGTTTTTACTAGGGATCCAGTATTATGGTTCCATAATTCACAGATCCATTCTATAAATCCATAATACTGTATGTAAATGTACATTCTAGTTAATACACAGTCACCTGCTAGATGAAACTGTTACAGCTTATGCAGTGATGTGTATTAACAATGATACCCAAAATGCCAGTAAAACAGCTCCATATTATGAAATCCTGATGTGAAATATGTACTACTTTTTACAGACTATACACTGGAAGAGTTCTAAAATCTTATGTATGCTGTGGTTTTATATTCAGATCAATGCATAAACAAGATGGATTTACTTTAGTTTATGAACCCATAGGCCCTGATTCTCATCTTGCACAAGTGTATATTGGGAGTAACTCACTGAAGTCAATATAATAACTCCAGCTTTATATTGATATAACTCTAACTCCATCAACTGAAACAGAATCTAATGGAGTTATGGCAATGCAAAACCAGCATAAGTGAGATCAGAATCTGGCCCACAAGATGCTTTAGATCCATTGAAGTGGATGCTAATATATAACATACTGCCAAATACAAATGGGTCTGATTCTCCTACTTATAGCAGTTTTATTGTGCCAGTTTAAGAAAGATGAATTCAAGCTGGAACAGGTGCAGCGAAGGGCTACTAGGATGATCAGAGGAATGGAAAACCTACCTTATGAAAGAAGAGCTTGGCTTGTTTAGCCTAACCAATAGAAGGCTGAGGGGAAATATGATTGCTCCCTGTAAATACATCAGATGGATAAATACGAGGGAGGGAGAGGAGTTCTGTAAGTTAAGCACCAATGTGGACACAAGAACAAACATTTAGGTTTGAAATTAGATGAAGGTATCTAACTGTCAGAGGAGTGAAGTTCTGGAACAGCCTTCCAAGGGGAGCAGTGGGGGCAAAAAACCTAATTGGTTTCAAGACTGAGCTTGATAAGTTTATGGATGGGATGGTATGATGAGACTGCCTACAATGGCATGTAGCTGATCTGTGACTGCTACCAGCAAATATCTTCACATAATGATAGAGACAAATAATAATGTATGGGGTCAGGAAGGAATTTTCCTCTGGGTCAGATTGGCAGAGACCCTGGGTTATTTTCTTTTTTCTTTTTTTTTTGCCTTCCTGCATCAGGCACAGGTCACTTACAGGTTTAAACTAGTGTAAATGGTGGATTCTCTGTAACTTGAAGTCTTTAAACCATGATTTCAGGACTTCAGTAACTCACCCAGAGGTTAGGGGTCTATTACTGGAGTGGATGGGCGAGGTCAGACTAGATGATCATGATGGTTCCTTCCGACCTTACTCTCTGCATCTATATTGACTTCAGTGGAATTACTTCTCACTGACAACACTAAGAGAAGAATGAAGCTCAGGGAGTTCAATGCCATGGGATTATTTCCAAAATAAACTCAAAGGGGCTGATTTTATTTTACAATGGTATAATTCCATTGATTTTTAGGAGTTACTTCACATTTTCAATCTATCACTGGGGCATTGAAACAAACCCTACAGCATATTAAAGAGGTACTTATTTATTCTCTTTTGTAGCAAACAAAACTTCAGCCATGGTGCCACTACTTTCAAATATTATCAAACATCTGACTTTGAGAAGTAAATTGTCAATACTAAGCCTGATGAAGCGTGCTCAGATAAAGGCATTTAGTAAGGAGTAAACATTATAGGGTCTGAATTTTCAGTGCCTTACATCTTCTGTAATTTCAAACTGTGTAAATCAGTGTAAATTGCTACCCTTCTGGTTTTCTAGTGTCTTTACATTCTCTTTGCATGCCCCTAAATGACAACACAAGGTTAAAGACAGTGTAGAATCAGGCCTATAGTCTCACTTTAATATGTGTGGGCAAGTCCTAGTGAAGCCGTGTGAAGCCCTAATATACCATGTAAAAGTGTACATGACAGAAACTCATCACAAATGCCAAGGCTCTTCAACCATCTAATCTGTGGGAGAAAAATTCATTATAACAGTGGCTCAAAGAGTGAAACTGCACTGTAGAAACTGCAGATCAACAGAGCAAATATTATAAGTCACTTGTGAAATACAAGAAACTTCCCTATTTGACATAAACACTGACAAAGCCCCAAACTTCTCAAGAATTACTAAGACCAGTCTGAATGTCACTTCACTGATGTGCCATAGCCAACTTGGAAAATTCATCATGTTTGGAATGCCCACTTGCACATAGTTTATTACACAACTTTCTTTGGCTTCCAGCTCATATGTGAGTGTAATTCAAGGTAGTGGTTGATATTTAAAGCCCTATATGGTTTGGATACCAGCTGTCTTGGAGACTTCTTTCCTTCTGGAACATCCTGAAAGTTGAGATCAGCTGGGACACCCTTGCTGACAAACCCCAGATTTTCATAGTTAAATTCTCCAAGCAGGACAGTCTTTATATAGGGACCTAGGTTCTAGAATTTACATTTCTTGTTGGCCTAAAGATCATGTTCCAAAGTTTTCCTCTTTACACAGGTGTTTTTATTGCTCTAGGGTGGTTTGGATGTTTGAGAGAGACATTTTATGTTTAGAAGATTTATCTGAGTTTCATTAGCTGACAGTGTCTCAATTCAGTTTGTTTTAATGTATGAAGTGTTTTGTTATACATTGGGCTTGATCCTCCACTGATGTAAATTGCTCCATTGACTTTAATAGACCTCTGCTGAATACTATTACCTGGGATTCTCACCTTTTATGTATGTACATATACCTAAAGGCTTCCATAGGCATATTTAATAGACAATCAGTATATGTAAGAATAGTTCGTAGGTGCCATCTTGAGTGTTTGCAATAGTGCAATCTGCAACAAAGTCCAGACATCATTATAGCAACCAGATGTGGAAATGGCAACCAGGTGTGGAAATTGCTCATAAAACATGGCAACCATTGCTGAACCATTACACACCAAGGGGTGTTAGAATGTATATAGTCATCAGAGGTTGGCATAGTTGTAAGCAGCACTATTGCAACTGCAGCATGTAAGGGCTGTGTTAGCATCACTGACTAAACCCAGCAGGTATCCCTGTACCATAGTGTGTTGCCTGCCAAGTGTCAAGTTGGTACTGCTCAAGACAGCTCTGCCGTTTAATATTTTTGTAGTATACTGCAGTTTGTTTGTTTTTTAAAAGAACAAGGAGCACTTGTGGCACCTTAGAGACTAACAAATTTATCTGAGCGTAAGCTTTCGTGGGCTAAAACCCACTTCATCGGATGCATGCAGTGGAAAATACAGTAGGCAGATATATATACACAAAGGACATGAAAAAAAATGGGTGTTGCCATACTAACTATAACAAGCCTAATCAGTTAAGGTGGGCTATTATCAGCAGGAGAAAAAAACTTTTGTACTGAGAATCAGGATGGCCCATTTCCAACAGTTGACAAGAAGGTGTGAGTCGGGAAGAAAAATAGCATGGGGAAATAGGTTTTACTATTTTACTCTCTCTGTCTCTCTCTTTTTGGTAATTTCATGAACTAGTGAGTCTTTATCTGTATTAGGAATGTCTCCTTCTAAATGAGGAGAACACACTACAACTAACACATACAGCGAGACTGCCTGCTCTAGGAAATCGGGGTTTTAATTTCAGAATGAAATAGGCAGCCTTGTGTGCTCCGTTATGGATAGAAGGAAACAAAGCATTGCCTTCCCTAGCAATCCTCTAATTATTCTAATTGGAAGCGGAAGAGGCTGTTTTGAAGGATAACGTAAACACCTGAGATTGCACTTAAACACAAGTATCACTGAAAAGATGCCAGCTTATTTGCAAGTGTACACTTGTCATTCTCTGAATAAAAGTTAGCCTCAGAATTTGCATAGCAAACGATTCAGGATGAGTACTAGCACCAGAGTGGAATAAATTTAATTAAAGACAAAACCAAAAGTAAATGATACTCATTTCTCTTTGCTTGATTAGGAGCTACTCAGTTTGAGATTAGGTGAACAGAGTTGAGCTGGTTATTGAGCACACTGGGGGGCTGCAGAGCTTTTGTGGCACCTAAGAAACAACAGCTGGATTCCCCAAGCTGCTATCTGGATTATAATTCATAGCTATCTTGGAAATAGGTGTGTGTGTGATAGCTCTTCAAGAATGAAAACTCATTTGCCAAAGCTGCCTCTGCTCATTCTAAAAATAGGGCAATGTAGGGAGTCTCGAGAAAATACTCCTCTGTAATGAAAGGGATTTTGGTTTAAATTAAATGATGCAAGTACAAACTTTCTGCATTTTAAGTCTGGATTTATTGCAGGGTAGATTTTTCATTGCTGTCATGTGCTTTCCCATGTGCTTTCCCATTTCCATTGTTCTCATTGTATGTTCACACAAGAAAGTGTTGAAAAACTCTCACCTGAAATGGATTGGGAGCAAGAAGATGTATTTAAAAATATCTGCTCAGCCTCCTACTGATGGCAGCTAATAAAGATGCCTGAAAATTCCTGTCCAGTTGTACTGGTCCTCTTCATTTGGATACTTCTAGAAGCTTACAAGAGAAAGGAAATTAAATCTGCCTTGTAATGGTGTACACAGCCTGGCATTTTATAGACTATACAGTAGGCAACATTATCAAAAGCTTGGTTGAATGTTTCATGTGACTGATAGAATAGCCAAGGATATAAAGCTTTCTAGAGTTGTTCTGAGGTACCAGCATATAGAATTTCCCTGCCTAGAAAAATCCCAACATGGCAAGTCCAAAGCAGGTACTTACTGTGCATCCAGGTGAGGCCCCCATGCCATTTGGGATATTTGCACTTGCTTCAGACTTTGTGGGCTGGTGAGAAAGCACAAACCTATAATCTTGCTCACCTGTTAGTCTATCATTGACCTCCTGTAGTTTGAAAGAATCAGTGACAGGCACCCTGATCCTAAACTCCCTACCAGCTGCCAAAACCCTTCTTGGCTCCATAATACTGAGTGAACCAGTCTTCTTCTCCCCAGATGACTTAGGCACTTCTAAAGTCCCCTGTGTTCCTAAGCACCTGTGCTTCCCTCTCCCTGCACTCAGATATACTACATTGTCTGTGGAAGTCTTAATGAAAACCCCCTCTCCTTCCTCAAGATATATAGCTTTGCACAAATTCTAGGACTAGTCCTTCTAGTAACCTAGGGTTAGGTCTCCTTCAAATGAGTCAGTGGATTACTCTTCAGACCTTCAAAGGATAAGAAATATTTAAATAACGCTAATGCAAAGCAGGTAATGTAATGCTAATGTAAAGCCGGCTAATGTAAAGCAGGTAAATTTGAGAAAAGTGTTGTGTTTACTTGTATCAAACTAGAAGACGGTAGCTGTAGCTAATGCCTACTACCATTGCTGGGGGTTTGGATTCTGATTCTCAGTTGGTATCTGAAATTTGGATTGTGCCTACTTTGAGTGTGTGACTTGCAGGATATTTATACTTGCCTCAGACTTTGTGGGCAGGTGAGAGCCTGCCAAGTCTAGCAGGATTGCACACTTTACTCTTTGATCTTGCAGTGCTCTCTTAGAAAGCCCTGAGAAGTTAACACTTTTGGAGATGTAACTTTACAATATTTTGTTATACAGCCTATGGAAAAATGTAAAGAAAAAGCCACAGCTTATTAAAAATATGATTTATGATGTGACTTATAAATCAACACTGATTGATTAATCAATTTTTGATTAATGAAATATGAGATAGATTTAATATATTTCTCCAATGATTTAAAAGTCTTACAATTGATATGAAAGACAAGCAACAATCCATCATTTCACTGACTGGTTTGCCAGTGATTCTTAATGCTTTAGCTACAACTTTTTTTTTTGTTAGTAAAATTCAACCAACACTTTTCACGTTAATTTAATCTTGATGCAAAAGTCCATTAAATACATCAGTTCTGATGGTTAGATTAATGTTTACTTAATTTTCTACATTTTCCCTCTGCACATTTAAGATTCTCTGACCTATCGAGTCCTTCAATATAGGACAGTTGTTCCAAATTGCTAAAGGATGTATTTTCCTTTTTTAAGAAGGCCCTTTGGCCTCTCGATTTCTTTAAAAATAATGACCTTTCCTATCCTGAAAATATATTTTACAAACATTTACTCTTGTTATTGGCTGCCATAATGGAGGGCTACAAGTTCAAGTTGGGGTTGAAATTTTTGGACACTAGCCATCCTGTGATATCCCTGGCATGACTGTAGAGACACTGGAAATATTGTCTTTGGCTGACTCATTAAATAAGGGTCTTGCTCTAATAGAAACAGGGGTCTTGTGGATATAACTGTTCTCTTGGTGTATTTTTCCAGCAAGATTTTTATTTTTGGAGGTAAATATAACTACTTTACAAGTATAACAAAAATGTTCAGTATTTAATATATTATACCTCCTGTATGAGAAGATAAACCAATACATACAACTTTAGTACCTTTCAAGAGGGTTAGATGGGAAGAATTGTTTCTTAGTATAGTAACTCTTAACAAGCCATGTATGTTGGAAGAACATTTTGCTAAACCAGTTGGAGGTCAGTTCTCACATGGCAGCTATGGGCACATAGTAAAATATAGACCCTTCCCCTGTATTTTAGAGCCAGTCTATGCTGCAGAATATTTTAAATATAGAAAGAGGCTTATTTATTTAAAATCACAAAACAACTCTGGAGCTACAGAGCTGGGTGGTGGCGCAGGGAGTGGGGGAACTATGCAAGATTAAAAGGGCTAGATTGTGCTTGGACTAGATGCTGACACAAAGGGGTGAGGAAATACAAGAAAAGTCTATGCATAGGCTACCTGACACTTGATGCTAAGGTATAATAAGCAGGTACTGCATGCTTATTCCACCTCTTGTAGAGCAGAGGGGTGGGGTGATGAATGGGTAGAAGTTACCTACCCTAATCACTGGCTGGAGTATCTGAGCTGGTGCAGGGCATGTCATAACTTGCTGCTGATATGGGTCAACAACAAATTACTATCCCTGCAGAGCAAGAAGGGATTTGTGTCTGTGAGGCACAGTATCTCCCAGGGCTACTTCTGGGGTATTGTAGTTGATGAACTTTCCTTGCCCATTGAGTCCTTCCACTGAAGCTCTTCCATTCTAAGTTTTTACACTGTGCTCATCACTGTGGTATATGAGCCCCTATTAGTTCTGATTTTGAGCTACGGAGACCTGTATCCTAGAAAATACAACACACTTCACATATACCTACTGAATAGCTATTAAGCATACTGATAAACTGGCTTTCAGTTTCTACTGACCTGGCCCAGATGGAGTTTACAATCTAAGAAGTATAAGACAGATGAGGAGTACAAGGAAACAGTGAGATGGTATTGGTCAGCATGATAGGCAGTGGTCTCAGCACACCAGCAGTCGAACTGTTGTACTACATTAGCATCTACAGGCGACAAATAAGATCAATGTTCCATTGTATGTGTCATGGCTAGCACATAGTGAAAGAACAGTCCCTGTTCTGAAGAGCTTACAATCTAAATAGACTAGGCAGACAAAGGGTGGAAGAGGAAATGGAGACAGAGAGACTTACCGAAGGTCAAAAGACTCAGTATTCCACTACCAGATGCCTGAGCCATCCAGTCCTTTGATGGAGAAGACCACGGACAATGAAGTCCAATATGCCACTCCCATTATTGTTAGTGGAGTTGAGAATATCTTTCTGTGCTCTGAGCTAGTGAAAATATACCTATATATATTATGCAATTGTAGTTTGGGGAAGAAACACAGAAGAAATATAACTATAGCATGCATTTCCCTCTCCCTGGGTAGGTGTTACTCCCAATCCTATACCCAAGAGGAAAATGTTCCTTTATGTTTAGATCAATTTGGACAAAAATCTTATCCTAAAACATAGATAAACTTAACACCAGTCCTCTTAACTTTCCTTCACCTTACAGCAGCATTCCCTGAATGTATTAAAAACTCCTCCTGTACAGAGGCTTCATGACTCACTGCTTGTCTGTAAGAATCTGTATCAGAGAGGAAACCACAGAAATCAATTCACCCAATCGAACTTATCAAAAGTAAGGAAGATATTTAGGTCAGTTTACAGAAGGAACATACAAAACCATGGTTTTACCACTTTTGTAAGAAAATATGAGGCTGAGATTTCTTTTTAATTGCAAAATAATAGGAAATCTGGCATTTGGGTCCTCATTATCCAGAAAAGTAGAACTATAATGCAGATAAAATCAGCTAAGAAGCAATATTTCTGGGTTTAAAGTGGTTTCTTTATTTTTTTTTTAATAAACTTGTGTTCTTGGGACCTGATACAAATGCATTGAAATCAATAAATTCTCATTGATTTAAATGGGGTTTGGTTCAGGCCCTTGAAAACCACATTCATGCTTTAAATTATTTATGTTTTCATGAACTTAAAAATTACACTCTAGTATGATACTAATGCAGGGGTGGGCAAACTACGGACCAAGGGCGGCATACGGTGCTCCAGATGTTTTAATCCAGACTTCGAACTCCCGCTGGGGAGTGGGGTGTGGGGCTTGCCTAGCTCTGGTGCTCCAGCCGGAGAGCGGGGTAGGGAGCTTACTCCACTCTGTGTGGCTCTCAGAAGCAGTGGCATGTCTCCCCTCTGGGTCCTACATGTAGGGGCAACCAGGGGGCTCCGCACGCTGCCCCCACCCCAAGCACCGCCCCTGAAGCTCTCATTGGCCAGGAACCATGGCCAATGGGAGCTGCAGGGGCAGCGCCTGTGGACAGGGCATCATGCAGAGCTGCCTGGCCACGCCTCCGCATAGGAGCCGGAGGCGGGACATGCCACTGCTTCTGGGAGCTGCTTGAGGTAAGCACCGCCCAGAGCCTGCACCCCTGATGCCCTGCGCCCCAACTCTGTGGCCCAGCCCTGATCCCCCTCCTGCCCTACGAACCACTCATTCCCAGCCCAGAGCACCCTCCGGCACCTCAAAACCCTCATCCCCAGCCCCCCCAGAACCCGCACACCCAGCTGGAGCCATCCCCCCACCACCATCCGAACTTCCTGTTCCAGTCTGGAGCCCCCTCCTGCACCCTGAGCTCCTCATTTCTGGCCTCACCCCAGAGCCCCACCCCCAGCTGGAGCCCTCACCACCTGCTTCACCCCAACCCCCCAATTTCGTGAGCATTCATGGCCCGCCATACAATTTCCATACCCAGATGTGGACCTCGGGCCAAAAAGTTTGCCCACCCTTGTACTAATGCCTTGATTTAGCTCCGACTGAAATTTATGGATGTGAACTCTAAAGTGTTAATCCTACAAGGTGTTATGCTTATAAGAAGCACACAGTATCTTTTTTAGGGAAAAAGGCAATATGCAACATTTATTGAGAATGCAGCAGTTAGCATATGCTTTTTAGTTACATACACACACAGACACACCTCATGCACACAGTTTTGCCAGTTGATGTTTATAGTTACCAGACCAGAGTCTGGATCAATCTAGTGGCCAGCCAGATTGGTTGCAGTGGGAAGCCGGGCTCTGTCAGTCATGTTCCAATGCTCCTGGAGTTGTGGCAAGATGAACCCAAAGTCCCATGGTCAAACACCCTGTTCTTATAGCCTTTTTTTTTGTTGAAGTTTATGGATTTTGCTATGTCAGTTTGTGACTGGTTACTTTTTAATTGGTGTTATTTTTTGATATTAACATTTCAAAACACCTCCGAGAGGGTCATTCTGTCCTGGTTTTGATTTAATTAATTGTTTTGTTTTTAGGGCTGCCAGCCTTTACCTTAGGGTTGTCAATTTGCCCTTCTTTCATTATGGATGTGCGTTGATGGTTCTTTGGTGGTGTTAAGATATTTTACTTTTTGTGTGTGACCATTTTGCTATAACAATGGCCTTTACACCTTTTTTCTGATGTGTACATTTCTCATTTACACAAACAGTCTTTTACAGAGACCTTCAGATAGGATAGCATTTTGGAAAGGATTATATGTTTACTAAAGGGATTACAAAAGAACCTTACACAACTTAGTTTGCAATGCATACAAGAAGCAAGACCTTATAGCAAATACTGTAATGAAATCTTAGCCTGAAACAAAAGGTGACCATAATCAACCATAAGGACTATTATGGTCTATTCCTGCCTTGAAATCAAAAAGGGTGGCTGGCAGAATGAAATCAAATCATACATTAATACATACTACATTATTATAACCGTCAATTATTAGAACCTCTAATACAAATATAAAATCCTACTCCTACAAAGGTGGATGACACTCTGTTGAGTTGCTGCTTGCTGGTCACCCTCCACACTTATGAAAGTGAGTGCTTATTAAGGGTGCTCAGCACCTTTCAGGATTGACCCTAACTCTGTACATTTAACATCTATTCCACTGCACTGGAGAAGCAATTTAGGGCACTGTTACTTTGCATCTGTACACTCTTTACTAGTAATACGTTTACAGCATAACTTTCCATGCTGTACGTGATGAACATGTTCTACCTTTTGGTGGATTACTAGATTGAGTCACTAAAAAGTGTGAAGTTGTTGACAATATGGCTTGGGCCAAATTTTCTCTCAGCAGCTTTTATTTTTCACTGACAGCAAGAATCCATTTAAAATGAACATCAGTGATTAATTGTTTTTTTAGAAAAAACAATTATATGTTCAGGGCTAACTTTAGGCATCATATAAGCAGGTGCAATCCCATTGACTTAAATGGAAGTTGCATCTGCTTACATCAGTACTGAACTTGATTCACTTGTGTGTGAATCCACAATTACATGTGTGGGTATATATTTGAGATATATATGTGCATATGACATATCTGGAATACATGATGGTGTGGCGTAGATTTTTTTATTTGCACTCCTATGTCCTGAATAACCCATGTCTGACTTTGACACTCGTAAGTAATGGGATGGTGGTATAGTTACAAAGGTTTTGTCAAGATTACTTTGGGAAGGTTATACTCAGGAATGTTTATCTCGTCAGTGTCAGAGTCATGAGATTAAACTCTTTATACCATATCTTCCTATATTCCAGTGGTTCTCAAACTTTTGTATTGGTGACCCCTTTTACACAGCAAGCCCCTTATGAATTAAAAACTCTTTTTTTTTTTATATTGAACACTATTATAAATGCTGGAGTGAAGTGTGGTTCGGGGTGGAGGATAACAGCTCGTGACCCCCCATGTAATAACCCTGTGATCCCCTGAGGGGTCACGACCCCCATTTTGAGAACCCCTGCTATATTGTGTATCTGTCAGAAGTGTTGCAGGGGGGAAAAAATCTAGTTAAGAATATTTCAGAGTAGATAAAAATGTTGTCATATCTATATTCATATTGTCAAAGTATCACCAGCACCCACTATACTGCCTACCAAATGTGCAACCAAATGACATGCAATCAGGTGGGAATGTTTTTTTGTTTTTTTTTTTTAATGATTTGTTTAAGTTTCATTATGCATTTCTGAAGCTGTTTGTAAATTTGGCTCATACAATTTTAAAAAAAAACAGGCCTTTTATTTTTAGTGAATGCACAAAGTGCGCACACACTTGTCCCTGGATCTGAAGTGTGTGTGCGTAATACTGTATGCAAGTGAGGAGTGTGTGCATGCACATCTTTGCATGAACACAATCCCAATTTACTTATGCACTTCAGGCATTTTGTGTGTGCAATCTGGCATGTGAAAAAGCACAGGTACTTTTGTACAGCTACTGTTGAAAACATGGGACACAATGCCAAACTTGAAAGATCCCAAAATATCACATTTCCTGAAGATTACACATTCTGTTGTAAAATAACCAGATTGTAGGGTTCCCTCCCGCCCCATTATCTTTTGATAATGTGCCATAGTCTGCAACAATCTGAAACACCACAGCTGGAAGAAAGGAAGTAGAACAACAAGAAGTATCTTGAGTGACTGTCTGTCACAATGTCTTTCCGCTATACCTACTGGCTCTGTTCTTGGGTATCAGCAAAGGGTTGAATCCGTGCACTTTAGAGATCATTTGTAAATCCCTGCTGATACTTATGAACAGAACACATCCATTAGTAAGAGTGGAGGCAGAGTGTGACATGCCTGGGCCCAGCTGCATAATGGAGCATACCTTTTCCCCAGGCTAGTGTTTGTGGGTAGATCAAAAGTCTAAAAGCATGGGTTTCAATACCCTATTCCCTCCTTTTGGAGAGCCAATAGTTGTGGAGAGAGGGGGATGGAAACTGAAAGGTATTTTTTGTTTTTGTTTTTTTTTGTTTCCCTGCTATTAGAAAATATCACTTTTAAAAACAAACAAAAACCTGGAAAGTGTAATTTGTGCTGGGTTTAGATTTGGGGCTTATTGGTAATATAGTTAATAGGTTGATTGTACATTTTTATGTAGCTCCTCACCCCCTGCCAAAGCCCTTATTGCACTGTACAACAGAATAAATCCAAATACCAGTTAATAAAATAGGAGGGAAGGTAATACATGTAAGGGCAAGAGAGGCTGCTATAACACCTTTGGTGGGGAAATGTAAGGGCTTGAGTCTCTTCTCACTTGAACTGGTGTAAATCAGGAGTAATGCCACTGAAATAAATGGAGTTACACTGGTATAAAACTGGAGTGATAAGAAAATCGGATCCTTCGGGTGCATCTTAAAAGCGGGAAGGAACAATGTGAGACCAATTTCAGGAAGGAGTGAGTTCCACATGGTAGACCAAAAGTCACAATCACCTGCTGACTTCAGATGAGCTGGCTTGATTCTTCAACAGCGGGTGGTTTCTGAGGTCAGCTTGCCTCAAGTACAAAGTTCAAGAAGCAGGTCATAGCAGTAGCCAGCACAAACAGAGTGAGGTCTCTTAACAACAAGTTGTGCCATATCAATCCAACACTTCATAGGCAATCCATACAAAGAACGCAGAGTGAGCATAATGGCTGACACCAGTAGTCAGCTGTGCCTCTGCATTCTGAACAGATGGCATGTGGGAACAGGAATTGTTATATCTGACCTTTGTGGTTAGGTGGGAATGTGTTGCTGTAGGGAGGTCATCATGGAATGTATATAGGCATAGATAGTACACACTAGACAACAGGAAAAAAATCTTTTATATCATATCTGACACTAGGCTTTTGTTAAGAATCTCAGTTTCTCCTTTAGCTCGATTCACTTCCTCCAAATGAGTCTTTTCAACAAGCAGGTATGTGAAGGTGGAACTAGCCTCTTTAATAAAGTGGACTTCCACTAAACAGCAAGATTGTGTCTTCCCAGTGCTAAGAAGACATGGCTCTAAATCTTGGTCTACATTAGGAACTTATGTTGCTACAGTGGAAAATCCACACCCCAGAGAGATGCAGTTACACTGACCTAACTCCCAGTGAATACAGTGCTATGCTGATGGGAGGGCTTCTCCCACTGACATAGCTACAGCCCCTCAGGGAGGTGGAGTACCTATGCCGATGGAAGAAGCTCTCCTGTTGGTGTAGGTAGAATTTTCACTAAGCTCTTCAGCGGTTCTGCTGCAGCGCTGTAAGTGTAGACAAGCCCAAATGAAATCATTCAATCATTTCTTCATAGCAGAGACTGAACTTGTATGATCAATAGAGCAAGAAATATGCAACTGTGTATCACTGATGATATCCTATCCCCCTTTAGAAAAGATCACACCAAGAGATTTTAAACACCATGGGAGACGGGCTCAGTCTTTGAGATATACTACATTTCAAATCTTTTTGCTGATTAGACACACTTGCCCATCACCCCTGACTGTTGTGCTCCTGGTGTTTTTAGGACCGTTGGAGATGCATCAGCAGTACCCCTTAGCTGCTAAAACAATATGTGTAACTCCAAAAAGAGGATTGAAATACACCTGGAAGGGAAGTAATTGGTGGTAAATGGAAAATACTCCAGCATGGCAATACCAAGAGATGGTTTCTTGGCCGTAAGGGTTGGGGGTGGGTTGCAATGTTTGGTGTGGAACTCTGCATGTTTAAAGACGTTTAACATTCTCCCTCTAATCTCTTTGCTGCAAGATATGAGTAGTTCCACTGGCTTCATTGGGAGCTGTTTGTGTCCAGTGGCAGGAGAATAGAGCTTCAATGCATTTTGGGGAAGAAAAAAAACAGCGACTATCTCCAACCTCTTAAAGTGTGGCGAACTTACCAACCACTCATTTGGAAATAGGCCTGGTTCTCATTTACCTTAAGGCCCTTTTACTCTGCTGTGACTCTTTAAGGACACCTTAAAGTGGACATAAATTACACTTACATTCCCTTTATGGCCACTTTATACTGCCACTTAATGTAATTGAGAACGGGGCCCAGATACTCTTGTGTCCCTTTAAGTAAGTCACTGCTACAGTGTTTTTGAAGCCATTGTGGTTCCATAATCATTTTTTTGTGTATGGTCATTCTTGCACCAACTACTTGTAATCATTGACATGTCATTTCTTGGAGGTATCATGAGCTTATAGACATGTGTTAATATACAGATGTGCATATATGGGCATTTAAAAACTGTCATGAAAAAAAGCTGCTGAAAATCCCACAGTAACTTCTAATGAAATGTTCATAATTTAACTATTTAGATTTTTTTTAAAAGACATGCTAAAATGAACTTTATCGCATGATTGGCTTGCAAATTCCAATTTACTGTCTGTCAGTTACACCCAACATCACAGGACAGACTATAGAAATTGATTCCTCTAACCAAATTTATCAAAAATGAGAGCGAGAGAGAGAGAGAGAGATTTAAGTAAGTCACTAGAAACAAAGCACAAAAGGTTTGTCCAACTAAAAACAAAAGCTCTACTAAATAAGGGAACTGGAGCTAGTCAAGGATACAAAACTGGATTGGCAAAACTGAAACAAAGAAAATGTGTGCTCCTAGAACTTCCAAACTGCCACATGAATTTATTCTTTAAAGAAGTAAAAGCCTTTTGAACTCTGAAATGTTACACAGCCAATGGTTCGGCCTCCAGTAAATGTTGTTAATTAATTTAGGGCAAATTTTAAAGACACAAATGGGAGTTAGACACCTAACCCCTACTGATTCTTTTTTTCCATTGGAGTTTGGCACCCAATTTCCATTTGTGCCTTTGACAATCTCCCACTTAAGTAATAAAACCATTACATCCCTAGTTCTAGCATAGATGTGATGGTGGAACCTGAGGCATAGCAGTGCTGGGAGAGGTGTTAGTGTTAGTATATAGGTCTGTTTGTTAGCCAGGGATAGAATTTTGGGTTTGGCTTTTTGATACTCTTATACTAATATGTGGAAACAAAGGACAAAGACGCTGTGATGTTGCTTCTGCCTAGTCAGATACATTTGTTAGTACAATGGGAATAGATTAGAGCAGTTAAAGTGTTACTCAGAGCACCCTATTAAGATTGCCTCAACCCCTATCTCAAGGCAAAATCAAGCAACCAGTTGGGAGGGTCAAAGGGGCTTGGGGAGGAGGTATAAAACACAAAATGACCAAAGAAATGCCCATCCCTGACGGGAGCAAAACCTCACTCCTTACCCCTCCCATGGGATACAAAAGAGGTGGGATGAAGACCCCCGACCCAAAAATGGAACATGACCCTAAGGTGTAAGGGGTGGGACTGTGGGCATGCATTTCATGTATAATTATGCCTTCTGGGGGGACGGACGGACGGATGGGACGAGACACTGGGAAACAAGGCTCTGCCGCATCAGATTATAGAATACATGTTTTCTGGAAACTAACCCCAATAAACATCACATTGTCTACACTTCGGACTTCTGGTCTTCTGCTTTCTGTCCACGTGACAAGAACCAGGGCAGAGGGTGAAGGGAAAGCCCTCTAACAGGTAGCCTTGATGTCTTGGTTAAATTTCAAGTTGGGTAATTATATTCTATTCATCTAAAACTCACCTCTTTTTAGCTTGTGAACTTTTTGGGACAATAGTTTTCATAGAAGTCAAAACTGAGAAGACTGATTAGACCAATGTCCTTGCCAAGAGTCTATGCTTGTTTTAGAACTTACTCTCTGTTGTAAAGCTCCGGGTACTCTTATATACTGTTAGGGCTAAATTGTGGTTTTTATCCCACAACCTTCTCTAGGGGTTGATATGGAGCTTCCCTGCCACTGGAGAAGCACAAGAGAAGATGTGCCTCAGGTAGGCAGCCTCTCGTGAGGCAGGTCCTTGGAGTGCGATCTGCTTTATCCACTGCTCACCTTCATGTGCTAGCCCTGATTGGTTCAGAGAGGGGAGGAGGATGGGCCATGATCCCGTCTCCTCCCTGCCTCTCTGTGCTCCATTTTGGCAGCTTGCTCCCTGGGCTGAACCAGGAATGAGCAAACAGCATAGGGCAGCTACTGTGGGATGCGCTTGCACAGTCAGACCAAAAAGAGAGGCTGTCCTTATGAATTATTTACAAGTAACATAGTAGCCTCTGGAGGCCACTAATCAATGTTCAGGGGCCAACCTTGTACTAAGCGCTTTATACACACAATGTAGAGATGATGCCTGTTCCAAAGAGCTTACAATCTAAATTTAAAACAAGAGAAAACAGGTGGCTATAATGAGTTGACATGGGGAGCACAAGATTACACAATGAAACAGTTCTGATTAGTGTAATAGGCAGCTGGTGGGCAGTGACAGCTGCTTAACCATTGTCAAGCATCATGTAGGGATCACAGCACAGCTGGATTTACACTTCTCTCCCCACTCCCTGCACTGCTGCACAAGAGCCACCACAATCTAGTCTTTAAAATGCAGTCAGTAATAGACACAGTATCTTCTTCCACTTTCTGCCCTCAACTGTTGCCTAGTGGGGGTGGGTTGCCTACAGTTCAATAGTGTGCTACACCCCAGAGTGGCTGCACTTCTGAAGTGTGCAACTGTTTCTTCTAGTACAATGATCTGGACTTTGTACGATAGTGCTTCTCATCTGAGGATCTCAGAACACTCTACAAACAAGTCTCAGAGAAGCCTTGTGAAGTAGGTAGAGTTACTAAACCCATTTTACAAGTGGATAAAATGAGGCCTAGTGAGATTAATAGTCTAATTTTTCAGAGGTCCTGGATAGGTGCCAACATTAGTGAAAATCAGTCTATAACAGGCAGCTGGTCAAAGGTCACACAGCAAGTCAGTGGCGGTGGTGAGGGGGAAAATAAAATTCTCGCTCTTTTTTTTACCGTTATAAATGTAAGATATTAAAGTAAAGCTTTACTTTTATTAGTGCTCAGTTTATTAAGCTAATCTGATCTTTGTTTAAGATGTTGCATTGTGAATCACTGAAATTGTATAAAATATTCAACCTACAAGAATTATATATTTAAACTGAATTACCCAGTACAATAATGAAACATTTCCTTGTAAAAATATTGTCTCTGTAGTCAACATATACAGGAACTCTTGAAACCCAAAACCAGAAAGCATCCCCCATAAATGCAAACTAACATGTTACCTTCTTTAGTTTGAATGAATCCTAGCCACTATAATTCCAGTCAGAATCTCAGTTCACAATGCAATAGCCCTTTTATACCACACTTCCACCTTGTCCAAGGAAATCTGGGACCAATAGAATACAGCATGAAATGAAATTTCAGTAGTTACATCCCATAAGCCAAATTCTCTACCGCTGTAACTGCCAATTTACATTGGTAGAGAATTTGGCACCACATCTGTACCTAGGAGCTTTTGTTACCATATCACGTATATGACTAGATGTGGGGAAAAAATGACAGACAATGGATGAAAGCCAGTGCATCAGAGGAAATCCAGTAATAATCCAGACATGAAACAGAAAACAAGAATAGAGGTAACCCTGCTAAAAGACACAAAAGCTGAAAGCAGATGGGGAAGAATTTTTTAACTTCTGGTCATAAAGTAGTACTTTCAAGTGTGTGATTTATAGCTATTAAGAGACTGACAAGGTGATCCAACAGATGCCAGCACAAAAGCAAAATATACAGAAACTGGAGTGAAATCATTGTCATCATTTTAACAGTTCATTTGGCACACATGTACAGTGACTTCTTTGTTTCTAGAAGACCACTGATTTACAACAACAATATTCAGACAACTATAAAATGTTAACATATGAGCAATATCACTTTAACCCTAGAGAAGGGTGTTGCCTGAAATGGTACATTTCACAGAATTAAAAAAAAAAAGATTTTAAGATTACAATCGGAATAAATTAATCCATGGGCTTGATTGATACCAGATCTTGGCTTGCTTCCAGGCAACTGAGTTCTGCAAAGAAAAAAAATATATAGTGACAAAAGAAGAAAACAGATGTCTCAGAGTTACACACAGAAGCCAATAATTTGCTCTGCTCTTGTAAACAGAGGGCAATGTCAGGAGAAACAGATTCTGTATGTGAACAGTAAACATAAACAACAGTAACAAATGGTTTCAGAGCAGACTTTGCTGAATTGCATTCACACCTGCTGATGCCTTATTGCCACGCCTGGATCCAGTTTATAACACTGCTTCTTTGATGAAAACCCTGAGAAATAGCTATAAAATGTGCCCCACTGTGCTGCCTTCAACATATGTTTGAGCCATGGAGTGTCCTTTGGGAAATGAGGAAAAACAAAGTATATAATTCGACAGATAAAACATTCTTGATCAATTTTCAGATTTTGTAAGTGGACAAAAAAGATGCTTTTATTTTAATGCTATAAGGAGTAAACTCAGTTCAATTTTCTCCATATTCTCCAATGTATCAGGATTCCTAATGACGGTCTTAACTGGCTTCAGTTTAATTAGCCTCTGATTTCTCTTAATTGACCCTCTATATTATACTTAGTCTACTTGATAATCTGCAATCAAAAAACAGTGTTTGTGTCTCTTCTTTAAATATGATGTAAAAATCCCCATCAGTAAGACTCTACTCAAAGCTTTGTAAAAACTATTCCTTCCACATCCATTTACTGCACAGAATAATTTCGAGAATTGCTTTTCAGGTTGGCCTGTATTCAGGTAGAGAAAGGCAACAGTCCTTTTAGGAATTAAAATTGCAGTTTACCTTGCTCTTAGTGTATAGTCGTGACAATTTTTTTTAAAAAGGTGATATTTTCAGTATAAACAAACTGCTTAAATTATTATGGTATTCATTCATGCAGTCACATTGAAACAAAACAAAATCAACTGCAATGAACAATAATGCTGACAATACCAATGCTACATAGATGCTACACTTCAGAATAGTTGACCTTCTTTTAAAACCAAACAAAAAAGACAAAACAAAACAAGCCAATGTTTGCAGATTTCACTTTGTTCTAGATTTTCAATTGGATACATTTGTTATCTGAATATTTTCTTATTTCCATCTCAGAATTCAGTTTATGCCTTATCTTGTGAATTTCATTGTTTTTGTCTGTTTTGATTTCAACCTCATCTGCTATGTGCTTTGTGCAGTGTGTGACCTGTTTACTCAGAACATTCATTTCATTTGTTTTCTGGGCTTTTGATTTTTTTTTTTTTTACTCAGCAAAGGTGTTTGGCTTTAAAATATTGATCCAGCGTCCACTGCAAAGGGCTCTGCTTGTGAGTTTTCATAGCTCACTGTGCCTGATTGAAAGTAGTCTCTGTTGAATTTTCTCTAATAGAATGTTACATGCCGCTCACATATCAATTTCCACCCACTTGAAATCAAGTTGCGTGATGCAGACCCCGCTTGATGTGTGTTTGCAAACTATGAGAGCTAGACTGCGGCATCCTTTAATCCTTTCTTTATTTCAACATAGCAGTAGATCCCAGTATACCCAGTAGCAGAAATAGCTGTAGAAAGGGGTTTCTGTTTTTTTTTTTTCCACCCTGGCAATGTTGTTCCTAGTTCCAGCCTCTTTCATTATATACCAGGACCTTTTTGAAAAATCTCTCACAACCCACTAGTATATATATATATATATATATATATATATATATATATATATATATATATATATATATTGGACAGCATCTGAAGTGTGACTGTGTTTGTTCAGTCTTTAACTCCAAAGGGAATTGCTATTTTACTGCAGTTCTCTAGTGTTTTTACTTTAATAATCTGATTACAAAGGAGAGCACATCTAGCTTCAATTTCTACCCAAAGCAGCAGGGAACTGCAGAGAGGAAAGACATCAAGATGACTAGAATGCCTTTTTGTCTTTCTTTATTTCTGTCTCCATTTTGTCCAGCCCCCTCCTCCCACTTAGAAGTGGAAGTTGGGAATGGGGAGATGTGGCTATTTAATATTGCAATGCTGCACTGTGAAATGAACCTACTGGCTGGTTACTTATCTGTATTATCTTGATGATGAGAAATTGCTGGAAAATATAGGAGCAAGAAGAGGGTATGATTGGATTCCATTTGGCCTTTCCACATGGGCTGCACCTTTCTGGGCAGCACCTCCTGTAGATGCACCACAGAATCTTACCCATAGTCCTTACTCAAGATACACTCCAATCTAATTTGGAGCCAAAGCCTGGGAAGCTGAGCAAAATCAGGCTAAATGGGCTCTGGTTGGCATGAAACACTGTGGTGTTAGGTGATTTGGTCTGCAGTTCCATCCTACTTTGCTGTCTTTGTAGCTAAGCCACCCCAGCCCCACCCCCACTGGGGTATGTCTGTGTAATAGATGTGCCTCTCTTATGAGGGATTTGGCCCTTTGTGCGCACATGCTCCTGCTACACCTCCCTCACCCTCACCACCACCACCACCACCAGCCTGCCCCAGTTCCCTGCTTTCTGGTGAACTGTGGAGACTCACCAGAGAGTCTCTCAGTGCCAGGTCTCTACTGATCTTACCCTCTGGGCAGCTCAGCTACAAAACTGATGCAAATGATGCTTCCTTCCAGCCCTGCCAATGTGTACATTACACTAAGATTAAAGCAGGAGTGGAATTGTTTCCTTCGTCTGAAGATTTTGCTTGGTCCTTGTGCAAATGGACTGGGGGATGCAGGGAGCTTGTCCCCAACCCTTGTACGCCCCATTAAAGACTTCAGGATCAGACCGTTGGCCATGGGGTTATCAGACTGTAACGTTTGCCATATCCTCCTGCATATTCAGGAGCGTAGTCCTTTGTCTAGATTTTAGTATTAAAAATGATCTAACCTTAATAACACATCCCACCAAATGTATCCAGATTTGAAACAAGCAAGATAATAGTGAGATGGAAAGGGCATAACCATAGATTAAATCAAATGTTATGACCAAGAGGAATGGGAATGAAAAAAAGGTACAAACTGAATTCTCTCTTGTGATGACTTTAAAATAAGTTCATGTGGTTTTCAACAGCATGCTTTTGTAGAATGGAGTGAATACATTCTTCGCTGTTTCCAAGCACTGTCTTTTGATCCCTTCTCCTGAGTTAAAGTTTACACAGTGCCACTTTGTAATATAAGCAACATGTCATATTAATCTTCTAATGATCACATTAGTTGCTTTCACTCCCCTAATAGAAATTTTAACAGTAATAAAATGCAGAATTGGCTGGTAATTAGAACTGTGATTAGCTATAGTGTTTGTTTCTTTACCAAAGCAAAAAACCCCAATAAAATGTAAATTAAGATAATGGAACTATGCCTAGCAATCTTGAATTATACTACAACAGTCATATTCTCACACTTCGGAGAATCAATCTAAGCTTTAAAAAGCAGATGTGTATTGCAGTGCAATAAGGATAATATTGTGCAAATTGCTAAAAATAAAATTCAGGTTTTTGTAATATTAAGTTCAACCAAGATCTCCAGTGCTGGAGCTCTTGGGTCTTGTGCCTGCATACCCTTCCTCATACAGGGAGTCACATTGATTTTAGTGGGCTACTTGTGTGTGTAAGGACTGATCATGCATCATGAATAGAGTACTGCAGGATCAAACCCATGTTTATTAAGCAATGGGGGCTATTCAGCACAGGTGCAATGAGGTCACAAGAGCTCAATTTCTGCAAGGTGTTAAAATTCCCCTATGACATGCTATCTAGCAATTAGTCATCTCACCCTCCACTCCCAGATATCAGGAAGTGCTCAGCATTTTGCAGAATCAGACCCAAGATCTCCAGGTAAATATACTGTGTGTCTCATTAAAGAAAAAATGTATAGGGCCTGAGCCTGATCCTCATACGGTTACCCAGTGAGAACTAAAAAGTTGCTGGGTGGTTGTGCTATGGCTAGTCACCACTGGGTGTTAAAGTCTGACTTTCCAGACACCCCGGCTCTGCAGCTTTCATTGACTGTTTTTCAGTATTTATATTGTGATAACTAGCTCCTAGAGGCTTGCAGCCAGGTTGGGGCCTTACTCTGCTCGATTCTGTACAAACATATCGTGTATGAAGGCTCCTGCCCCAAAGAGCTTACAGCCCTGCCACATGCTCCTATGATGTAAAGGAAGGAAGGCACATTGGGGGTAGAGGAGGAGTTGCCAGGTTCTCCAATGTCATAATGAAATTTTACATACAGTGAAGGTTTTAATCATTAAACCATCCAGTTTACTATACCCGGGCTCCACTGCACATCGGAACAATGGTCACGGTGTGGTCAGTAATACCATCTATGCTTATGTTAACAGACTAGAACAAAAGGTATTCTTTTGGGCTATATAGAGACATATGTTCCTGTGACAGAATACAGTCAGTTTTTCTAACACATGTGGTGTGTTTCTCTAGTCTATGGAAATGTCAGCATCATCATAATTCCTTCCTTTGTCAATTGTATACTAAATTCATTCAGTGAAGTATTTTATAGCATAGTGTCTAGCGCAAGTCTCTTGTAGCAGCCAATTATTATTTTGCAATGCCTCACCATAATATCTTTTACACGCTTATATACACCTTTGACTATTTTGCTCATGGCAAATGTCTTCCATTTACTCTTGGCTACACAACACTCTGTCCCTCCTACCTTTTTCTTTTTATAGTCAAGTGCATGCAGTGTTCTAGAACTATAAGAACGGCCATACTGGGTCAGACCAATGATTTGTCTAGCCCACTGTCCTGTCTCTGCCAGTGTGACCAGTGCCAGATGCTTCAGAGGAATGAACAAAAAAGAGGAATTTTGAGTAATCTATTCCCTATTGTCCTGTCCCAGCTCCTGGCAGCTGCTGACAATCCTGCAGGAGGCAAAGTACTGTGGTTTTCTCTCTTCCAACACCTGTGTGAATGAATAAAAATGTCTTGCTTGAAACTGGAATCAATTGCTTTTTACCCACATGCCATCAGTGAATTTGCCTGAACCCTGCTCACTGGATAGGCTATGCAGTCTGGTTAGGGTGAATTCTCTCTCCCTTTTATTTATTTATATATTTATTAATACTGTGGAAAGGAAAACAGGTGTCCTTTGGTCTGGTTTTGTTCGCAATAAAACCTCTAACTTCCGTTAGGGTTGCTACCTTTTGTGGGGAAAAAAACAGAGGGTCGTTTGGCTAATTAGTTTCCTTACAGGAATCTGATCGAGAGTCTGGAAGTGTATGTTTGAGCATAGGATTGCTAGAGCATGTGTTTTCCTTTGTAATGGAGGTTAAACTGTGGGGAGCTACACTTCAAAGAGGGAGGGTCCCTTTTATGCCTTTGCCTCCCCAGGGGGAAATCTTTAATAGCTTTGGATAGTATGACCGGTGCTGGAGAATTCTCCTTTGAGCTCCCTTTTCCCACTTAGGCTGTATGAGTGACCCTCATATTTTTGGAATGAAGCTGAGAAGGAGGAAAATAAGAACCTGTCAGGATGGGAAGTTACCACTGGGCATGTTTTCAAGATGCCCTTCTAGCACTCAAAACACTGGTCTGGCTGTTACTTATAAATACATTTCATAAATATGCTTTTATTCAGGAATTTTATGGGAGGCATCATTACTCTTAACTTCCTGAGACAGAAGTTTTGATTAAGTTCTGGATATAACAGAAACTAGGAACTTCAGGATTTGGCCTGGAGCAAGTACATGGTTCTTCCTATGTATTTAGGAAGATGACATATTATTGTGTAACATGATACATAAACATATACACGTGTTCTGTCATCAGTGGAGTCAGTTAGTAAGGGCAAAGCTATCTTCTTTTAACACACATGCCATGAGAGAAGGATGATACAAGAATCTCACTCACATAACATCCAAGTAGAATCCTAGCCCAGTGCTTTAGATGCTAAAAGCAGTATAGTTCATCAGAAAGTCATGGGAGGATCACACTCTTTTCTTTGGAACAGCGCTAAGTGCATTGCAGTGTGTATTTACTACTTCCAACAGGATTATTTCTGGACCCTCATTAGAGTTCCACTCTGACCCCTCCCTTGTACTGATCTGTCAATCTGGCAGCCCTTGGGATGGGGGTTTTCAAAAGCACCTAAGTCATGCAGCCACACAAAGTCCCATTAACTTTCTCAATGGGACTTATGCTCCTAAGCCACTTAGGGTCTTCTGAAAATCACACCCTTTGTCCTTGCCAGTGCAAGGGGATTAAAGGAAAGGTGTTAATTTTCTTTGCTTTAGAATGCTATTCCTGTCTGTGCATGAAGGTTAGATGTACAATTGGTTTCACGATGGTGCGAGTTCAACATACAATCTGTAATGTCAATATTAAAATATACCTGTGAGAGTCCACACCAAGCAAGCTTCTTTGGAATAAAGATTTAATATAAGAGGCTTTGGAGAAGTGCTTTTCTGCATTATGGTTCCGTGCAGATTTCTTGTCAGTGATTTTACATAATAGCATAACCTGAGCTGGGTTTTTTTTTTTTTTTTTTTAACTACTGCATTCAGTAGGGTGCAGAGGTGCTTCTTTAACTGGTTGCTGGCTTTCCCATTCAGAAGCTGCCTCTTTGATGTGGAAGGTTTGCTCTGGGATTAGCCATGCAGGCTGGTAAAATGTGTGAAAAATGACCAAAGTGAGGCATGCAAGACAAAAGAAATAAAAGAATTTAAGAAGCTATAAAACATATTTTTAATATGTCTTTTCCAGAGTCTCTGTTGTAGAATCCAGCCCTCTCGATATTCATAAATTATTTCAGTCTGGAGCAGTAATGCTTGTTATGTGTGCAACAGAGACATACTTCTTCCAACCTGGACTGTTTCTGAGCTAAATCTGCCAAGTTGAGACATGCTGGTTTTGATATACAGGATCACCAAACCCATTTTGCTGGTGATTATTTATACCTATCAGAACAATTTTCTGTCATTTTGGACCAAGCAGCAATGTCTTTCTCTCTCTTTTTTTTTTTTTTTTTTTTTTTTTTGTAGAGTGGGTTTTCAGTAACATTCACATCCTGCTTCAAGTTTGGATGCTCACAGCTTGAAGAGGGACCACAGATTGGTGTAGCATAAATAGGAGGGAAGTAATTAAGCCTGGAAGACCCCTACCCCCTTCTGTTACAGGTTTTCACTGCTAAATATAATGAACACAAGCCCAAGGCCAAAAGGTCTGACCAGCATGACCAGCTTTTCAAGCAGCAAATTTCTCCCTACTTTATGGCCTTCCAAGACCCACAAGGAGATCCGGACATTGGAGCCTTAATATGAGGCCCAAATAATTAGGCAACCTTTATGAGGAGAGAAAGATAGGGCAAAATAATTAAAAACAACTCTGAACAGTTGTTCAGCAAACGACATTTTCCATCCTTGCTCCCCTGAACTAATGGCTGCTATTCAAGTCCGTTTGATCCCCAAAGATCTTTTTGATTGATTATCTTGCATCCTGTCATGACGTTTAATGACACATCACAACGTGTGTCAAATTTTGCACAATATAAAACGGATCATGTAATGTAGCCAGTTTTTTTTTAATATGGCTCTTCATGGTATGTTGTGACAAGAATATCCATTAAGCAGTTAAATAAATGACCTTTGGGAGAGCGAGATCTGTGACCCACAAGTCATTTGCATTTATGGAAACTAGTGACCAGGTGCGTAAATTTTGCCAAGAACAGTAATTATTTCCTTGCCTACTGATTTGCAGCATCAACTGATAGCATCTTACCTGACATGTGGCTTACATCGATAAATACAGTATGGCACTGGTAGATGTGATAATTTTGTTAAACAGCTAATCTGAAAACAATGTTTGAAAATGCTTTTGAGAAGTGCTTTTTCATTCCTGTTTCTTCCTCTCTACATGTGTGCGCACACAATCAAATTTTCCTCTCACTTATACCAATATAGTCCCATTGGTGTCAATGGCAAAAAATAGATGAAGTTCCCTTCTCTACCAGTGCACTGCTGACTTTAGTGTGGCTGCACTAGTGCAACTGTTGGCAAAAACTAGTTTATGGGAGCTATTTGTAGGGCAACTCTAACTGCAGATTAGTGCTGGAAGATGAGTGAGAGAGTCTTTGTACTTCATGTGGATGACTCATGTGGATGCCTCCAAAGAGCACACAGTTCAATAGACAGTGTAAGAGCTAATAGCCAACCATTTTTCTCTCATCCCAAAGGCTGAAATAAGAGCACTTCCAAAGTACAGTAGTACATGGGAAACCCTGAATCATGCTTTCATCCCTCAACATATTGGCACCAGAAAATCCAGAGGATATCTGTCCAGGCTAAAAGGAAAGTGTTTAATAGCAGGAATCTTGCACCTGTCAAACACCAAGAAGTTAACCAAAAGCTGGATCTGTATAAGCAGTTGGCTTAATCTGCTCATTACCTTGAAACTGTATACAAAAAGATCAAGTGGCCATGAAACATTGAACTCTGCTCGTCAAAGACAATGGTACCTTATCCATTCCCAAATGTCAAGCTTCTACATACCAACTGATGGAGGAACAATACCCAGTACGTTTTCTGGTTTGGTTCAGAGTTAAGCAAAAGATCCACAACAAAACAAAAACACCCTATTTGATCCTCTCGAATCTGAAAAAAATATATAACTGGAAAACTCAAGAACAGAGTTTTCCTTATGCAAATTCTGGTGTTTGGAATTCTGGTCAAGCTGAGAATATAGTGAAGAAAACCCTCCAGGCAGTATCAACTTTTTTTTTTTGCTTCTGGCTCCCTCAGAACCAGGTAATGCAGGGATGCATGAAATGGAAAAACAGCAAGGAAAATCTTAACTCTTTTTGAACTTCATCATTCCTATTCTCAGTGCAAACTGTTTTCAATCTTTTCTAGATCCTCTGTCCATTGCATGAATTCAGCCACTGTCACTAAAAACTGAGGTTGAAGTTTTCAAACGTTCTTCTCTGAAGTTAAGCATCTAAATTCATACTTGGATACCTAAAGAAAGAGTCTGGTATTTGAAAGGTGCCAAACATCCACTACACTCAGTAAAATAATTGAGAAATCAGCACCTCTGGAAATCAGGCCATTTTTTATTTAAGTACGTAAATATGATTTCGATGCTTAAACTTCAGGCATCAGGTTTGACAATTGTGGCCACTCTTTTTTCTGTAGTACACAACTTCTTCTAACTTGAATTCTCCACTCTGTTAAGAATCCATGCTGTTTGCAGGTGAGACTTGGAACATCTGACTCCAAGCCTTTAGTTTCCATGTGATTGGCAGTACAGAAACCTTTTAAGTTCTGCCCAAATTCAGCTAATTCATGCTTCAGTCTTGACTTGATCACTTTTATAATACACAGGCAACATAAAGTCAAGACCAGTAATATATATATATATATATATATATATATATATACACACAGTATATATATATATATATATATATATATATATATATATATATATATACATACACACACACCTCTACCCCGATATAACGCGACCCGATATAACACGAATTCGGATATAATGCGGTAAAGCAGTGCTCCGGGGGGGTGGGGGTGGGGGACTGCACACTCCGGCGGATCAAAGCAAGTTCGATATAACGCAGTTTCACCTATAACATGGTAAGATTTTTTGGCTCCCGAGGACAGCGTTATATCAGGGTAGAGGTGTGTGAGTGTGTGTATGTAAATATATATATATATATTTGGTGCTTTAGTAGGGCCAATTACACAAGCTGAAAAATTATGAATCTAATCAGCTGGGAAGAAGAATTTAATCATCAAAGTGGAAATGATAATTGGGAATTATTTGAGAGCACCTTACTAGATGCTTATAAAGCCACAATTCAACAACTGAAGAAGAAGGCTGTACTGTTTTTAAAAAATGACCTCATGCCTCTTTCTTCTCCTTTGGTGAGAATACATGGAAAACTAGTTACCAGCTTATCCCTGAGATTTGGGATATTCCCAGTATGGGACATTCAGTGCTTTGATGGGGAAATCCCCACCAGTGGCATGTGCATAGTTCTAGCATTTGGGAGGTCTTGATGACTGGAGATCAGAGGGTCAAAAAGGTTGGTGCTTCATAGATAAATATTTTTAGAAACCTACATTAGCTGCACTGTTCTTAGAATTTTGTAAACCATGTGTAGCGAACAATTTATCTGACAAATGATCTGCAAATAGATTTTGATGTTTATCAACTTATTTGTAACTCTTTGAACTCTTTATGTAAGTATAGTTTAGCCAATAATTTGTTCTCAAATGATTTGCTTCAATTATGCCTTTGACTATGCATTATTATTATTATTCAGTTACGCCTTTGACTATGCATTATTGATCACCCTAGTCTCGTGGTACTGTTTCAGCTCTGTGATTGGTAGTCTTAAACCTCATAAACATGAAGTGAAGACTTCCAGTGGGAATAGTGAAGAGGGAATAGGGGCGGTGCAAATAAGCAGCTATTCCCCAGCATCCACGTGAAAAAAAAACAACCTGTCTCATATCAATGTTCATGGAAAACCAGACAGAAATGGAAGCCAAATGGCCACAAAGAAAAGCCATTCAGAATTTGTGAAAATGTTATTTTTCCCCATGTTCACCCAGGTCCAGATGTGGTGCTGGTAGCAGGTTGCTCTAAAATAACTGAAGCCTGTTTCAACAATTGCACTTTCAGATCCCAAATGCTATAATGTTAAATCCTATCAAGAGAACAGGTTAATTAGATGGATACATTAACGCTCCAAAAGTTTGTGTTTGTAACCCGTCTGTCAGGTGGTGGTGGTGGCAGCAACAAGGGCCAGGTTCAATATCTAGGTGTTCCTCTTAACAATACAAAACAGAACTCACAATTGGTTGTCCTTGGTCAGTAAAGACCCAGAGTTCAGAGGAGCACCTCCCACCACTGAAGGGTGGGGCATTAAGCAATATCTCTGCTGCACATCTCTGCATCTGGGTCGCTGTTGCTGTTATCTCTGCCACTGTTTGCCACTGCTGCCACTGTTTTCTCTGCCGCTGCCTGCCGTTTGCTGCCGCTGTTCTCTCTGTTCTCACTGCTGCTTGCTGCTCACTGTCACTTCTGAGATGCTGTGTTCTGAGGTTCCACTGTTTAGCTCAGCAATTCATGATTTCACTGGGTAGCCGTGAACCTCACGGCTAGTACAGCCTCTCTGTTGATCTTTTACTGCAACACTGTCCCTACACCTCGACCTGCTCATCGCTGATTCAGCTCTAGTAATCATGGAACAGAAATAAGGACTCTCCATTGAGTCTAATCAACTCTGTCTTTAAATACAGTCAAGGGGAGAGAAAGGAAGGGTCAAATGGTGTCCAGGACTTTTTAAACAGAGTCCATGTGTTCTCTCTCTTTCACTGGGATTTGACAGCCCAATCCATGATGAGCAAGTAAGGTTCAGTTTAGCATGACCCCCCCTTCAATCAGGGCATACTAAGTACATTTCTGCTGCCCTTGACTCATAATATCATCCCATTACCCCGTATCAATACTAAACCAGCCAAAATGGATCACTTTGCAAAGCAGCTCCATCTGCTGAGCACCTAGGTAGAGCAGGTGTTTCTATGCAAATATGGTCTGCTCCTGAAGTCATTTTCTCTGTTCATCACTAGGCATCTGGGGAGAGCTCATTCAGAACCTGCTTACACGTTGATACCTGTATACAAGAGAACCACATGACATAGAAATAGGCCAGTTCTAAGGTTTGGTCCGGACAGAAAACTTTGAGGAAATGCCTCTTGCTATGTTATCCTCCAGGACTACCAAGCAGATTCTCTTCTCTTGTTTCATAGGAAATATTGATCCACTGTCCCCTTAACTCTTCCTGACAATGACCAGTTCTTCAATTCTGGACACATTACCTTTCCCCTACTTCGCTCCCACACTCTAAACTCTGCCTCACTTTGCTGGCTGGTAGACCAGTGTCGGGTTTGTAGCTGGTTACATGTTGGATGCTCTGACTTTGGAGGTAGGATGCTCCCAATTAAATGGTTTTGCAAGGGGCTCTGGGTTTGCTTGAACTCTGGGTTTACTACACACAGAGGCTGTTGATTGGTAATCAGAATCCGTTTTGACTAAGATAATTCAGTGCTATGTATCTGGTAGGCAGCCCCAAACCAGTCTTCCATGAGGAGCTGTAAAATTAACACCAGAATATTAGCCCAGCTTCTATAGGACAGGTTGGCAATCAAACCACTCCAAGGAAACTAGATGGTGGAATGCAACCTGAAACAAATTGTTTTCCTGATGTAATCAATTTGTAGTAATTACTGAACTCCTCAGAATTTGACAGTTGTATGGCACTATTGCAATACCAACGTTTATTGGGGTTTGATGCGCTGGAGGTTGTCTGAAGCAGCAAGGAAGATGAACGACCTACTGCAAACTGTAGTGATTTAACAAGAGATAATCTGTCAAGAAGAGACTAGGGCAAGAGCGGTAGGAGAGCGGTGAGCCTGCAGGCATTGATCAGAGCTTATCTTTGATAATAATCAAAAGCAAGGCTCTTACTCCCACCACTTCTGCTCCATGCAAGGAAGGCTCAGTGTGGACAGCCCAAGCACAACAGTGATTGGTTACCAAAACAAAGAGGATCTGTGTGGGAACGGCTACTAGCAGCACGGTTTGGAGCCAAATTCAGAAACATAAATGCTTCCTATTAATGAGAAACTGGCATTTCTGCTTGCAGAAAAAAGTGAGTTTGTTCTGATCCTCCAGTGTCTGAATATTGTGGAATTAGATCCCAGCAAACTTATTTCTCTTCAGGATAAACAATTACAATAAACATTGCAATGGTCAGTGTTTATATATTTTCTCTCTAAGGCTTTTGTCCTAAGGATAAAAGCAAAGCAGAAAGGAAGTCATACAGAGCAATCTACCATTTAGAAATGATACAAGGACAAATGCTGCCCTCTGATACATGTACATATCTCTAATTAAAGTATTCCTATATAGGTTCTTATGGCACTCATCCTCTGAGCACTTTACAAATATATGAAGTGTGCACATAAAAATACAGTATCTCAATTGCTCACTTTTCCCTCCAGGGACTTTTTTTTTTTTTGTCTAAGGGGCTCATAGTCAACCTGATCTCTTCTGAGAGTCCGTTCCAGATTCATGGGCTAGTCATTAAGAAAACTTTCTTCTGCACATATGAGCCTGAGTTCAGAGGCCAACAGCTATTGCTCTAGTGGAGTGTAATTATGGAGGGAGATTGTGGTTCTGTGGAATGGGGTGGTCGCCTATGTAATTTTGGGCAAGCTTTGAAGATGAAGATTGCAATCTTGAATTTGATTCAATATTCAGTCAGGAGTCAGGGAAGAGAGCAGAGCAATATACTGATGTGCTCTTAGTGACCTGTATTGCTGAGGTCAGAGGCTGTTGTGTTATGCATAAGTTGTAGTGTTTTAAGGATCACTGTTTCTAGAGACTTACAATAATACAGCCTGGAGATTACAAATGTGTGGATCACCATGTTAAATTCAAGTTCCCTGCCTCCATCAGATAACAGTTTGTAGTTAAATCTGGTGGCTTAGCAAATATCACAGGTGTGTTCAGCTTTCAAGAACATATGAGATAAGGAATGATTAGGTTTGTAGAGTCATAGATTTTTATGGTTGGAAAGGACTGCTGTGATCATCTGCATAACACATGCCACCACATTTCACCTATAGTTCCTGAATCAAATCAATAACTTGTGGTTGAGTTAGCTTCTTGGTCTGTTGTTTGCTTAGTCATTGGTCATGTTCTGTATCACTGTAAGAGCGAGGCATCAAAGTACATTCTGTTTTAAAACATAGTTAGAATACATTTAGAAACTGAGTGGGCTAAATTCACTTCTGGCTAACATGGCAAAACTCCATTGAAATCCCATTGGCAAGGGAACTAGGCTGGTACTTGGGAAACCCAGGTTCCATTCCCTGTTCTGCCACTGGCTTCCTGTTTAACCTCAGGCAAGTTACTGAGTCTCTCTGTGCTTCAGTTCCCATCTGTAAAATGGGGATAATAGCACTTTCCTACACTGGTGGTGAAACCGGGGGGAAGAGACAGGCTAGCGTCTGTGCCATGGAAATTTTTGGGAGGGCTGATGTATGTTTCTGCCCCCACAGTATTTGGCAAGGGTGAGAACAGGAACCAGAGGAGGGGTTGGAGCAGCTGCCATAGCAGGCATGATCAGGACATCCACTGGGGAGCTGGTACAAACAACTTTCCTCTTCCTGCCACCTCGGGTCCCAGCACAGACATCTGGCTTGGGGAAGGGGCAGGAGTACATGGACCAGCTGCCAGGGTGTGGTGGGGGACAGGCACTGGCACCTGGGTGGGAGGTGAGGGTGTCAACATACAAGGCACCAGTCACCGAGGAATGGCAGTGAGAAATGCCAAGATGCCCCTTCCCAGCATGAAGTCAGTTGATTCCCTCCCCCCAACCCCCCACTGGCTCAGTAGCTGTCCTCACTCTCCACCCCTAATCCCCTATTTACAGAAAGCTTCCCCCGCTTCCTGCACCCCTTTCCTGCCTCTCAGGAGTGTTGTAAGGATAAATATGTTAGGGATTGTGTCTTAAAGCCTCAAAGGATCACAAGAGGGTAGGTGATATTATTTATTACATTCTATCTATTTTAGCCCTTTGTAAGTTGAATCTGATACAACACAGTGCTTAAAACAAGATTCCATTTACTCAGTTTGTGTTTGTCTAACTTTACAATGTCCCATCTTTTGTTTTCAAACTGAATTTTTTTTAAAAGTGCATCTAGGTTAGCTTTTATGCCAGGTTCCAGCCCTAGGCAAAATTTTATGGTTAAGTTTTGTATCGCTGTACAAAGAGGTTCACAATGAAAGCTCACAAACTAGTGGAGGAAACAGCACAGCTATAATAACCATTAATTCACAAAAATCACATATTTCCCTTGGATGCATCATAAAAATAAGGATGTCTGAAAGTGTGGCTCTTTTAAGAATCTTTGAAGTGGGAAATACTGCTGATTCACATATTGGCTCACATACAATTAGAGCTGTCCAGTTGACAGCTTCAGTTCACTGTTATTTCAGTTCATGACCAATCTTTCAGCACCTTTTTAAGCTTTCCTTGTAGCAGATGCACTGCATGCAGGGGCTTTTTCATCTGAAAAATGGAAAAAGTATCTTTTTCAGATAAAAGTTTCACGGCCAAATTCTGAGTTTGCATTGGTGGAGTTGAGAGCAGAATGGTCCCTTATGCATATTGTAGGGTACAGGGCTTCATTCTCCAAGGGTCTGCAGTTTCGACCCTTATCCAAAGCCCACTGGGCTCAATGTGAGTCTTTCTATTAGTTTAAATGGAAAGTGATTCAGGACCTTTATGGAGTAAAGTGTGTAAAGTTGGTGTTTAAATATTACCACCGTGATTAGCCCCTATGCAAAACTGTAGTTATGCTGGTTGGTTTTCTAAGCCCTGGTGTGAATTCCAGAAGAGGTGTGGCTTACTCAGAAAGCCATGTAGTTGCAAAAGTCTAAACTTCCTTTATTCTCTGTCTAAGCATCTGGATAAAGTTGTTTTAAGTGGATGGTTTAAGATAGAGCAGCCATGAGGCTGCTGTAATCAGAAGGTGCCAAATCTGGGAGGGGGGTCCCACTTTCTCAGAACATCTATGGACACCACATTTGGTGTGTTACCTTCTGCCGTTCGTAGTGAGATATGTATCTTTTCATGTTCATGTTCCCCTTCCCCATACTCCATATTTGTTCTGGGTTATTGCTTGGCCCGTGGGAACCACAAGCTGTTAGCCTTTGTTTAAGAGGATGGGTTGCCTTTACAGAACACATTTGCACATGTAAAAATCCCAGAAGACATGTGCAGAAGGGGATATAGGCGAGAAGAAGTGGTGACAAAGCAGTTTAGCAGATTATCAGGGTGAGGGGCAACTCAAGATCCAGCCATTACTTCTCAGGAGTGGGCGGGGGTCTTTCCAGGCTAATGTGTGAGTATTGCATGAATATAAATTCAGATGAACTTTACAGTGGCTCTGATACTGGAGTGAGAATTTATGCAGAGAGGATTTTTTCCTCTGAAGATTTATTCAGCCTTAGGAACAGCTTGTGCCTATTTTCACATACAGACATCAGAGATCCTTCTTACCCTTGTGCTGCTCTCCAAATTCCCCTAGCAGCAGGGACAGGACTATCAATTCAGAGATTATGATACGCCCATGAACTGCTCCTGCAGAGACAAGGGAATTAACAGAGGAGAATAAAGGTGTGGATTTAAGGCCACACCTTTGGCTCCTCTTGCTATCCAAAGGAGCACTTGTCTGTATTTGTGTATTTCTGGTGTAAAAACTTTTGGAGACTCAGGATAGCGTAAGTTATTCAGTTATTGTGCACAGAAGTGCTACCGCAGTGTTTACTTTGCACATACAACCCCATTAAGCTCATTAGAAAAACAAGTAAATTACACCTCTTTGGGACTGATTCTGACCTTGATTATACTGGTGCAAATCAGGGGCAAATCCCTTGATGTCGCTGCTCAGGCAGCGTAAGAGACTGCAGACCAGTGTATGTAAATTTCTGGATAATCCAAAAAAAAGTTGTATTGCAAGTATAGGCATGTGATAGGGGTGCACCCCACATCAGCTCTGATAGCATTAATGAGGGCCTGAGAAGCCAGTTTGGTTACCTGGCATCAGCTGAGAGAGGGAGGGTCAGGGTTAACTGAGCTTGAAGCCCAGCTGGGGAAGGGCTGGGACAGTACTCTACAGCCAGAAAGCTTAAAGCAGAAATGTGGCTCCAAGGGAAGGAATCAGGCCATCAGGGACAAGGAGGAAGTAAGCCTGAAGAGCCTGTTTTGGTATAAGAAGTCTCGCGACTTGAAGCTAGAAGATAGTGAAGTAGCCACAGTGAATAGAGCAGGCTCCCATGGTAAACCCAGAACCAGGCAAGAGAAGACCGAGAGGGTTGGTAGGAAGAAACACAGAGAAACAGCAATAGAGATGGGGACTGAACTGACCTGGATTGCTGGTGATAGGGTCCCTAGACTGGAACCTTGTGTACCAGGCAGGCCAGATATCCACTGCCAGACATTGGTGTAGTGGCACAGAACCCCAAGCTGGGGTTGGGCACTGCCCAGAGAAGGCATTTGGACAGTGGTCCTGTCGGACTTTGTGACCCTGGAAGGGATGGACTAAATGGTGACCTGGCCAGAGAGCCAAGTTACCAAAAGGGAGACTATCACAGAGCAAACAAAGGCAGAAAGGGACACCAGATGCAGCAAGAGCCACTTTCCCAGATCTGGACACTAATAGGTGCATTAGCGGAAAGTGGGAACCCCATGACAAGGCAATAGCAGATTCTCTGAGACAGGTTTCAATCCATGTGCCAACATTCTGTAAGTTTGAGGGCAAAGCGGAACTTTCACCTAAAGCAGTGGTTCCCAAACTTGTTCCGCCACTTGTGCAGGGAAAGCCCCTGGCAGGCTGGGCCGGTTTGTTTACCTGCCGCGTCCGCAGGTTCGGACGATCGCAGCTCCCAGTGGCCGCGGTTCGCTGCTGCGGGCCAATGAACTTGGATACAGAGGACAAATTAAGCTAAAATGGACACAAAGAAAGAACCTGGAAATTAAATCTCAAATACCAACTTTGATTTGAATATACTCCACCATCTCAATTGTCACTGCATCTAGAATGAGAGAATAAACCAAAATTAATATGATCTGAAACTATGGTTTACCCAAAGATACTTATTTAGTGGACTTAGTAACATGCCATTTACATGAGATTTCAACTGATTGACAGATCATTTTGTTATTGTTTGATAAAAATGTAGAAAAAATCCTCTGGAATCAGCCAAAAATATATTACATAATGGTATATAGGTTAACTGAGCTAGCTAACTTGGAAAAAAAAGTCACATCAATCAAAGGTAAAATATGATAAATTCCAGGCTATAATTTTCAAGTCCCATTTCCTAGAAATGTCGGGCTAATATTGTCAATGGTATTTAATTGATAGAGATAGGGAGCAAACATTATGAGTATCATTGAGTCTTAGCTAAAAAGAAACCGTTTTTCTTCCATTGCCTTAGGACTGGATTATGGCAGTACACACAGCCATGAGCAAGGGGTGGTGCATAAACTGCCCTACCCAGTAAGAAGCGTGGGAGGCACTGTGCCTTGGAGAAACCCCTCTACGACATGTAGTCTGCCATGCTCCCTTTTTGTGCTGGCTGGGGAGTAGTCTACTACAGCCCTTCATGCTGCCTCCATTCCACAAAACCAGCTCTGCTTGACTGGCATGTAGGGGGCAGAGCCCTGGCTTCACCTACTCCCTGCCCCGCTCTCTATTCACCTAGTCCCTTGGGGACCATCAGTCATGGAGCACCACCCATGTCTGGCACCATTCTTATGTGGCTGCACAATGAGTGGGGGACCTCATTTTCCCCTGTGTACAGGGAGATGAGGGCACAACTTACCCATTAATGATTGTCTGTTAATAGTTTCCTGCATGTTCTTCATATTCACAAAACTGTAACTGATCATTCACTGCCTAGGCTTTAATTAAACAGTTCTTGAACCTTAAGACTCAACCTGCCTGTGACACTTATGTAAGAAAAGAACACCAGTAACAGAAGGTAAGGAGCAAATTCCAGCCCCACTCTATTGCCATGGAGGCCGGTGTACAGTAACACTGCAAACCAGCATCCATGCTGGACCTAGGTACAGAGCCCCCTACACAGGTTAATTCTCATGGAGAAAACAACAAATCATGGGTCCTGCCCTGTCTCACTGAAGTAAATTGCAAAACTTCCATGGTTTAATAGAAGTAAGAGCAAGCACATGCACCATTACAGGAGAGACCCGTGGAATGCAATAGGCTTCTATACCAATTATTATAAAACCTCTAGAATTGAATAGAGACTGACAGCCTTCTGATAGGTTTTGTGAACTATCCTATAGCAGTGATAATTTAACTGAAAAAAATATATCAGATGGTTCACAAACCCTACAGAAATGTTATCCTTTCCCATTACACTTCTACAGGCTTCTCAATAAGAGTGAGAAGGGTGATTTGGGTTCCATATGTGCTAAAACCAGCGCCCTAAACCCAGGCTTTAATCAGATTGAGCCCTCTCTGGCTCCAGTCATGGAGGGCTATTGCAATATCAACTCTGTGGGGGTGCAATAGCAATCTCTCACTTGGCCATTATACTCTATCATAGATGAGGCAGTCTGAATTTGGGCCTATCTGTATTGTTACTGTGCAATAACTCTTGTCTGTGCTAACTACAGTTCCACAGGTAAACAATGGAATGACACAGTAACTCACATTAATGCAGCCACATTACTTCCTGATAACTCCAATTATCTCCTGTCATCCCTATAATGTAATTAAAATGTTTAATTGTTTGCTTTAGATAAGAAAGGTTATAAAAGCTATAACAGTTCCTGGGGACTTAATGACCAGCTGGTGTTAATGGCCCAAAGCCTCCAGTTATCAAACCTTTCAAGCAGTCATTGATTTCAAGGAAATGTCCTGCGTCTGGAACATTCCAATATCCTCTTGGATTTAAGCCATACTTGACCCCGCAATCAATTGATCACACAAATACACTGATGCAATTTATTATACCCTGACCTCGGCCTACCCAGCAAAGATTTACACCGTGAATCAGGTTATGTCATGTCATTGAGCATGATAATCTAATGTGGCAAATCTCCATTGGGGTGTCTGTAAGAAATATACAGCCAAACTGCACCAATGCTGACAGGGGTTTTATTAGTGCTAAATAGTTCACAGTTCAATGTAAAGCAGAGGATGGGGGAACTCATGATTCTTCTGTTACTCTGAGAATTGCACCAATGCTGGTTGGACATTTATAATCCCAGTTTCCATGCAGCTGGTGCATCCACAGAGAAAAGAGGAGAAAGACTAAAACAATACAGACTTGGGTCAAAATGAAAAAAAAAAATCAACAAATAAGGAACTTGTATAATATCCCTTTTCATTGATATTATAAAAAAAACCCTTCTTTTTTCATAAAGTTCATCTTTTGTTTAAAAAGACTGGCCACATATTTTTTATATTTCCCATTATAAGACCTTGTTTGCAGTTTTTATAAGTTTGCTAATTTTTAACTGTTTGAGCTGAATTTTTCCATGCTATATGAAACTTTCAGCCAAACAATTTAGCCATTTCCAAACAGGAGGTGAGATGCTGGCAGATCACATGCCAGCTCTTGCCAACTCTGTAGGCATCAGCTGAGCACTGACAAATTCATAGCTGGAAACCAGACCAGCTCACCTATATATCAAGATAGGTGCTAGACTTGTAAGAATGTGTTCAGTGTTTAGACTCTATAAAATGTTTATAAATTGCTGCATGTATTAATCTTCTTTGTAATGTCTGTATCCCATGCTATAAGGTAATATGAATGTTTTGGTTTATAATTGTGAAAATACCTGCTCTGAACTTGTGAACCGAGGCAGGAAGAGTGGTTCTCCCACACACCAAGAAGGACTATCAAAATTAAATAGGCCATTGTAGGACAAAACCTTGTTGATTATTCCACCCACCCATCAAGAAGCTACTTGCGGGAACACCTGTCCCATTGGTTTCAGCTCTGAATGAAGGGCATATAAAGATGCTCACAGGAAATTGTTATATTTTTGGACTCTCACAAGGGTGGAGCTAAGAAACAAAAGCCGAGTCCCCCAGACCTAAAGGACCTAAAAGACGTGGGTTAGACCTAAAAGACATTCAGTGACAGATTACTACATCTTTTGGAACCATAAACTGTAACTCATTTTTGCTTATATGTTGCCTGCATTAACCTGTAAATAACTCTGTTATTTCTTTTTCCTAGTTAATAAATCCTTAATTAGGTTACTATAGGATTGGCTACCAGCATTGTCTTTGGTGTGAGATCTAAGGTACAAACTGATCTGGAGTAAGTGACTGGACTCTTGGGACTGGAAGAAACCTGAATATTTTGTGATTTTTGGTGTAAGTGACCATTTATCACTAAGTTTAGCTTGCCTGGGTTGCAAGATAGGCTGGGGTGCCCAAGGGTCTGTGACTCCCTGGTAAGACTATTACAGTGATCCAGGAGTTCACGTGTTACCTCTAATTATAGAACACACCACCAATTTGGGGCATCTGACCTACTTTTTGACAGTCTGCTCTGTGGCTGGCATTCACGGTCATGAACCACTCCAGACAGCATGACACAAGGCTAGGGAAAAATACATTGTTTTGCCCATGTTAAAAAAAAAAAGGTCTTTTCTCTGAACAGTGCTAGCACCTCTGTACTTTGGAATCAAAAATTGAAATTTGGCAGGCAAGGGGTGGCCTTTGTGACAGGGAATGCCTTTTGCTATCCCCATGAAAATCTTCCCAAATTCGGCTATGTAGTTAGCTGTAGAAAAATTGCAGTTTGAGGTCTTAGATTTTTAATAGCTAAATTCCCCAAAGATTCTGTGCATATGGGGCATGCTCCAGCCCCAGGCTGGACTGTCCCTTCAGTTGCAGTTGTCGACTGTATCAGATCTGGGTCCAGGCACCTGAATGAATACTGTTTCCCCTGTGATTTGTGACCCCTCTCTGCTGGGCCAAGGCAGCATGGAGTAGGAGGCTGTCTGATTCAAATTCAGAGGGCATAAGAGCCAGACCTGGGGGGAGTGGACTGGAACAACAGGTCTCATGAGGTCAGGGGATGGAACTGGGACTAGGAGCTGGCGGAAGATTGGGACTGGCTGTGCAAGGAGACTGGGACTGGGATCAGAAGCCGGAGGCATGGTGACTGGGAGTGGCTATACAAGGAGAATGGAACTGGGATGAGGAGCCAGGGGTGGGAAAGACATAAGATTTGGCGAGGGTGAAGGATGCAGGGAAAAAAGGGTCAAGTTTGGAGGGAATGATAGAAGGGTCTGCCAACTAACATACTCTCCTCTCCATACACTGGAGAGGAACCCAAGATCCCTGAGTCTCACCATTCTTCTCTTGTCGTCAGCACATACCCACTAAAGTGGCAATATGTGTGTCTCATCCCCCTCTAGTGCATAGAGAATCGCATCCTACTATGCTATCAGTTACTCCATTAGTTCAAGTGGCAGAGGTTTGTACCATGGCTCTAAAGATTTCAACTCTGCTTATGACCCATGTGGGGGTCAAAATGATGCCACATGATGGAATTTGTTTTTTTCAGTTTACTTTTTTAAAAACCTAGGAAATTCCACATAAAAAAACGCTTATCTTAAAAACATGATTAAGGTTGAAAAATCAAGCACTCAAAAGTTAGAAAATATCAGAATTAAAGTTGCCTGTGTGTATGTATACGGATTATGCTTGGAAGGTTTAGATTTGTATCCGTAAATAAATGTCAGTAAACGTCAATTTGACCATACACATAACACATACTTCCATCAACAGTAATCAAAATGTACAGATAGGCAAAGTAAGAAAATATTGCTTGAGATCTTATTAGAGTTTAATTTAAGGCTAATTTACTTTGTATATTTCAACATATGATGTTGACTTTAACAGTTTTTTAACAGTTGACATGCTTTAACGATTAGAAAGCTTTAACTTTTTAAATCTCAGCGTCTACATCTACTGTCATTAATTAATTTTCTAATTCCCTCCCTCCATAATTTCCCACAACTATGAAAATGTAAACAGATAAACATTTTAAAAATGCTTAAGCCCATTACTCCTGGGGGAATTCTGCACCACTGCGCATGCACAGAATTTATGTCCCTTACATATTTCTTTGCTTCCATCCAGAAAAATGACTTTCTGACAGGGAAGCAAAGGGAAGCCATAAGAGTGGTCATGCAACCCTCCCCAGCAGTATGTTCTGGATGCCCATGGCAGCCGGCAGAGAGGTAAATCACTATAGAATCATAGAATATCAGGGTTCGAAGGGACCTCAGGAGGTCATCTAGTCCAACCCCCTGCTCAAAGCAGGACCAATTCCCAACTAAATCATCCCAGCCAGGGCTTTGTCAAGCCGGGCCTTAAAAACCTCCAAGGAAGGAGACTCCACCACCTCCCTAGGTAACGCATTCCAGTGCTTCACCACCCTCCTAGTGAAATAGTGTTTCGTAATATCCAACCTAGACCTCCCCCACTGCAACTTGAAACCATTGCTCCTTGTTCTGTCATCTGCCACCACTGAGAACAGCTGAGGTCTATCCTCTTTGGAACCCCCTTTCAGGTAGTTGAAAGCAGCTATCAAATCCCCCCTCATTCTTCTCTTCTGGAGACTAAACAAACCCAGTTCCCTCAGCCTCGCCTCATAAGTCATGTGCTCCAGCCCCCTAATCATTTTTGTTGCCCTCCGCTGGACTCTTTCCAATTTTTCCACATCCTTCTTGTAGTGTGGGGCCCAAAACTGGACACAGTACTCCAGATGAGGCCTCACCAATGTCGAATAGAGGGGAATGATCACGTTCATTGATCTGCTGGCAATGCCCCTATTTATACAGTCCAAAATGCCATTAGCCTTCTTGGCAACAAGAGCACACTGTTGACTCATATCCAGCTTCTCGTCCACTGTGATCCCTAGGTCCTTTTCTGCAGAACTGCTACCTAGCCATTTGGTCCCTAGTCTGTAGCAGTGCATGGGATTCTTCCATCCTAAGTGCAGGACTCTGCACTTGTCCTTGTTGAACCTCATCAGGTTTTTTTTGGCCCAGTCCTCTAATTTGTCTAGGTCCCTCTGTATCCGATCCCTACCCTCTAGTGTATCTACCACACCTCCCAGTTTAGTATCATCTGCAAACTTGCTGAGAGTGCGGTCCACACCATCCTCCAGATCATTAATAAAGATATTAAACAAAACTGGCCCCAGGACTGACCCTTGGGACACTCCGCTTGAAACCGGCTGCCAACTAGACATGGAGCCATTGATCACTACTTGTTGAACCCGACGATCTAGCCAGCTTTCTATCCACCTTACAGTCCATTCATCCAGCCCATACTTCTTTAACGTGGCGGCAAGAATACTGTGGGGGACCGTATCAAAAGCTTTGCTAAAGTCAAGGAATAACACATCCACTGCTTTCCCCTCATCCACAGAGCCAGTTATCTCATCATAGAAGTCAATTAGGTTAGTCAGGCACGACTTCCCCTTGGTGAATCCATGCTGACTGTTCCTGATCACTTTCCTCTCCTCTAAGTGTTTCATAATTGATTCCTTGAGGACCTGTTCCATGATTTTTCCAGGGACTGAGGTGAGGCTGACTGGCTGTAGTTCCCCAGATCTTCCTTCTTCCCTGTTTTAAAGATGGGCACTACATTAGCCTTTTTCCAGTGATCTGGGACCTCCCCGATCGCCATGAGTTTTCAAAAATAATGGCTAATGGCTCTGCAATCTCATCCGCCAACTCCTTTAGCACCCTCAGATGCAGCGCATCCAGCCCAATGGACTTGTGCACGTCCAGTTTTTCTAAATAGTCCCAAACCACTTCTTTCTCCACAGAGGGCTGGTCACCTTCTCCCCATACTGTGCTGCCCAGTGCAGCAGTCTGGGAGCTGACCTTGTTCGTGAAGACAGAGGCAAAAAAATCATTGAGTACATTAGCTTTTTCCACATCCTCGGTCACTAGGTTGCCTCCCTCATTCAGTAAGGGGCCCACACTTTCCTTGACTTTCTTCTTGTTGCTAACATACCTGAAGAAACCCTTCTTGTTACTCTTAACATCTCTTGCTAGCTGCAACTTCAAGTGTGATTTGGCCTTCCTGATTTCACTCCTGCATGCCTGAGCAATATTTTTATACTCCTCCCTGGTCATTTGTCCAATCTTCCACTTCTTGTAAGCTTCTTTTTTTGCGTGTAAGATCAGCAAGGATTTCACTGTTTAGCCAAGCTGGTCGCCTGCCATATTTACTATTCTTTCTACACATCGGGATGGTTTGTTCCTGCAACTGCAATAAGGATTCTTTAAAATACAGCCAGCTCTCCTGGACCCCTTTGCCCTTCATGTTATTCTCCCAGGGGATCCTGTCCATCTGTTCCCTGAGGGAGTCAAAGTCTGCTTTTCTGAAGTCCAGGGTCCGTATTCTGCTGCTCTCCTTTCTTCCTTGTGTCAGGATCCTGAACTCGACCATCTCATGGTCACTGCCTCCCAGGTTCCCATCCACTTTTGCTTCCCCTACTAATTCTTCCCTGTTTGAGAGCAGCAGGTCAAGAAAAGCTCTGCCCCTAGTTTGTTCCTCCAACACTTGCACCAGGAAATTGTCCCCTACACTTTCCAAAAACTTCCTGGATTGTCTGTGCACCGCTGTATTGCTCTCCCAGCAGATATCAGGGTGATTAAAGTCTCCCATGAGAACCAGGGCCTGCAATCTAGCAACTTCTGCTAGTTGCCAGAAGAAAGCCTCGTCCACCTCATCCCACTGGTCTGGTGGTCTATAGCAGACTCCGATCACGACATCACACTTGTTGCTCACACTTCTCAACTTTATCCAGAGACTCTCAGGTTTTTCTTCAGTTTCATACTGGAGCTCTGAGCAGTCATACTCCTCTCTTACATACAATGCAACTCCCCCACCTTTTCTGCCTTGCCTGTCCTTCCTGAACAGTTTATATCCATCCATGACAGTACTCCAGTCATCTGAGTTATCCCACCAAGTCTCTGTTATTCCAATCGCATCATAGTTCCCTGACTGTGCCAGGACTTCCAGTTCTCCCTGCTTGTTTCCCAGGCTTCTTGCATTTGTGTATAGGCACTTAAGATAACTCATCGATCGTCCGTCTTTCTCAGTATGAGACAGGAGTCCTCCCCTCTTGCACTCTCCTGTTTGTGCTTCGTCCCAGGATCCCATTTCCCCACTTACCTCAGGGCTTTGGTCTCCTTCCCTCGGTGAACCTAGTTTAAAGCCCTCTTCACTAGGTTAGCCAGCCTGCTGGTGAAGATGCTCTTCCCTCTCTTCGTTAGGTGGAGCAGGGGTAGGACTGGAGAAGACACAACTGATGGCTCCTACCCTGCACCAGGGTCAGTTGCTAGTCTCAGGTGGGCTGGGGACGATGGGACTTCCTCTTCCCCTGAATGGCATCTGAGGCTGGATCAGACCCACCCCCAGATTTCTCCCCTAGCTGCAGGAAGCTCTGCAAACTCCGTTCCACCCCCCACCCCACCCCCACCGTTTCCTGCACCCATCATTCCTCAGCTGCAGGAGGAGGAATCTCTGTACAGGGAACTGCTCCTCCACCCACCCAACCCCTGTGCATACAGACCCCCTCATACTCAGACTCTCCCACCAAGCCTCACTCCCCCACACTCAGAAACCTCCTGATGAGCCCCATTTCCCCTGCACCAGAACTACCCCAACGAGCCACCCGCACCCAGATCCCCACCCCGCCAACCCCCAACCAGCTGCACTTGGATCCCCACCCCACTGAGCCCCATTCCCCCAGCATCTGGACCCTCCATTGAGCCCCCCACACCGTCCTGCTGAGCTCTATCCCCTCCACCTGCACCCTCCTGAAGAGTCCCATTACTGTTGCACCCAGACCCCCCCCAACAAGCCCCTGTGCATCCAAATCCCCCTGCACCTGCATCCCTCACTGAGCCATCCATACCCAGATTGCCCCACACAGAACCCTCTCAACCCTCACCTGTATCCCCCCACACTAAGCCCCTCCAAACTTGGATCCTGCCTTGATGAGTATGTCTGCCCACACCTGGTGCACCTGGCATGGAGGGGAAGGACCCTGGCATGTTTCTGGGGCAGGCCTGGTCCTTGGGCTCTATCAGGGTTAGATGAAGCCTCACTGCTGAGTCCATGTCCCAGATGGGAGCTGCACAGTGGTCTCCCACCTCTGTGCAGCCAGTGTTCTGTGCTCCCCAATGCCATGCTGGAACCTCCACGTGTATTTAACAAATAAAATTTGCAGAATCTTAAAATATTGTGTGCAGAATTTTTAAATTTTTGGCCCAGAATGTCCTCAGGAGTAGCCTGTGAAAACTTAAATTGAAGTGTGTGATCATGTAATTGAAGACATGTTTTTAACAAAGCTGTTGACTCAGTGATCTAAAGCCCACTGAAGTCAATGGAAGGACCTCAATGGCTTTGAATTAGACCCTTATTTGTTTAGGGTAAGAGCAAAGTGGGACAATAAAGGGTCTATACTTTAGTCCTCTTTGTATATGGTAACTGCAAATATTGTGATTTATTTGTATTACTTTTGGCACTAATTATTCAGACCGGTCACTGTCTAATTGGTCATCTTTACATTTAATTCTTCATTATCAGATAGTTCATGTTTTGATTGTATATGTTCACATAGTTATCTGTAAGAGCAATACAGAGGAATTGATATTCAATAACTACTTATGACAATGCAGATGGGCTAGTTTGTGTACACTGCACAGTATATTGCTCCCTGGATTCAGGAGCAATCTGTTTGACTGACATGTCAGCTAGCTGGAACATCTGGTAGACAAGATATTTCACCTCTTGAATCAATTAGCTATGCTGCAAGAGAGTCAAGGCAAAATGAGAAATGTAATGGCAATGTTCACGGTGAGATGAACACACCCCAGGCATACGGAGGGGAGAGGGTGGTTTCATTTGTACCAGTGGACAGAATTTGGCTTAGAGAGTATAGTAGAAACTAGCCCACAAGGTGTTTTTAGTTAGGGTTGGATGATGATAAGTCTGTTTAAATATGACATCAACATTCTGTCAGGATGACACTCTCTGCACTAACAAATTTGCAGTTCTATCAGCAGTGGAAGGGATCTAGCAGCTAAAAAGCTGTTTATTGCCTGGACAGGGTATCTATTAGACTAAAATGTGCCAAAAGTGAACAGGTAGTCTGGGGCTGGATTTCCAGTGAGGCACAGTAGGCACGTACCTAGGGACGCCGTCATTCTAGGGCTGCCTTATATCTCTAAAATTGTGTGCAACACAAAGGTCAGCTGTAGGCGGGGTGGGGAGGGAGGCGCTGAAGAGGCTCTGCCTAGGGGCGCGTAAGGTGTAAATCCAGCCCTGAAGTAGCCATGTCTCCTACTCCTCTCCCTGTCCTTTAGTAGTAGCCATGGTCTGGCTGTGCAGACTGGCTGGTAGTGAAGAGTCGTTCCCTCAGTTCAACAGTGATTTTGTGTTGAACAAAGCCATTTTAATAAGGCTTTATTTTGTCCTGAGAATTTAGTTCAATATGAACTAGATGAGTCCCTGGATGGTGAGGATTGAGGCCAGGTCTACACTACAAACTTACATTAGTGTGAAAAATCCACACCCCTGGGCAATGTAGTTATACTGACCTAACCCCCAGTGTAGACAGCGCTATGTCAAGGAGAGAGCTTCTCCAGTCAACATAGCTACCACCTCTCACAGAAGTAGATTAACTACGCAGACAGGAGAAGCTCTGCTGTTGGCATAGTAGCATCTCCACTAAAGTGCTACAGCAGCACAGCTATACTGGCACACTAAGTCAACACCTTTTGAATCAGGGATGGCCTTTAGAGAAAAGATAAAGATGAATCACTGTATTTAGGGGGATTAGGTAAGTAAGAGTGGCACCAGACCTAAGTAAATGTGGAAATATAGAAATGAAAATGGAAGAGGATAGAAAGAAATGTATCTTACAAACTGGTTTTAAAACAAGTACTAAGAGAAGTCTGCCAAATGAATGATTTAGGGAGTTCAAGAATAGCCCTCTGCCTCTGTTAGATGAGGCTAAATCCTAACTCTGCCAGAAATCCCAAAACCACATTAAAAAGACAGACAGGGTAACAAGCCTTGTGGATGGAGAAAAGCAGTAGATGAGGCATATCTTGAATTTAGTAAGGCTTTTGATACTGTCTCACATGACCTTCTCATAAACGAACTAGGGAAATACAACCTAGATAGAGCTACTGAAAGGTGGCTGGATAACTGGTTGGAAAACCATTCCCAGAGAGTAGTTATCAGTGGTTCAAAGTCATACTGGAAGGGCATATTGAGTGGAGTCCCAAAAGGATCAGTTCTGGGTCCGGTTCTATTTAATATTTTTATCAGATTTAGATAATGGCATTCTTCTGCTCTACTCCACACTGATTAGGCCTGAACTGGAGTATTGTGTCCAGGTCTGGGCGTTACATTTCAGGAGAGATCTGGACAAATTGGAGAAAGTCCAGCAAAGAGCAACAAAAATGATTAAAGTTCTAGAAAATATGATATATGAGGGAAGATTGAAAAAACTGGTTTTGTTTAGGCTGGAGAAGAGAAGGCAGGGAGAGGACATGATAACAGTTTTTCAGTACATAAAAGGTTGTTACATTGTTGAGGATAGACCAAAAAGCAATGGTCTTACATTGCAGCAAGGGTGGTTTAGCTTGGACATTAGGAAAAACTTCCTATCAGGATAGTTAAGCACTGGAACAAATAGTCCAGGGAGGTTGTTGAATCTCCATCATTGTATGAAGAGCAGGTTAGACACGCACTTGTCAGGGATGGTCTAGATAATACTTAGTCCTGCCATGAGTGCAGGAGACTGGACTGAATGACCTCTTGAGGTCCCATCCAGTCCTATGATTCTATGAAAAATGCGCCCTTTATCTACTACAGAGAAATGGTAGTTACATACAAAAGAGGTTAGTGAATATGGACACTTATCTTGGAGTTTATACATGTTTAAAAAAGAGGGGGGGAGAATTTAGTCAGAATTTGTTTACACAAAGTTTTGTTAAAATGGAATGCCCTGCCATGGCAGCAGAAAAGAACCCACGTACCAGTAGATATGTATTTAAAAGGGCTAGTCAGACACTTACCAAAGTTGAATAACCTATGCTATTAGTAGGTAGAAATGCAAGCTGGGTAAATGAGATGGGTACAACAAGATCATGAGCCATAAGCAACCATAAGTTTGGATGTTTGTACTAACTTATCCTTTGATCTAGAAATCAGACTGTAAAGTTCACACAGACGGGCTACCTTGTGACATATCAGTTTCTAAACACTATAAGGCTACATCTATACTACAAGCTAGGGATATGGTCCCCAGCTTGTGAGAGCTATCACACTAAAAATGGTAGTGTAGCCATGGTAGCATGAGGAGCTGTAGAGGCAGCACGGGTTAGCCACCATGAATACAAACCTGCTTGAACCTTGTGGATACATACTTGGGTAGCTAGCCTATGCCACCGCTGCTTTTGCCTGTGCTTCTGTGGCTACACTACTGTTTTTATTGCACTAGCTCTCATGAACTGGGAATCCTGCCCCAGCTCATAGTGTAGACTTAGTCCCAGGGAACACCCTTTTCATGTTATTGTATTGCTGCTACTTCCTGTCTCACCCAAAATCAAACCCTGCTGGATGCACAAAAAAGGACATGATTTGGTTTGATGTTTGGTTCAAGTTTTGAAGGAGACTTTTATTTTAGCCAAATAGTTCGTCCTCACTTTTAATGTTCCTGTATTTTTTGTTGTCTCACATCAAATAAGTATTTCAGAGCAAGAGGAACAGGGACACAGATAACAGTCCTACCATGCATGAGTCAGATACCTTTATTTGATTATGAAAACTCATATCAAATTGGTAAGTATTTGTAGACCAGGGGTCGGCAACCTGCGGCACGTGTGCCAAAGGCGGCATGCGAGTTGATTTTTACTGGCACGCTGCTGCCGGCCTGGGTGAACGGAACCCCAGGCCAGCATCGGGCTGAGCGGGGCCAGCAGCCAGGACCCCGGCTGGCAGGAGCCGGCAGACGGAACCCCAGACCTGCGGCGGGCTGAGCCACTCAGCCCATTGCTGGTCTGGGGTTCTGTCCGCCGGTATAGTGTATTAAATTTCTCCCCGTAGCAATGTGCTACTTGAGGAGCACCAGGACTGGCAGCCGTAAGCAGTACATTCCTATGGGGAGAAATTTAATACACTACATCTGGGTAGTGCCTCCACAAACAGCCCGCCCCCTGTCCCCTCCCACTTCCTGCATCCTGACAGCCCCCCTCATAACCACTGACCCATCCAACCCCCCCCGCTCCTTGGATCCTGACCGCCCCCTCCCAGGATTCCCTACCCCCTGACTGCCCCTCTCAGAACCCTCCACCCATCCAACGTCCCCTGCTCCTTGTCTCCTGACCGCCCCCTCCCGGAACCCCCTACCCCTATCCGCCCTGGGTAGTGCCTCCACAAACAGCCCGCCCCCTATCTGCCCCCTTCCCCCTGCTCCCTGACTGCCCCGACCCCTATCCACACTCCCGACCCCGACAGGCTCCCCGGGAACTCCCATGCCTATCTAACCCCCCCTTTTCCCTGTCCCCTTAGCATGCCACTCAGAGCATCAGGACTGGCAGCCGTAAGTAGTACACCGTAAGTAGCACATTCCTATGGGGAGCAATTTAATACACTACATCCAGCCCCGCTCAGCCCACTGATGGTCTGGAGTTCTCAAAATATGTTCTCGCACCCGTTATCAAAAATTACACTGCAATTAGCTTAAAAACTTGAAAACTTAAAAACTTTGTATATTACAGTAATCGTTAAAAAATGTATAATGTAAATAAATACAGAGGTTTGATGAAACAAAGTAGTTGTACTTATGTGCCTGTGCTTAATTTGTGTTTTCAATGATTTACCTTCTAAAAAAATCTCACATGTCTCGCACCCCCAGAAAGGGCATGTCGCACCCGCAGGAGGAGCGTGCACCCCAGATTAAAAACCACTGCACTAAACTGATAAGATATGCATTTTAATTTAATTTTAAATGAAGCTTCTTAAACATTTTAAAAACCTTGTTTACTTTACATACAACAATAGTTTAGTTATATAATATAGACTTATATAGAGAGACATTCTAAAAACGTTAAAATGTATTACTGGCGCATGAAACCTTAAATTAGAGTGAATAAATGAAGACTCGGCACACCACTTCTGAAAGGTTGATGATCCCTATTGTAGACCATACAGTTACAATGGGCCATATTCTTCAGTATTGCCACAAAAAAGGGTGCAAATTAAGCATAGGCCAAGGCCAAACTAACTTTCCTTCTTGTCTACGCAGTACAGACTCACCAGCACAAATTCTCTTTACTCAAGCAGTTATTGGGGGGAGAGGATTTGTCCCTTATTGTATTACATAAAAGACAGAGAAAGTGTGACCAGACTTATGGAATTTAATACGAAATGATAACCTTTCTCTAGGTTATTTGAACTTTCCTAAAAAATTTAATAGAGAATTATATTTCTACTACAGAATGTATAACATGTTTGAAACACAGATGGAAAGACTACTCTTATCTATTAAATTTTATGGGTTTTTAGGATAATTCCTATAAAAATCTATTGGTTCCATCCCCATTAAATCCCATATGACTTTTACATAAAGGCAGTTTAGCTCTCATGATTTATGATGTCATCTGAGCCCTTGTGTTTATATTCTGTGACTCACAGTTATCATTATACAACTCTGGGCCCCAATCCTGTAATCAGATCTCGGCAGGTGAATCCTTACATCTATGTGAGGCCCCCATAAGTCATAAGGAAAAGTTAACTGTTCTGGTATATTTTTGGATTCCATCAGATCTCTTATATAGAACTATTTCTTGTATAGATCTAATTCACCAGATGACAATTACTGAAATAATCCATGACAAATAACACCTGTTCTGGGCGCTTATGGTAATGTTTCTTCTCTAGCTTCTCATTCCTTCACTGTAATTCATAATGATAAGAGTGTTACCTACAATTTTAAATCCCATTTTATGTGTCATACTTGCAAAAATTCCATTGTTATACAGAGGATCTACAGATGAAGAATCTAGGAAATCTTGTTTCTCTTTTTTGAATTCTGTATGATAGCACCAGCTTGTCTGGTTAATTGAGATTCAGAGACCAGCAGTTTATTAATGAGGATGACATTCCTGAACAGACACGTTCTGGCAAGTATCCAGGTATATGCACTCTATTGTATTAAGTTTTCCCTTCAGTGAAATAACTCACCTTACAAAATTAAGAAATGTTGTTACATAGGTACGTATTCCTTTAACCTGGGTATTTAGTTTTCTAGGTCTATTAATAAATATAGATTTTGTTTTGAACATCACCAATTTGTTAGCTCAGCATCCACATGACATTGAAGAAGACTAGAAGCTGACTTGCTTATATTCATGATGAATTGGGGACATTAGAAAATGTTTTCCAAAGAGGCGAACAATTTGAAAAAAAAAATCTAAGTAGTTATTTTGAACAATAATATGATCAGGCCACCGCCTTATGTAAAGGATCTATCCAGCAGTACTGGGATCTGTAGAGATAGAAGGCCTATTGCATTTGTAATGTGAACACAGCTGTCAGTAATAGCTTTATCATAGAGCAATCTGAATCAGAGCTTGCTGAATTAATATTTGCTATGTGTTTGAAACCGGCACGGTGCATAGAGAATCTGATTTGGCAACCCTTATTCATGTTAGTGAACACTTGCAGATAGTTCCATTGACTTCACTGCGCTCACTTGGATGATAAATAGTCACCAAAGTAATTGAGGGTTGCATAGTCTGACCCATGGCATCTGTTTGACTGTGGAAGTAATAGAATCAAGGGAACCTGAAGATGTTTGTTTGCTTTGGACACAAACTCATGCCTTTACAGTATCATTCCCCTAACAGACCAAGAAAATCAGGCAAGCCAGCAAATAAATAAATAAATTAAATAAGATGCGCCCAACAAGGTGACAGGTTTCAGAGTAACAGCCGTGTTAGTCTGTATCCGCAAAAAGAAGAACAGGAGTACTTGTGGCACCTTAGAGACTAACAAATTTATTAGAGCATAAGCTTTCGTGGACTACAGCCCACTTCTTCGGATGCATATAGAATGGAACATATATTGAGGAGATATAAATACACATATACAGAGAGCATGAACAGGTGGGAGTTGTCTTACCAACTCTGAGAGGCCAATTAATTAAGAGAAAAAATGGCTGAGCCATTACAAACATTGACTCTATCTCCCCTTGTAAGTATTCTCACACTTATTATCAAACTGTCTGTACTGGGCTAGCTTGATTATCACTTCAAAAGTTTTTTTTCTCTTAATTAATTTGCCTCTCAGAGTTGGTAAGACAACTCCCACCTGTTTATGCTCTCTGTATGTGTGTATATATATCTCCTCAATATATGTTCCATTCTATATGCATCCGAAGAAGTGGGCTGTAGTCCATGAAAGCTTATGCTCTAATACATTTGTTAGTCTCTAAGGTGCCACAAGTACTCCTGTTCTTCTTCTTCCAACAAGGTGAATTCACAAGAGATACCTGCAATAGGAAAGGTGGGCAGAATGCAAAATATCACTTAGCACACCCAGATCCTGAGTAGTCCACAACCTTGCAATAAGAGATTGATCTCTTGCACTTCAATTGCTGTAAAAATAACTCACCTAGGAAGGGAGTATAGTAGAAAAGAGGCACACCAACTCAACAGGGAAAAGTGAGTGGCTTTTACTGAAGCATGCATAGCAATCACCCAGGCATCAGAGGGAAGCCAGGAAGGCGGCAGTGACTCACAGTCATCAAATGGTGATAAGGCGACATGATGCTCAAAATGACATTGGCAGTTAGTGGTTCATCTATGTTACGTCTCACAAAGTTCCTGTCAGCAGTGAAGCTGGACCATTGTTTTCAATGGATGGAAATTTCCCTAGTATTGCATATCTGCACACAGCAGTGATGCCAGGCAGCATTGACTAACATCAAGCTTTCGTTATTCCACATTACTTTATGCCTTGAGTACTAATATGAGTTCATGACAGTGGCAATGTGGTGTTACTCTCTGGCAATTATGGCTGGCAATTTTGTCTTGGTAGATCTGGAGTGGGCCTAATGGCAACAGAAACCCTGGAAGGAAGGTAATGGCGCACAGCTACATTAGGTAACTACCGACATTAGCCAGGCAAACTGTGTATGACCATCTGAGGGAGCAATGAACATACATCTGTGTGAGGTGCTCTAGAGATATATTGCTATGAGTTTGAGATTCTATTTCTCTTGAACGGATGGAACCTAGAGATATCCATATGTGCAGTGCAAAATATTAGCAGAGGAAAGGAAAACAATCAAAACTTGCCTTTTTTTCAAATGTGTTGGGTTTTCATTAAAATGCAGCATTAAGAATTGCAGCACATGTGAATAAATCAAAACCAAACTGAAGATTTGGCTGTGTACATGTGTTTGTGTGTATATTAAATATGAACTTCTTTTAGCTTGTTTAACATACCTTTTATCTTATTAGCTAATGCAACATCTGTTTCTTCTGCCATCTGTTCACGTTACAAAGGTCAGCATTCATTAGTTTGCTTACAACATAACAATAATTTTATAAAAGCAATAACTCACGTGAGGAAATTCAGTTTTACTGGATACCTGTACTATGTAAGCAATGAAAGGAAATTGGCCTTAGAATTATGCCCCATAATGCACTGAAGTGTTGTGTATATACACACTATAACAGAGCACCTTGTATTTCATTGAACATACATGCATGATTTTTAATAACAGTGGTAACAGCACTGGATTAGCTCTCAAAGACCTAGCTAGGTGTGGGCTCACTGTGCTACCAGTAGGTGTTCTACAAACATGTAGGAAGATGCAGTCCCTGGCCTGAGGCATTGCAAATCTAAATAGATATACCAGGCAAAGATGCAGGGAAGTTTTACAGCAAAAAGCAAAATATACTATGCAAACATGATTTAAGATCATTTAGCTACTTTTGAATGAGACACATTTTATATTTGTTAAACCAAGCCTTTGACTTTTGGCAGTAACCCAAACCATTTTTATAAGTTTCACTGGAATGAGATTTGGGTACAAAAATATCTGATTGCATATGCATGAATTTTTTATGTCTCACAGCTTATGTTATATTATCACTCTATATAATATGGCATGACACTGTTCTATTATCATATACAATATCTGAAAATTTGGTTACAGACTGAATGTTAAGACACATTTCAAAATACAGTCTTCATTTCCAGGAGTGGTATAGTCTAGATTCTCATAAGAATTTGATATTTTTAAACTACCTTAAGTGATTCATGAATGACGGGTGTTATAATACCCATATGTGTTTGCTTACATGCCTAATTAACTTAAAAAAAAAAGCATCTGTAGCAGATTGGGGGCTGGTGAACCTCAAATTGTTCTAATTTAGGTTTATACCCTACTATTTAGTTTAAATTATCCAGACCTGAAATTAAAACCAGCATTCAAATGTTAAAGAGAGGTCAATTTAAGCTTAGATCTTTCCAATGCAGGGGAAGATACGGTACCTCTCAATGGTGCCAACAAAACTAATATGGCAAAGGTAGTGTTTGGTGGGAAAAGTTTCAAAATTGGGAAAGATGGAACTTCAGTGTTGTGGGGGAGGCTATGGGAAGAAGGGAATTGGTTGCTGAATGGGATTCATCAATATAAAAATAAATCAGACAGGAAATAGATCCTAGAAACAAATGGGAAATAGGATTGTGAAAGTATATTGGACACTTTGTGGATCTTTGAGAGTAAATTACAGATAGAGTGGGTAGAGAATATCCCCCATGTTGCTGTATGCCACATTGCAAGGAAACATCTCTTTTTGTGCAAATAAATTCCAGCAAAATGGTAATCCAGAGTTTTCCCTATTATGTAGGTTATGCATGTGGAGACAGGCATCTTGACAGCATGCTCATTCCATCTCCAATTCATCCTTTTCTCTTTGTACAATTTAAGAGCTCTACTTCCAACCTTTTTTGCTATTTGGTTTTAATGCTGCCTTTTTTTGGCAAGCAAAGGCAGCTCCATTTCCAGTAAAGGCTAGATGGAAGGTCGTGTGAATCCCTGCTCTTTATTCTTTTTTGGCACATCTGTAATGGCGTTAGGCTTACTGTGGTGTTTCCATAGCAATAGCCTGCAGTAATTGTCTGATTTCTGCAAAAATATAATGTTGACATCCATGGATTTCAGGTGGGACTGTGAATAGACATTTTGTACTCTTAAAGAAGACAAGTCTCCCCTTTGTATAGGTCCAGGTGAATTCTTGCACTAGTAACTCTGTTTTTTCTCCATCCAATGTGCCATGCTACCTGGGGCAGATCTGATTATGAAGTCCCCAGGGACATGATGGATTTCAATCAAGGGCTGCCTGGGTCCAGGAGACTTGGAAGCAGGAGTCGGGGAAGGAAGTTGGATAGCTGTTGTGAAAGGTGGTGAAAGCAGAGGAAGAGAAAACCCTGAACCCAACATTTTTCTGGAAATTGGGTTTTGAAAGTGAATGGAATGCTCTCATTTCCCAGCATGTATTCTCTTCCCCCATGCAGCATTTAATTTATTCTTTAATGCCCAGCTCTACTTATCTTTTTGCAGGTCAACTGCTGTCTTTGTTTTGCTAGGGATGCCAGCCTTGTTCATCTTATTCTCTATTGAGCACTCTCACACACCTCTCTCTCCTTATGAGTGGAAAAAGCTACCAGTCAAAATCTGTAAAACGACCAACTTATTCTCGTTCAAGTCCTGCCTCAAAATTCACCTTTCCCATAATGCCTATGAAAAACTGTAACATGATAATGGCTAGGCAGGAGAGGAATGGCGATTAGTATCCCTAATTGAGTAAGAATAACACTTTTGCTATTTTGTTTCTCCACCCTGACTGGTCTGCTTGTCTCATTCACCTGTCATGCCCTGTCTTTTGTTTCTTTGGGACAAGCCTGGCATTTTACAAGGGCTGCCCCCCTAGACAGTTCTCGGCCGCTCTTGTTTGATTTTATCCTTTTGGTTTAGATTTGATAAACATGCTCCTCTTTGCAGCTTATATGATTTTTTTTCCATCCTGCGGGCATGCTCAAGTACCCAAATATTAGATTCATTAAGTGAATCAGAAACTAATGTGTGGCAGGGAACCGAAGGGGATTCTTTCTACTCACCTAGTCAAAACCAGGAGCTAGCATGTGTGTTGCTGTGGTGCATGGATATTTTTGAGCCATTGGACAAGATCAGAGGTATGTCTTTTCAGAACCAGGTTTCTGCTCTTTGATTTTTTCCTTAGTCCTAATTACTGACTAAAGAATCATTCCTCAGAACTGAACTTGCAAAACCTTATTGAAGTTTAACCACCTCAAGTTTTTCAGACATTCAAATTTGAAATTATGTGGGTTTTTTCTTTTAACCTGACTATTGCTTCCAAAACATCTCTGCAGCTACCCGCTTCATTAATATGCATACGGTGCAATGTAAATGGCTCTTGAGGCCTCCCCTTGGTAGATGATTTAATGTGGCAGTTATGAAAGCTGCTCAGACTGTGCTCGATTAGCATAATAATGAAGCTGCTGCAGCAGTGTTATCATCCTCAAAGGAAATAGCCTGAGTGGTCACAGCTCCTTTAACAAGTACCACTTTAGGATAAAAAGCAAAGGAGTCTGTTTGAAATGGTAGATTGGAATATGCAAAGTGGGAGGGAGTTGTTTGCTGTCAGTTTGTTGTCTTTGCTGTGCAGTGGAAAAGTGGCATCTGTAGGCTGTGAACAAGCTGCTACATAGACTGGGGAAGCAACTCTGGGTCTCCAGTTACTTACTGTATTTCAAAACCTTTGCATCGGGAGAGACATTTTCTTTGTTTTAGAAGTCAAGCTAATAATTAGCCTGACTCTCCTCTAACCTTCCTACTCTCTCCTACCAGGCCCCTCTCACTGTGGGAGGAAAACAAAAAGTTGTTTTTCAAACCATCCTAAACCCACATCTGAAAATAAGGAACGTTGTAGCTGTTTAATGCTGACTGTTCAGGGTTTGATTTCTGTTGCTTTTTAACAGAGCAGGAGGTATGACAAAATGGAAAGAATAAAGCTTTTGATGGCTGAGAATCTCTTGCTACATGGCTGAGTTGAATCATGATTTTTTTTTCCAAATGAAAAAATCTATATTTGATTACTGGTAGCACATGCCAGGCAGGAGCTACAGGTCTCAATGCAATTCTCCTTTTTTTTCCAGTTCTGAGTTAGGAGGTGTGAGCACACAGCAGTGACACTTCATGAATGATTGTGGGAGGGAGGAAGACAGGGAGCACTTCCACTACTGCCCCTGAGTGAAGGACCCTGCTCCTGCCATGGCATGAGCCTCGACATACCAGTATTTTGCCAGTCTTTTCCTGTATTTCTAGTATTCTGTATTCCATCAGGCAGAAGAAATCTTCAGAATAGAGCATTGGGAAAGACATGAATGGGAGGTTAGTCTCAGACACTGAACCAAAAGCCAGGTGCTTAGTGACTCAGCATGGTGGCTGTTTTCATTCAAGTGAGTACTAAATCAAAGCTATTCCTTGGTATTAGGGAACTCTGTGCTTCTTGGAGATTCAGTCTTGCATCTGAGACATCCAGTTGAGGTCATGACCATTTGTGGTCAATGAAGATCCCATATAATTTCTTATCTTATTGCAATTTGGTTAATTGCATTCTTCCTGTCTTGAATTCTCCCGTTTTCAATGGGTTAAAGTGAGCCTGATTCTCCACTGCATGACACTTTGTGTTGTCATTTGCTTCTCTGTAAAACTCGAGGTTTGTGATTTGGTAGCATTTTACCCATACTTTGCATTTACTTTCCGCAAGTAAAAATCACTGCACAATGTGCCAGGCAGTAGAGAATCAGGCCTATTGTCACTGCTTATCTATATGCGTAAAGTTGTTCTGAGCAGTTGTTGCATTTCTCTTCCAGAGCTGATGAAATTTGTGTGGGTGGGTGAAGTGCTTTCACATGTGTACGCATATACACATGGCCTGGAGTCTCCTGGAATCGGCATCAATCTGCCGGTGACTATTGAAAGCAATCCGGGAGATTTTAATAGGATATTTTAAAGAAAATGACATTACATCACGTTGGGAAAAAAATCTCCTGGAATACCTTCTGTCAGAGTTGGCAATTCTAAATTTAAATTTAAATTAATGGAGATATCCCATCTCCTAGAACTGGAAGGGACCTTGAAAGGTCATCGAGTCCAGCCCCCTGCCTTCACTAGCAGGACCAAGTACTGATTTTGCCCCAGATCCCCAAGTGGCCCCCTCAAGGATTGAACTCACAACCCTGGGTTTAGCAGGCCAATGCTCAAACCACTGAGCTATCCCTCCCCCCAAAGAATTTGCCCCAGATCCCTAAGTGGCCCCCTCAAGGATTGAACTCACAACCCTGGGTTTAGCAGGCCAATGCTCAAACCACTGAGCTATCAAGTTGGCTAGCATACATACACACGCACACTCTTTAACAGGATTTTTGCCTTTGTAAGGAACCAGAGGAAAGGGAATGTTTGGGGCCAAAAAAAGTATGTTTGGCACAATGACCAAATCATGAAAATTCTTTCAGCCAGGAACCACTTAATTAGGGTGATTTGGGGTGCACATTTAATCCATTTAATTGTGCAGTAACTCCAGCACAAAGCTGATAGTGCTGCAACTCCTGAACTTGTATACATGCATATTTTTGTTTATGGTGGGATCCATCAAAATGATTTAGGACACAAGCGTCAATTACTTTCATTGGGACTTGTGCCTTATTTTTGAAAATCCAACCCTTACGCTCCCATGTTAGGAAATTTGGACAACTCACACTGTGGAAAATTAACTGTCTGTGTAACTCTTTTTCAGGATTGGGGTCTAAAACATCCTATTACTTCTACACCCTAGAGGATCCACCGAGGAATGTGATACCATAAAAGTTTAAAATACAATAAAATAAAATAAATAAACCAGTGACATGTAAATATGCCCCTAACTGCTTCTTGCTATTTAAAGGTTAGCTATACTTATTTCCTTTGGACCAGCACTGTGAATTAAACAGCCGATACAGACAAGTTTGTAAAATAAAAAGATTTAAAAAAAAAAGATTTAAAACAAATTGGAAATAGAAAAAATATGAAAAATAAAAACAAAAATATGTTAAACATTGGAAATTATATATTTTTGTGAAATACGTTGAAAAAATAATAAAATGGAAACACCTACAACTTGGCTGTGAAATCACAGAATATAACAGTGTAAGGAATTCCATTATAAGCTGTGTGGTCCATTGGACAGAGTACCAGACTGGGCATCAGGTAATCAGATTTCTGTTCCTTCCTGGCTCTGCTGTTGGCCTGTTGTAGGCCTTGAGCAAGTCATTTCTACACTCTGGTTCAGAGTCCCCATCTATAAAGCAGCGAGAATTATATGTACACTTTCCTTTGTTATAAAGCTGTAAGAATTAGGGGTGCAAACTACCTGTATAAGAGCTAAGATATGATTAGAATTTAGACTGTAAAAATGCATATTTATAAACCATCTAGATGTGTCCATCTGTTTAGGTGTCTATTGCTTTGATATCTAAGCAATGTTTTGTATCCTTCCACTAAATCTTCCCAAGTCCTCTCTATCTCCAATTCTGGGAAAGGGAAAGAAGGGATTTAGATATGCAGTGAAAAATATTGGATTATCTGCAGTCTGTGAAGAAGTATTTAAGTCTCTGATTTTATCAGTGAATCCACATGGGCAGAACCCAACTCCTGAGTGACATCCCATTGAGTTTAATGGTACCCTGCATGGTGCACACTTGTAGATCTCTTTGTGGGACTGGGCTCTGTGTCACAATATCCTGTAATTAGGGAGCAGTCCGTATCATAGACCTCATTACCCAAGGGATTATTTTTTCAAGAGCTGCTCCGCAAGGTGTAAAATCACCATCTACGTGGCTACAGATTTAACCTTTTCAAAGATGAGCAAGTGCAGATCTGAGAACAGAAATTCCCCTACAAGTTGGGAGAAATTTTGGATTCTTCTAGATGAAAGGCACAATAAAAATGTTAGCCATATCAATATCCTAATGTGACAAATTCTACTCTCATTATTAGGTGAGTAATCTAAATGTTTTCAATGGAACTATGTGCGTGAGTGAGGTGAGCAGCTTTTTGCACAGGTGAGAAAAGAACATGATGCCTATTACACTGTAATGCAGAGAACTGACTTGGGGTTTGCAAACAGGTATCAGGAGATCACTCGTGACAGCCCTACCCTTCCCATATTGCTAAATAAAAGGGAAATCCTGGCTAGATTGCAGGTAGCTAGAAGGAAGATTTCCCAGTAGGTCCAAGTATGTAAAATGGGGTCCAGGTGTGGAAAGCCACTGTTGTAATGTAAAATATTTCCCACAATGTTATCTTACTAAGAGTATTTGATACCTTACCTGAGAGAATATGGAGCAAGTTCCCACCCTCTCCTTTTGCTTTGTGGAGGAAGGCCACTATATGAAGGAGGATGATAGGGGACCATGTGCTGTTGTGAAAATGGAGGGCATGGCTGGCCAGAAGCACTGGGGTATGAAAGAGCAGATCCTATGTGCAAAATGATTAAAAACCAGCATTCAGCCCCTGTTTAAGACCTCCATAACATCATTAAACACTCTGTGAAAGGGGGTATAGTGTGTGGGTAGCCATGGTGGGAAGCCAGTTGCAGCATGGCACCAGAGTCAACTCTTACTGTAATGGGAAATCCATAAAGTCAGGCTGTTGCCATGCTGTGTCTGCAGCTTGTTGTATGCGAAGTTTACCTTGTCATATCATCTCTCCTCATTTCTTTGCTGCATCTGCTGTTGTCTTTTATCACATGCTAAGGCCATAGTAAGCTCTTTGAGGCTTTGTATTTGTCTTTTGTCTAGCACAATTACAAATAATATGATAAATAATAATAAGAGGGACATTGTCTGTATTTGTCTGGTTGAGATCCTTGAGATTGGGCTAGGTTTTCCCAGCAATCCCTTACCGACACTAATACCTCAGTCTTCCCCTTTGCCTCTTTTCAAAGCTTCTTCTCCCTGCTAATCAAGAGAACAATGGGAGAGAGCTGTCCTGACACTAATGGTATTTCACAAGAACAATATATGTACGTTTTCTTCTCTGCAAACCTTTTCACCGATGAGGATAGTATGAGCTCTGAATTCTAGAGTGATCTCTATAAATAATTTTTCTGGGATCCTTTTAAGACACAGAAAAAGGAAACACACTTTTGACAATGCACTATAAAGTCTGGAAATAGGGATTCATCAGAAGTCATTTGTAAAGTTTTATAACTGTTTTACAGAGGAGACTCTGATGTGGTATGAGCAGCAAAAAATATATCACAGCGGTCTGTCATGTCTAAGTAGATTGGTTAGAAAGAGAAGGGAAAAAAGTCCATGTTCTCCCTGATCCCAAGCATTGCATTTTTTTCATATTGAAAATTGCTTCCTACAAAATAAGCATAGGAAGTGATTTACCCATGAACAGTAGCTTGCCTTGGTGCCAAGCACTGCCCTGAAGCAGAATGCTAAGACTAAACCTTTACTGGCAGAATGGCTGAAGGACAGATGGGTCACAGTCCTGCTCTTATTGAAATGAATGGGAATTTTGTCACTGATGTTCAGTGGGAGCAGGCTCAAGCCCTGTAAGTATTATCCCCATGGAAAAGGCTTATTCAGATTGAAAAGGGGAGAAAAGGCAGTCTTAGAATTTTCTTGGAATTCGTCTTTGCAATATGAAACTATGCAAAATGCTGCGGCCTGACTGTTAACTTTTGAAATCCAATTACATGATGTCTTAGATCCTGTGGCACACAGGCATTCGTCCATGGCTTGTGTCCCTGTCATTTAATTCGCTTTCTTTATTCTAATAAACATGCACTCCATACTTCCGTGAACTTGCACTGCATGGCCCAAGGCCTGTATTGTGGGTGACACGGGGTTCTTTCATTCTAATTTGCAGACACCTCTCCTACATAGATTATGTTAATTACATGTATTTCCTTAACCTCTCTTCTGTTTGTGCCTTTCTTCTTTTGCTTGTAAAGCTCCACTGGGAGGGCTTAGTCACATTGCTTGTTCCTTTTTCTCTTTTCTTTCCTCTGAAAAAGTAATAAAATATTTCTTTGACAACTTAGCTAACTTTGATTTCCTCCTACTCATACTTTCCAGAGAAATGTTTTGATGGAATTTTACGGAGGAGGGAGGGGGAACGGCGATTCTGATCTCAGTTATGCAGGTTTTATCCTACTGTAACTCTACTGAGCTGAATGAAATTAGTCTTGCTTTATACAAGGCTGTGAGAGCTCAGAATTGGACTCATGGCACTCACTCTGCTGAGCTCTGTGGGAATCACTGCATCTGGCTCTTGCATAGGTTTACAGGAAGCAAAAGGGAGGAGGGTAAAATGAGCTTTACTTACCCCACTTTGCACCTGAACACTGAGGCCAATGGAAATCTTGGTCTCCGTGTTCTCATTGGGCCGGAGGGGGCGGGGGGAGGGAGCTGTTTTCCATGCAGTTTTGCCCTCTGGCTGCGAGATCCTGCTGTTGCAATTACTGTGGCCTCCCCTTCCGCTATTCTCCTTTCACTGCTCTCTGCATTTCTGTGGGAATGGAGAACTGGGAAGAAGTTTGGTGAGGGTGGCAGGGCTGGTGTGGATAAAATTCTGAAGGGTCCAATGCTGGGGGGAAGTTGAGATTGGGAATGGGGTGTGAGTGAAGTTCAGGAGGGAGAACTAAGAGTTCAACAAACATTTCAAGTCTCTTCTGCCCTTGCAAAGAACAGATTTCAAAAGGAGGAGAGAAAAGACAGAGACCAAAAAGGAAACAAGGAAGAAGAATGCAGAGAGGAACAGAGATGCTGCAAAATAAGGAGGGAAAGGGTCTATAGCACACATTTACAATTTCTCCCTTGTGCGTGGGATGAGTTCCATGTAAGCACTGAAAGGCATCCTTCAAAACATTCCTTAAAACTCCCCTCTGCCTTGGTGCCGACAGAAACTTGAGAATAGCTAGGCAAACTGGTAGGCTATCCACAGCTTACTACTCTACTGCTCATAATCATCTCATTGTTACCTTGGGCCTGCTCTACCCTGGAAAAGATTTGCTGGTATAGCTATGCTGGCAAACCCTCCTAGTGTTAGGTGTAGCTTATACGACCAAAGGACGGCTTTTGCTGATATAGCTTATATCGGTTCCTTGAATGAAACAAGGGATACCAACAAAAAGCACTTTTTTTGTTGTTGTTGCTGGTATAACTGCATCTACAGAAGGGCTTTGGCTGGTGTAGAGGTGGTTTAAAAATCACACCCCTAACTGACATTATTATACTGGTAAAAGTTTCTAGTGTAGACCTGACCTTGAGCTCCCATCTGTTCGTATTATACTTACTTAAATTGTAAGCACTCTGAGGCAGATATTATCTTTTTCCTATGATTTTATACAGCACCTAACATAATGGGTCTGACTACTGTAATACAAATAATAATAGTCAGGGCAGAAGGAGTTCCAGTCCTAAGGCTTTCCTGCATCATTCTTTCCAGAGTGCTGCAGAATCAAACAGACTCTCATAAAACAAAATTAATCTAAGTTCACAATGAGTTCACTACTGCTCTAAAAGGTGGGTGAAATGATCCCCAACAGTGTTCCCTCCCCATCTTAAGATGGGTTGTAAGGTTTAATCAACTAATCTTTGAGGAATGCTTTGAGATCCTCCGATACAAGGCACAGTAGAATATGTCTCATCTGCTTGCTATCTTGATGTATATAGTGTACTATGTGTTATAAGCAAGAGAGAATGTTTTTGCCACTCTCTGAATGTGTGCATATCTCCTGTTAACTTTACTGGGTTTGTTTAGTCACTGAGAAGAGAACAACTCATCTCAAGAGATAGATATGGCACTTTAGATTTAAAAGAAAATGAATGAAAGCAAGTAAGATTTTCTGTAGTTGAAGATTTCACCATGTTTAAATACAAGAAGAGGGACTAAGACTGCAATAGAGATGGAAGAAACTACAGTAAAAATCCTGGCCCTATTGAAGTCAGTGGGGGCAGGATGTTACCATAGGTGTCTGCTCCACAACCTGGAAGTGGCCATCACAATTAGCATGTTCAATAAGGCTCTGTGCCCTTGTTGATTTGCTTGGCATGTCAGTCAAGTCAACACCTGCAACACGTTCCCACACACGTTGGCCACATTATTGGCCTCATCTACTACCTGCAGGATGATATCACAACCTGTTGTTAAGTAACCTGGCAAAAAGTCCCCTGAAGCCTGAAATGAGTTTGCAAAGAAACTTGATTTGAGTCATGTGTAGGAGAGACATTGAAATGCGGTTGTGGGTATTAAAAATACATTTAATTGACTGAACGCCCTTACCTAAGGCCAGAATCCGGTATTCCTTACACATTTGCAAGGGCCTTCTACTCCCACTCCCAAGTGTGCCACCCCAGGGCCACTATTTAAAAGGCAATATGCAACTCCTAGTAGATAGTTGAGATTTATTTCAGGGCCATCTAGAGAATGAAAGAAAATATAGATTCATTTGTGTTTCTCATATTGCAGTGTTTTTAAAAAACATTTTCAGCTGAAATGTTCTACGAGACTTATTGTTGCTAATGCTCCATTTTTGGTGGAAGGAAATGTTGCTATGCAAACAGATTAGTGTTTGGTTATCCTGTAGCTGTGTAACTGTTTTATGTGCTTACAGGATATCAAACATGTTTCACTCCTCACGTTACATGCCATAAAAGAAAGTAATTTTGGACACTGTAGAAATGAAGTGCTACCAGCCTCATTGTGTTCTCCAACACTGTTGAGTGGAGGAGCAGCCTTCTCTTAATGTGAAACAAAAGAGGTTTGTGAATATTATAAAAGCAGCATGGCCAACTAGAGTTAAACATTCAGGATAAGATATTAACTTAAACCACATGTGAAGTGCAGCTGTTTCTGCTGAGGCTTTCATCAGTCTGTACTGGGAAGATTGGTGGGTTTTAATATGTGATTTCAAGCAGAGCCAATAGAGATGTGTGGAAAATGTGTGTGAAATCAGTGTAGATCCATAGGGGGTCCTTGAACTCTAGTGTAATTTTTTCTTTGTATTAATATAAAAAATGGTGACAATATATTTATCACAAAATGCCTTTATTTCAAGACCATAAATTGAAGGGTGGAAGGGTTGACTAGCAATATGGATCTTCCTGATCATATTTATCCCTACCTCTGTCACAAAACACAGCATGAGGCTTAACATCAAGTAATGGAAGAATGGAAACCTTGGTCTGAAGATCCTTCAGGAAATACATAAAGCTTTTTAGATTATTATGTTCAGAATATTGCTCAAATCTGCAATTCTAGTTGTTTCTGCCTTGGAGTTTTAAGATGACTAATATTCAGGTGCTCTGAGAGACTCTAAATGAAAGAAGAGCTGCAGCACAGTGATAGATGTAGCTGTGACCTGTGAACTCTGATGAACAAGTGCTTAGGATCTCTGGTATGTTTACAACATTATCTTCTAAATCCCATCTAAGGACAAAAGTCAAACTCTACTACTATGTCACCAAGGGATCCAAACCCTTCTCAGCATAGGAGCCAGTGGAGCTGCTGAAGGATAACACACTATGATAAAGCTTGTGTCTGACACATGGTGGCTGGATGCTGTGAGTAGACTTAGCATTACCAGAACTAACTGCATGTGCAACCTGCAGACTATCAGTAGCTAAGGCTTTAACTGAGATCCTGGGGGTCTGCAGACAAGGTTTCTATAAAGGTTTGCTACAGGAAAGCCTGCCGCTAGCTGTGTCAGTAGGAGATGTGATAAGCCTTTCCCAGCTGGAAGTTGCTGTTACATATGTATGATACATAGCGTGGAAACATTCCAAAATAGGTAACAACAATGTAGTGGGATTGGGGCAGGAAGAGCAGAGCGATCCAGATACGCTCCAGCTCTACTTTACTGTGTAGCCATGAAGGATCTGGGGCAACTCCAAAAGATCATTTTAGAGTAACTTGTTACCTACTACAAAGACAGCTCAAGAGGAGTGAGAAATGAGAAGCCTTGATGAGGTTATACTAAGTGGGATCTCTTCTTTCTCCCTCCCTTCTTGAAGAGCAGATGAGAGAGAGTCAAGCTTTATTTTTTCTTCACAATTTTGAAAACTGCTAAAGGGAGCACAGCTCTCACACAGAGGAAAAAAGCAAAGTGGCATTCTGTAATGATAGTTTTCAAGAGATTCATTTTGTCTGAGTATATTTGTGACCAGATAGGAAGGATACAGGAGAAGCACTTTAGATTTTGAATTGGAAACAAAGCTCAGTGGCATCCATAAAACAAAAAGGGGAGGAAAGAATTGAGAGTTGCTGCCATTACAAATATCATAGGAGGCAGTGAGATCTAGCAGTAAGAGAAGGGGACTAGGAATCCGGACACCTGGGTTCTATTTATGGCTCTGTCACTACCTCACAAATTACGTGGTTTCCAATCACTGAGGCTATCCACGTGCATTAGTTTCCCTTTGAATAAAATTTGGGAGGATAATAGGCTCATTGCTTTCAGATCCTTAGTTAAACAGTGCTATATAAATGCAAATGATTATTATTTGTATTACAATAGCACCCAGAGACCCCAGCCTGGAGCAAAGCCCCAGTGTGTGCACTGGATATACACATAGTAAGAGACACTTTCTGGTCTTAAGAACTTAGACTAAATAAACACACAAAGGGTAGGAAGGGAGGCAGAGGTACAGAGTGACAAGTGACTTGTCCAAGATCATACCAGTAGGTCAGCTGTAGTCAGAAACAGAACCTAGGTCTCCTGAGTCCCAGTCTAGTGCCCTGTAGGCTCTGCACTTGTGTTATAGGGCCAGAGTGCTGCCTCTGCTGCTGTTGTATAACAATTGACTATGGGGGGTAGTCCAAAAGGGACAAACAATTGCTCTCTTCTATAATTTTCAAATGAAATATAAAAATCCAATTAAACCTACAACACTGCAAACACAGTTACTTGAAGAAAGAGCAGTTTCAACTAATAATAGCTTTCAAAAATTGGCATTTGATACGTGGAACTCATTGCCTAGAGGTCTGTGCTATAAAATAGCACGTAGGCAGAAGCCTAGAACCCTTCTTAGATCCTAAATGCTTTGGCAACATTCAGAAGCGAACAAACTGCTTTTTGTGAACTTGAGAAAATCAGCAGCACTAGTGATGAAAAGCATTTAAACCCACCCACCCACCTACCCTGTCAGTCAACATGCTGTGAGAAGACTTACACAGAACACTAGCAAGAACTAAAGAGCCTCTGCAGGTGGCTGTCTAACTGCCATCAAAATCATCTCCCCAGAGCCAACAACAGCAAAGGAAGGATTACTACTATTGTAGCACTGTTTTTGGCTCTAGTACTGTGCCTGTTGCGGAAGAAGAAGATTAGTAATAGTGGCTGTCTCTCTGAACCTCTCAATCTATATTTGATCCCTCTTTCCTATTGCTAGGAAGTATGGTGCATATACACACAGCTGTTTGCCACTCCAAGGTACATGTGCTTATTTTGCTTTACTTAGGATAGGATAGATCGTGGGTGAGATCCACCAGAGAAAAGCCAGATTAATTGCAAGCATGTGTTTTTTCGTGCTGTCATAACTTTCTTCCCTTACTTTAAAATTCTCTGCAGACTTAATTAACCTCAACTAGGATCATAAATAAGGCTGGACACATGATTCATCATGAAGAATTTATTGATGCAATGTTTCCTCCTTCCCCCCACCCCCTTTTGTTTTTTCAAATTTTCTGGGAACAGACTGATTTTCCTCAAATTTATTTGTTCAGAAATGTTCAGCAAAACAGCCTTGAACTGTGATTTGTTTATTAGCTCATTCCAAGTATTCAATATTCGAAAATTCAATTTATGTTTTTGTACTTATAGAAGTGATGCTGTATTTCTGTTCCTTGACTGAAAATTTTCCAGTACAATTCACTTTCTGTCACTATTCTGCAATATTCACTTAAAATTGGTTCTTTTCAGGAAATATTTGTGCCGGATAAATTGTTTGCTAGGATATTCGTAGAGTGCAAATGTACAGGGACAAAAACACAGTCAAAATAAGTTCATTCAAAAATTTAAGTAAAGGTTCACAGCATGTTATTTGAGTTATTGTCTCTGCTCTCATCATACATACTCTAAGAGGGTTTTGTTTTGTTCTTTTTTAAGAAAAGCAATAGCGGATAGCAAAAGTCAGAAATTTCTTCATTGACAAAACTACTCAAAAGTAACCCCACCTCATAATCTGTGGAGATTCAAAACTAGAAAGTAAACATCCCAGAAAATAATTACAAAGAAGAAGGAGGAGGAGGAAAAAAGCATATTCAATAGAGCTGTTCAAGTTTTTCTTGAGAATAGATTAGCTTTGTTGGTGGTGGTGGTGGTTGGCTGGGTGCGGCTTGGGGGTGTTGGATTTCCCCAAGTTTTTAAAATCAGTAAATTGAATGTTTCTGAATATGGCAGTCTGAAAACAATAGAGATTGCAGTTGTCTGTCATCAGCTTTCCAACAATGTGTCTTGATTCTGATCATGTGATTTGTTCACCCCCTTAGCCCTTCTGCTGTAACTGACACCAGTAGTGCCAAATTCGGTAGGTTGGTTGTTTCTTGTTTTGGGTTTTTGTTGTTGTTGTTTTAATTTATTTATTTGGTTGGTTAGTTGGTTCTTAGACTGACAATTTACCGTACTTATCCACTAGAAAATAGACTTTCAGACCAATAACTTGTTGCACATAAGTTGACTGAAAATGACCTGAATTGGCATATATGACTCAATCTCTGGACTTTGACTAGTTTTGTGTTGAAATTAAACTTACACACCTTATTTCTGGAGTATTCACTCTGCCATGAATATTTGTGAATTTGATCCAGGATGAAATTTTGCCATCTACAACTGGCTTTGGTGACCCACCAGCTCCTAGGAACAACAGTGAGTTTGTGCCAAGTTAGAAATGTAGTACTTTGGGAGTGAAAACACCTTTTGTTGGGTTTTTTTGTTTTGTTTTTCATTTGTGGAAACTGGTTATTGGTGTAATTGCAAATGTTTGTTCTTTGAGTTTTATGAACAATGTAAGTCATCTTGCATACTTCCATACCTTGCATTACCTTTGCTATTTATGTACGTCTCCTCTCTTGAACACTGACTACCAATGGTAGTATTTATGCTGGGAAATATGAGGGGGTCTTGGGATATGGACATACATCCCCTAAGAACTATTCTACAACCATAAAACTAACTATAAAAACAAAACAAAACTTATACCTCAATAGGGTTTGAAGCCAACTCTCGAGAGGCAAAATGCTACTGAATTAACCAACTGTTCTGCCTAGCCTGTTAGGGCTGCATATTCTGACAGAAGGCAAAACACAATGAAAAGCTTCTATTCATCTTTCCCAAACTCAGAATGAAACCCCAGGTTTTTAGTGAAATGGCAAAATTGGTGAAACTGTGCAGAATCTCTTTGAAAACAAATATGCACTTAACACGGAAAAATGTTTCTATGTGGCCCTGGCTATGAATAATAGATTCCATTTTGTGTAATTATAAGGGGAAGTCACTGAAATATAGCTCAGAGTGAACCGTTGCAATGGGTGAAAAGAATTCGGAGGAGAATAAAAAGAACTAGGCTGTTGTTTGTTTGTTGACTTTACCCGATCTTTTCTAATAAAAAACAAATAGTCTGCCTTCTGTGAGTTAACATAATCACATTTGAACAAGAGACTTTTTTTTTTGTATATGTAAATGTTTTGGTTGTTTGAAAATTAAACACGTTCTTAGATTTCGCATCGCAGTGCCAGCAGCAGACCTACTGGGGAGTTCCTAAAAGGATAAATTGATAAAAGTCCTAATAGGGGAACTCAACAGGAAAAAAGCCAAAACGAATTAGCTTGCAGAGACATGGCTAACATCATTGAGTTTATATATGTTTCATTAAACCGAGACTTGACAGCTTTATGAGGAAACAGTGGGGTTTGGAGTGCATGAAGAACCTGTAACACTGCCAAGGCTGATCAGGTCCTATGCCATGCAGCCTATTTAATAGACAAATATTTGCACAGTGAAAATGTCATTTTAAATGACTGGTTTGATAATCCCTTAAGCTTTCAAATGATCTGCAAAGTCTGGAAATTCTTCCCTGGTGTTTAAAATCTATGGGCATGTTAGATAATGAAAGCGAACATTAAATGATGGCCTATGCGTTGCTCCCTAAATTAGGGATTACTTTGTCCCTCATGAGCCTTTTTTTTTTTCCGCCCCTCCATTTTCTTCTTTATAGAGTAGAATATCTGGACCTGGGAGAGGTCCAGCCTCACTGTTGCAGGTATAGTTTGTGCCCACAGGTCTTGAGCCTTTTGTGCCTGAAATGGTGGATAGTGGGTATACATTGGACTACTTGCCCTTTTAACTACCTGATCTGCATCGAATAGTTAGAGGGGCAATTACCTAGCATCTGCAGTTCAACTGCAAGTACAAATTATGCCGACTCAAACTAGTGCTGCATGTTTAGGAAATGTTCTTGAATTACTACATATTCATTGTATTAGTTTCACAGCTTTGTTTTTCAGTGCCATCTAGAATAAGGGAGTCACTATTAGCTCACATTTGTGTTGTCACAAGTCAGTGAATTAATCATAATTAGTAAATTAATTGGGTGTTTGTGACTACTTGCTGGAAGCAGTGTTTTACAAAATGTTTGTTTTCCCCACTACTCCTATGGCTTTGGTAAGGGGAGATGATAGGACAGCCTACAGTACATATAAAAGTTACATCTTAACACAGCCAGCGTAGCAGTGAATGGAGATTAACTAAAAAAAAAAATCTAGATTAATCATGTAAATTTGTTTTTAAAAAAATCAAAAGAAATCCTAATTTAGGACCCCATCCTGCTCTCACTGAAGTCAATGACAAATCTCTCACTGTCTCCAACAGAACTAGTACTGGGACCTTACATTTTCTCCCTGCTATTTTAACCAGTGTTTCTTTCTATGATACAAGACATGATCTATTGCACCCACGCAGTCAGTGGGTGTTTTAATCTTGCAGAGAAAAGAGGATTGGGCCCATAATGTTATTGACCTTTATGATGCTACTTAATTAAATACACAGAGAAAATATCTGACTGGTTTTCAGGCAAATAGAGTAGTGGCCAAGAAAAGAAAAAATGCATTTGATGAGCCTGAGCCCCCATCACCAGTAAGGCTAGCGAAGGCACCCAATTAGTCAAGCTTTGTACCTGGGAGGTGAGTAGCTAATTGGCTCCTGGCCAGAGCAGGCGGAGCTAAACCATAATAAGTAGACTGAAGGTAGTCAGCTGAGAAGACAGGTCTCACTGGCTGAGGGAAGCCTAGCATTAGGGCATGCAGGCAGAGGCAATGGCAGCAGTGTACTACAGGGATAGTGTAAGCTTGTGCAAATGAGATACAGTTTGTAAGTAGAGAGGAAAAGACTTCAGTAGTTAAAAAGAATAGGAGAACTATTCAGATGTGTTTGGACTTGTTCATGATACCCAGAAGGGGTCTGAGCATAGGTGATTTGGCTGAAGGGCCTAGCTACAGAAGACCTGCACCTGAGGGTTAGCAGGTGGCTGGGCAGGAGGTGCTAGAGCCAAAGAGTATGGCAACATATCATACTGATGCAAGAGGGTACTCTGAGGGTGAGTGGGCTGTGCCACAATGCTCCAAAGCAGAAAAGGTACTTGTCTTGATAAAAGAACAAATAGAACTCTCCTTCTCCCTCACACAGACATGCATTGATCAGAGTGGTGGAGATATGGGGAGTAACTAGGTAAATCTCATGTAGATGCAGAATGTGCCTATAGGCACTCAAATAAGAGCAACGATACCTAGTCCTGTCCACAAATGGTATCATGTATTTTAAGCACCTGATTCCCTTCAGACCATATACTAAAGAGCAAACTTCAGAAGGTTTCTCAAGAATATCTGCATATGACAAAGTTAAGTTTAGCAGCATGAGACCTGGGGTTCAGGTGGCTGTCAAGCTGTCCCTCAGTTTTGGGCATCAATGCTACTTAGCAATGCTTCAGGAGCAGTAAGGAGGGATCCCAGGATAAACAGCAGGAAATAAAAAATCATGGAATCTCGAAAATTGTATTAAAGGAAACAATAGGCAGTGGGCTAGAACCAACTGGCTTTAATTTGTCCAATGTTGTGATCATTGCCTACACCTTGTAAGGAAGAAATACCAAAAAGAAATCACACAGATGGTATTAAATCTCACCATAGGATTCCCCTAGAGAATCCTCACCTGTTTGTCCTCCAGGACACACTCCCTCTGAGCAGCAACAGTTGTTGCTCAGAAGGATGAGGAGTGGAAAAGCCAATCACAAGTCCACAAATAGGCCCATCACACCCCTGTGGCAGAGCATCAGTAAACTCAGTTCTCTACCTTGAAAGCCAGATGTATTCTGCTTCTGAATAAACTAGAAACACTAAGGTCATAAACTCAGTGGGCTGTGCACTGCAAGTTTCCTGCATCAAATTTTCCTTGTTAGGGTTGCCAATTTTGGTTGGACGTATTCCTGGACATTTAATCACATGACAGTCTTTAAAGATTAATCTTTAATTCCTGGAGACTCGAGGCCAATCCTGGAGGGTTGGCGACCCTAGCACATTGCCAATAACCACTTGTCAGCAGTGCTGAGAAGGATCACTACAGGTCGCTCAGAATGAGTGTACCTATAAATTCAGCATCTTCAAGAACACTTCCCAAAACTGCACCCCAGTCTCAGCAGCCAAAATGTGCAGGAGTGGCTGTGGTTTCTACAGCTGGCTGCAGCACTTTGACAGAACAAGCTGTCAAGGGCAATAGCCTTGTTACTGTAATTACAGGCTTTTGATGAAGAAGCTCTTCACCACTTGCTTCAAACTATTAATCAATAACCTCCACTCAAAATGCTTACTAAGAAAATGAACTACTAGATGACCAGCCTGATATTCCAGTAAGGCTCTTGACAGCTTGTAGTTAAACCTGTCACTAATTAGGACATTCAGTGTTATATTTTTATCAAACACCAATCTCCCTTTATTTCCCCACCACCAAACACATTTCTACCAGTGAAGAAGTATTTTCAAAACCAGAAGAATCAGGGCTGCTTTTAAGGTAAATGTCCAACAAGTGAATTCTGGCTCCTCAGTCCTTTGAAGACTAGGATTTTAAAGGGGTCTCAGGAACTTAGGTGCATATCTTCCTTACAAGCCAATGGGAGTTGGATGCCTAAGCCCAGCTGCAAAGCCCAGAATAAATCCACAGTGTGAAGCCAGTGCCTTTTAAAACCTATTTATAAATGTCAGCCAAACCTAGATCTAGCCTTCAAAGATTGTAGATGACACATCATAGGTTTTGCCCCTGCTACTGTTGTTTTTCCTCAGGGGGAATGACTAGTCATGTACTAATGAAAGGTTTCAGAGTAGCAGCCAGGGGCGGCTCTAGGCACCAGCAAAGCAACCACGTGCTTGGGGCAGCCCATTTGTGGGGGCGGCAGGGATCCAGCATGGGAGCTGAGAACCAACAGGGGGCCCTGGGAGCTGTAGTTCCTTGGTTAGCTCCCTGCCGATAGAGCCAGCCCTGGAGCAGGGAAAGAACTACATTTCCCAGCATTCCCTTGGCCACTACCAACAGGAAAGAGGGGGAGGGAGTGAGGTAGCTGAGACCTCATGCTGCAGCCTGCCGTGAATGGAGAGCTGCACTGTGAGTAGGGATTCCATATTTTAACATTAAAAAAATAGGACACTCCACAGGGAGGTAGGGTAGCCCCACCCTGCCACCATCCACTCCCTCTGATTGCCCCCCACAGAAACCCCAAGCCATCCAACCCCGCCTGTTCCCTGATCACCCCTGCCCCTAACTGCCCCCCCGGACTCCACCCCCTATTTAAGCACCGCTGCTCCCTGTCCCCTGATCACCCCCTCCCGGGACCCCTGCCCCTTGGGACCCCATCTAAGCCTCCCTTGTCCTTGTCCCCAACTACCCCCTCCTGAGACACCCCCCCCCAACTTCCACCCTAGGATCCCACCCCCTACCTGTCCCCGACAAACCCCCAGGACGCCCATGCCTATCCAACCGCTGCCTGTCCCCTGACTGCCCCCCCAACCCCCTGACCCATATAACTCCCCCTTCTCCCTGCCCCTCTGAATCTCTGCCCCATCCAACCCCCCCAACCCCCTTACTGTGCCACTCAGACCAGCGTGTCTGGCTCCGCACAGCGCCAGACACACTGCTGCATACATGCTGCCGTGCTCCCCTGCAGAGCCACAGCACCCTCCTCCCCCCCCGCACCTGTCTTCCAGATTTGAACACCTCAAAATTCAGGAGTGCTCAAGCTCAGTTTGGGCAGCTGTTACTTCATTTCTCCCAAATCAAATATACAGCTCCACTGTAACTTGCTGTAGAAAAAGTAGGGTAAAATTGAGCAAGAAATGCTTCCCAGTGGTTATTAGGACTGGAATTGCTATTTTCAACAGCCATTGCCTTTTTTTGTTTGTTTGTTTGTGTAAAAGGAAGACAGTGATATTGCATTGGCAAATTCCCCATAGAAAGAAAGAGTGGAACAAAAGAACAATAAAGGCACCTCAACTTTTCCTCATTTATGTAGGACAGTCTTATAATATGCATCCAGACATCCTCCAATCACACAAGCTGAAAATTGTTCCACTTTACTGCAGTTCTGTAACCATATGGGAACCAATCCTGTCTGTGTTCTGTGCACATCTAAAATTCCTGCTGAATGACCTGCCGTGGGAGCGAGTTACCAGTGACCCAGGGCTGTGGCGGAAGGAAGGTGCAGGTGGGGAGGGGAGAGAGCCCAGGACTGGGGCGGCAGGAGGTGTGTGTGTGTGGGGCAATGGTGGGGAGGAATGAGGGAGCCCAGAGCTGGGGCGGCAGGGGGTGGGGATGGGGGTGGAGGGGGAGAGCCCAGGGCTGGGGCAGCAGGGGGGTGCAGCGAGGAGCTCAGAGCTGGGACTGGGGGGCAGCCAAAATTTTTTTTGCTTGGGGTGGCAAAAAACCTAGAGCCGGCCCTGGTAGCAGCCATGTTAGTCTGTATCCACAAAAAGAACAGGAGTACTTGTGGCACCTTAGAGACTAAGAAATTTATTAGAGCATAAGCTTTCGTGGGCTACAGCCCACTTCATCGGATGCATAGAATGGAACATATAGTGAGGATATATATTAGTGAGGATATATACATATATATATATATCCTCACTATATGTTCCATTCTATGCATCCGAAGAAGTGGGCTGTAGCCCACGAAAGCTTATGCTCTAATAAATTTCTTAGTCTCTAAGGTGCCACAAGTACTCCTGTTTTTTGTACTAATGAAACTTACTTTCACTAACAGGAAACAAAATAGTGATGGTTACCCTTTCCGTTCCATACTGACTCTGATTTAGGGCTGTGGTTTTTTAAATAATCTAATATAATTCTATAGAAAGGGACAGTAACAATACAAAACTGATTTCATTAGTCCTCTGTGTGTGTGTGTGTTTGGTAACATGTTTAGTGCAATGGGATCAAGTTGAAAATTTGGTTCCATATCCAGATTTTGAAAACCCCAACATTTGAATCTTGCGTCTGAAGAAGTGAGGTTCTTACCCACGAAAGCTTATGCTCCCAATACTTCTGTTAGTCTTAAAGGTGCCACAGGACCCTCTGTTGCTTTTTCCAAAATTTGAATGTTGCTTTGGGCCCACATCTGATACTTATGACACTCATTCAAGAAGATACCTAAACAAATGTCTTATTTTATACTACTCACCTGCATAAGATAAGGCACATAGTTATGTATCTTGCTGAATTGGGATAAGAGTACACTGTACAGTGAGCAAGATTTTATATTCTGATTTTGATTTCTATAATATCTTTCACTGCATTAATTTCAGCAAAACTTGCTTCATCTAAAACTTCGAGACTACTGTACATGTAAAGCACAATTTTTCTTGTCTTCACCCCACACCCCATTGTCCTTCCTTTTTTAGAGTCTCCATCATTTCTCTCTGGAGAGCCATGGACTTTATCATTTGGAACCATCTTGTATGCTAAACGTCTGAGATGGTGTATTAGAAAAGTGTGTGAATTTGTAGCACAATATGAACAAGGATTCTTACTCATAATTAATATCTGCCACATGTGGGAAATATTCAGTGTTCTTAGTCTTAATAACCATATTGTATGTTTCACAAGGAGTACAGAGTAGAGAATTTAGAAAGGGGGTACTTGAATCGTTTGTAAAGTGCCTAGACTTTTTATCTTTTAGCTGCAGTATATTAGTATGCCAAGTTACTCAACACTTATACAGTAGGTAACATGCTAAAATATGCTAATAACAGCATTGAAATAAAAGCCTTTTCACTATGTTTGTGTCTAGACATATTTCGTTGTTGTGATAGCCTAATTTACAATTCAGAGTTAAATTAACTTATTTGTGTTCTTACTGTTGCCTCTTAAGAAACTAGACCGTGAAAGAATTCAGAGAATATTAAGTGAAAGGTACTTTGTCTGATTTGGTGCTGCCAGAGATCTGAATTAATTGGAACAGTAATATATTAGTCTTTTATAATAATCACATGTGTTGATTTTCTGACACCGAGCCAGTTTCTGTGAAAATACAGAGTGAGTCAATTGACTTCAGTGGATTTACACCACAGCAGTGTCTGGTCTATAAAAAGCAGCGTCCACAATGCTACACTTTGTTTCTGCAGGAGCTTAAGTTTGTATAGCTTGTGTAGTATGAAAATTCACAGCAATATGCCCCATCGTCAGGTTCGTTGTTCCAGAGACCCCCGCAATAAGAGGCCAGGATTCAACAGTATTTTTAAGAAGTAATAGTAAGCTGAAAAGGGCTCTTGTAGGAACCTGGTCTTTAGCTTTGAATTTAACACAGGTTCCAGGCTTCCCACTTCATTTTCTTTGCTTGGAGGCCCTGGTGAACCTATTAACAGTCATAATTACACTACAGAACTGGAACTTTTCCAACCAAATGGACAGAAAACAAATATGTTGCTGGATATCACATAGTTAGAACAGTGTGTAATTCAACATAATTGCAATCCTTTAGTACTGGCTAAAATATAGATCTATTTTGGTGAGTAACAATGAATATTAGTGATAACTGAAAACACTTTGTTGTGCTGTGGCAGATATATCCCTGTCAATATGTATGTGTAGGAAGATCCCAAGCACTTTATCATTTCAAAATGGAATACCTACAGATACAAGAATGGGATGTTAGAAATATAAGTCATGGCTAGTGCAATGGCTTGAATTCACTAGAACCTTAATCTTGCAGAACCTTAAGTGCATTCCTTTGTGCACATGAATAGTTCCATAAATTGGACTACTTGCATGAATAAGTTACTGGAACTATTTCCATGTATAAAGTTATGCATGGACTTAGCACCCAAATTCTGCAATGTATTTGGTTTGGATGGGCTATGTGTCTTCACAGAAGACCACTGATTTCAGTGGGGCACCACTCAGGTGTGGCAGTTCACTTACAAGATGGTAAGCTTTTCAGGGCAAGGACTGTCTTTTTGTTCTGTGTTTGTATAGTGCTCGGCACAAGGGGTACCTGATATATGATAGGAATCCCTAGGTGCTATCCCAAAACAAATAATTAGAGGGAACTAGTTGACTAATATTTCCATTATCAAAGATGTTTCCAACCTTTTGAGAAGCTCTAACACCACTATTGTTTGGAGAACATCGTCAAAGTTCATTAGGGAGAAAGCCCTGAGGTTAGAGAAGTGCATTTTCTTTGTGCCATGTAGCTCAAACCTTGGAAGTCAGTGCTGAAATGTGAGAGTTTAAATGCTGGAGGTGACACATGACTGGTTTGTTACATAATAGGTAAAAGCAAATTCTAGTTCCTTAAAACAAAACAACAAAAGACAAGGAAATAACATAGGATGGAATTTTTTGTATGTAATAAAAATATGTTCTAGGTTGCAAAATCATGCACCCAACATGTCATCAGAAGCACATACTTCATACCATAGTGACTAAATGTGCTCCCTCCAGAACAATGCAACAGGGATGAAACTGGTCCTACCCTCTAATGGTTGCTCCAGATCAAACACAGGAACTGAGAGCAGGGAGCCTATTCCTCCTGTGCTCTAATAATCAAATTGATGGTGCTCAGGTAGCACGCAGAAATAAGCTACCTGATTCTACTGAAGAGGGGAAAAGAGCTAGGCTGGTGGGGGAAGGGGGAAGAGTAGCTTAGGACAAGGAGTCTGGTGATGATGGGACTGGAGGGAAGAGAAACTGGGAGTTGGCATGAAAGACTTGGATTGGCTGGGCAAGGAGATGGGGACTGGGAACAGGAAGAAAGGGGAGGCTAGGACTAATTGGGCAAGGAGAATGGAACTGAACTGGGGTGGAGAGAACTGGGCCTAGCTGAGCAAGGAGACTGAGTTTTGGAGCCAGGGAAGAGATGGTGGGGGGACTGGAAACCAGCTGGGTACTGCAGATAAAGAAGACAGTGTATAATCATGTAATTAAAAACTGTATCAGAATGAGACCTGGACAAATAATTGGCTTTTCAGTGTGCTGGTAGTTCAGAAAAATAATACAAAAAATTGGTTCAGGTAGAAATAGAAACAGAATTTTTTCAGTATGTTCAAATTTAAAAAAAAAATCAGAAAAAGAAATCATTTCAGGTTGAACTAAATGATTTGTTTCAGTTTCAGCCATCTTAAACCTTTCCTTTATTTTTTAAAAAAAGGAAATGAATGGCCAGAGTCACAAAACCAAAAAGCAGATGGTGGTGCTAGGGGAACCCCCTTACATCCAGTGATTAGGGCACTCACTTGGGATGTGGGAGATGCAGGTTTGAGCAAGAACTTGAACCCAGTCAAGTGCCCTGTCGACAGGACTATTGGCTATTCGGGAGGGGGCTCCTTTGTCTCTCCTGTTGAAGCTGTTCCACTTTGGATAAGTAATTAAATAATCATTAAAGTCAATTAAGGTTGCACAGGCAACCTTAATTCTGGCATTTCCTAACTTTTGAGTGCTTGGCTTAGCAACCGTAATGTTCTTTTAATGTAGTTTTTGTTCGTGTAATTTATATTGATATTCAGGGTGACAGCAATGACTTTTCACTAACGAAGCTCTCTTTCTCATGGTTTGCTTTTTAATTGTCTCTGGTTTAACATACTCTTGGGCTGGTGCATCCTGCTCGCCTATGCTGGCAATCTCCCAAGTGTAACTCTGGGAAATTAAAAACAAACAAAAATATACCCTACCATGATGGGTTACATTAGTAAAATCAGGCTCTAATAATGTAAACAATTGAAATGATTTCATCTTTAGATCTTATGCCAACGACAGCAATTTTATGCTCTATAGGATTTATGGATTCTGGGCTATTGAAAATCATATTTGCTGTATTATATTTGTATATGTATTTCTTTCTTTTCTAATTTCATTTATGGAGAGGAAAACTTAAAGCCCTAATGTAGAACAGTGACAATTATGAACTGTTTGATGTAACAAATATAACACTTAATGGTGCAGTTTATGCTGTAAAAAACATTTATGCCTCTATGTGACTATAAAATCATAAGAGCGTGATCACATGAGTGTAAATCAAAAGTAGAGCAATGCTGAACGTGATGGGTAACTCGTAATGTAATTCAGATAAGATATATCTCTCTGAAATAATTAAAAATAGGCATTACTTTCCCCAGCATCATTGCTGCTTTGCACATATGCACTGAAAACAGTATTTATATGATACTGTGTTGAAATGGAATTATCTGAGCTACAGCATCTGTGCATCCTAATTGGCTAAGTGATAGCTGAACTGCACACAGCAAAAGTCAGGGTGTATGTGTGTGCTATGGTGGCTTAAGGATCACAGAACTACGCTCTAATCTTGTTTCTGCTATATATGGAGCTATATGCATGTCCCCTTGTACCATAGTTAGAGCAGCTTGAGTGGCTTCTATGCCTGCTGTATGCCGCCAGAGCCTCCCACTCGCACTGGGGTGATCCAATACAGTGGAGTTGAGCAAAGTGGGGTGTGCTGTATGGAACAATCCAGCCTGTTGTTTAGAAGCATGCTGTGAGCTATAAAGTTTTTGATGTAAAATGAATCTTTCTATTTTCCAAGGATATAATTTACTTTGTTGGTAAATGGTAATGATGAAACCAGAAAATTTAGTCCTGACATGATTTCCAGAGGAACTTTCATCTTCACTGAAAGAATGTTTATGGAAATGTTTGGAAGATAATTAGGCATGGTTAAACTCCAGTTGCTATTTACATCCTAACAACTAATGTTCTCCTCTCCTGAACTGTTTATTGGATTCATATGTCATACAGCTCTTGTAGAATCAAACATTCTCATAGAAATGTCAGTGGGTCAAATTTCCCTTCATTGACTTTAATGGAGTTACATTTAGGATTCATTTGATCCATTCTAGTAGTATCTAATATAGGAGTCTAGTCAAATGAAATGTTACGGTCTATTTTATGTTACTACTAGCCTGAGGTATATGGTTATACAACCCAGAAAGCTATTCTGCTGTTGACCATGTGGCTTCTGAAAACATGTTTTGTTCAGTTCCTCAGAGGTCTGGCAGGCAGTGTCAGATATGGATTAAGACTCCTAATTCTTCCCACCAGATAGAGCAAAAAAAAAAAAGCTTCAAATCAACAGAACAAAAACAAACAAACAAGCAAACAAAAATGGAGAATTCAGATGCTAAAGAAGTTGTTTAGTTCTCTGTCACTTAAATACACCTCTACCCCGATGTAACGCTGTCCTCGGGAGCCAAAAAATCTTACCGCGTTATAGGTAAAACCTCATTATATCGAGCTTGCTTTGATCCGCCGGAGTGCGCAGCCCAGCCCCCCCAGAGCGCTGCTTTACCGCGTTATATCCAAATTCATGTTATATCGGGTCGCGTTATATTGGCGTAGAGGTGTAGCATGATGGTATATCTCTTCGGGTCTTATCCAAAGCTCATTGAACTCGAGTATGACTCTGGATTATGCCCTTAAAGAGTATCTTTGAAAGATATTGTACTTGTACTTGGAAACAACTATGCAACATATTTTTAGTTTATTGTTCTTGTCCTTGGTTCTTTTACCAATAGAACTGTTTTCATGAAGACAAGATCTTTGTTTTGTAGAAAATAATCTGCTCCTGTTTATTACTAACCTGAAGTCATAATCTTCCTTTTGTGATTTCATAGTCATCTCCACAGCAACCAGGATGTCATAGATAGGGAGTTTGGACAGCAAGTAGAGCAGAGACAGGTGTACTCTTAAAAACAAAAATCCCATTATTTATTAATAAAATGGGGCTTGGTGGGGAGGTGAAAAACACAGAAATTGTGATACAAAACACAGTTTTTTGTTGTTGTTTTTCCCTAAGAGACATAGGTCGGCATAGTTTCCTTGGTGTAAGATTAACACACAGACATTCAGAAATCCTGTCCTCGGTAAACACTCATGATGCAGATACATGACATAATTGAAGCCTCTGATGATTCCCATCTGGGAGTATGACAATGAAATGGCTCGTAGTTGGACTGATCTGCAGCTGAAGACATAGCTCAGAGGAGTCCTTGATTGATCTGATGAAGGCACTAAAATGCTTTGCAGGGTAGATTGGCCTGTCTTCATACATCTAGTTCAGGAAGCTCTTGGAGTTATTAAACCACACACTATACTCACTGCTCTTAATAACTATTAGAGCTGGTAAAAAAATATAATATCCACCTGGTGGGAAATTCTGATATTTCAACATTTACTTTCATACTGAGTTGGGGGACAGGGGAATCAAAATTTCTGATTGCTTTTCTTGGAACAGAAAGATATGAAACATTGATTTGGGAATGTTGAAATGTTTATTTTTATTTCAGCTTGGTTCGACAATGAACTGCAACTGTCTAAGTTAATGCAAATGCCTCATGGGAGTTCTAATTTGGGTGCCTCATTCTTCCCTATGGACTGAGCATCCCAGTTGGACTGCACCTCCCAGGATGCACCATTGTCATGGCACTCTCATGATACTCTGTGGCAGTTCTACCAGAGGGGATACTTGATGCATCATGGGAGATCTAGAAAGACCATAGAGGAGAATGGGGGCATGAGGCACCCGAACTAAAGCTCTTATGAGGCACTGTGGCAGCTCAGAGAGAAAGAGATTAATGCAAAGCTGACCCTAAAACAAAACATTTTTATTCTGCTTGGCAAACCAAACTATTCCAGTTCAGGTTGACCCAACCTGAAACATAATATTTCATTCTGATTTTCCATTGATTTTTTTTCCTAATGGAAAATCAAAACTTTTCAGCAAAATCAAAATTTTCCTGTAGAAAATTTCAGTTTTGTCAAAAATACATTTTTCATCAAAATCCATAACAGAAAATTCCTAACGAGCTCTAATAACAATCTTACACTTCATTGCACTTTTCATGCCTAAGTAACTTGCAAACTTAAATATACAGACTATTAGAGATGACATAATTCCACTTATGACATTTGTTGGACACCAAACATCTATCTAGCCATCAGTTAAGGGATACAGATCTCAAATAGATAATGACCTCCCAATTCTGTATCTTTGGTTTCATGTCTGAACAAGCAATAACTCACTAATCTGATATTTGCTTTCATGAATAAATAGGGGTGCTATAACAAAGAAGACTACTACACTGATATGCAAGACCCTGGAAGGACTCTGACAGAATCTTGAAGAGGATATTTCTTGCTTCTTTGGTAAAGTATTTTTCATGTTATACCTATTTTTTTTTAAATTTGTAACATAATATTAAAGTAGTTGACAGTTATTCTGTTGTTCCATTGTGAAAATTCAGTCGTCTACTATGCACAAGAGCCATTAAAGAAATATTTGCTTTCTTTTTTTTACAATTGGCAAGGTGTTGTTTTTCTACTATCCTTGCTTTAAAAGTGGGTCAAGTATTTGTTTTTATTCAAAATTTGCAATTTTTCTACTTTTGGGAAGATACTATACCTGGAAATTTTCACTATAAAATATGAAAGCTTTGGAAAGTTACTTATGAGCAAATGAAAACTGGAAATATTGAAAGCATTCAGGACACCTTACCTGTAGCTTCACTATTGCTCAAGAAAATTATATTATCTATATCTACAGAATTGTATATATCCATGTTGTAATCTGTATATGCCAGATCTATTAGAAAAGTGGGAGTAGAAATCTTATTGACGTCTTGTAGAGTTTTTAGACATTTTATTGGGACAATTTCTTGTATATCTTTGGCTGTGAAGCCAGTGTATGGTTCTTATTTTCAAATGTGCTGAGCACCCATGTCAACTGAAGTCTATGTATGTAGGGTCCAGTACGCCCTAAAAATTAAGCCCTCTGAGTTTTACTGTGTGCAATTAATAATAATGCAACTAACAACTGTGCTTCATAGTAGAGCTGATAGGAGAAATTTTGATAAAACCATATTCTGTTGGAATATGTAGTTCCATCAAAATGCTTAGCAAAATCAGGTCACTTGTGCTGACATTTCATTTTTGAAGAATACTGGAAAAGTTCCAACAAAATCAAAACATCCTATTTTGACATTTCAGAACAAAAAGTATCTTTCCTTGGCCATTTCCCTGTGGCCTCAGCAAGGCAGCCAGTCCTTCTTGAGCTCCAGGGAATGACTGAAGCTGCCCTGCCCTGCAGCTGTTCTTACAGGGGCCTGCCAGGCCCTGATTGGCTGCTCTCCTCAGCCCTTCTCTGATTGACTGTCTCCTACACATCCTCCCTAGGGCTCTTTTAACCCCTTAGAGCCTAGTGTGGGGCACAATGCTCCATTGGGAAGCTGGCAATATCTCATCCTCAGGGCCGGCTCTAGGCACCAGCTGACCAAGCACGTGCTTGGGGCGGGACCTCAGAAGGGGCAGCCAATGTTGGGGTGGCGGGGGGTGCTCGAAGTTTTTTTTTGTTGTTTTGGCCGGGCAGCGCGGGGGTGGGGTGGGGTGGGCGGGGGCTTCGGCGGTGCAGCACTGGGGGGGGAGGGTTGGGCGGCCCGACGTGGCGCTCGGGGGATTTGGCTGGCCTGGCCCGGCGAGGCACGGCACTCGGGGGTTTGGGCGGTGCGGCGCAGCGAGGCGCTGCGGGGGGGGGGGGAGGGGTGTTGGGTGGCCCGGCATCCAGGGGGGCAGGGGTTTCAGCGGCCTGGCACAGCGCTGGGGCGGGGGTTTGGGCGGCCTAGCACTCCGGGGATTTGGGCAGTCCGGCCCGGCCCGGTGTGGCGCTGGGAGGGGGATTGGGTTTGGGCGGCCCAGCGGCGGCGCTCGGGGGGGGGGGGTTGGCGGCGCGGTGCTGGGGCGGGAGGTGTTATGGCGGGGCGGCGCTCTTCTTTTTTGCCTGGGGCGGCAAAAAAGTTAGAGCTGGCCCTGCTCATCCTCAATGGTATGAAGCTTCAATTTGTAGCTCAGCAGGGTTGGACCTCACTGGTGCATAGAGTACTCAATATTGCTGGTACTGGGCCTTTGGCTAGTTTAATTTGGGGAGGGAAATTTCATAGTTGGGGGAAGTGTGGAAGGAAACATTTCTTTGTTAAGCTGATAAAATAAATGCCCACTCATTGAAGCTGTTTGGAGTGTTAGACCTGACAGAGATGGACTAGCAAGCTGAATGCAAATGAGGCAGACAAAGGTGCCTGGTAAATACAATTTATTACGTGACTCTGCAGTTTATCTTGTGGATATTGCCTCCACATATGTCCTCTATGACAGGGCTGGGACCAGTACAGGGAGCAGACTGCACCATAATCTTAAAGGATGTGTAGTCTGTGCATCTCCACGGCACCCCAGGGAATGTGGAAAGAGATTGTGCCAATGTACAGCCTCTCAGAACCCCACTGTGGGATAGCTTCTATCGGTGAGCATAACATTAGCATAACACCGCTCCATGAGATTCTGGGTGGGAGGGGGAGCCAAATACTCCAGCATAGAGCCCACTTTGGTGTTTCCAGGTTACTGCCTCTGTCTCCAGCTGCTTCCAAGGCTTTGTTTTCCTTTGCTTCCAGCAAAGCCAGTCACTCCCAATCACCATCCATTCTCCTTTCTATTATTTTTTTCACTCACACTCACTATCTGGCCCTCATTAATTTTCCCTGGTGGTTCACAGTGCCATACTTCCAAGGTACTGTTACGATTCTCTCTACCTGCTTCCAGACCCATCTACCTCACTCTCTGACTGTCTGCTACCTGGATGCAATCTCTTTTAAAAACCTTAATTTAAAAGAACCAGAACTGAATCCCTAGAGAACAAATAGACTATCTCACCCATGAAGGGTGATTACCAGTCTTTCACTTGTTTAAAAAAAAGTGCCTTTCATCTCTCTCTGGGCTGCGGCCCTTTTGAGTTATGTGTCTTTCATAAGCAGGAAGGAAACGGAGTGCTCACCCTTCATGGGTGAAGTATCCTATACATATTCAGGGCCAGGGAGCAAGCAATTATAAATAGATTTAAAGAGATGCCAAGATCATTGTCTGGAAACATCAATTACTGTGAATTCTTTGTTTGTTCCTTCCCTCACCTTGTGTTTCACATTACAGGTTGTAGCAGTGGCGTGGCTGGTTATACATTTTAATATTAGGGGTGACAACTGATTTGCCCCTGCCAAAGCATTGACTTGGAGATTACACCAAGGCTATGAAATAACTCGTGTTTACCAATAGTAACAAATGGGGCTAAATTCAATCCCAGTGTAACTCCTTTAGTCCCCTCCCCCTGCAGGGAGATGGTTTGAAAACTCTGTACCTCCTGAACATAGGGGTTGCACAGACCATGGAAATTGGTGTGTGGGGCACAATCTAACTCTTTGACCCAGCAAAACTTCTTGAAATGTCACCATGCAGCATAAATGCTGCTATTTCTGACTCACGTTCAGTGTACTTTCTCTGGGTGGATTTTAAGGTGTTGCTTATAAGCTATGAAGCCTTAAAGGCTTAGAACTGGCCTACTTGAGCAACTACCTCTCTCGCTGTATCATCCTGCCACAGCAGGGTCTGGAGCTGGATCTTCTCATTATAAAGAGAGGGGCAGCTGGCAGAGAGTTCTTCATGACTCTGGAACTTGCTCCTCCCCAGTCAAAAATAGCCCAACTCTGGTGACTTTCCAGACATGCTGCAAAAGACGTCTGTTTGAGAGGGTCTCTGAAGAAGGCTGAGGGTCTGCTTCTTAGATGATGAAGGAGGTTGGTGGCTGGATGGGCAGCTGAGTTCCTGTGAAATGGATTTCAGTGCTGCTGATTTTTAATTTAATTATATTTATTGTATGATTAATAATGGCAGAGCGCCTAGAGCTTTGGATAGGTGTCTTAATCATTTTGAATCTAAATAAATATAATAAATAAATGTTAGGGCCATGTTTTCAGAAGAGCTTAGCAACCAACAGCTCCTAGTTGGGAATCTAAGTAAGTGGCCATATATTCGGGAGTTGTTTGGTGATCTCTTGAAAATGTGACCTCTTCAGTTAGGTGTCAAAATGGGAGCTAATCTTTTTTAAAAAAATCAGTCCTAATATGAGTGCTGAACACTTTGGAAATTCTGTCCCATAGGGTCCAACCATACCCTGAAATATGAAGACTACAAATTTGTCAAGTGTCCAATCAAGCACGCAAGTTAGCGGAAGTAAATGGATGATTGTTGCATCAGGCATCCAGTGACGGCACAGGTCCAGCCCCAAGATAGGAAAAGGAAACCTACAGGACAGCAGCAAGTCAGCAATATGGATGTCATCAGAAGAAAACACTGAGAGGCAGGAATGCTTCTATCTTTGCAATGAGGGCAAAGGCGCATGGTCACATGAACATCACACCGTCACTAATTTCCAAATAATATATTATAATTATATATCACATTGTAATGTACATTACAAATATCAGGCGTTGTTTCCTCTGCTGTCCCCCCTAGTAATATTAGATATGCTCGGATTGGGATCAGGGCGAGAAAGATGAGGAGCTCTTGGCTGACTTTCTAACCTTGAGCTGAAAACCCCTTGGTGCAGAATGAGTTGCCATAACCCAGTTTGTGGTTTCTAGAATAATAGTCAAAGAGGACCATAACCAGTGCCACAGAGAGCTATCAGATGCCGTTTCTCTTTTAAATATCTAATTGTGCCAGCCTCGAAGTGCAACCCATTTGTTTTAGCAATGCAATAGCTCCAGAGAAAAACAATACTTTGGCTAGATTTTGTAGCTCACAATATCTAGAAGTAAAAATAGAAGCAAAGTTAGTTTAGCTCTCAGCATGGGAGAGGAAATCTGGCTTCCCGCAGCAACCATCAACCTGAAATTTTAAAGCAGCAGCTGGAAGATCCATGAGCCTTTTGCAGCTGTTTGATGTAGTATTTCCATTTTTTTTATTCATCAGCTTTGAACAACCTTACAGTCTGTTTTGTCACTTTACAATATATCAGTGTGTGGGGGTCATTTTGTAACAGCTATACATCTGATAATAATATAGTTGCATATCTTAGATGAATGATTTATAAGTGCATGTATATGTGTGTGTATATATATGCACATGTGTTTATCATCTTTGTATGTATACATATGTGCATGTATATATGTAAGTGTGTATATATATATCTTGATATATGTATAAATGTGTGTAGGTGTATAGATGCACACACATATATACTGTAGATTGCACATTGATATTTCTCTTTACTCTTCCAATATACATTTTTGCTTCTCTTTGCCCCATGAAGTGGGCCTGCTCTATGCTACAGACTTTTGGATATTTGAAGGCACACCTCTTTGAAGGCACACATCATCCATCAATATGATGTCGAGCAATGGAGTGGCAGACATACAGTTTTTATTCAGTGGTCACCTTAAACCGTCAGGGCTACATCCTCAGCTGGTGTAAATCAGCAAAGCTTCCCTGACTTGCCTGGAGGGTGGGCCATTTTACAGCAGCTGAGGATCAGGCCCTCAGAATATGTCAGTTGTTACCACAGATCAATAAATAAAAACTTGGTGCTATCTCCGATGACTCTATTAGTAATATATATATTTCAGATAATACTGTGTGAAGTGAGCCTTTTAAAGGAGGGCCACTGGATGTGTGCTTTCTCTGTAGCATATATGCAGCCTAAGGAGTTATGAAAATCAAGCTGTCCACTTACTGCTAACAACTCATCATCAACATTAATAGTGTGGGAATAGGAGACATTTGCTCAGTCGGAGGAGCAGTGGAATTCAGTGTTTGATTATCAGTTTGAAAAGGTAGTGAACCAGCAGGATTCCCTTACTCTGCCTGAGCGAGGCGTTGTCTAGCACATTACCCTTCACTTTTCCCTAGAAATGCTTATTAGCTTTTCACAGTCAGTGAGTTCCAACAAGAGGTGGCACTAGGGGATAGCAAGAATTAATCTATTAAAACATGCACACACTGTGCTCTACAGTCCCTCTCTATAAGTCCCCCCACACTCTTTTTAACTCTGTATTTCGTACAGCTGGATTATTCTTGTCAATTAAAATCAAAATGAAAATTCAGAATGGGGGGAGTCCTTAACTGTAACCTCCTCAAACAACTCAATTCAGAGCCCCTAAGGGAGTGCTACTGGCCATTGGCCCATCTGAAGAAGGCTGTGTTAATTCTCAGCCTGGATTAAAAGATGTTTGCATCATCATGTATGACTGTTAGATATATATTGATGTATTAACAGCTTTTTCCTCCAGACTGCTCAGCTCATCCATCCCCATTTGCACTCCAGCTCTACTTACTGATGCTCTTTTGTTGGTGGGGGAGATTTCCAAAGGCACTTCATTCATTTCCGTTTGAATGCATGTAGGAGCCTAAATGCCACATGTGCCTTTGCAAATCTTTCCTATGTCAGATCTTCTCCTGCCCCCGCTACCAAGAAAACCACTGGCAGCAGCACCCCTCACTGGGACTCATCAGCCTCTGTGATGTCTGGACCCCTTCCTAAAGAACTAGGTTTTGATTCAGGAGATCTGAGTAAAGATTCCAGCTCTACCACAAACTTCCTGTGTGGCCTTGAGCAAGTCACTTATTCTCTGTGTGCCAGAGTTCCCCATCTGGAAAACTGGGAGAATAATCATTATTTCTCTCACAGAGTGTTGAGAGAATGAATCAATCGCCTAATGTACTGCAGTGGTGGGGGAAATGTAAGTACCTACATAAGTAGGGAGTAGTCCTACTCTTAAGGGTCTGCTTCAAGTCTGAGTCTGCTGAGTGGAGTGGTCCTGTGCAGACAGCACCTCACCGCTTCTGCACAGATTCAGCAACTGTGTGTGTCGGTGCCTGGGCACAAATTAACATGAGCAGGCCCCTGTGTTTTAATTCTGGTTTTGACACAGACTTGTCAGACCACGTGCAGGTCACTTAGGGCCAGATTTTTTAACTATTTAGCCACCTGAATATGCAGGTAGGTGCCAAGTGAGATTTTCAAAAGCAACAAAATACCTCTTCATCTCTCCCCTCGAAGGGTATTGGAAAGCATAGCTAAATAATGTTTGTAAAGTACTGTTCATTTAATCCTCCACAGGGGAGGTGCAGAGAGTTACACAACGAAGTACAAAGTTAAAAATGATGGGCGGAACCATGAGCTTGGGAACTGCATCAAATGTGTGTTTTGCACCAAGTTATGCCTGCCTAGTAGGAAGGGTAAGGGTAAAGAGAGAAATGTGAAAGTACATCTCTCATTTGTATGCAGAGGATCTGTGTCACCTCTGATATGTCCACCTATACCCAGCCTGTTTTTCACCCAGTGTTCTTGAGACTAAGGTAACAGGTGGGCTCAGTGTGGTTCACTGTGCCTACCGCTCCGTCTTACTCATGCTTATGTGAAACCGCTGTTCGCATTGGCATTGGAATGCAACAAACAATGCTCCCTTGCTATGCATCAGAGGTGAGAACATTACTTAGTACCTGGCTCCCAGTCTTGTGCTCAGTCCACTAGACCATGATGCTTCTTGGAGTCCTGCACTAACACAAACCTCCAGGGGAGGAATGTGGAAAACAGAGATTTCATGAACTTTTTTTTTTAAAAAGTAGGGGGCAAATTTTGAGTGGGGAACATCCCCCCACCTTTTCATGGTGACTATTTTCCCTAGATCTACTAGACTCAAGCCTTTGTTTACCTCCATCCTCACGGCTGTCAACAATTCAGGCATGTCTCCTGGTCAGGAGGAGTTAACATGTTACATTTGAAATGGTGCCTGTATCTAAGTCTTAAATAATGAATATCTCAAGCTCCTTTCACCCCTAGTATGTGCACTGCTGTAAATTCAAGGGTATGTTCTAATGCTGGTTCCTCCCCACCCCACTTGCAAGGATCTCTTTTGCAACATGTGGGCACTATGTATCCTGAGAACGTGAAACAAATTTCTGATGAACTTGGTGCAAGGTAGATGCTCCCGAATACTGTGGAAAAACTGCAAATGAGCAGTCTCAGAGCATGGAAAATCTGCTCTTTTAACAGGCTTCTTCCAGTCACCCTGGTCTTTTATATGTTTGAGAGAATGTACAGTAAGTCTGAGTTGTACAAATGGAAGTTAAAACCCCCAAGTCTGAAACGTGCTAATCAAAGTTTAAATCATCACTGTACATAATGTTTTCTGAGGGAGTCTATTCTGCTTACCAAACCATAGCAACTATATGCTAATCATGTTAAAGGCCTGATGTAAACCCACAAAAGCAAAGAAGAGATTCGAAGCTGATTGTGAATCTTAGTCTTTAGAGTAATGTAGGTCACCTTCTCTTTGCTGGTTCAGAGGGACTTGAAAGACCCAATGTCAAAATTGTTTGTAGCTATGTATTGTACAGGTAGCAATGCTGAAAATGATAGTGTTTTCCAAAAGAAAGATCATAAGTTGAGCTTATTGAACGTTGTTTTCACTCACTAAAGAGACAAATTGTGGTTCGGCCATTACAGTTGCCTTGCACCCCCTTACAGTCCATGCCAGTTATCCATACCATGGGCAGGGTGCAGGAGGGAAAGCATGCTTTCTAGGTGGGCTACACCTTCTTCCTCCCTACCACCCCTTGGGTGGGAGAAGGGGGAATGAAACCGGCACTGGATGGAGCCGTCTCACTCCATCCCCCACTCCTCTCAATGTACAAGCTAGCATAGCTGCTGCAGCACACACAAGCATGTATGCAGCACAGGGCCCAGAGCAATTGGTGACTCCCACTGTAGCCATGCCCTGCTCCTTACTCCTGGCCTACAATTCATCCTTTAAGATGCAGGGTCCCTCAGAGTGAATTGCAAAGTACTGGATAAAGAACAAATCTCTGACTAAAAGCAAGAGGTTTCCAAAGAGAGAGACAATTGACATGTGATTTCTGCCTAGGGTTGGCCAAGTGTGTGTACAAGATTCTTACTACTACTAGTAGGAAGATGACGCCGTACTCTGCAGCACACCATATCAAACGTGAAAGGTGCTGATTTGATCTTTTTGGAGAGCAGGTGCTCACTCTGAAGCAATTTACTGAGGTTCCATTGGGGGTGGTGTGTGTAATGATCTGAAAAGTGTAATGAAAAAGGAGAATGGCAAAATACTTAGACTCCGCTCTCTTCTTTTCTATCCCATCAGGGTAGAGTTAAGAGATGCCAATCACATCACTCCATGCCTTCCCATTTCTTCCTGTTTTTAAACACAGATAAAAACAATACATAGTTTTAAAGATGTTTCTTTGAATTTCCTGAGGATGCAGGTGGCTCTACAGTCAGCAGGGGAGGGAATGGAAGCTGAACTTCTTGGAGGGAAGATTGTTCCTTCCTAGTTTTCACAGACTGCCAAATTCTTTGGGGGAGCATATGTGCTCCTCTAGTCTCCTTTCCCACCCTTTTGTTCCATTCAGCTATCTTTATGACATGACAGGATCGGGCAGACTTTTCCAGCTCCCCTTTAATTCAAAGTTGCAGGGTCAGGCTTGTCGGGGCTGACTCAAAGCCCACTCAAGTCATTGGAAAGACTGTCATTTACACCAGTGAGCTTTGGATAAGGCCCAGAGTGAGCAACTTAACAGATGGCTGGGCTTCCAGAAATAAAAGGGATGTTCCCTAAAAGAGGTCCTATATATATCTACCTCTTGTAGTTTATTTACCTGGCACATCTAAGGTGATGATCTTTAAAGATGTGTGTCACATTGGGCAACCCAGATAGACACAGAGCTAATGCGAACTATGAAATGTTTATATTTGAACATGGGTCTTGCTAGATAACATCAGGCACCTTTAGATTCTAAACCTCTGGAGATCTTCCTTCTTCCAATATAAGGATATAAGTGGAAAGGGAAATTGTAGGGACAATATAGATCTTTAATAAATCAGGAGGGAAATTAAATTAATCATAAAAAGAACAGGGGTACTTGTGGCACCTTAGAGACTAACAAATGTATTAGAGCATAAGCTTTCGTGGACTACAGCCCACTTCTTCGGATGCATATAGAATGGAACATATATTGAGTATTATGATTCCTGATGTCAGATTTGTGTCCATTAATTCTTTTGTGTAGAGACTGTCCGGTTTGGCCAATGTACATGGCAGAGGGGCATTGCTGGCACATGATGGCATATATCACATTGGTAGCTGTGGTAGACCGGACAGTCTCTACGCAAAAGAATTAATGGACACAAATCTGACATCAGGAATCATAATACTCAAAAACCAGTGGGAGAACACTTTAACCTGTCTGGCCATTCAATGACAGACCTGCGGGTGGCTATCTTACAACAGAAAAACTCTAAAAACAGACTCCAACGAGAGACTGCTGAGCTGGAATTGATATGCAAACTAGATACAATCAACTCAGGATTGAATAAGGACTGGGAATGGCTGAGCCATTGCAAACATTGAATCTATCTCCCCTCGGAAGTATTCTCACACTTCTTATCAAACTGTTTGTACTGGGCTATCTTGATTATCACTTCAAAAGTTTTTTTCTCTTTCTTACTTAATTGGCCTCTCAGAGTTGGTAAGACAACTCCCACCTGTTCATGCTCTCTGTATGTGTGTGTATATATCTCCTCAATATATGTTCCACTCTATATGCATCCGAAGAAGTGGGCTGTAGTCCACGAAAGCTTATGCTCTAATAAATTTGTTAGTCTCTAAGGTGCCACAAGTACTCCTGTTCTTTTTGCGGATACAGACTAACACGGCTGCTACTCTGAAACCTGTAAATTAATCATGACTATAGCTGGGTGAACTAGTCATTCTGAATTATTTTATTTATGAGATTTGGTCTTGCCCCACCCTCATCTACAAATTGATCTTACATTTTGGTTCACTATGTTCTTTCACAAACAAGTTGTAGCTAATAGTCCTTCAACAATTTGTTATTCTTAATTCTATATTTGGGCTCAGTCACCTGAGTGAAATGATGGTGTTTCTGCTCCCAGATTAGGAAATAAAAGTAATGTCCAAAGAAATCATTCAGACTTCAAATCCCTTGGAGAGAAGAGGGAGGAGCACTTTAAAGAGAACTGCAATTCTAGAAAAAATTAGGATGTTTTAAGTCACTAGCTGTCCTCTTTTGCACAAGAAATAGCATAATATTTAGCTATGTATTGTATGTAGATCCCATATTTTAATAACTACTTTCCTTTCTGATTCAGACAGAAACAAAGATAAAAACCAGACTTATTGGCTATCTCTGTTCATTTTTGTCTTATCACATGGCCACCAAGTCATTGCATATACATGTCTGTCTCATTACGCGGGGGTTCCGTTCCGCGGTTAGCGCGTAAAGCAAAAACCGCGTATAGCCAAAACCCCATTGAGTTCAATGGCGGGCAAAATCACCCGCACTACAGGTATAGTATTAAAATTGTTATTTTTCTCTTTTTGTTTTTGTTTTTGTTTTTGCTGACCGCGTAAAGTTGAAATTGTGAATGTTAAATGCGCGTAAGATGCAATAGACCTGTACAGTATATAATATAGTGCTACTAGGCTTGTATTTCCAGTGCAAATGTGCTTGTTCATGTGTGAATACTCTTGCTCATGCACAAATACCCATTTGTATGAATAAAAGCTCCTTCTCAAACATTTTAGTATGAATGATAGTCACATCAATAGTTGCAGAAAAGCAAACAAGACAGGTTACAAATATCACAGCTCAAATTGCAAACTGGATTTAGTAAACTTATTACCTAATAAACTTTCCCACTATTTGCCTCTCTCTAAGATTATTCAAGAATGGCTTACAGTTTGGGCAATCAGGAAACATCTTGTAAAAATATAATATCATATATTATAATTTGATATGCATTTAACGGACTAATTTTATAGAATGTATGTACAGCTTGATAAGATAATGTTGCTACCAGAACCTTATATTTTCCATTTCCTACTACTTAGGGTCAAATTATGCCTGTCTTAATCACCCTGAATTGTTCCTTATTCCATTAATGTTCCTCAGTATTATTTTTCATTTACTTTCTGCTTTTTGGGAAGAAGCAGGGCTGGAATGGGAGGGATTATATCTCAAGCTTAATAATGTTATTCACTGTCATGCAGAGTTTACCTGGTGGGTTATAACACCGTAATGTTCCAGCTTTTATGACATGGTTTCCCTGGCCTGTGTGAGTGGGCCAATGAGCATTATAAACTGGTCACAGTTCCACAGTATAATTAGAACATGGCTTGCTCCAACCGATATAGACAAGATGAGGTTTTAGCATGGCGTCCAACACAGTAAAATGTGGCCTATAGGGAGGTCTTAAATATCCCGTGTAGGCTTTGAAGTTCTTTACAGGTGAATGGGGTTGGGGAGAGAACGTCACACTTCTGCTGTTGCTATTGGTTGGCTGGGAACATTTTTCTGCAAGGCTAGCACCCTGCCTATAGTACAAAAATCAACTGTGTTGATAGGATGTAATATAATTGGGCAGCAACCCTTGGTTTACATTGGGACAGCTGTATCTTCAGATAAGAAAAAACAAACCTAAATGAGAAGTTTAAAATTTGAAAAGGAAAAAAAATGCAGCAAAAAAAATTGTAGAGTAACCCTAAAACTGTCAGCTGCACCATATTCTCACCTCATGTTTTATCATACTCTGTGACTAAGGCAGCTTTCTGATCGACTTTTCTGGGTTTTTTTATTAGATATTTAGTATATTCCTCAATCAACTCATTTGAGCTCCCTGAACTTCTTAGCAAGGTACCTGGTAAGACTAGGATGGGGGAAAGTGTTTGCCAACTTAGTGGCCAATGCTTATTCAGACTCTATTAAAATCTTAGCATGTCCTGAGCATGCTTATAAGCATTTTTAAATGCCCAATCTTAAAATATATATTTCTCAAAGAGCCACAGCAAGTCTGAAGCTTTCAGTGTTCAGCCAGTATTATTATTGGTGAGCAAAATATGTCTTCATTTTTCTTGATGGAAACATATATCTGTATCTTTTTCTCTACTTTCTCTAGTTCATAAATGGTTGAATGGAATCTCCTCAGATTTCCGATGAAAAGTCACATCTGTGATGGGACAAAGCAGGGACATTTTCAGCCCCAAAGTTTAAGGTATGTACTTCCCCTGATATGGCTAGTCTTTGAGTGGTGAAGGAAGGGAGTGGAACCATGGGTCTGACAACTGCCTGACTCTCTTTGCCAAATTTGGGCCTCCATATATTCCAGGAGAGACATTTTAGTAGCAGTCCTGTGCTCCTCCAAATGCAGAGTTCTGCTTGGTACTTACATGGGGCACATTAGAGTGGGTGAATGCGACTTATTCCCTTACCCTTTACATTGAATGGCTGAATAAGGGCCAAGAATCTAGCCCTTGGTTATGAAAGGCAAATGGAAAGTTTTTAAGGGCTGTTGCTATATAGGCTATTACTGTGCACACACTAATACTGCCTGTTAATGAAGAACTTCAACAGCTGAGCTTAGTAATGGTATGAAATATGGCTAACTGGTGGGAATTTGGAGAGAGACCATTGTACTGATTGGCTGGAGTGCTACACTACCATGGTTTGTATAATTGCAAGTGGTCTCATTCTAATCCCTGATAGACAAGTGGTCACAAACGGTCTGATCAACCACTACTGAAGTCACTGGAAAGATTCCCATTGACGTCAGTGGGTCAAGCTCTACTTTCACAGTTCTGTTTACCGTAAGATTTTATATGGCTTCCATCACCATAGTGTATGATCACTTCACAGTCTTTAATGTATTTAGCCTCACAGCACCCCTGTGAGGTAGGAAAGTGAAGCACATGGAGACTGTGAGTTTCCCAAGGTCATACCAGAAGTCTGTGATGGAGCTGAATTGAACCTGGGAATCCTGAGTCCCAGGATAGTGCCCAAACTTCCTGTCTTAATTGGCATTGTTAATTATTGTTCCAGTCAGGGGCGGCTCTAGCCATCAGCAAAGCAAGCACGTGCTTGGGGCAGCCCATTTGCGGGGACGGCAGGGATCCAGCATGGGAGCTGAGAACCAACAGGGGGCCCTGGGAGTGGTAGTTCCTTGGTTAGCTCCCTGCCTATAGAGCCAGCCCTGGAGCAGGGAAAGAACTACATTTCCCAGCATTCCCTTGGCCACTACCAACAGGAAAGAGGGGGAGGGAGTGAGATAGCTGAGACCTCATGCTGCCGTGAATGGAGAGCTGCACTGTGAGTAGGGATACCATATTTTAACATTAAAAAAATAGGACACTCCACAGGGAGGTAGGGTAGCCCCACCCTGCCACCATCCACTCCCTCTGACTGCCTCCCACAGAAACCTCAACCCATCCAACCCCCCTGCTCCCTGTCCCCTGATCACCCCTGCCCCTAACTGCCCCCCAGGACCCCACCCCCTATTTAAGCTCTGCTGCTCCCTGTCCCCTGATCACCCCCTCCCGGGACCCCTGCCCCTAACTGCCCCCCTGCCCCTAACTCCCCAGCCCCCTTACCATGCCACTCAGACCAGTGTGTCTGGCTCCACGCAGCGCCAGACACACTGCTGCATACATGCTGCCGTGCTCCCCCGCAGAGCCACAGCCCCCTTCCCCTCCCACCCCCAGCACCTGCCTTCCAGAATTGAACACCTCAAAATTCAGGCGTGCTCAAGCTCAGTTTGGGCAGCTGTTACTGCATTTCTCCCAAATCAAATATACGGATCCACTGTAACTTGCTGTAGAAAAAGTAGGGTAAAATTGAGCAAGAAATGCTTCCCAGTGGTTATTAGGACTGGAATTGCTATTTTCAACAGCCATTGCCTTTTTGTTTGTTTGTTTGTGTAAAAGGAAGACAGCGATATTGCATTGGCAAATTCCCCATAGAAAGAAAGAATGGAACAAAAGAATAATAAAGGCACCTCAACTTTTCCTCATTTATGTAGGACAGTCTTATAATATGCATCCAGATATCCTCCAATCACACAAGCTGAAAATTGTTCCACTTTACTGCAGTTCTGTAACCATATGGGAACCAATCCTGTCTGTGTTCTGTGCACATCTAAAATTCCTGCTGAATGACTTGCTGTGGGAGCGAGTTACCAGTGACCCAGGGCTGTGGCGGAAGGAAGGTGCAGGTGGGGAGGGGAGAGAGCCCAGGACTGGGGTGGCAGGAGGTGTGTGTGTGGGGCAATGGTGGGGAGGAATGAGGGAGCCCAGAGCTGGGGCGGCAGGGGGTGGGGATGGGGATGGAGGGGGAGAGCCCAGGGCTGGGGCAGCAGGGGGGTGCGGCGAGGAGCCCAGGGCTGGGACGGGGGGGCAGCCAAAAATTTTTTTGCTTGTGGCGGCAAAAAACCTAGAGCCGGCCGTGGTTCCAGCAGAGAGACAACAGACTGAAGGAACATGGAAATTCTACACAAAGGTGGTTTGAAGTCTAGGGTTGAAGCCACTGTGGGTTTTTAGGTAGTTCTTGTAAATAATGCCGATGCTCTCTACACTTGCTCTGGCAGGTTAATGAAGGTATTTAACTTCCAGTGCTCTCAATCCAGCATCTTTCTTCAGCATTAGCTCTTTTTTTTTATAAAACAAGGAGTCAAGGTCAGCACTAGTGTTTGACAACCATGCTTTACCACATTCTTGTTATAAATGCATTTCTCCTCAGTGTCTGAAAGTTGGATTAAAGTGAGACAGACCTGAACAGTATATAAATGCTGAAACTCATTAAAATCATTATCTAATTAAAAAGAAGTCAAAATGAATAAACTCCCTGTATGCCAATGGCTAAAGCCCAACGATTTTCTGAACTGTGCCCTACTTTGCTGTATGTCACTATTTTTTGCAGACAATGAACAATGGAAAAGAACTGAACCTTTAAAAGTAATATATTACTGGGTAAAGCTAAAACTTGTTTTTCCCCCAAAGCTGATTTTGCAAATACAAATCATTCACCTCCTTCCATTTAGATTTTGTAAGAGCAAGAGAAGAATGAGGAAAGCAATTAGCATTATTGAACCTAAGAGTACAAGAAATTCCACACTGAAATTCCATGATTGGTGTCACAGTTATGGGGTGCAATCCAGGCTTGTGTTATCCCTTACTCTGTAAGGCACTCAGCGTTACAATGCTTTGCTACTGTAGCTCTCTGTCTGGGACACTCACAATCAGCAACAAGTATGTGGGTCACAGAAGTGCTGGTCTGCATGCCTGGTTCAGCATCTCTGACCCTACTAGCCTGTCTACAGCCCCACTCTGACTTCCACCAGCTTTGGTTGACTTTCCCTCAGTCATGACCTTCCATAGAAGTACAAGAAGCTGGTTTCCCCTGTCTTCGTAGGTGAAAGATCTTTGCCTAAGCAGGTTTCTCATCTTATATGCAGTTTCCAGAGACTTCATCTCTCACCCTAGTTGAAGGACCCATCTTCCTCAGCTTGCAAGAGCTCTGTTCCCTTGTATCTGTCTAGTGATGGATGCCAAAGATGGCTTCTGTCCCTGTCTTTATAGACCAGTAAACCTTTGCACTGTATTCTTTGAAAATTAAAACCCAGATGAAGCTTCTCTCTTTCCTGCTGGGGTACAGATGCCATGCTTTCTCCTCCCTCGCTTGTTAGCTTAATAGCTTTGTTTACCTGATATATAAATGTACCTTCATTGTCTCTGCAGGAGGACTCAGCTGGTCAGAGAAGCAAATACATTCCTTTATCTAAGGGTATGTCTTCACTACCCGCCGTATTGGCGGGTAGCGATCGATTTATCCGGGATCGATATATCGCATCTCGTTAAGACGTGATATATCGATCCCCGAACGCGCTCACCATCGACTCTGGAACTCCACCAGAGCGAGCGGCGGTAGCACAGTCAAAGGGGGAGCCGCGGCCGTCGATCCTGCGCCATGTGGACCCCAGGTAATTCGATCCAAGGTACTTCGACTTCAGCTACACTATTCGCGTAGCTGAAGTTGCGTATCTTGGATCGATCCCCCCCCTCCAGTGTAGACCAGCAATAAGGCAGACCTGTTGACTCACTCCCCAAGACATGCCTGGTTTAAACATGTTTTAATCATCATTCCAGCATGTATCCATAACTCTTAATATACACTGTGTACGTACATCACACAAGAATATTAATGATCAGTGAGTTGTTAGTTTTCCAGTGACATATTACATGACATCTTTTAGATACAGATTACAATTATAGTGAGTTGAGGTATACTGAAGTGGTTACGGCAGCTGAAACTCCTTATCTAATAGCAGTGAGTCCCTTGCCCTCTGGCACTGGGATGCTCTTAGGGTCACAGTTGGTTATTGGTTATGTGCATTCTTATTATGTCTCCAAAGAACATAAATTCCCAGAGACACAGGAACGCAAACGTAAATAGTTATTTATACTTCAATGCAATTTGCTCTTCTAAAAATTCAGCTTTTCATGTTTTTTTAAGTTTTTTTAAAGTAAATTACATCAGAATGGTCTTTTAAAATTGCTCTGACATAAATTAATCTAAATGTATTTAGTGATTCTTTGAAAAACAAGTACGATTGTTTTGTTTAATGTTAGGCAAATGAATAATTTTCTTGTCTTTTAGGCAGATGAAGAATTACAGTACAGTTTAAACAAGTATGTGAAGTGACTTAGGGTCTAATCCTGCAAGGTGCTGAGAATCCTTAACCCCTCTTGCCTTCTAGAGCCATTGAGAGTGCCCAGCAATTTATGCAATATTCTTAAGATCTGACAGGATCAGGCCCTAAAGCTCAATCAATGTTCAGAGACTTTTAACACTTTACTTAAAAATAATTCCGGGTGGGTGTTCTTGGCTTCAATCTAAAATACTGCAGTGAAGAGAGAATAGAGTGTATGCTAAAGAAACGTTCTGAAGTCTCTAGCATTCTGTTCTCTAGTGGCAAATTAATTGCTAGCAAAATGCATGCTCCATGGGTGTTCTGCAGGAAGGTGTCGTCTTAGATTGGGACATGCTTTAGGAGCTCTGGGTCTTCCTGTTAGTCAAACAAGACTTGCCTGATTTTAGGAATTTGAGGATCAATATGTATCCATTAATCCAGCTGAAAATATTCAGAGCTTGATCTTGTTCTCAGATACTCACTATAGGCTCATGTTGCCACATATCTTTTAAATCGACAGCTATGTTTGTTGTGATTTGATGCAGCTGCTGATTTTACAAGATAAGTGGTTATATCTGAGAGAGGAATCAAGCCTTTTAACTTTTAAAATAGACGATGTAAAATTAGGTAGGCCAAGTGATATTAACACTACAACAGGCGCTGATCTAGCAAAGCGTTCATGATTTAACTTTGTGTGTGAGTATTCCCACTGCAGTCAGTGGGGTTAGTAACATGTATAAAGTCTAAGCATATCCTTAAGTGATTTGCCTGCCGTGAGAGCTGGGAGAAAATTTTTCGACTAGGGGTTTATTTGACAAAAAACCACAGTTTTGGACAGGAAAAAAAGTAAACATTTTGAAAAGTCACATTTCATTTCAACACTTTGAAATAAAATGCTTAGACTTCTTATTTTGAAATGATGTTTCATTGTGAAATTTAGCTAGATTTGTTTAAGAAGAAAAAGGGTAAAAAACACATTGTTTGGGGGCAAATAAAACATTTGGTTTGATCCCAATTTTTTTTTTTCCATTTCAGTAAGAGGAAAAAAATCCATTTTGGGTCAATTGAAACTTTAACTAAAGTATATAATTTATTTTTTTTGGTTCAGCCACTGAAATGTAAAGGTCAGAAACACTGTATCTGTCTCTACTTGCTAGTCCCCATATCGTGTATATGATTCGTACATCTTGATATTAGAATCATATGGTATGAAATGGTTCTACATAGTTCAGGCCCCTGCTTGTTTGGCTGGATATATGGGTAGTGTGTGGTGCAATTGCAATTGCTTATGCTAGGTCTACACTACGGGGAGGGGTCGACCTAAGATACACAACTTCAGCTACGTGAATAGTGTAGCTGAAGTTGCATATTTTAGGTCAACTTACCTGGCTGTGAGGACAGCGGCGAGTCAACTGCTGCTGCACCCCCATCGATCCGGCGGGTAGTGAAGACGTGCCCTTAGTATCTGGGATGTGGCTTCAGAAGTCAGAGGTCACCCTCCCTCTTGTAAGGTGGTACTTTGGACTGCAGGGGGATACAGGCTGCACTCAGCAGCAGGCTCTGATGGCTGTTGTGTTAGTTATAGAATGCTTAAATAAAAATAAAGATGTTGTTAAATACAAGCTCTCTGTCTTTGTACATCACCTAGCACTGTGGAGTCCTGACCTATGACTGGGGCTCCTAACCATAATAAGAACAGAAGTGCCATAATAGGAACAACACAGCAATATCATATTTATGTTTCATTCCAGAGCTTGTTAACAGACAGAGAAAAAGATGAAGAAAAAGTGGACAAAACTATTAAATCCACTTTTCCATATACAGAGATCAATCATATGTTTTCAGGATTCTAGAAAGGAAAACAATACCAAAAAAGAACTCAGATAATGTCTTTGAGAGATCACAATGCATATCTCCAAGAATCAGAGGGGTAGCCGTGTTAGTCTGTATCCACAAAAACAACAAAGAGTCCGGTGGCACATTAAAGACTAACAGATTTATTTGGTCATAAGCTTTCATGGGGAAAAAAACCCACTTCTTCAGATGCATGGAGTGAAAATTACAGTTATAGGCATAAATATATATTAGCACATGAAGAGAAGGGAGTGACCTTACAAGTGGAGAACCAGTGTTGAAGGCCAATTCAGTCAGGGTGGATGTGGTCCACTCTCAATCATTGATGAGGAGATGTCAATACCAAGAGCAGGAAAATTGCTTTTGTAGTGAGCCGGCCACTCCCGGTCCCTATTCAAGCCCAAATTGATGGTGTTAAATTTGCAAATGAATTGTAGCCCTGCAGTCTTTAAGGTGCCACTGGACTCGCCATTTTAATGCATGTCTTGTATAACAAGTTGCAGTAACTGTAGAACAAAATATCTGTTGCTTCTGCGCACAGGCAGTATTCTTACAATTTAAAGATGCAGTACACAGAAATCAGACATTACTGTTTTATAAATATATATGCCACACATCACTAATTTATTGCACAGTCCCTGCATCTACCTCTCCTTCACAGGGACCTGGGTGGCTCAAGGTGGCTGGTGGATAAGAGTTCCCATTTTATAAACATCTAGCTTGAACTTTGTAACAAAGAAACTGACACCTATATTTTCCTCAAGGAGTGCTGCTGATGCTACTAAATAGGAGAGCAGAAGTGGTTGGTGTTTCGCAACCAAAATCCCCAGATTGTTTCTGTGAAATGTCTATCCTCAAATAGTACCATTTTCTTAATGAATTTTTAACATGCATGGTAACATATATAGCAGGCAGTAAAATAATAAAAAGTAGTCCATAAATATACATTGCTATATTTCTTTTAAGAGTAGATGCCACTTTTCAGCATCCTATGGAAGTAGCGGCCTCTGTGCTTACCGTAAAACCAATGTTGGCAGACTCATAAATGACATAGAAAAAAGACAATTCACAGTTAGAAAGGCCATCTTGGCTGTTGTCACTGCTGCTTCAGCTTGGACATTCTGAAGTCTGATCCTATAAATATATAAGAATTCAATTGTGTAATTGCGGTTACTGAGATGAATTCAATTTGTATATATTTTTATACTGTACCATTAGATTTTAGATTCTTGAGCTAGTATGGTTTCCTGTGATGAACACAGATGGGAAGAGCTCCAGACCCTGAGATGCAGAAATTAAGTTACAAAGAGAGGTGAGAAAGAAAGGGGCTGAAGAGAACAAACTCTGTTCAGCATGGCTAATTTTGACATTTGCTTTTAATAATTCCTAAGGTAGGATTTTTGCCTTGTGTTAATTGTTTTAGGTCCTGATCCAAAGTCCACTGAAGTCATATTGGAGTCTGGGCTTTAGTGGGCTTTGAATCAGGCCCTTAGCACTTGTTAAAGGTGTCAGACAGGTGGATTTGTAAATGAAGTCCCCTATAGTACAGCATGGGAAGGAGCAATGCTCTCACAGTGCCCCACCAATGTGATTAATTCCCTGAACTGAATGGATCGTCAACAGTGGGAGGAGGGTAGTCTAGTCTCCATGCCCATTTCTCCTGCGTTTTGCGCCTCTGCTAAATGTGCAGGAACTGTGCCAGGTTTGAGGATGTGCTTTAGTTTAGATACGTGTTCACTTGGAACTGGTCTGAGACCACCAACTCACTTCAAATGAGCAATCCAGCATCCACCATTGAATGGTATAAACATTCAATCCCTGGGCTGGATTCCAAGAGTGACCTAAGGGTGAAATGCTCTGTGTTCCCTTACCAATATCCTGAGCCTACCCTCCTTAATTGCATTTTAATTACACTGTACTATGACTAGTTATTAAATGCTTGTATGACACACCCAGACTACCTTGGTGGAAGGGGGAGGAGGAGCAGATTTATGCATATTATTTTTAGAAGTATTTAAAATGGTATTAGACATTTTGCTTACAGCATTAGGCGTTTTTACAGTAACTGTGGTAAAAATATTGATTTAAAATACAACTAAACCTTACCTTAGGTTTTTTTAGACACATGGTTAAATAACACGTTCAAAACCCACTGCACATGAAAAGTGTGTGGGATGGGGTGGTGGGGTGGTGGTGGGGTGATAGGGGAATAGAAATGCACATGTATTCCTTGAACAGCCCTGTGCAAATTCCCTGGGCAGAAACATGCAGGAGCAAGTGAGGTTGGGTCTAGGATGGCCTCAAGCTCCACTGCTACATGATCTTGTACTGGAGCGTGTTCTAATGAGCTGATGGAGACTATTCCAGTTGTTGACCTGCAATGGAGTCTGTAGAGCAGTCAGGCAGCTGCTTTATGGCCTAGGTAGTGGATGGAATCCTCCCCACTGTGCACCCTTTCATGATTTGCCTCTAAGAATAGGCCATTTTCTAAAACAGTTAGAAACTATTTAAAATGGTGGACTGCTGTTACTGAGTAACAACAGTAAATATAAGACCCAGTCAGGGTCTCATTGACGTGAATGGAAGCTTGTCCTTGTAGTCAATGAGTGCAAGACCAGACTCGTATTCACTATATCTCATCTTTATTTCTTCTTCACAGGAGGCCTGATCCTGTATGGTATTGAGCATCTTCTGCGAGGTGATGAGCATCCTCATATCTGTACAGGATCAGGTCCGTAGCCTTTATGAAGTCTGTATGAAGATATCAGAAGTTAACTTTTAAGTCTATTGAACACTTGCTTAAGCACCACTTAATCCTTAGCATTGGCCAAGTGCATCCTCAAAATATTTTGATTTTGGCCACAGGCTGAATGCATAAGTGGCATTTTTGCAAACACTCTCCTAATAAATAACAGGTATCAGTATTCACTATTATTAAGCTAAATCATTTCTTTAAAGGCTACATTCCACAATGGATCCAATGACAGCAGTCCTTACTCATGTGAGTAATTGTATTGGTTTTAATGAGTGATCATGTGTGTGAAATCTTTATAGGAGCTGGCATATCACTAGGCCTCTCAATTAAGTGGTGTATACTCTATATCAGTGATACTCAGACTAAGGATCATCAGCTGCAAGTGGCTCTTTAATGTGTCTCCTGCAGCTCTTTGCAGCACATGATATAAAAATACTGTGTGATTTAACTGTTAACCAGTCTAAGTCATTAACCAATCTGGATGCTTTTACTATGTTATTAACCATTGTAGAAACAATGAATTCACACCATTGTGGCTCTTTTGGGTAATGTTGATTGATAATTTGACTCCTGAGCCACTGAGGTCTAAGTTATCACTGCTCTGCATAAAACAAACAAACAAGTAAACTTGTATTGCAAATTGAGGGTGGGGGGGTAATTTACAACAGAATTTGGCCTTCTGATGGATTTGAAAGCATACAGAACCTCACTTGCCATTGAGGAGTGATTAAAACTGCTTGTTTTCCTTTAAACTGGTTCCATACATGTGAGCTGAGAAGCCCTCGTTTTGTTTTACTTGTTTAAGACCCCAAATCTGTAATAGATTCAGGTGCTTATCTAACACTCACTAGTACAGACAAAGCCAGATTATGTGTGGTCCTGCAGGAGAGCACTAGAAAGGGAAGTGTTTAGGAAGCCTTTCCAACCTCATTCCATGCAGGCATGAGCCCTAATTTAGCTCCACTCCTTTGCACCCTTCAGAATTTTGCTGTGGGAGTTGCTAAGGGCACCTTTGTGTCAAGGCCTCACTGTCCAGAGTGCTTCCTCTAGCATCTTTCAAATGTGCTTTATAATGACTCCTGGCACTGGCAGCCAGCTGATGCTGATGATCCTGATCCATGTGGCTCAACCTCTTTGGAGTCATAATTAAACCGTTCTGTTCTAAACCAAATAATCTGAAAATAATTTTTCATTTATAGCACCTGCCAAAGACAGCTCTTGTAACTTTTTTTGGTGGAAGTAATCCTATTGACTTCAATGCAACTACTCCAGTAAATTGGGATTGCTGGATTGTAACTGCTACTGACTGAAATTTTTCTGATGACATGTATTGGTTTCTGAGGCGCAGGATGGAATTTCAGAAAGGGGGCAGGAAGAGAGAGAGATTTACCCCCCCAAAAAGGCTAGTGGTTAAAGCACTTAAGTGGGATGTGGGAGAGTCAGGTTCAAGTTCCTACTCCAGATCAGGTGGAGTGGAGATTTGAATCCAGGGCTATGGCTACACTACAGCTTAATTTAACGTAAGTTATGTCACTCAGAAGCGTAAATTAGCCCACCCTCCCACCCCCCGAGCAATGTAAATTACATCGATTTAAGTGCCGGTGTGGACAGCACTATGTTGGTGGAAGAGCTTCTCCTGCCAACATAGTTACTGCCGCTCATGGGGGTACCGCTGTAAACTCTCTAATGTAGCCATAGCCAAAGTCTCCCACATCTCATGTGGGGGCTGTAACCACCCAGCTATTCTGGGTTCTTACTTTTGAATTTTCACAACAAATGTCAAAAGATCTCATTTTCGTGCCAATGCAGCATGCAAACAAACGTTGATACCTCAGCATTTTTTGTGAAATAGAATTCTTGTTTACCAGCCAGCCCTAACTGTACCCTATGTCTTGAGTTCCAGTCTCCCTACAGATGCTGAGGACACCCACAACGACTCCCTACAATGCTGTGGTGCAGGGAGTGCAGATTGACAGGTTGTCCTCAACTTTGGTACTGAGTTTATACAAACTGGGTCATGATAAGTAAGTAAATAGAAAAGCTGATTTTTCATTACTTTAAAAATTGTATTCATTTGTGATTGTTAAGTCTACTCATACAGGATAGCTGATTTGAGTTCTAAACAGTTTCTAATATTTATTTTTATAAAGCTATACAATTTATCTTTAATATAATTATGTAATTTATTATATTAATACCAGCTGTCATATTTGGCATTGGTTATATGAAGTAGTTGAAAGACTATATTAATTTTCCTTGAACTAGAAAGCTGATTTTAAAAATTTAGAGTAAGACCGAGCACCCATCAGCCAGCAATATGTCCAGGGGTGATGGTATTTTAGGGGGTGTTTCTAGTAAACATTTCCCTGGTTCAACAGAGGAAATTATCAGGCCTTATCAGGAGGGTATCTTCTATTTCAGATATATTTCTTTTGCAGAATTGACCTTGGCAGTTGAGGGGTTGGCCCACGAGCAATTTCTCAGCCTTCTGTAACTGTAACAATCTCTCGTGTAGCGTGATCACATACGCCATACTCTGTATGGGGCTGGCTTTAGAATACCAAAGAGGGTTAATTTATTACTACTTTAAAGGAAGGGGGCAATGAACAAACCCACCCCCACTCAGAGATTCTCCTTTATGTTTCTAGGCCTCCAGCAGTAGGTGACCCAAAGCTGGGTTTGTTGCAATGAGTTAGCACTTTTTCCCCGTAGCAAAATTAAATATGGGCCTCACTGAGAACATCAGATCTGATTCACTTCCAATTTTTGGGAAGTTTGGATCCAGATTTTAACTCTGTTAAGGCCCTTCTGTAATTATGTTTTAATCGCACAAAACTGATCAGTACAGATCCTCAAGGCCTCTCTGATATGCAACACACAAAAGCAGCCCTGCCGACGATCTGACTGCTCAGTCACTAATAACTCTTCCCCTCCATCAGGGCCGTCTCTGGCTTTTTGGCCGGCCAAAGCAAAAAAAACCTGCGGCGAGGCGGGAGCGCGGGTGCAGGGGGACTGGCTGGGCGGGGGAGGGGGAGGGAATGGGTGGGAGAGAGAGAGAAGGGGGCGGACAGGGCTACAGCAGGGGCGCTGCCACGCGGCCCCTCCCGCTGCGCTGCCTCCTGCCGCCTGCCGCGAGGGCTCCACTCCGGTCAGCAGGGAGGGAAGGAAGAGGACTGCCCTGCAGAGCGCTCTGGTTCTCCGCACCGCCGCCCCCTACAGGGCGGCTGGAGTGGAACAAAAAAAAAAAAAAAAGTGGTCATGCTGCCCTAGGATTGGGCAAAATGCCACCTCGAACAATCTGCCGCTCCAAGCACCAGCTTGCTCAGCTGGTGCCTGGAGCCGGCCCTGCCCTCCATGCACAGTTGCCCTGTTAGGGTATGTCAGTCTACACTGCAATTAAAAACCCACGCCAGCTGACTCGGGCTCACAGTTCTCCAGCTAAGGAGCTGTTTAATTGCAGTGTTGATGTTCGGAGGTGGGAGGGTCCCAGAGCTCAAACTGCAGCCCAAGCCCAAGTATCTACACCTCTATTAAACAGTCCCTTAGTCTAATACCTGCAAGCCTGAGTAGGTGGCACGGGCCAGCCGCAGGTATCTAATTTTAGTGTAGACATATCCTTCTTACCATTATGACTTTTTGGACTGGCCCTTTAAATATAGCAAAGCCAACTGCTGCCTTAATGAGGCCGTATTATAGCTGGCAAGTGCTTGTTGCAATTCCCGCTCTTCCAGCTGCAAACACTTGCCATGAGTTCTCTTTCTAATTGCTGGGGGGAGAGCACATTTTCCTAGCCTTGAAATTTGAAGGGGTTCAGATTCCTACCCTACCCGATTTTCCTGTGTTCTGAGTCTTGCTAAAACCTATCAGCAAGATTCTGGTGCACGCAGGCTTGTGCAAGCTCACAGTGGGATACTGGAAGGGAGAAGAGCTGAAATAGAATGAGAGCAAGAGATCCCTGAAACAGTGATTTGATCCTCTTACTGCTCTACATTACCACACCCCTGTCAGGGCAGAGATAGCGACATAGAACCTGCCTTCACCATCCTCCTCCCATCACCTCTTGATATTCCAGAGAGTGGCAACATTTCTAGCTGTACTGTCCACAACAAAATTAAATAGGGAACGAAAGGAAGTTTCAAGCAGAAATCATGTCACTTTTAAACCTAGGATCTAATGTGGGGCTACATATAAAATAATGACACAGTGGTCTATCACAGAGGGAATTCCAGGAGGTATCAGTGCAAGCTCCTGGCAAGAATACATAGATTAGACATCTGCTCTGATGTGAAAATAGAACTCTTCATCTCAGCAAAGGACATTTTCCCTTTGTAAAATTGGCATCTATTTAATTGGTCCAAAATGTAAAATAAGGCATTTCAGACTAACAAAGGGAATTACAGCAAGTGATAACATAATTAGACCACAGTTTGTCAGTCAGGTACAGTGGCTAGAAGGAAAATGGTTTATTTTTTTTTTCTGACTTTTCCAGCTGAATCAGAGAACTCAATTTAAATGCTGCCTCTACAAATCACAAATCAAATGAAGAGGGCATCTGTGCAGCTGATCACATGATATAGGGTCAACCAATGGGGCATTGGTGAAATACCATGACTTGTCCCACATGATCTATCCCAAGTAACATTGTTCAAACTCAAAATATTTTTTTTTAAATATGGAGATATACCTAGCTCATAGAACTAGAAGGAACCCCAGAAGGTCATCAAGTCCAGCCCCCTGCCTTCACTAGCAGGACCAAGTACTCATTTTGCCCCAGATCCCTAAGTGGCCCCCCTCAAGGATTGAACTCACAACCCTGTATTTAGCAGGCCAATGCTTAAACCACTGAGGTAGCAGGGATAATTTGAAGAAGAAGGTTTCGTGTTCATATAAAGATTCTAATTTACTCGTGCTGGTTCACAAATGCAAGCTACTGTGAAAAATGGGTAATCTGAAATTTGTCTGTAATTCAAGTCAAAATGTATTGCATAACTCAATTGTCTACTCCATGCTCTAGATATGTAACCAACCTATGTTTGAAATTTAAAGAAGATTTCTTAGATACCATATTTTAAAACATGTACTTTTAGGGCTGTGGTATCGTTTATTTGATTAACTTCTGTTGGTAAGAGAGACAAGCTTTTGAGCCACACAGAGGTCTTCTTCAGGTCTGGGAAAGGAACTCCCAGCCTCACAGCAAAATACAAGACAGACTATTTAGCACAAGTAGTTAGTACATATTGTAAGGGACAATTCAAGGTAGAGTGGCCCGTTAACACCTCTGCAGTCATAGGACAAAAAGAGCGGGTCAGTGAATTACAGCTTGTTGTAATAAGCCATAAATCCTGTATCTCTGGTCATATCTAGCAGAACAATGAATTTAAGCTCCCAGGCTCATCTTTTGAAAGTTGGGAAATTCCCAAACCTGAGCCATTCTTTTTATGTGATAAATCTGAGGAACTGTCCCAGATTGTGGTGTCATTAGAGGAGGTTTTGGAACAAATTGATAAACTAAACAGTGGATATAGTGTATTTAGATGTTCAGAAACCATTTGACAAGGTCCCTCACCAAAGGCTATTAAGCAAAGTAAGCAGACATGGGATAAGAGGGAAGGTCCTCTCATGGATTGGTAACTGGTTAAAAGATAGGAAACAAAAGGTAGGAATAAATGGTCAGTTTTCAGAATGAAGAGAGGTAAGTAGTGGAGTCCCCCAGGGGTCTGTGCTGGATCCAGTCTTATTCAACATATTCATAAATGATCTGGAAAAAGGGGAAACAGCGAGGTGGCAAAATTTGCAGATGATACAAAACTACTGAAGTTAGTTAAGTCCCAGGCAGACTATGAAGAGCTACAAAAGGATCTCTCAAAACTGGGTGACTGGGCAACAAAATGGCAGATGAAATTCATTGTTGATAAATGCAAAGCAATGCACATTGGAAAACGTAATTCCAACTATACATATAAAATGATGGGTTCTAAATTAGCTGTTACCACTCAAGAAAGAGATCTTGGAGTCATTGTGGATAGTTCTCTGAAAACATCCACTCAATGTGCAGCAGCAATCAAAAAATCCAACAGAATCTTGCATCCGAAGAAGTGGGCTGTAGTCCACGAAAGCTTATGCTCTAATAAATTTGTTAGTCTCTAAGGTGCCACAAGTACTCCTGTTCTTCTTTTAACAGAATCTTGGGAATCATTAAGAAAGGGATAGATAATAAGACAGAAAATATCATTGCCTCTATATAAATTCATGGTATGCCCATATCTTCAATACTGCGTGCAGATGTGGTTGCCCCATCTCAAAAAAGATATTTTGGAATTGGAAAAGATTCAGAAAAGGGCAACAAAAATGATTAGAGGTATGGAGCATCTGCCATATGAGGAGAGATTAATAAGACTGGGACTTTTCAGCTTGGAAAAAAAGACGACTAAGGGGGGATATGATAGAGGTCTATAAAATCATGCCTGGTGTTCAGAAAGTAAATAAGGAAGTGTTATTTACTCCTCATAACACAAGAACTAGGGGTCACTAAATGAAATTAATAGGCAGCAGATTTAAAACAAACCCTTTGACAGGTATTTATCTTGCACAAAACACACAGTCAACCTGTTGAACTCCTTGCCAGAGGATGATTTGAAGGCCAAGACTATAACAGGATTCAAAAAAGAACTAGATAAGTTCATGAAGGATAAGTCCATCAATGGCCATTAGCCAGGATGGGCAGGGATGGTGTCCCTAGCCTCTGTTTGCCAGAAGCTGGGAATGGGCAAAAGGGGATGGATCACGTGATGATTACTTGTTCTGTTCATTCCCTCTGGAGCATCTGGCATTGGCCACTGTCGGAAGACTGGATACTGGACTAAATAGACCTTTGGTCTGACCTAGTATGACCGTTCTTACATTCTTAAGAATGCAAAGTGTTCACCCACAAGTGAGCGAGGGTGTTTTTGTCTTTTATCATTTTCCTCTGTGAATTCATTCAAGAGTGTAATGATTGTTTTGTTTCACCCATATAGTTGTTGTTGGGGCATTTAGTGTACTAGATAAGGCACACTACATGTTATGATAGGCATGTATAAGATCTATGGATCTTGAAATTTGTAATGGGGGTGTTGATTATTGTAGCAGTGGAGATATGTCTGCAGGTTTTGCATCAGTTGTTCTGGCAATGTCTGGTGTTGGTTTGTCCTGATCTGTGGGGACCTGGCTTCTGATGATGAGCTTGGAGAGTCTGAGGGGGTTGTTTGAAGACCAGAAGTGGAGGTTTAGGAAAGATTTCTTTCAGAATGGGGTCCCCATTGAGTATGGGTTGTAGTTGTTACCTTGTCTCTCTGATATCCTGGGACCAATATGGCTACATGTACACTGCACACTTTTAGGGCTGGTCATTTACAGTCCTCCTGTCTCTGGAACTCCCGTGTGTGAAGTGGTGAATCAGGCAGGTGCTGTATTAGAATTTTTTTTTACATGTGCCAGTTTCAACTTCCTATGTTTAACTTCTTAAAATCTCTATTCTCACTACTTGTAATATATTTTAGCTTGTACTCTAGAAGCTATTATTCTCTATTATCCTATAATACTCTATTATCCTAATATTATGAATTCTAGACTATTCCTTTAGCAAATAACTGAGAGCCTAGCTCATTAAACCCTGAATCTGTGACTGTTACAATTGGTTGCTGTCTGACAGCGTATAGTACTTCTTAGGATGATCTCTTTATTAAGAACTTCTATTTGCTGAAGTCATGTGCTTTGTTTTTAAAGTTAATCATCTCTAGTCCAAATTTTCCTGCCACAGAAAACAAAACAAACAAGCTATGGCAAATCCCTCTCAGATCAGCAAAACAGAGAGGTCAGACTTTTGCCTTGTTTACTGATGTTAATGTTTTGAGCATTACTTTATTTAACTAGGTTCCCTACTTTCTTTTTTTCTTCATTGGTTAAACACCTTCCTTTCTTTCTATGGTCCACTTTTACAACTCTAGTTTTTCATCTTAATCGGAAAGGAATATGTTAAAGCTATTAAGTTAGCAAGGACCAAATACTTCTCCAGCTCCCCACCCCCAGCTCTGTTGCAGTATGCATGAGAAGATGTCCTTTTAAGGAAAGAATAATCTATTTTCCAGTTCCAACAAATTTCAACCACATTCGAACAGAAAAGATCATATTTCCATGCTGTAGGTAGATGGCTCCAACATTATTCATGTGATTCTTTGTATATGTCTGCAGCAGCCATTTAACAGGAGCACGGAGCTAACTCTGAAATACTATAGCACTCAGGTCCAGCCTTTTATGTTTGTTTACTTATTTTTATGAGCTTTCCTCCGTTATTTGATTAACAGAGCTGATGTATAACAGAAGACAGCTAAAGAAATTCATTTGACTATTCTAAAGGGAGGTCCCATTATATCGACCTTGGAACACCAGGACAGTGAACCTAAAATCTGAGGTTTTACCACATGGCTGTTAAAAGACAAAGGACCTCAGCTGCTATAAATTGGTCTAGCTCCACTGATTTTAATGGTTCTATGCCGAGTTCTTGCCAGCTGAGGATTTGGCCCAGAGAATCCAGTCATCCTATTGCTTCTGTACTGGGCATGAGATGAAAATGAGGCAAGATAAAATGGAGTGAAAATAGCAGCGTAACAGGGTAGCATGCCTTAAAAGCTGGAAGGCCTGAGGCCAGTCAACTCTGATTACTGAAGGAGGCACTCCTGAGCGGTATCATGGAATTTCTCTATAAAGCACAGCGGTAAGCGGGGGGTGGGGCATGGGGAATCAGGAAACTGTAGAGAGACTGCAGTGAGGGAGAACAGGGATGTTGCCCCACCTAAGGAGGACTGGGAGTAGCATGCTAAAGCAGGAAAATCCAGAGACATCAGGGGAATTTTGGCTGTGGCCAGCTTGAGACTGGAGCAAGGATTTTTGTGTCTAAGTCTGAACTTCATGTGGATAAATCAGATCCTAAGGAAGAGTCTTGTTAATGGACTTGTCAAAGTCTTTTTACTTTAGTTTATTGAGAAAACAAGAGGGGAAACTGAGTCAGGCTGCCTGTAGAGTGACCTGAGGCCATGAGTGGGTGCTTGGGAGGCAGCTGGCATGGTGACAAGCACCAAAACTTAGAGGGCTGTTATACGAGCTTGAGCAAACCCAATGGACATGTAGCTCTGGTGGCAGTGCAGCAGCAGTCTAGAGGTGAGCGCAACCCTGAAAATGAAGTCACAGATAGAGGGGAAAATGGACATGGGTAGAGAGCAAGTCATTCACTATATGCTCCCATCAATGGTCTGTTGTGAGGGACCATAAAAAGAACAGATCTGCAGCAGCTTTATTTATGTTATGGAAGTGCCCTGAGATGTCAATGAGGAGCAGCACCCTCATTGTGCTAGGTGTTGTCCATACACCCAGGTAGCAAGAATCCCTTCCCCAAAACAATTATAATCAAATAAATCTAATTTATGACTGGGACAGCTTGAAAGAGAGAGAGCTACTGTGGGAGCCAGAGGCAATGAAGGCAGGTCCCAACATACAATCAAGTGAGTACCAGGCTGTCTTGGCCGTGGAAGACAGTTCTAACAGCAAGACTGATAAGCCATTGGGACGTGAGGGATTCTCCGTCTCTTGTAGTCTTTATGTCAAGACTAGATCTCTTTCTAAATGATATAGTATAGCTCAAACGGAAGTTATGGGCTCAAGGCTGACATTATTGGCTGAGGTTCCTTGGCCTGTGTTATGCAAGAGTCAGACTAGATGATCACAATGGTCCCTTCTTGCCTCAAAATCTATTAATCCAATGGCAAGTTTTGGCTCACTGTATCTATTTCTTCCATTAGAATTTATCTCTTCCCCTTTCTGTTCTTCCCTCCCCACCATCTACGCCAACATGTACCCAATAGTGATAGAGTTGAAGTTAAACTTTCAAACTGTTGATTTGTGAGTGTTAGAAATTTTTCAAAAGGATTCAATGGGAATACTTAGATTAGAAGCCTTATGGGGCAAGGACTCTCATTTTATATGTAGGGGGACGGTGCCAGATGTAATGGGGCTGGGACTTCTGGTCGCTACCATAATGCACATAACTATTAATATTCCCATGACTACTGCAAGCAGGATTTGGCTCATAGTAAATGGATTTAGTTTTCATATCCTGATTGTCTACAATGGTTCATTTCATCAACCTTGCACAATTTGCTATGGTTTTGATTTATTCTACAACATCCTTATAGACTTCTAATCCTTACAGCTTTCACACATATGGAATTAGTTACAGATTTAATGCCCCATTGATATCAGGGAAAATAATTAATTTTCTGACATTATAAAATAAAGGGGATCTAAGCTTCATGTTTTCCCATTCCCACTTACCATTTAGGTGTCATCTGTAGTGCAAAGGTAAATCTTTAGTATTCACAATAACTTCACAAATGTGACTGATGTTTGAAAAGTAACATAATAAACATGGAAATTGAAGAGGTAATAGAATTCTCTGGAAGCAAGGGGTAGGAAATAGTTTTTACAGTATTTTTAATATACTTACTAATGTAAGGCCTTAAAAGCCACAAAATGGAAATTTGAGCTCTTTCTATTGAATGATCTGTTTCAGTTAACTTTTTATCTTAAGAAGCTATAATGCAAATTCTTACACAGTAATGGTCTAACAGTATATCTGCCAATGATACTCAAGTCTCCTGGGATATTTCTGTAGGAAATATATTTTGTAAAGGTTGAACTATATGTGAGGACTGTTTTAAAAGAAAAGGCCACAGCTTTGGAGAGCCAGCCTCTATAGAGTTTTCATAGCTCGACTCCTAAGGGACTTACAGTGACTTTCCTTTTTTTCCCTTATGAAAGACTCCCATAGAAAATAACCTCTGTATAGAATTTGTCAGCCATCCTTAAGAACTAGACAGAGAATTAGACTGCTGCTATAGAGTTCTATAGGACGTTTAAAACACTATAGAAAGGGATATCATTCTCTTAATAAAATATATAGGTTTTTTAGAGTAACTGCTATAGAACCCAATTGGTTTAATCTCTTAAACTTTGTAGGTCTGTTTCTATTCGTTAAAAGAAAACTGTTTTTCTTTAATGCTCTCCTGGAATTAGACTTATGGCTTTAAATAATATATTATTGAGTAGCTTATAATAAGTTATTGTGGGGAGAGCTGTGTGGGGATTTTTGGTTTATTTGGTAGTAGAACCAAAAAACAATTGTTTGGGGTTGACCTGGAATACATTTTTTGAGTTTTTTGGCAAAACAAAAAAAATTAAAATAATCATTTCAGATCAAATGAAATATTCTGGTCAACTCAAAACTGATCTTTTTGTTTTCAAGCTTTTTAAATTAAATTGAGCCAAGTTTTGAAACCAAAAATTGAAACCTTTCATTTTGAAAATGTCTAAATTAAACATTGTCTTTTTCAACCATTTTCTGGTTATTTTTAAACAAAACAATTAGCAAATCTGACACAAATTTGCAAAGTGTTTTGGTCCAGCCAAATTTGCAAAGTCTCCAAAAAACTTTGCCCACCTCTAACCATGGGTCCCTAAGCCATGTAATAAAAATGAGATAAAGATGAATGCAAACTTTATTTGTCTTGATGTTACTAGACCAGGGATCGGCAACCTTTGGCATGCGGCCTGGCAGGGTAAGCAACCTGGCGGGCTGGGCCGGTTTGTTTACCTGCCGCGTCCGCAGGTTCAGCCGATCATGGCTCCCACTGGCCACAGTTCGCCGCTCCAGGCCAATGGGGGTTGCGGGAAGTGGCGCGGGCTGAGGGATGTGCTGGCCGCTGCTTCGCGCAGCCCCCACTGGCCTGGAGCGGCGAACTGCGGCCAGTGGGAGCCGTGATCGGCCGAACCTGGGGACATGGCAGGTAAACAAACTGGCCCCGCCCGCCAGGGTGCTTACCCTGGCAGGCTGCATGCCAAAGGTTGCCAATCCCTGTACTAGACAAAAGAACCCAAGTGGGTTTTAAAGGCTGACATCACCTTTTGTAGATCATCCCCCCAAAGAAATTGTGGATAAGCAGATGTCTCTTATAGACTTGTGCAAAACATTCACATAAACCTCAAACCCAGTTGAGCTTAGCCTGAGTTTGAAGTTCTGCGTTCAATATTAATATGGACAGAAGATGCTTGCACAGCTACATATTTCAGAAACCGTGTGCTTTTCTGTACTGAAATATCTCCAAGTTTCCTTTACTTCCTAAACAAAAAGATTATCTTTTTTAATGAAAACAGAGTCTCCGGAGATTTTAGAGAGCAATACACTAATGCAGCCAACCTAAACCTGCATCATGCATCTCTCTGGGAGTGTCCAAGCTGTTCTCCTGGACAGCTCTTGTGTACAATGCATTCTCCTGATTAATTAAACACGGGTTTTGGCTACAATATTAACTACAATAATATATTTTTTGTCTGTTTCCATGCCCTAGCCAGTATGAAAACAGCATCTCCCATGAGCTCCTGTTTAGTCCATGGGCCAGACTTTTTAAAGGTATTTAGGTGCATAGTGGGATTTTCTGAAGTGTCTAGGTGTCTAACTCCAACTAAAATCTTAATCTCATCGATTTCAATGGGACTAAAGCATATGCTTAGACATAAGCATGTGATCAAGTGCTTTACTTAATCAGGCCCCAAAACCTTGGCCTTACTACTTGTAAAAGTGAGACTTGAGAAATGTCTCTCTGATGGTTGTTTGTTGCAAAATCTCAAGGTAGCCACCAAGCATGACCACATTTCAGTAGAGCAGTTGCATTTATGTCTGGGGAGAATATAACAAAATAAAAAACAAGCAAAGCAACAACATGTAATGTGAAACTCCCTATGTGCTGAAGTTCTGTAGAGAATATTGAGCTCTATTTTTCTTATTTTTGATTTGGTCTGCAGTTCTCTCCTATTAATTCCCTGATAGCCCACAGCTATTAAAATTCTAAGCAGTCAACATGCAAGAAAACAGCATAATTAAAAGCTGCTCTTTCTCTTTCCCTCTCCTCTTTCCCTCTGTAGACTTCACTAAAAATGTATGTAAAAGACAAACCTTTGATCCAAAATGATAATTTTTTAAGTCTAAAGTTACTAACCTCTTAATTTGTCATTGACAGTACTAGTAAAGAAAGCTGTTCTTAGCTGAGGAAAAACGCTTTCGATATTTTCTCTAGAAGTCAGCCAAAGCAAAACCTGATTCCAGACTCCTGTGAAACTTTAGAAGTTCAGACCTGGCTAGAGATCCAAAGTTTGCAGCTGGCCTGTATCAATATAATAGGCCTAATTTAAAAAAAAAAAAAAAAAAACCTGGGCCAAATGCAGAGGCAATGTATAAATTAAAACTCCTTTCACCCAGCTCCCTTAATGCTACTTATGCCTACGATTTCAATATCTAATGTTGTGTAACTTGCTCTCTGAGGAGCTGCAGTTGGAGTAAGCAGTTATAAGTTTTAGTTGTGTGACAGATAGCTCAGTCAGAAAGGCTAAAGGCAAATACCTGTGAATCATGACGCAGGGCTGTTGTAATGAGGCCACCTCAAGGATATCAATTATAATAAAGTTTGTAGGCTAAAGTCTCAAGCTTATTCTAGACCTTTTGTGTAGCTCTGATGCTGCAACAGGATTGGAATCTGGCTTGATTTCATCATCTGAAAATCACTTCAACATAGCTGATTTTTCAGTTGCCATGATGCTGACAGTTCTCTGCACTGGAGTAGGGGGCATGCTGGGAGATGGCAGGGGCAGGAGGGGACACTCTGGCTATTATCAGCTGATGAGATATCCCCTTGTAAACTATTATGAAATGGTGTTCTTTAGAGCAGTCCACAGGCTCCTCTAAGCTATCCTGGGGCCCTGGCCGGATGCGGCCTAAGAATCAAAGAGTCACAGGCCCATCCTTTGCAGCCCCAACCCTTCTCTCTGCTGTGCCCGAGGTGGGGAGAGTTAGGTGCGGCAGAAAATCTGGGACGGTGTATATTGGTCTTACTGGAGTAGGCCTTGTGTTCTGTCATAAAGAAGTAATTGACCTTGAAACAATTTTTTTTTTCCCTCTGCCTCTTCTACAGAGTATTTCCCCCTTGAGTTAGAAGGACCTGCTAATAAAGAGCTGTCCTTTTAAGATACATCTGCATTCATCTTAGACTTTTTTGTAGAGATTCATGCATGAATCATCTTCTCTTTAAGTGTGCTATAAGAAGCATCTTACAAACTTTGATTGCTGAAACATACCAGGTTTATTTAAAAAAAAACACAGTAAAAATTACCAAGGGGAACCCCCGATCACCGCTTCCAGTCATGCCCAGTGCTTAATCTTGTCTCTGTTATAAGTGAATTGAGATTTTGCAGGATAGACATTAGCATTGTTCTGTACATGCTTACTCCATGCCAAGTATAACAGGGCTCAACTTGTGGCAGGGAGGAAGGAAAAGATGGGTTTTAAGATGTGAGTAGCCAGCACAATACAATATATCTACACTAGCAAATGGAAACAAAACAAGCATACACTTTCTTGCACAACCAATCAATACATTAATATATTTTCATTAACAAGATTGTTTTATGTTATTGATATTAAAGATCTACATATTGTGTCAAGTTTCTTGTAATTGTTATTGATTAATAAAACCCTGTGGGCTGAGATTTCTTTCCCTTGTATTGCTGTAAGACAGATCCCTTATTAAGCCATAAACTGTTATCATACTTGTGAAATAATACTATGCATACATAAAGTTGTGGCTCATTCTAGATACCGCCTGCACCGGTGTAGAGCATAAGAGGGTAGCTATTTTGGGGTACACACCGCTCAGCTTATTTTAAGAATGGATTTTTTACTCATGTCATTCATAGTTCAAATATGACGTCTACAATACAATGTTCAATTGTAATGAGATAATCTAATGTATACTGACAGGTTGTTTATGACTGAATCCCAATGTTAGCTCTGCATACCAAGGAGCATGCCAAAGAAAAGTAACCCTTTTTACTCAGTGAGGGAGGAAAATGGATAACCTCTGGAATTAAGTGAAAAATTGAATCCAGCTTCCTGTGTGCACTTTAGGCCCCGCACAGGGATTACAGAACTAGCTCTGAACTGCTTGGCTGCTGACAATAAAGATTTTATGTGTGTCATGTTGAATTTTCAAAGAAGTTCCAGAATCGAAAAGGTCATTTTTATATTGCGTCTATGCTGTTTAGGAAGTTAAATGCTTTATACTGGCCTCTCTTCTCATTGGGATCGGAGTTTATGTACCCAATCTCAAGTAATATAGTAGCATAGCAGTTAAGGAAGGGTGGGGGAGGGGAAGGGGCAGTCCTATGCAAACTGAATTCCAAAGCTTTAGCCTACTTTTCATCATTAAAAATTTATCTACGGTGGAACTCTTATAGCAAAAACACTTCATTGCCAACAAATGCTCTATAGGAGGAGTTTTATTAACACAAAGGGACTGTATTTGATTGATATATATGGCTATCAAATACAGTTTGTATGTGTATAAAATGCAGAATCAGTGCCCTTACAATCCACAACACTTCTGTTCTTGGCATGAAACAGCATATAATAAAAGTAAAGATGCTTTTTTGTGTACTCGGCATTATTAAATATTTATATGCTTTCTTTGGTAGCATATAACCTAATACATTATAGGTCATCGGGGCTGTAGAATGTTCCACTCTGAGAACTGCTTGCCTATACTTTGCAGTCATTGTGGGAGACACATGAGACAGCTCAACATAAAGGACATGCTGTCATTTCTAATCCATGCATATAAATAGATCATGCAGGACTAAGACCTATATGAATATCCACTGTGAACACAATTTCAAAGATCTGTATTAAAAGCTTCTTATTAACATAATATAGTCCCCCCAAAAATTCCAGCAATGTTCCATTAATCAAGATATAGACTAAATCTTTAAAAATACACTTAAGTACTCAGCCCTGTTTTTTTTTTTTTTTATAATACAGTTAGTTAGAACTACATGAAACCTACAGTCAAGAAATGAACAGTAGAGCTTAACACAGGCTACAAAATAGTGTCTTTAATTTTACATTTGAGGTATCAGTCTCTTGTTGTTACTAGAAAGATTTACAGTGTATGTATGTGAGAGGATTTAGATACCTTTATATAAAACTCCCCTCTGTATTGATGGAAGCATAACGTCTCAGAAATTCCTGGTGTATGAATTCCACAAGAAAATAACGAGGAAGCTCTCTGATGTGATCTTTTTACCATATTCTCATTTGACTGCTAATTTATTTTTAACTCAGTAATGGGAACAGTAATTTACAAGTTAAATCCAAATTTTTTGATTTTAGAGGTCAACCCTCCAGTTGGAGTCATTTGCAAAATTTCCATTGACTTCATTGGGGCAGGATCAGGATCTTTATTCATGGGAAAAGATAAGGACATTAAAATATCTATCCTATCTAATGTCCTCATAATAATATTAATAATAGCCCACACACTTCATCTGAAGGTCTGGTTTCTTTACAAAGGAGAGAAAGCATCGTCTCCTTTTTGCAGATGGGAACATTAAGGCAAAGAGACTTATCAAAAGTCACACGACAGGTCAGTGATACAGCCAGGAATAGAACCCAGGCCTCTGGCTTACCAGTCCAGTGCTAATCTGTTGGATCATGTTGGCTAAAATACACTTAAACTAACATTATATGAGTATTACAAATCCTTGAATACATTAAGAACTAATTCTCCTAATTACAGAAATGCTATGTTTCTTTTCAAGGTCTTGATAATAACTAAAGCACCATTAATTTAAAAAAAAATTGGCAATTATATTGTAAAACGAGTATTTATGGGAGGAAATACAATCTAATGCCAAGAAAGATTTCCTTTTTTGCCAAGAGGTCTGAGCTGTTTTATAGACTAATCTACAGAATTTACTGTATGTGCAATCCCATGGGGGAATAAATATGATCCTAAAACAGGCAAAATGCTGGACTGGATGTGATGATCAGAGAATGTTTGCGCACATAGGTTGACATTACCTCATAATTGCTACATTCTGGCTCCATAGTAGATATAGGATTCTGGCTACAAGCAAAGTAGTCCTCTAGAGCCCATCAGTTAACTCTCTGTGGCCACCTATGATTATTAAAAATAATAATGCACGGGTACATAACCCCGTGATTAAGAATGGGATACATGCTATTGTTAGGTTCTAGAAAAACAGTAATGGATAAAAAAGTGAAACATAGCTAAAGTAAAGCAGCTCAGGGGTAGCATGAATCACATTTGTCACTTCTTCTGTCAGGTCCCAAACCTTTTTCCAGCTCGTACCATAAACAAGACTACATTGTTAAATACTTTTCAATATAGCTCTTCCCTGATTGGATGAGTGTGAGAAGAATGATGCTTGGATGCAGTAATGAAAAGTTTTATGCAAGGAATATACAGCATGTGTGTTTGGGAATTTAAACTGACCCTGCACGTGTATCTGATATAGCGTAAAATGTATGAAAAATGCAATTTTTTTATCTGAATGTTGGGAGTTTGAATAAAGTGGAACTAGTATGCAAGGCATTTGCTTCTCCTCTGAAACAATCTTCTAGGGTGCCCAAATTATTCTGAGAAAGCCAAAATATGTACAAAGCTATTAAATGTTAAGCAGTGGAACAGCAGCAGCCTGAGGCATCATCCTTTATACAAATTATAAAAGCACAGCAAACTACTGACACAGTGGTCAAATTGTAACTTTTTAAAATTCTTAAAATCCAAGATTTTCCAGGGTACTAGCTAGCCCCTGGATTCCTTGAAGACTAATTATTTTTTAAAGAGCGACAGCCATGACCTCCCTCCACAACACTCACTTGCTCCCTTTTAGTAATAAGACCCTAGAACTGTCCCTGCTTAGATGAGACCCAAACCTGGTTTTGAATTTGGCTGTGCAACAGTCTCTGATCAGGTTCTGCAAAATCAAAAATAATAGACAGCCTCCGTGGCCCATCTCTAATTACAGCTACTATATGGGGGCCAGATCTTCAGCAGTATAAACTGTCCTAGTTTCATTAACATCAGGGCAGCTACACTGATTCACAACAGCTGTAGATCTGGCACATTGTTTTTGTTAAGTCAATAAGGACATTAAAAAAAAACAACTATTGATGGTCACTGCTGAGCTGATGCATGGGAATCAAAGAAGATGAGATGGTTGGTTTTTATGAGCATGTTGTTCTTGTTTCTTTTAAGTGAAGAAAATTCACGGCTACCCACCATAGAGAGTGAGAGAGAGAGAGAGAGAGAAAGAGTGTGTGTGTGTGTGTGTGTAAAGACAGTGTTTTAAACTACTAATGATTTTTTTTTAATACTGGCTCAAACCTCAGTAAAAGATCTATCTTGAAAAAATATAAATTGCCTTGCTAATGTAGGGCTAAAGATTATGAAATATAGTCCACTAAAATAAAACCAGTAGTTTCCTTCCTGGTGGAATTTTACAGATTTATTGCATTGTGCTGTGTTAAAACAAAGTATCATCAAGCTTCCTATTAGTTAGTGAGCAAGCAACCCTTAGGGCAAATGAAATTAAACAACTTTATGTACAGAGTACCTGAAAGAAAATTACAAGGCTAGACAAGAGGAATGGTACTACAGTGGATGTCTGTAATCACAGTCTGTAGAAACCACGAGTCCTTCCTGTAGATGAGTGGCTGGAAGGGACCACTTTTTCCTTGTATCAAACAGAATTTGTATCCATTCAAGAACATGGCTTGTGTCATCAACATGGCCGCATGATAGTATTGCCTTATAACTGAAAGTGTTTGCACAAGAAAACTTTACTATTCTATTTTAACGAGGGGGTAAAGTAGGGCAAAGTGATACCGAAGCATTTCTGAAACTTCTCAGTTCAACTTTGATTTGTGAAAGCCCAGTTCAAAACCAGAAAATAAATAAGTGGGTACTAATGTCCATACAGTAAAATATGTATGGTGTGACTAGCAGAAGGCCTTTGCATGTTTAAACTGATGTATTCAAACTGAAGTGGCTAGGAGCTTAGATACTTGTTGACAGACTACTCTCTAAAGGCTCTGCAGCAGGGTTGGTGGTCATATTAAATCTTTCATTCTCATATGCAGCTCTCTTCCATTCCCTCCTCTGGGGAGAAGTTTGGATTCATTTTCACTGGTTGCCAAACACCAAGTCTAACAAAGAATACTGAAAAGAATAGACCCATCCCTTCACTAGTGAAAAGGATCAACAATTACAGCGAGGGATAGATAAACTCGTTGCAACAAAATTAGACTCTCTTTTTTTCCTCAGTCCCTCTCTGGCTTTGCTCCATAAGCCAACATTTCCAAATATAGCTGCTGTGGAACAGCTCTGTGGAATTTCAAATGTGCAAAAATTTTAAAATAGTTTGAAATTTCAAGCTATTAGTAGATTGTATGAGCCAGTCAGTCTGGGAGGAAGTGGGCTACTTTACCCTCCCCCCGTTCCTTGTCCCCTGACTGCCCCCTCCTGGGACCCCTGCCCCTAACTGCCCCCCAGGACTCCACCCCCTATCTAAGCCTCCCTGCCTCTTGTCCCCTGACTGCCCCAACCCTTATCCACACCCCCACCCCCAGACAGACCCCTGGGACTCCCATGCCCCATCCAACCACTCCCCACCCCCTGACAGCCCCTCCCAGAACTCCCAACCCATCTAAACCCCTCTGCTCCCTGTCCCCTGACTGCTCCGATCCCTCTCCGCACTCCTGCCCCCTGACAGCCCCCCCCAGAACTCCCAACCCATCTAAACCTCTCTGCTCCCTGTCCCCTGACTGCTCCGATCCCTCTCCCCACTCCTGCCCCCTGACAGCTCCCCCCCAGAACTCCCAGCCCCCCACCCCCCCGCTCCTTGTCCCCTGACTGCCCCCTCCTGGGACCCCTGCTCCTAACTGCCCTCCAGAACCCCACCCCCTACCTAAGACTCCCTGTTCCTTGTCCCCTAAATGCCCCCTCCTAAGACCCCCCCAACTGTCCCCCAGGACCCTACCCCCTACCTGTACCCTGACTGCCCAAAACTTTCTCCACTCCCCCCAACCCCTCCCCCCCGTTTCTTGACTCCCCCCTCCAGAACCTCCCTGCCCCTTCTCCTGCCCCCTGGCCCCCTTACCCTGCTGCTCAGAACAGGGTGTTGGGCTCTGTGCGAGCCGGACACGTGGCTGCGCTCCCCAGCGCAACACACAACCCGGTCCCTGGCCCTGACAGTGCTGCTGGAGCGGGGCTGCAGGGGAGAGCTGCCGGCTCAGAATGCAGGGAGGGAGGGGGGGGGCAGGAGCTCCTCTACAGCTGCTCCGGAGTCTAGCCCGTGACTTTCCTGAAGCCCTCCCAGCCGCTCGCTCTGCTCTGCCGGGGAGGGGGGAAATCCCGGACATTTTGAGTGATTTACAAATTCCTCCCGGACGCTATTTTTAGCACAAAAAGGAGGACATGTCCGGGTAAATCCGGACGAATGGTAACCCTACCATAAATACCACTTGTCTACAAATGCTGATTTACCTGATCTTCAGACAGCACAGTTCTTTCCTAATTGTGTTGGCTTTGGTCTGATTGAATTACACTGTTTGTTTGGTTTTTTTTTGTTTTGACTGTACAGATCCTGTACCATAGAGGGTAGGAGACACATGGGCCAACAAATGATAATTGATTACTTAAGTGTAGTTTAGCTAACTGAGTCTAAGTAAAGGAGGGAAGTGAAAGGAATGTTTTTGTCAGGTACGTTATTGCTTTTACTGCAAAAGCTATAGATCAGAGGGTTTTTTTTCAGGGTGGGGGTTTTTAATTGCTTCTTAGGCACAGACCACAAAAAACAAACAAAAACAACCAACCAACCAAAACCAAAAAAACCATGCAATAGCTGCTGGCTGTGTATTCCTCAAAGAGAAAAGGAGCATTTAAGTTTCACCCAGTCAAAAGATCAGAGACACAGTTGCACTAAGTGTATGTGTACAGGGTGAAATAATGAAATTCAGCCTTCCCGTTACAAAGCTGATTAGGGTGGTGGTGTATGGGGAATTCCAAGAGGGCTGAGGATGTTGGCATCCATGCTAGCTCCTTCACCCTAGCCCTGATTCCAGCACAGTGGCTGTTTGCTTTGCAGCTCTCTCCTGTTTGAAAGTTTGGTGCCACTAGATCAACGTGAGATGGAACCAGTTTAACTTTTCTGAGCTACCCCAAGGTAAAGCTTTTATTGCAGCGTGTTTGGGGAAATAATGGAGCAGGTGGTGAAGATCTTCTGTTGCCAATGCACCTGGTCTATCCCCTGCAGAGGCTTAATGCAGGCCCTCCTTGATGCAAAAGGCTTTCTGTAGGAGGCTGAGTTTCACACACAGCCAAACTGTCAAGCACTGGCCTTGCAACACTTCTGCAAGACCAGAGAAATTCAGTTCTCTCTGGTGTATTTTAGCAGGACTGTAAGGTCACAGAATGATACATCACACTCTGCACTCTTGCATTTCATTCTGAGCTATATGGGTCTCTGAGAAGCAGGGAATGAACCATCAGTGTAAAATGGTTCCTTTTAGCCTCTCTTCATTAAGGGTTGAATCCTGCAGTATTTTTATCATCACATACTCAGATAAAACTCTCACTCAACAGATGTTTTGCCTAAATAAGAATGAACAAGGACTAAGTAATGGCTGCAGAATATAGCCCTAAATACAGAGCTCCCTCTGTGTCTTGTGCATCTAGAACAACTGAAATGTTTTTTGTCTTATTCTGAGGTGATTATAACGAGCTGTCACTGGTCCTAACTAGAGAAAAGCATTGGCTTAGCTTGGAGGTTCAATCCCATTTCAGTAGGCCAAATACTCAGATGGCAGGACAAACCTGCAGATTTTGGTGGAAGAGATGCACAAAAGTAGAGTTCTGAATTCACAGTATACTCCCTTCTCTTGCATCCCACCCTGCAACCTCAGAAATTCCTCTGGTGGATTCAGCCTGTGCAGTTCAAAACTACGAAGACTGAAGATAGGCTAAGGTAGTGGACTGCATTTTTCTGTGCTGCTGCCCAGATCAGCGTTAACTAATACGAGAATAAAAGAAGCATTAACTAGCTTCTTCCCTATGGTAAAGACCCATGTGCCCAAAGAAAATCTAGATAGGAGGGGAATCCTTGGAACCACGTTACAGTTGGGATAGAAGAACTAGTGGGCTAGGGAACAGCAAGGAGACCCAATGTTGTGAGGATATCTGTCATTCACTGCCATTGAGTTGTGGGAGTGAACTGCTACTTCTCAGAAAGGGACACCTCAATAGGGCTCTATTGAACAGGCTATCGGTTCTGGGGATGGGGAGGAATTAATATTAAAATAGATAGACCTTAATCTGTGCCAGTACCAAATATGAGAAAAATAAGGGAACGTGAGAGAGGAGGGAAAAGGAGAAAACTAAGGAGAAAAACATTATAGTATGATAAAGGATGTGTGGGGCTTCAGGGACCTTATCCTTCATTATCAAAGGTGGTAAAGAGTTCTTGGCTTTCCTTCTGTTGAAATAAATAATGTATAACAGTATTAGAACAGGGCCTTATTGATACAGTTTTAAAATCAAAATGAGAATGTGTTAAGTTTATGCTATTTCTTGTTACCTGCTTGACAATTTTTGTCACGAGAATATGCTTTGTAATGACATACATTCTATGAAAGATTTCTACTGTGTGTTGGTTTAGTGTGTAATAAGAATCTTTGCTCTCTCCCCTTCTACGACTCCAGCAACCTAGACGGATGGACTAGAATGCCCACCAAAGTGACTTATAAAATATAAAGGAGTTCTATGTATTACTGTCTTTCAGGGACTATAGTTGGCATTACATTCTTGATGTCTCATTTCAGGGACAGAGATTGTAAAAAGAACAGACAATGGCATACAACAGACTTTAAATCCTTGCCTGTGACATAATGAAAATGGGAAATGATGCAGTATAACCCTTACTTATTCTCACTACAATCTCTGGATGTAATCCCCCAATGTGATCATCTAGTGTTCTATTGCTATAATAAACTAGAAATCTAGGCAATCTGAGTTATGAGAATTCTCTGGATGATTCCCAGGGCTCTGTCCCCTTGTTGGGGGGAAAAGGGGCAAAATTGCATTTAATGAAGAACTGTTTTGTTCATGTTTGTTTTACATTACTGCTCTGTTTAATGGGGGAGAAAGAGAGGGAAAACGACATTGATGGAAATATTTCATTTCTGTTACCCCATCCAGAGAGAATTTTCACCAGAGTGATTTACCTGCTAGTAAATAAAATAATCTAGGTGAATAAGAACAATGAGTTGTGTAACAATGCTGGTTCTGGTGGGACATAACTGAGAGTGCCAATTCCAGACAAACAGGGATTTTACAGGTACTGCCTCCTCCATGGACAGTGTCCAAGCCTCTGGCAGTAAGTTCAGGAGGAGGGTGTGATGGTGCACCCCCTAAGGCTTTATGTTTATGAATGTATCTATGACATAACTGGAATATGTTTTATGCTACATATGCCATGTAACATATCTCTAAAGATTATGATCTACTGAATCTATTCATCCTATTTGTATGCATGTATCATTTTTGTATTCGAAGTTATGAATATTGGCTGTGTACTTGCTTGATTTTAAAGTAGCCTTAGTAAAGCATTTGGTCAGTTTCTTGAGAAAGGAATGTGCAAATTAAGTGCCCAATCAAGAAACACTTAATGGACAATGGATCTTCAATCCACATAAGAAGTCTTCCTGGAGACATTCAAGATAGCATGTGGGCAATGGCTGCTGCCTGTAAAAACAGAGTCATGCAGGGACATGTGACTTGCCCATGTGACTCCAAAACTCCATCTTGGAGCTGGACTTTGCATAGGAGAGAGGAGGGGGTCTCCACCAACAAGAGAAAGTGGGAGACCCCTCCATTTTGTCTTCAGCTGGCTCAAGAGATAGCCTCTCCACCCCAAAGGATACCTGAAGGAAACTGGAACAAAGGACAGTAACCACGGGGGGAGGGAGGTGGGGGAGTAAGTGCTGGACCCAGAATAGAAGACTAGTCTGTAAAAAGAAGCTTACTGGAACGCTGTATTCAGTTTTCTTACTGTATTAGGCATAGACTTGCATGTTTTATTTTATTTTGCTTGGTGATTCACTTTATTCTGTCTGTTACTAGTTGGAACCACTTAAATCCTACTTTCTCTATTTAATGAAATCACTTTTCACTTATTAATTAACCCAGAGTATGTATTAATACCTAGGGGGGGGGGCAAACAGCTGTGCATATCTTTCTATCAGTGTTATAGAGGGCGAACAATTTTTGAATTTACCCTGTATAAGCTTTATACAGGGTAAAACGGATTTATTTGGGGTTTGGACCCCATTGGGAGTTGGGCAGCTGAGTGTTAAAGACAGGAACACTTCTTAAGCTGCTTTCAGTTAAGCCTGCAGTTTGTGGGATGTGGTTCAGACCTGGGTCTGTGTTTGTGGCAGGCAAGCGTGTCTGGCACAACTAGGCAGGGCTCTGGAGTCCCAAGCTGGCAGGGAAAGCAGGGGCAGAAGTAGTCTTGGCACATCAGTTGGCAGCCCAAAGGGGTTTCTGTGATTCAACCCGTCACAAGTTGAATCAGACATTTTGGCAAATGAGACCAAGTCATTTCACAAACAAAAAGCAAAAGTCCCAGCTGCAAACCAAGAGCATAGCTGGATTGTATGAATTTGATCCCAGCTGTAGGGATGTCTCCTTATATTTGCAAGTTGTGGGTTGGCCTCCTTCCACCTCCACCTTCTGTCCTCCCTCCTGCTAGCTTATCTCTGAAGGGACTGGAACTATACTAACAACACGTCATATACTCCCTACAGTTAGAGCCTGTAAGCACCTGATCAGGAAGTCAGCAGCACAATTTTTTCTTCAGTCCTGACTGCTTGAATTTGTGTTCTCTAGAGACTGCATATACAAAGTTCACTAGCCAGAAAGGTTCACAAGTGATGTCTTTGTGATGCCTCCTTACATTATTCCCTAGAAGTGAACTTCCTCTCTTACATTCAGTGTGTCATATTTGGACAGCAGATCAAGTTACACATGCTGCTGGAGTGGACATTTTAAAGGAAGAGTAGTTTTGAGAGTTTGGACAGCTATCAGCAAATTGCATGTGTCTTATGAGCAGCTCACCATCTCCTATCGGCATTTTCACTCATCTTGGCCAAACCCAAAGTCTTTCATTCTGTAGTGTTGGTCTCTGGGTGGCTTGTAATCTCAGATGTTGAAAATGGAGAGCCAAATAAATTAGTATAGAGAAGAAGCAAAACTGGTGGGGTAGAAAAGATGGGGCTTGATGAAGAAGAAGGCCAATTGAGGTAGGCATAATGAGGAAGACAGGTAGCTGTAGAGTGTGGCAAAATCTCAACAGACACAGTGTATGTTACAGGTGTTACCCTAGGAGAGCTCTTTACAAGCTTTGCAATAAAATAATGCATTTCCATCTGCTTTGACAGTCCCAGCCTTCAGCATCATGCTTAATAAAGCATCTAGGCCCATATTATCCTCCCTGTTGCAGCTCACTGCTTAATTACACAGTATCTGTTTTTGATTTTTTGATCCTACGTTCAGCAGGAACAGTTTTGGAAGTAATTGCTCTACATAAGCACAGAGTTATTTTAGATTGGTTTACAGTGACACTTTCCTGACTGACACTTTGTGCATTCCAAATGATCAATTCTTTAATGAAGTTGCCATTCAGATTACGGAGATGGAGAAGGACAACTTCTCCATATGGATTTTGAGCTTCCCTCTCCCAAGAAGTGTGTGGAGTTTCAATTGAAGGATTTTTGTTTGAGGTCATTTCCAACAGATATGAGAAATATTAACTATTTGTGTCCCAATGTCTTGGGACTGGGACATGGTTGACCAGCTTGACCTGCTCCCCTTTCCCTGGTGCTGCTCCAGATGTTACAACCTCACAGGGGGTGGGGGGGGCAAGAATCTTGTGGGGCATCCCCTTTTGAAAGAGTCTTATAGAGGGGAGGTTGGAGGGATTAGGGGACCTAGTACCTCAGTGCTCAGGGAGGGATATAGTGGGAGCATACCTGGCTGGCCTGTCTCCCTCTTCAGATCTGCTATGGCTGCTACAGCTACATTCTTTACAATATTCTCCTGTTCTAATGCCTGTCCTTCATGTGATGATCTTTGTTTGCAGACATTGGGGCTTATGTATTAAAAAAAGAGTTCTTTGACGCTTCTAATGTTGGGCATCTGCCTTGAGGGTCATTCAGGGCATGGTGCTCCCTTCCTGTGAAATTAAGTCCTCGTTGTCTCCCATTGGGCACCTCTAGGTGGTGGCTAGTAGAACTGGTCAGAAAATGGTATGTATTATCCATGGAAATACTTTGGAAGAAGTTAGCGTTTTTGTGTACATATTCTGGTGTGTCTTTCCCACCGTATGTCCCTCATCCCCCAGCAAAATCCCAAATGTCCAAAATGTCCTAGCTTTTAAATGGCTTTTTGAAAACCAAGTGGGGTTTTTTTTGTTTGATTTTTAATAGGGAAAAAACAGAAATGTCAAAGAAACATAAACAAATTATAGAAAAAATGTAGGGAGGAAAGGCAATTTTTCATCATTTGCTCCCCCCAATATATTTTTTTCAATAAATTGCTAATTAGAGCTGATTAAATATCTCCAGCTGGCTGTGAATATTCACTGGAATAAATAATTGAATTTGCTTTGGCTGTGTTTGCATGAAGTGAACAGTCTAGGAAATAAATATACTGTAGGGAACACTGAATAAATGGGAATGTGATGGGGTATATACCCATGCTGGCTCTGAGAGAGCTAACATGGGCCTTAGAGGCCAAATGACCCATCCAGATACACTTGGATGGTGGACCAGGCCTAATTAAAGATGAAGCCCAGCTGGGGAAGGAGCTTGCTGGTGTCTAAAAAGAAAGAAAGTGCAGTTTAGAAGGGTGTGTGTGTGTGCAGGGGAGGCATGTGTGCGTGTCTGTGTGTGTAACCTGTTTATAAATGTCTGTGACTTTGGGTCTTTCCATCCTGTCTTCTCGGTCAAAAATAGCTGCTTGGTACTTTTGCGAGAAATTTGAAGTTAGAAGAGAATCTTACAAATTGACTTGTGAAAACTATTTAGTAACTTTTGGGGTTCTCAAAATTTCATGGAAAACAAAATCATGAAGATCATTCAAAATGTACCAGTGAAATGTTTATGTAGAACGCCCCTAAAAGTGACACCTGTTTTGATCAGCCCCTTGTAAGCACACAGTTGACATTCTCCATTCAAAAGAAGCTCAAAGAAATCATCTTTAAATAATTTAGTGTAATTTAACTGGAATAATACAGCTTGTGAGCATCACATGTTTTCACAACATAGAAGTAAAACAAATTATCTGAGGACACTTATTGTAGCAATCTCCTCAGGGCCTTGTACTGGCCTCTGCTCCTGGGAAGAGCCAGAGTAAATTTTTTGTATAGGACATTTTAGAGTAGCTGAAGGATGAAGAATCCTGCCTACAATCTGTTATTTTGGTGTAGAGCAGCTGCACAGATGTTGTCTGATTCAGTTGTTTCTCCTTTTTCTCTCCCCAATCTGCCACCATCCTATTCCCAGCTTCTGCTCCACTGGCATAGAGACAGCATCCTGGAATGGAGTGCCTCAGCATAGAGTAGGTCTGGCGGTCTCCTCCACTAACTCTGCACAACCTGCTACACCTCTCATACTCAGACAATTATTGAAATATTTTCTATCTAGGGCCTACAGTGGAAGCCACGTTAAAGCTACAGCTTGTCCAAAACATGCCTGCCTGTCTCCTTAGCAGGGCAGAAGGAGGAGGACACATCAAACTAGTTCTCAGCACGTTGCCCTGGTTCTTCGAATCATGCAGTTCAAAACAGACTTTAACTTGTCATGTATACAGTCGGTTGAGTTATCTATATGCATGGAGGGCTACGGGGAGGCATAGCAGCTCTTATGTCATACCCTCTGTATGAAACCAACAGCAGAGGTTGCCCAAAGGAAAGGGTGTGTAACTTGGTGTGTAACTTGAGGGTACTTGGTAGCTGGTAGAAGAGCAGTCTTTACTTAGTTCTTATAGGTCCAGTCCAGCAAAGCACATGTGCACATGGAAGGTTTAACTTTAATCACATGAATAGGCCTAGTGCCATGGAGCCATAAGGGACTTTTTCATCTGGATACCACAAAATGCTTTAGAAAGGGTGGGAAGTACCATGATCACTGACTGTTTCCTCATCTGTCAGAGGTACAGAAAGGTGAAGGGACTTTTCCAAGGTCAAAAGGCAGGTTAGTGGCCGATTTGGGAACAGAACCAGGCCTTCAGACTCCAGGATCAGAACCCTATCTACTAAACCACACTGCCTCTAGGGACAAGGGTGGACTCATGATGGCCCTAGAATAGCAGAACTCTATCCATATATCTATTCAAGAGACACCATCATAGGACCTAACCACATCAGCCACACCATCAGGGGCTTGTTCACCTGCACATCTACCAATGTGATATATGCCATCATGTGCCAGCAATGCCCCTCTGCCATGTACATTGGCCAAACTGGACAGTCTCTACGCAAAAGAATAAATGGACACAAATCTGACATCCGGAATCATAACATTCACAAACCAGTAGGATAACACTTCAGTCTCCCTGGTCATTCAGTAACAGACCTAAAAGTGGCAATTCTTCAACAAAAAAACTTTGAAAACAGACTCCAACGTGAAATTGCAGAACTGGAATTAATTTGCAAAGTGGACACCATCAGATTAAGTCTGAATAATAACTGGGAATGGTTGGATCATTACAAAATCTAAACCTATTTCCCCAATACTAATTTCCCCCTACTGTTACTCACACCTTCTTGTCAACTGTCTGAATTGGGCCACTCTCATAACCACTTCAAAAGTTATTTTTCCTCCTTTGGTATCCTACTGTCAACTGAATTGTCTCATTAGACTGACCTCACACTTGGTAAGGCAACTCACATCTTTTCATGTATTTATACCTGCTCCTGTATCTTCCACTCCATGCATCTGATGAAGTGGCTCTAGTCCACGAAAGCTTATGCCCAAATAAATTTGTTAGTCTCTAAGGTGCCACAAGGACTCCTTGTTGTTTTTAGTGATCTGATTATCATTATCATTGCCATTAAACACTAATGAGAACTGTTAATTAGTAAGCCTGCCTGAGTGTATTTCCACCAGCCCATCACCCCTTTCTTTTTCTTCTTGGGGAAATGGAGAGGAACGGAAGATTAGAGTCAGGAAGTCTTAGTTTGTTCCCCCACATGAGCTGAGCTGCTCTTGATCCATTTTAATCATCTCTGTTATATCCTAAATTCTTACAGCTCACTTTCTTGGATTACAGACAAGGATGGTAGTTCAGATCAATCCTAGTGACTAGAATCTAGGGACTCTTGGTTTGGGTTGTAGCCCACGAAAGCTTATGCTCTAATCAATTTGTTAGTCTCTAAGGTGCCACAAGTACTCCTGTTCTTTTTGAGGATACAGACTAACATGGCTGCTACCCTGAAACCTTGGTTTTTACAGTGGCTCCATTCTGTAATGTAATTGTGGGCCTGATCCTATTTAAGTTACAGGGAATTTTGCCTTTGACTTCAGTGGGAGTGGAAGCAGGCAACAAATCTCAGAACTGCTTTTCTGTCTCTGGGAAAGATGCAATGAAAGGTCTGGAGGGCCCATAATACACCCCCCCCCCCCCCATTTTTTTTTTTATTCCCATGTGGTGATTGTTCAGGCTTCTTGTGATATGTCAAGAACAGCTTTCAATGAAGAACTGAAGGATGAGTTTTCAGAAAACTTTTCTGCCATGATGCGAGCTTGTGCTTTGAAATGACAATCAGCAAGGGTGGTTTGTAATTTCCTAAATGGCTGGAAGTGGGAAGGTGGGGAATGGAAAAACTGTGGGTCTAGAGGAAGATGCAACTAGCAGTTTGAATCCCTTGTCTTAGCCCCAATAATTTAGGACCCAGAAATTTCAAGGCCAATTCTGGACAAGAGTGGGAGTGATTTCTCACCTCTCTTGCACAGGCTGGGCTAGCAGTAAATTTTCTCCCTGTAAGCCGGTTTGCGATTTGTTGAATCGTCACAGGGTGCTTATTACTCTGGATTGCGGTATCATGTAGAGTCCCTGCAACCAAAATTGGGGTCTCATTGCGCGAGGTGCTGTGCTCACATCGTAAGAGTTCTTAACCCAAAGAGCTTACCATCTAATCAGAGGAGACAGACAAAGGAAGTATTATAAGTGGGGTTTGACAAATGAAGAACTGAGGTGCAGAGACAGTGAATAACTTGCCTAAGCTCTCTCACGGTCTGTGGGGGAGAGAAGAATCTGAACCGCACTGAAAGCCCTAATCCTGCAAAGACTGCACATGCTTGTCCTTATGTGAGCAGTCCCTATTACTTGCAGTGCACAAGTACATGATTATCTTATTGGAAAGAGAAAGCACTTGTGTATCTTGGCAGAATCAGGGTTCTAGATTGTCAACTTTTCAGGGCAGGGACTGTCGCCCCGATCCTCAAAGGTACTTAGGTTCTGAACTCCCATTGGATGTCTTCCCTAGTCTCTGTGCATGTACAGAACTTAGCACAATGGGGTCCAGTTCTCAATTGGGGCTACTGTCCAAGCTTAATTGGTGCTGGGGCTCAGCCCTAGCATCTCTTCTGTTAGGGTGTTCTCCATTCACCTTGCAAGTGAGGTCACACCAGTGGGGGCAGACCAGCACACTCTGCAAAATGGCGCCCTCTGGGCAGCAAGCGCTACAAGAAAAGCCCAAGCAGAAAAACCCATGGGCTGTAACTAGGTGAAAAATGCCACCAATTCTGTAGAAAGGTAAGCCCAAAAGCACCGGAATGGTGTTCCAGCATATTCTGGCTCAGTTACACCACTGGTGGCTGTGATAATATCCCAAGGAGATTTTGTGGGCCTTTTTGGAGATGTAGAGCACAACCCTGTCAGAAGTGGTAAGTATTCTTTCAAATTTGTTTTAATTTTGGATGTGCGGTTCTTAGGAACAGTATTATCGTTATTGCTCGAGTCCTGGCACCTCTTCCTTTACAAGTTAAGCACAGGCTATTATAGTGAGAATAGTAATAATCAAAAGTGTAAATAAACATTAACACTGAGCTACTGTAGCAACTAAAAGGAGAAAGAGGGGTAAAGAATATGCAAAAATGAAGGGAAAAATGTTTTTGACTTTATACAAAGTGTCCAATATCATTGTGTATATAATTCCCAGAGTTTCTCACTGCAAATCCTTTTTTGATGTTCCTTTCACAATTTAAATTACGTAAATTTGTTATTCGAACCAATTTTTTTTCTCATTTATACTCTAAATAGTCTTTATCCACACAGGGATTTCTCTCTTTTTCTAGGTCATTTGATCCTGAAAAATGCTCGGAATCCATCCTCGTCCTCTGCTTTTAATTAAACCCTCTTGATTTGTGCATATAACTTTGTTAGACTTAAAAAAATCTTGTGCATGTTTCCCAGAGTTTTTACAATCAGGTCCAGCTTTGCACTGAACAGATTATCTCCCCCTACCCCCGCCCCCCAATTAATTTAACTTGCAGAATTTTTAAAAGCTTATAGAAGGGAAAGACTCACTGACAAGCTACAGTCCTGTAATCAGATGAGCTAGCAAACACCACTGTGCTGTTACCGTACATAGTGGCTTTGAAAGCTATAATACAGCACTGATTGTGTATTGCAATAGACTTATGGTAATATAGGTTCTATATCTATTTTACAGATGGGTAAACTGAAACCACATTCCTAACTGCAGCATCTACAATGTTATAGGCTCTTCTTAAGTAGAGAAACCTGTAATACTGGGGGTGGATTTTTTTACACTGAATAAGGGATAGACCACTGACTAAATAGCCACTTTGTATATTTCATGTGTCTAGGGCTCCCATGCTATTGCAGGCTACTGAATTCAAGACATCCATTTAATCCAAAATGCATTGTGCTCAGATGAGTCTAGAGCAGGGGTGGGCAAACTATGGCCCAGGGGCCGTATATGGCCCTTCAGATGTTTTAATCTGGCCCTCGAGCTCCTGCCGGGGAGCGGGGTCTGGAGCTTGCTCTTTTCCGGTGCTCCAGCCGAGGAGCGGGTCGGGGGCTTGCCCTGCTCTGCGCGTGCCAGCGCTCCGCATGCTCCTGGAAGCAGCAGCATGTCCTCCCTCCAGCGCCTATGTGGAGGGGAAGCCAGGGGGCGCCACACGCTGCTCCTGCCCCAAGCGCTGCCCCCGCATCTCCCATTGGCTGGCAACCATGGCCAATGGGAACTGCAGGGGCAGTGTCTGCAGATGGGGCAGTGCGCAGAGCCACCTACTCGCGCCTCCACGTAGGAACCAGAGGGGGGACATGTCGCTGCTTCCAAGAACTGCTTGAGGTAAGCGCCACCCGGAGCCTGGACCACCGACCCCCTCCTGTGCCCCACCCCCCTGCCCCAGCCCTGATCCCCATCCCACCCTCCAAACCCCTTGGTCCCAGCCCGGAGCACCCTCCTGCACCCCAGAGCCACATCTGCACCCTGAACTCATCATTTCTGGGTCCACCCCAGAGCCCACACCCCAAGCCGCAGCTCTCACCCCCTCCCACGCCCCAACCCCCAATTTTGTGAGCATTCATGGCCCGCCATAGAATTTCTATACCCAGATGTGGCCCTCGGGCCAAAAAGTTTTCCCACCCCTGGTCTAGATTGCTTATAAAATCAAGGGAGGATCTAATGCAAGACTGGACTGGTTTCTGAATATTAGAATGGTTGAGTTTTGTAATGTGAACAGAACAAATATAAAGAATTAAGATAGAATTGAGCTGCAGTATAGAAAACCGGGACAGGGAGAATGTTAATAAAGGGAGAATGGAGCTACCGTGTAGAGAATGAAAGATAAAATGAAACATGAGGACTTTAACATTGTCCTTACAACCTGGGCCCAGCAGATCCGCTCAGTCCTTGGCTTCTGAGCTCTCAGATCTTTCTGTACCCACAATATGTTCAGGCTAGAAGGCTTCAAAGGAACCCAAGGAATGACAGGAATGTGTTTTTAGTAGAATTCACAAGCCATTTAAGAACATCTCAGTGGAAATAAATCTCTTTAATTCCAATCTGGGTTGTCCCTTTAAAGCTTGGGTGGGCAGGAAGAGGATGTTTGAGCAAGGGTTCACTAACACCTAGCTCAGCTAGCCAGCCTGCCCAACTGTGGTGGGTTGGCTGGTGTGGGTGGGGTGGGAAGAGGGTGAGGAAGGCTGGAAGAACTAAAAGGTAGAAGTGAGTAAGGAGAAGAAAAGTGCTTTGTAGTGTCTGTCATTAGGAGCATTTAGTTCAATGAAGTAATAGTATCAATATAATTTGACCACTCATCCCTTTTTAAGGGCTTTCTCTTATTTGGTATCTAATAGTCAATGTCTCAAAACAAGTCAACGTAGAATCATAGATTTACTGGGCTAGAAGGGACCTTGAGAGGTCATCTAATCCATCCTTCTGCACTGAGGCAGGATTAAATATATCTAGACCACCCCTGACAGATTTGTCTAAGGTGTTCTTAAAAACTTCCAAGGATATGGATTCCATAGCCTCCCTAAGTAACATGGTTCCAGCCTGTAACTATCCTTCTAATTAGAAAGCTTTTCCTAGTAGACAAAGACTGCTTGAAAAGTTGAAGCCACACTTCGATTAATACTGCACACTTACCTATAAAGGCTCAAATCATCTCAATTTATCTTTAAATTGTTTCCTTCTCTTTCTTTCCCTGACCCCACTGAACACTTTAAAAAAAAAAAAACACACAAAATCACACCAAAACATAAAAAACAAAACAAACCCCCACCTCTTAACTGAACTCTCTCTCATAGGGCAGTTTGAATTTAGACCTTAACGTTCATTTTTTTTCTCTTCTTCTGTCAACTACACCTTATTACCTACCCACTTATATTTCTCTATCTTGATACCATTATTCTATCCATATCTTACTTTTGGTGTCATAAGTGAGCATCACTTAGGTTGTAGGTGGAGCTTAGAAGAAGGCTGCCACATATTTAATCCAACCTAACTGTTAATACAGCCTATACCCTCCCCCATTCGTTTTGGCCAGGCCGCTTCACAACCCCGCAGCGGACCCGAAGCCAGGAAAGAGGCCCAATAGACTGCACGACCTTATTAGGGCATAGTGCTTATCACAGGAAACTTATGAGGGACGTGTCCCTAGTGTTACCACACAAAAAGCCATTTCTGCAGTTTCCATATTGTACAGTTCTTCCTAATAAGGGGAAGACAGCGGGGCACTAAAAAACCAATCAACGTGTGCCACATTCACTTCCAAACCCTATATATTTAGTCACCCCTGTATAGCAATTGGAGGTGTCCCGAAAACAAATCTACGTCACGGCCAGTCCAGGTCTGATCAACTTGGGCTTGACCCTCCCACTCCCGAATCCAGCCTGAGCGTGTGTCGTATAGCCGGCTCGAACTCATTATGTATATGCTCTCCCATCTGGCTGTTATCTGCATGGTTGTAAGTAATTAGTTAACTATCATTGTTTTTTTGTGTGGTTACTTTGCTTGTTACCCCATACTGTGGTTAGACTGAAAAAGGCCTCAATTGTTAATGTGTTTCCTTTCCCTTATCTTGTAAGTGCTTTTTAAAGTTAGTTACATAATAATTGCAAGTGTTACAAATTAGTTACATAGTAATTATTGTTGTTTAAAATCTGTTACATAGTATAGTAGCAAGTTAATAAGATTTCATAAAATTAACATTTTATTATAATTATCATCATATAATAAAATTGAGTTGTATCCATTCCCCCTCGTCCTGGGTCATTCAACTCAGTCCTTCACCGAGAACCCTTAAAGAACCACAAACCCTTCTTTGGGTCGAACACTAACCCTTGTTCATAATACAGGTCTGAATTTTTCAGCCAGCCTTAATCTTTCTGACTGAACCCATGCCCTGAATCCAAACATACCAAACAACAGAAACTGGAAATCCAGATCTGGATCTGAATTTTGACTCTGGGTCCAGTTGTGCAAAATTCCTATTGACTTCTACAGTGCAGAATCAAACTCTAGGTTTTCTATCTTGCAGTTATTTAGAGGTGAGACCCATTTCAAATTCAACAGATACCAAGCCTACAGCTTTAGCCAAATCTGAACAAAACCTTCTGTTTGTTCCAGAATAATTTGGCTATTTTTTGGTATGAATTTTCATGTGTGTGTGTTTGCACTATCAGACAAGAGGCAGAAGCACCAGTGGGCATAAGAAATACCAGTGTCCTTGTAGCATTTCCTGTTCACTTGGAAGCAGGAAATCCCAAACTCTTATGAGCCTGACTTTAAAACTCAAGACGATTTGATACATTTCTGATGCAGAATCAGGCCCTGGTTCAGCATGGTACACATATGCCTAACATTAAACATGTGAGTACTCTCTAACTTCAATTGGGCTATTTACATGTTTAAAGATAAGAATGTCCTTAAGCACCTTGCCAACGCAAGCACTAAAACTTCTGGTACTTAGCGAAAGTGGACTTGTGAACATTTCAGTATTCAACTATCCTGAACCATTTACATGAGTAGTTTGGACTGATCTCCTCCCATCTAATTAACCACTTTTGTATTGTACAAACACAATAATTTATCGTGCTGATAAAGATCTTAATTTTCCATTTGCACAATTTTAAATTAGTCATGAAAAAAATGTTTTCAAGCTCCATTGTAGCCCAGAAAAGAGATTTTAATTGAGTTTATAGCAGGGGTGGGCAAACTATGGCCCGGGAGCTGCGTATGGCCCTTCAAATGTTTTAATCCGGCCCTCGAGCTCCTGCCAGGGAGTGGGGTCCGGGGCTTTCCCTGTTCCGGTGCTCCAGCCAAGGAGTGGCTCAGGGGTTTGCCCCGCTCTGCGTGTGCCGTGGCTCCACGCGGCTCCTGGAAGTAGCGGTATGTCTCCCCTCCACACACTGCCCCTGCCCCAAGTGCTTCCCCCGCAGCTCCCATTGGCTGGCAACCACAGCCAATGGGAACTGCAGGGGCAGCACCTGCAGATGGGGCCTCCGCGTAGGAGCTGGAGAGGGGACATGCTGCTGCTTCCAGGAGCTGCTTGAGATAAGGGCCACCCAGAGCCTGCACCGCTGACCCCCTCCCGCGCCCCAACCCTCTGCCCTAGCCCTGATCCCCGTCCCGCCCTCCAAACCCCTCGGTCCCAGCCCGGAGCACCCTCCTGCACCCCAAACCCCCTCATCCCCAGCCCCACCCTAGAGCCTGCATCCCCCCCCCCACTCCCCAACCACCTGCCCCAGCCTGGAGCCCCCATCTGCACCCTGAACTTCTCATTTCTGACCCCAGCCCACACCCCCAGCTGGAGCCCTCACCCCCTCCCCCACCCCAACCCCCAATTTTGTGAACATTCATGGCCCGCCATAGAATTTCTATACCCAGATGTGGCCCTCAGGCCAAAAAGTTTGCCCACCCTTGGTTTATAGACTCTGAAATTGGGTGGTTTATAATGGAAACATTGTCAACCCCTTAACTACAATAGTTTGAATGTACCATTTTATTAAATTAGGTGAGACATTTCATTCTCTTCAGAGTTAAAAGCTGAAGGTTTCAGGTTCCTGTGTTTGTGTGTGTATGTGTTAACCCCAACTCATTATGATAGGGCAACTTAATATAGTCGAGCCCTTTACATAAAATTACTATTTTTTAAACAGTTCATTATTTGGCAGTGTTATAACCTTTCAGACTTTCATTACATTCGGGGATATTGTATATAGTTTTCAGAAGAGCTCTAAAGCCCAATTCTTGACGTCAGTATACAGCCTGAGCAACCACAGCAATTCATTATTATCACAATTATACACAATTGGTGAAATTATGGCCCCATGAAGTCAATGGGAGTTTTGCGACTGATTTCAATGGGGTTAGAACTTCATTCAGTGAGTTCACTCTGCTGTGGTCCATGAGGTCATATTTTCTATGACTATTCTGCCAAACACTAGATTATTCAAGAAAATAGTCACAAATTTGGAAAGTTTCTCAATTTTTAGAATAACTGATTATTCATATCCAAAGTGGTTGGGTCTTTTTGCTATTCTGTTTAAAAGCTTCATCCAGTTAGGAAGCAAAAACAATACTATGGGATTTAGGAGACAAGTCACAAATAGAAATTGGGTCTCCCCCTTCACTTATGAAATGGCTAATGAACATATATTTTACATTGAAATAACAACTCCATAAGAAACAGTAATGATGTGATTAACTGTGTCACTCCTGATGACTGCACAAATAACTTGTGCAACCACTGCTTGAGAAAGATGATAGTCCTGCTTTACAATAGGGATAACCTACACCCTTCCTGGAAGTGTAACTGCTTAAACAGTAAAACAGAAATCAAATCAACATACTAAAGTATGATACTTTTTTTGAAGTATTGTTTAGGTCTGACACATGAGTAAAATAGGCATCCTCTTCACAATCTATATAGGCCTCCTGTACTGGTTTAACTAAGTGCGTGTGTGTGTGTGTGTGTTTTTTTTAATTGATATTAGTTAAACTGGTGCAAGCCCCTATGTGGAGCCTCTTTTATATAAATTTAGAACTGGCTTACATTGGTTTATTTCCTATCAGTTAAAGAATTCAGTTAAGGCTGTTGACAACATTTGCAGTCAACTTTTTGGCTCCTGTGGTATAATAATTCTACCTAGCAGAAGGGTAAAGCTTATTTGTGAAGGGGGCACAGCTTTCTCAGGGGCCAGTCAAAGACTTGGGTACAAACTCCCGCAAGATCTGAGAACCACGACAGACCTCATCACCTTCCATTCCAAGTATAGAGCACATTTCTTCAACCTTCTCTTCGCTAACAAAAATGCATATAGCAGCCAATGTGCATCTTAAGAGAGAAATGAAATATAAAAAATCCACAGGCAGTTTGTCCCTGGGGAGAGGAAGAGAGAAGAAATGAACCACACAGGAGAGATGCTATTTGTATTGTTTAATGCTCTATTGAGAAGTGCTCCGTACCATGGTGAACGGTGCAGTGTAAGAGCCTAATACAACAGATATGTGCCATATGGGCTATAACCCTGAAGCACAAGAAGATGAGGTGAAGATGGAGTGTCCTTTTAAAATGTCAATAGCCTTGCTTTGGTTGCTTTTTGTTTTTCATGTAATACTAAGGTTATGATGACACAGGTGTTTTTGTAGCCTGTGTGGGGTTAATGCATTTTACAGTGATTGATTTAACAGCATATGCCAAAATACAGCCCACTGCAACTCTTTTAACAGAAGAAATTGAAACTAGAGAAGGGCATTTCATTTCCGGTAGACTCTGTCTGAGGAATAAAAGCAATGATTTCCAAGGCCTCCTGCGTTCCTGCCCACTTGGTTGATTGGTTGTGGGTTATGATTTGCAATAGCAAAACAAAGCAGTCTTGAAATGGCAAAATCGTTACAGGCCAAATTTTGCTCCCATTGAAGTCAATTACAAACCCCTGTTTGACTTCAGTGGGAACACAATCTAGCCCTAAGTGTACAACTATAATTTGAGGCATTTACGTTTAGAATAAAGGAAAGGAACAGTTAAGCAAAGAAATCTTCAACAGCAAGCTTATTCATTTCAGTTCCTATTTCCATTGTTATCAGATCACTTTGGGAGGAAGGTATCTGTCTATGGTGGCTAAGTCAAGCATTTATCTGCTGTTCTCTTGGCACTGCAGACTAGGGATTTACCACACTCAAGGCTGCTGCCAGAATGTCAGTCTTGTCAGATTGGGACTTGTAACTCCCTCAGCAGGGAGGTGTGTGAGTGTTTTGGAGACAAAGCAAACTAGGGAATTTGCAACAAGAAGGTTTTTGCAGAAATTGGGTTGTGGTAGTCAGTAGGTATAGATTTACTTTGTTCTATCTGCTCAGGCTTTCCTGTATATCTTATTTGTTGAGTCCTGTGATGATGAGTAAATCATTCGTATAGGAGTACAGAAGAGAGCTGTAGTTTCCATAAACAAGGGTACCATTTCCACCAGGGTAGCTCTCTTCTAGGAGAAACCTTCCCAACTTTTGTTGTTGTTGTTGTCCTCAGCTCCTTTACTTCCCTTCCCTTTACTCTCATCACACTCCCTCATCCCTTGAGGAAAAGTTCACTAGAACTTTAGAGAGATGAAAATGATAGGATTCTCTAGAAGTTTGTGTCCTATAGAAATTACTCACCACCTCCAACTGAATCATCCAACACAATGCAGGGGGTGGAGGAATGGTGGCACAAGGAAAGATTCCTTCTCTAGCCCCCCTATTGGTTCTTCTCCTCTGCTCACTGCTGAACTAGCTTGGCTTTACTATATCACTCACTGTTGCTTGTTCTCCACTACTGGATCCACTCCCACTCCAGCTTAGGGTGGCATCTGCTTCTACTACTGCTCCCATAGAAATTATTATGAAACTTCAGTGAAGAACTCCATACATAAAAATAAATTTAAAAAAAGACTGCAAATCCTCCATTCTCCAAGGCATCTGATTCTGGCTACCATCAGAGACAGCATACTCAAGTATATGGCCCACTGGTCAGAGTTTGTCCCTTTATCTGAGGCAGGGAAAATGAAAATGCCTGCATCTGTAATTTTCTCTCTATGCATCTGAAGAAGTGAGGTTTTTTTACCCACGAAAGCTTATGCCCAAATAAATCTGTTAGTCTTTAAGGTGCCACCAGACTCCTTGTTGTTTTTGTGGATACAGACTAACACAGCTACCCCCTGATACTTAGTACAAAAAGTTTCAAAAAGAGTAAAAAAGTTAAGCAGTAAAGTTTACTGCACTAGCTAGAGAACCTACTGGATTGTCCTAGCAAGTTCATGTAAGTAATTATGGGGCATCTCAGGTTATCTGTGCTAAACTTTATGGGGAGTCTAAGTCCATTTTGCCTGCCTCAGATAAAAGGACAAACTCTGCTTCTGTGGCTCAGTGGCTTCAATGCAGTAAAGAGAATTTGCCTTGACTTCAAAAAAGTAAAATTGAAGTTGTATTCCAGGAATAGGAGTGTAGGAATTGGCAGATTGGATCTGACCAGTGGGCCATATCATTGAGTATGCTGTTTCTGATGGTAGGCAGAAAAAGATGCCTTGGAGGATGGCATAAGAATCCTGCAGGGCATATGTAAAGCCATCTGCCTTCAACATAGGTCTCATCATGGTCTCCAATAGTTAGAGATTAACTAATGCCCTGAAGCATGAAACTTAACCCTTCCAAAATTGTTGTTGTAATTAATTAAAACTCTTGATATTCTTGATAGCCATATAAGTATCTAATCCCTTTAGAAATCTTGCTGAATTTGTGTCCTCAAGGGCATCAGGTGGCAATAAGTTCCACAATTTAAGGAAATATTTTCACATAATATTTAATTTTATTCGTGCTGAATTTTCTACCTTTAAGTTAGTCAAATGTCCTCTTGTTCTTTGTTATGAGCCAGGGGGAACATCTGTTCCCCTCCTACCTCCTCTAGACCATTCATTATTTATTTTATATGCTTTTATCATCTCCCCTCATCTCCTTTCGAAGATACACAATCCCAATGTTTTCAGTCTCTCTTCATAGGAGAGGCATTTGAAACCTTTGGAACATTTTTGTTGGTAATCTCTGACTCCTGTCTAGTTCTGCAATATCCTTTTGAAGATGTAGTGACCAGTGCTCCAGGTGAGCCTGCATCACTGATTTTTATATAAAGGCATTACAATGGGTTTGGTTTTATTCCCCATCCCACTCTGTAGCCTTATATTCAGGCTTGCAAGGGATGATGCACACACAAATATCCCAAGTGACTTTTTATCTGTGACAACTGCTTCTTTTGCTCACACATTTTGAATAGGGTTTTTATTTTTTTTTATTTTAATTTATTTATATTTAATCCCCTCATGTCTCCTTTCCAGCATTTTCAATGGAAGCAAACAGGCAATCATAATGAACCTTCTAAATTTTTAATTAAGTCTTATAGAATAGATATGTGTTTGCTTTAATTATTAAAAACTTAAACTTTCTCTCCTGATTTTTAGAGCAATAATTTAAAACAAAACCAAAACCATAACACAGTAGCATGCAAACATAAATATAAAGCCAGCTTCTGCAGTCCTTTCAGTTGTTAGTCACAACTCTGGTCCCTTAGGATTTCCTAAGATGGTCATTAGGACCAGATTGTGCCTTTAGGATCCACGTGTAGAAAGAACTCCTAGTGCATGGTTCTCCCTGTCCCCATAGGAAGGGGGATTGGCTGCTTCCATGACCCCTTCTCCACTTCCCTCAGTGTATGCTGAGGGCCATCTGCCCATTGAGGTATGAACCCAAGGGGAGAGGCAGTGCTGGAGTAGGGTCACTCGTTCCCTGCTGTACACAGCACAAGTGCAAAGATTGTATTAACATTTCAGTAAAGTGCCCTTTGCACTGAGTTAGCTCCTTTAGGGATCATTTCCAGGTCAGGGATATGGGCTGGCAGGGAGCTGTGGCAGAGCTGCAGGGCCCCAGAGCGCATGTGGATGTGAAGCCTTCCACACTGATGGCCTGTGCCCCTGGTGGGTTGCCAAGATTGCTGTGGATCTTGGGGAATCCTGGGGCTTGTAACATGGCTTCCAGTTTCTTCTGTGAAGGGGCAAACTTGTCCTGCCGCAAATTATGACCATTGAAGCTATTCCATAAGGGTGACCTCACATAATTTCCTTGTCCCTGCACTGGTGTTTGCATAAATAGGCACAATCTTGTCCCTGAGTATTGGCATTAGTACTTGGCCCATTGGAAATGTCATGCTGGGGTAAACAAATGGTTCATCAAATCTAGTATCCTGTCTCTGCATGTGACCAATGCCAAATATCATACAGGTTTCTGTAAACTCCCACAATTGGGAGTGGGGTGGCAAAAGGAGTCTTGGGAGGAGAATCACTAGCTGTGGTCACTTTATGCCCTGAATCATGGGGACTGGTAGCCCTTGCAATTTTCTCCTAGCTGATGTCATTGAGGTGCTTTTTTATTTATGTTCTAATCCTTTTCTTGAGTTTTCACTAAGCTATTTTCTCAGTATTTATCAAATGGCAATGAGTTCCAGGGGTTAATTACATGGGAGCCTGTCACGGTGTGGGACTCACCGCTGCAGCGCCTCCTGCTGGTCTCTCAGGAAATTAGCTTCCAGCCTCTGGAATGCCCTCTGTCAGCCAGTGTCTCGCTACCATTGGGCCCCCTGTCTCTCCCAGACCCCGGTGCCCCTGTCCACTAGGGTACTGCCCCCTGGCAGTAACCCCACAGTCTCTGGGTCTCCCCCTTCCAGAGGAGCCCCCACTCCCTATCCCCACCTCGCCTCAGTATATGGCTACTGCCCAGTCCCCATCTAGCCCCCATTCACTGGGGCAGACTGCAGTATCAGCCACTCATCACAGACAAGGGGGTGGGGGATTGGACCTGCTGCCTCTGACTACCTTTGGGCTGCCCCCTGCAACTCCAGTTCCTATTCAGCCTTATCCTAGGCCTGCAGCCTGGGGGGTTTCCAGGCCAGAGCTCCCCAGCTCCTCTGACCTTCCCCCAGCCCTGCTGTACTCAGGTACACACCCCAGCAGCCAGGCCCCTCCCTCTCAAAGAGTATCTGTCTGCTCCTAGCCCACTTCCCTCTTAGAAGGGCCAGCTATGCCATGATTGGGGCATGGCCACAGCTGAGGCTGCTTTCCCAATCAGCCTGGTCTGCTTGCCTCTAGCCACAGCCCTCTCCTGGGCTGTTTTAAGCCCTTTATGACAGAAGCGGGTGACCACCCCGCTACAGAGCCAAATCAGTTGTGCTGAGCACCTTCAGCACCTCATAGGCTCAGACATGTGTTGCATAAAATAGGCATATACTCCACGGACAAAGGATTTTTTCACAAATCGTGTGGGGCGGGACTTTTTAGTGGGAGACCCTTATTATAATGGAAGCACATCAGGGATGGTCTTCAAAGCACAATAGAACCTGAGACAATCTTGAGCTTCAACTAATTGAGATTCTGTGACCAAAGGATTAATAATATATCATAAAATGTTGATTTGGACAACATTTTCTGATTCTCGCCCTGCTCCCGCCTGCTGGGTGGGAGAACTCAAAACACTGAGTTAAAAATGGACATTTCTGAATCAAAATATTTTGTAACTTTTTGATTCCATGAAAACTTTTGATATTTTGACTTTGTCCCACTTCAGGATGTAAACCCAATGCTGAAAGATTGGAATTTCCTGTGGGATAGAAAATGTTTTCCAGAACTCTGTACCCATCATGGTACAGGATGGTCAATTAGATTGTTTGTTTTTTTCTGGACTGGTGAATTTTTAGGTTGCTTTTGAAAGGTTAGTATAAGGAACAATTATAACCTATATTATGTGCCCACAGACAGAGCCTTGGGAATGGGTTCCTTGTATCATTGGTCGCAATTAGGGGTGCTAGCAGCCATCTCAAAGATACTACTCTCCTCTTATGCAGGTGAGGAGTGGGCAGGATGCAACCTTGCTCCCCTTCAGATGAGCTGGCAGGGAAGGGGAAGTCAACAGTCTGATATAGAGCTGTGCATTCGTTCCCCCCACACACCTCCGAGCAAATGGGGCACCAGGACCATACTGAGGGACAGGCTAGTCCTTAGCTGTGCCACCCCAAAAGCAGACTGTGTTGCCCCTTACTGAGGGCTTGTATTAAACCCACCATCTAATCTATAATATTTTATTAAATGCTAAGATATATATTGCCCATTATCTCTGATTCCATGAGAGAGACAAGTCTAAGAAGTGGACTCTATTTGCTATCACTTCTTTACACAAACCTGTGCATTTACCTGCCATTGTGATACAGCATACGAGTATGGCAATTTTGACTTATTAGACATAATGTTGGTGCAGAAAACATTTCACATTCAAATGATTTCTATTTCCTTTGGGTCTTCTGACTTCACTATATCTTTCATCATGCTTCTTTTTTTTTTTAAACGGATTTTGCAAATAGGTACAGTACCCTACTGTGCATGATTATTTCGCCAATATAAAATCCAAACATCAGAGTCCCTTCCAAAAGCCAGGCAGTTATTGGTACCAGATCAAGGAAAAGAAACAGAAAAGTTTTCCTTTGCTTTACTTGGTCACTTGTCTGGCATTTAAAAAGTTGGCTTTAATATTTCTTTCTACTTCATTAGAGGGTTAAATAATCCATGAAACAGCATGTATTAAAAATCCATTCAAAATATTAGAAAACAGCTTTAAAAAACCCCTCACAAATGTAACTTTTACTCTAAACGAACACCTCATGTGGGTTAGCTGCCGAATTAATGGATTGCTAGTCTGCAGTCTCAAGGAGCTGGCTGTTATAGTCTAATTAAAGGTAAAAAATCAAGACATCCAGAATTGTCTCTTACAAATTAAAAGTCCTCTTTTATGTGCTGCAGAGGTGTCAACATTATTATAAAGACTAATTAGGGCATTTTACAACATCCTGGTAAAAGGGAGGAAGTGGCATTGTACGGAACTTTAAGATTATTCAGCGTTTTTACCACTTGGGGTCAGATTTTTAAGATGCCTTCAGTGCTCACCTGCTGGTGCAAGAGGAAGTATTTTATTGTCTCATAAGAAGAAATGAGCATTTTGAAAACTTAAATGCCTGCCTGTAATGGATAATAGCCCACTTCACAAAGCCACTAAAAAGAGGCCCCAGGAAGAACTACAGAGTGACGTTGCTGCATAGTATTTGCATCAATCTGTTATCTAAGTCTGTTCATGGGTCTAGATCCTGCTTTTGTTCACCCCAATGTAAATTTGAAATATCTAAGGCTTCAGGGGAGTTCCTCTGGATTTACGTCCATGTGACAGAGAGGGGAACTGAGCCCCTAGCAGCTTCAATTCCCACACTGACAAATTTGAGCAAAGGAAATACTGGACTCAATGCTGTGTGCCCTTTTTTCTGAGAAAAGTCCCATTTCAGCAGGAGTCAACTGAAGTCTTGATGAAGTAAGGGTTGTTTGGATTGGGCCACTCTTGAAGATTTAGAAATGAAAGTGGTACATGTGTGCCATTAAAGCACTAATTCACATGTGGGGTGGGGATGGGAATAGAGCAGTAGCACGGAGAGCAATCTCTGTGTACAGGAATGCACAGGGAGGGCAATTATGACCAATTGTGTAGTATACTCCTTGTGTTCTCCCTTCTTTGTGCCCCGGTATGGGTGTATAGAAGGCAAATAGAATCTAGATGACTTTTAGGCCAGGTAATGGGTTTTGGGAGGCCTGCTTTTGATTTTTGAATGCTTGTTTGGCTATACTGAAATCTATCCCATAATTAAAATCTTGTCTGATTCTGCAGTTCCTACTCTTATGAATTCTGCCTGATTCTGCAGTTCCTACTCTTATAAACTCCGCCAGCCTTTTAAGTACAATCAACTCATTCACAACTCAGACATGAGACCCAAGATACTAAGAGTTGTTTCTAATTCTGCAAATATCCCATTTATTGCAAACATGATTGAGTGTACAGACTCCTGAGGGTTTTATTAAATATCCAAGCTCATGGCAAATCAGTGTAGGAAACTAGCACTCATTACCATTAAAAATGTTTAGCATTGTCTTGAAATTGCATAAGAGGGAAATTGTATTATTCTCACTGTGGATGACAAATTCAAATGTCATGAATTTATCTAAAGCTTTTAAGTTCTATTAATAGATTCTCTTCCTCTAAAGCTATGAAGTTCTTAATCAGTGCCTGTACTAACTGCACTTTAAAAGTGTTGTTTAATGTGTGAACCGGATCCCATGTTCAGCTCTTTAAATTGAGGCTAAAAACCACATGAGACAGTTTCTCTCAGTTGTTAGTGTGAGAGCAATGAATGTTTGCTTTGAGGGTTTAATAGAGTTACGAGTGTAAAAATAACATAATGGGCACATTTGAAGCTAAATTTTCAGCTTGGTGTTCAGGGATTTAGTCATGCAATGCCCATTAGTGTTAATGGGAAATTGTGCAGCCAAATCTCTCTATATTGTACTGAAAATATACCCCTTAGTGTTTAAGGTTGGCCTGCTAACACTCATTATGAGACTGCAGTCAAGTAAGCAGGTAAGGAAATATGATAAATGGTTCATTTATCAAACAGTGCTATAGCCGGGGATTACTTGGGATGAATAATCGAAAGTGCTGGAGGATGCTTGAAAGAAGTGGACATCCTATAGCAGCTGTTACTGCTATGTTTTGGACCCTTTAGTAGCCTCGGTGAGGATGTTGTGACATCAGGCTTGCTATGAAGCTGCAGATATATAGAACTATGGTTATACAAACTCTATTGCACAGCAGCGAAACAGGGCAATGAGGAAGCCTGAAGAGTGGCTGATTGACTTTTCTGATTTTTGTCTTTTGTCAACTGCTCCATGTTAAGGGGCAGGACAAAATCAGCAATGAGGATATTCATAGCCAGATCTAGAAACTGCCTCCATCAGCACAACTTCAGTTTCAGCCGTCTTTGTGGTACAGACATATTAGGATGCAAGGCCAACGAATTATGATGCATATTTGGCAGAGGAATGCCGCTACGTGGCCAATGACCATGTGTCTGCCAAAATTTTCGGTGATGACCAGTGATGGATAGAAACTGGATATCCAGCCAGACTACAGTTGGAGATCAAGCCAGATGGGGTTAAGTCTGCAAGAAGCCTATTTCCCTTTTGGATTTCCATGCTGAATTATCTGTGTTTTGATGAGCTCAAAGAGCTGCAGTCCTTGGTCTAGGAATAGGAAGCCCAATTCTTGGGTCCAGCTGAGTAGCTCTCAATACTGGATCTGAGGGAGGAGAGTAAAGGTGGCTGCAAAGCTTCCCTCCCCACAAGATGCAGCTGTCCTCCCCCGGATTCTGAACTTGGTTCAGCCTCCAGCAGAACATAAACAGTGCAAGGGGGTATCTGTAGCCAAGCTTTTATGGGAATAATGAAGAATAAAAGTGTGGAAATACAGGGGAATCTTTTGGAAACCTCAGTCTCAGGAGATATACACTTGCATGTGTGATGTGGTTACAACATAGATTTTGAATCATATCAAAGCTAAGAAATGAGATACAGGATGAACATGCATGATGGTAGAATGACTCAGCTGAAAAGAAGCACAGTTCTAGTCAGCAATGTCTCTTCCTCGGGGTAGTCTTTACAACAATTTAAAATGAATGAACATAATTAAAAAGTGAATGGAAAACTCCCCAATTTAAGTTCATCCCAGCCCTATGACCATGTGTATAATCTCTAATTCTCTCCCACCAGCCACTTTTAGAGCCCTTTGTCTAAGAACCCGTGCAAGAGGATGTGAAATTTGAACCGCAGTTAATCCCTTGTTCACTGGGGACCAGGTAACACTCCTGTATCTTGAACTACACCACAATTCTTTGCTATGCTTTCATATTCTCCATCTTTGTCTTTGAATTAGCAATGACTCTTTTTATTTTTAACTGATATGGAGCCTGTAATCTGAGTCAAAAGCCCTTTGTAGTTTTCCGAATCAAAATCTTTTTTTAATTGGCATACAGATATACAAGTTCCAGGTATCCGTTAGATATTTCTACTGTTAGTGGAAAAATGCTATTACTCTCTAAAGAGTTATTAGGGGCATTTCTGTAGGAATGCAATCAGTTCTTCAATCTGTTTATATATCAAGAGCTAGTAGGACAAACTGAAAGTCCTTTTTAAGGCCTGAGCTTTTGTAGATTGACTATTGCAGAATTTTTGGGTAAAAATGGATTTGGAAAGGCTTGCTTGGAATATGAATTCAGTTCCATTAACTTCATCGGAGCCACATCTATTTACAGTAGCTGATGATCTAACCCATATTTAGCATTGCTTCTTTGTAATACCATTCAAAGCTATGTGCATGATAGAATACCTACAGTTGAGGGAGATGTTTTCCCTAGATGTTACTGAGGTAGGACAAATTGATATTTTAATCTCACTGGACTTCTTTCTATATAATTTATACAGTGTTGAAACATTCTGATCATAAAACAACCCTTTCATCTTGCAGGCTCTTTTCTACATCTCTTTCCCTGGATACAACATTACGAGAGTATTTTGTCTTCTCTGGACAATACAGTTACTTATTGTAAATGTTCTTTGAGATGTCATGCGGACAGCTATTCCATGTAGGTGTCCATGCTCCCAGAACACTGGGGCTGGGGAAATACCCATAGGTGGCGCTCTCATCTTGTGACTTTAGCCCCTCTGGCCATGTAAGGGTGGTACTTCCTTTCCACTGAACATCAGAAGCAGAGACTCTGATGGAGAGGGGACGGAGGGTGGGTTGTGGAATGCACATTTGCATCACATCTCAAAGAACAACAGTTACAGTAAGTTTATGTCTTTGAGTAGATACAGCCCTGTATTCCATGTAGGTGACTCACAAGCTGTACTGACAGGAGATGGGGCTCAGAATCTATTTAAACAAGGGCTGCAGGATTATCTTCCCAAAGTTTGCATCTGAATGGGATGTAGTAGTAATGGCATAGTTGTAAACATAGGTACAGAGGACCAAGTGGCAGCTTTGCAAATGTCCAATATTGGAACATCACTTAGAAATGCAGTTGACGTCACCTGGGCTCTTGTAGAATGACCTCACACCCTGGGGGGTGGGAGGGGAGAGCATAATCTGAGCTACTTTGCATGCTGTCATGATGCAGGAAATAATCCACCTGGAGATTGTCTGAAAAGAGACTCTTGACTCTTCTTTTGGTGTGCATATGACACAAATAGACGAGGTGGGGAACGAAAGAGTTTATTCCTATCCAGATAGAAAGCTAGACATCTCCTGACATCCAATAGGTGAAGACGGTTGAATGTGGGTTACGAAAAAAAACACTAGTAGATATGACCTTGGTTCAAGTGAAATTGAGAAAAAATCTTAGGGTGTGACTGCAGGGTCACTTTGTCTTTGGAAAACTGCCTGAAAGGAGGTTCAGCCATCAAGGCCTGCAGTTCACAAACTCTCCTTAGAGATGTTCTCGCTATCAGGAAGGTCATTTTCTGACACAAAAAGGGGAGAGAAGAAGTTGCCAGAGGCTCAAACAGGAGCCCCATAAGATCCTCTAGGTCAAGGCTAAGGTCCCACAAAGGAACTGGTTCTTTTACTAGCAGGTAAAGATGGGGATGACTCCTTTCAAGAATCTCACTATGATGGCATTTGAGAACATTGTCTTCCCTTGGATGGGTGGATGAAACACTGAAATCACCACAAGGTGCACTCTCAATGCACTTTGTGCAAAACCAGAAGACTGAGATACAACCCAGCCTAGGTTGAACTCCCTGAGCCAATGACCATACTGAGAACTACTTCCAACTGGTTTCCTGAAGGAAGATTTCCTGCTTGTCAGCAGCACTTGTCAGATTGCCCCAGAACATCGTTCCTCCTCTTCATCTAATCATGCAGGATCCATACTGTGGATGCAAAATATGACTGCTGAGTCAGGAGGTTGGGATGAAGAGGAAGGTATATGGAAGGTTGGATCAATAATGTGAGGGGACACAATACTGATAATCCCAGTCCACCATGACAGGCTGCAGAGCCAGTGAACCTGGTGGTTCTGTTGTGTGGCTCAAAGTCGCCAAGGGCACAATGGAGGATGAGGCAATAGAAACGATGGCCCTAGAGGATTCCTGAACCAAAGAAGCATCCAGGACCAAAAGTCAAAGCAGGTTTGATGCTGCTTAATGTGTCACTGGGGACTGTTGGCACTAGTGCCAATGCTGTTAGTAGCAGACTCAACAGACTCCTCATGGCCAGAACCACAGTTGATGGTCGGGGCTCTTGATGAGCTCGGCATGGTACCATGGAGCAGTTAGACAGCCCTTCTCCATCCCACTTGCCAGAAGGAGTAAGGTACCAATCAGCACTCCTCTTGGAGGAGGAGTCTCCTTGTGCACCGGAATGGTCCCAGTTGACTTGCGGGACCTCTTTCTCAGCATACCCAAGGAGGGTAAATGACTTCTCTGCCTGGGGGAACCCAAATGTGCAGTGGCCTCACTAGCAAGATCTGCAGTCAACCGCCGATCAGATATGGGCCTCAGTACTGCAGCATCATGGCCTGCTCCAGAAGGTGCTGCCTAACCATAAGTCCTCACTACCTGAGTCCTCTTTGTAAACATCTTACAGATGGTGCATCATCCTTGATGTGTCTCTTCCGAAGACTCAACAAGACCCTTGTGTGGGGATCACTGTTGGGGATAGCCCTCCTATATGACAATGCTTGAACTCTGGTGAGGGCATCACACAGGGCAGCCTATTACTCTAACTAAATCTAATACTAAACTAAGCCTAAGTTACTACTACAACCACATACAAGAAAAAAGTCTCAGGTAACTGATACAGAAAGTGAGAGGTGAAAGAATGCTACACAGATCTGCCTTCAGCCCACAGATGGTGAGACGGAACTTATGGGGGAGGGGTGCCAACCTTATACAGCCAGGGAGGGGTAAGGCCATGAGTCATGAGCACCAACCCTAAGGATACTGCTAAGCAGAGTTCTCTGGCTTTGGTGTGCTGGGTGCACGTAGGCCTACATGGAATACATGGCTGCTTCTACTTGAAGAAGAACCAATAGAACCAAGCTCCTCTCCAGCCCACCTCCCTGAACTTCGTTCAAGCCCTAGACTGTATTCCAGGGCTTCCAGCTCATCTGCCTCAATGCTTCCTCTTAACACTCTTTCTCTGCTCTTGCTGCTTCTGCACCTTTCTTCCTCTACAAATCTGTGGCAGGGCTTAATCAGCTCTTGCCACTCCAGCCCCAATCAGGGAGAATGGATTGGGGCTGGGTGAACCACCCTATGTTTGCCTAGTAATTGATCACACCTACCAGCTTCATTAGCAGGAGCTATAAGGCTGGAAGGAAGTGAGAGAAAGGGGGGGCAGAGACTAAGAGCAGGAGGTCAGGCTCAGAGGGAGTGGGAGCCCCATAGATTGTTGCTGGCCAGGCCTGTGGTAGGTCAAGCAGTTGTAAAGCCTCTATATAGTTGGAAACTGGTGGTGGGAAATGGATCACAAATAAAGAACACGGGTGTTGCACTAGACTGAAGTGTCCCTGATTCACAGATGAGAGGGGTCAAGGGACTGAATTTGGAAGGGCGCTGTGTGTACCCCATTACACTATCCCTTAATCATTGCCCTAGTTTTGTACCTATCACACTACCACATCACTTATAACTAATCCTAGGCTTTTCAGATGCTACTTGAACAATTCCCTGGATACTGCTCCATGCAAACTCTATTTGCAACCACACCCCCTCCCTACACCCATCCCTACCCTACTTGCTCCACCAGACTTCCTCCTGGAATCTCAAATGAAATTTATAAACTACTGCTTCCACCAGATCATATAAAATCTTATAATATTATGACATACTGTAAGAGCCCATAGTAGATATAGAAAAACTCATATTGCCACTCTATGAGCCTCTGCTAACTGGCCAAGAGCTACATGAATATGAACTATGAATAAATTCAGCTTTAAATAAATTCAGGAGTGAAGTTCTAGAACAGGCTTCCAAGAAGAATAGTTGAGGCAAATACGCTCACTAGTTTTAAGAGCATGATAGGTTTACGAATGGGATTATATAATGGGGATTGCCTGCAATAGCAGGGGACTGGTCTTGATAACACAGGAGATCCCTTTCAGTCCTATGTATACTCTGTTCTAGGTGCCATCTTGATACTGGAAGGGCGCACTTTTGAGATGCTGGTAACAGAAGTTTATAAAGCATTGAGACTGAAACATGCTAGCAAACGGCGTTCAGATGAGTTAATTCAAAATGGAAAGAGTGTTTACCAAATATATGCCTCACACCATATAAGCCTTTCTGATGGTACAAACTATAAGAGACTAAACCACTGTGACAGCTCTGATTCCTGAATAAAAGAGCCTCCACCTCTCAACAGCGAGGATTGCTGAAATGAGATCTCCTATGGTATTGGAGAAACAAAGTGGGTGAGGTAATACCTTTTATTGGACCAACTTCTGTCGGTGAGAGAGACAAGCTGTCAAGCTACATCGAGCTCTTTTTCAGCTTGTCTCTCTCGCTGACAGAAGTTGGTCCAATAAAAGATATTACCTCACGCACCTTGTCTCTCTCATATCCTGGGACCAACGTGCCTACAACACCACTGCCTCTAACTAAGGTAGTTAGTCATTGCTTATCTCAAGCATCTTCATACATCAGACTTTTGTGTTAACCACGTACTCCATGTGAGAAAATGACTCTCAAATCCATAGTTTACTACAGTTCAAAAGTAATATTGAATCATCTAAAATGTTTATTACTATACAGGGCTGAATCCTGCTCCCAGGACCAGATTCTCAAAGGTATTTACACTCCTGTCTTCCACTGCTTTAAACAGAAGTTAAGAGCTTAGGGCTTGTCTACACTGCAACTTTCTCACTCAGAGGTGTGAAAAACACACCCCTGAGAGCTGAAAGTTTCAGGGCTGTAAAGTGCCAGTGTAGACAGTGCACCAGCTCCCACTCCCACTACTGCTCCCAGTGCTAGTAGCTATTCCCCTTGTGGAGATGGATTTTTTATAGTGCTGGAAGAGCTCTTTCCCAGCGCTGGTGCTGTGACTACACAGCCATGTTAAAGCGCTGCCGTGGCAGCACTGTCGCAGCAGCCCTTTAATGTTGCTAGTGAAGACATGCCCTTAGATAAATTTGAAAGTCTGGGCCCCATTGACTTCAGTATGTGCTACATTTGGCTCTTGGGACCAGATTTTGCTTTAAATTCTACTGGTGTAAACTCAGAGTAATTCCAATGAAATCTATAGAGTTGCTTTGCATTTATATCAGTGTAAAATGTGAAAAAATTTGGTCCATGTATTACAATTCTAACCAGAATAGTGACAGCCTTATGATACAGCAGGTAGATAATTGAAATAAATACTCCAATGAAGCTAAGAAAAATCCCTTCAAATTCTCTCTCCTTAATTTAAATGATACACACTTCACATTTCCACAGTTTAAAACAAGCAAATGAAAAAGGCTGTATTTCTTCATACTCTGTGATTATAGTTGCTGGTGGGTTTCAGCTGTTTATCATGCAATTTCTTCCTACCTCACAGCTCTGAATTATGTTTCTTGACTATTAATTTGACAGCCTGTTGGAAAATAAACTTGAAAACCTGCAGGGCTATTGGTGTTTTTTTTGTTTTTTGTTTTTTTTTAAATTGGTTATAAATGTCGAGGGTTCTTGGCAGACCTTGCTTTTAGTAGACAAATTTGAATGTCCACAGACAGCAACTAGTTATGACAAATAATTTAAATGTAGGATTTTTTTTTCCATGGGTGAAATCCGATTGCCAGCATGGGTGCTACTACTAATGTGGCTGAATCAATATAATTTATCCTTAACTTGGCAAGCTCAACTAGTTTACACACCTTGAAAAGAAACAGCAATAATTGCTAAACACTATGTGGTCTGTTCTCTCCTCTCTCTGTAGGGGAATATGTGTGTGGCTCTTATTAGGTCTAATAAGAATACTGCACATTACTCTCTTGTGCATCAACAGGATGACAGACCTCTTTGCATTATTAGTTTTTAAATTTGCTGCACTACTTTTTTAAAAAATATAAGTTTTCTGCATTTATCCTCCTGATGCTTTTCATCCTCAGATTTCTTCTTCTTCCTCTTATTGTCATTCAGCGCTATAGCAGATCCATACTGGGGAGGAGTTGTTTCCAAATCATGGGTCAGGTCAGGCTTCAGTAAAAATATTCATATCTATTAAAAAAATGTGGAATCTTAGCTTGGAAACGAGGGTAACTGAACTAAGGGAATCAAAAATGGAAACCCAGACACTGATCCCCCAACCTTCTGAAAAGTCAAAGGAACAACTTACCAAACTACTTTCTGCATAAGGAAAGAATGAGATATTTTTTTTCAATCTCAACAGTTCGTGCATCTTTGGTAATGTATAACTGATGAATTGGCAAAACCTCCATAATAAACCAGCATCATTAATGGGATGGGTGTTACCTTGATGAAGATGTGAATATTCTCATAATGGTACCTGTTGTGCACTGGCATTCTGATCTCTCTTACCATGCTTTTACACTAGTGTAACTTCACTGACTTAAATGGAGTTGCTCCTGTTTTACTCCACTGGTCTGAGATCAGAATAAAAACCCTTTGATTTATATTTCTCTTTGGTTTGAAAAGCAAGCATCTGTTTTCTGAAAGCTAATGAGAAGAATGCCTAATGATGCATAAATGGGGAGTGTTTCCTGCTTCACTCACAGATGATTACTGCAATATCTGTATTATATCAATGCATAGAGGACCCAACTAATACCAGGGTCCAACTGTGTCTAGATGTACAAATATGTAGAGTGAAACAATTGCTGCACAAAGAGCTTTCAATATAAATACACATGCACAGAGAAAAAGGCAAAGAATAATTAAATGATGTACCCAAGGTCAAACAGCAGTTCAGTGGCAGAGCAGAGAATAGACCCCCCAATCTCCTGGATCCCAGTCTAGTGCTCTAGCTACTGGGCCAAACTGCTTGTAACATGTAATGAAAATATCACATTTTTTCCACCGCTAGAGGAGTCCTTTACTATATCTATATGGAATCACAAAACTCATTAATGTAGAGTGTTAATTAAAACTTGGGGTTCTTCACCTTTAAAGTACATTTAATCTTGTGAGATAAATGTGTGACAATCCAGATACTTTACTTAGCCCATTATATTGATTGAATTAAAGAAGGCTAGAATATTTGGAAATAAAAATTGTGACGTCTTCTCTCATACTTGATGAATCTTATGAGCATCGTTGCCAGTGAATGAAAAAGAGCGTCTTCCTTCCCCTCTCCACTCATTACTAGGAGGAAAGGACTGGCCGGAGGCTTCTGCCTGTCTGTTTCCTCATACTTTGTTTGCCATCTTTGTAATGGTTAATATTTATATAATTGTTTTGTGGCACAATTTTCAAAACACACACACACAATGTCTTTATTTACAGAACCAAATCCTGTTCACTCCCCTTACATGAGTAGCCCTCATGAAGTTCAATGGGATTTTGCTTTTGAATAAGGTCAGCTGCACCTGTTCCAGAGACCAAAAATAGATCTAATCTGACAATGAAGATGTGTCTTCTTCAATTACTATCATCAAATCTCTTTCACTGGGAAAACAGAAATTAATTAAAAGAAATCCCTGGCACTGTAAGGCTATCAAAACAGAATTGCTTATCAGTTTGCCATCCATTCTGAATGTCTTTAAATACAATTAGGATTATTTTAATTAAACACAAAAACTGCTCACAAAGTATAAGCTTGTAATCTTGTTTCGTTGTCTTATCACTGACTTTTAACATTTAAATATACATTCCTTAAAGTGAATATAATGCTCTTGAAGAAGTATCAGGCTAAAACCCCTCTATGTATCCTCAGAATAGATTGAACAGAGTAGCTTCTTTTAAATTACCTCATCAATGTGCTTCTGCTACTGTGGAGAGGAACATACTGTAAGGCACCAGGATGGTTAAGTCTTTCTGCCCTGCTGAGATTGCCACTCTGACGGGCTTCTACCAAACAAAACAACTATATTCTAGGAACTGGACTGAAATCAACAACTCACAACAACTCGTCATAAGCCATTGAGGGGGTAGTCATATTGTAACAACCTTGTTAACCTTCTTTTGATTAGCATATGCTCTATATTTTTTTGCTTTAATGCTGTGATGTTCTGACCTTGCCTTGCTCAACTAATTATTTTATCCTAGTTTCCTCTCTCTCCTCCCCTCCCATTCTAAAAATGAATTTAAATGGCTTATAGGACAGTAGTGGGATAGGAAGACTTTCACCTTAGCCTAGGCTAGATTGAAAGCAAACAGTAAGCTAATTTGTTTCCATTTGGAGGCTTATATAAACTGAGTTCATGTTCTCAGCCCAGCTCTTCCTTGACCAAAGCCATCACTAGTATCTGAGATAGCAATCTGAGGAGAGAGACCCATACATGCATGATGACCAAACAGTCTCTTGAGACTGAACTACTCTTCCCTCCAGGTCAGCAATGATGCTCAGTAGGAGAGCAGTCCTGCAATCTGTTGGTGCACAGAACTTCCATGAATTCCAAAGGGAGTTCAATGAACATGGACTCCTAGCAGGGTAGAGGAGGGAAAGCAACATTGCTTTTTTTTTTTTTTTTTTTTTTTTTTTGTGGATAAACAAAGCACATGAGCCTTTGTCTCAGATATATTTGATACATCTAGAGAAGAGAGAAAATGCTGTCATCAGTATGTTTATAAACAAATCTGTATTTCTTGATGTGAAAAGGTTTGTATTAAAGAACTTTATAAACCAAACACTCTGCATTGGTATATTTTAAGGGGGTTGGAAGGGTTGTGTTTTTGTTTTAGAGAGGTATATTTGTTGAAAATGATTGCTAGTACTGTGTGTCTTCCTGTACACAGACCCGCTTCTCAATATTTAAAATTAAGCTTGCCTACAAGCAGAAGAGGCTATGGGCTCTAAGTATATAAAGTACTGGATTGAAATCAGGGGACTTGTGTTCTGTTCCCAGCTCTATTACTAACCTCTTCTGTAACTTTAGGCAAATTACTTCACCTCTGTTTCCCCTACTACCTTCTGTCTGCCTTTTCAATTAGTTTGTAAGATCTTAGGGACAGGTGCTTTCTCTTACAATGTGTTTATACAGTACCCTAGAACAACGGGGCCCTAGACTCTGTTGGGTTATCGAGGTGGTACTGCAATATGAATTATTAGTAGAACTGGAACAATTTGCTGAACTAGCTAAAAACAATCCCCAAATGTGAAGGTGTCCTAGTTAGTTCTCGTGGTGGGGAAGGGTCTATAAATTCAGAAATGATGAGTTCTTCAGTTCCCCACATGGTAGGAGGCAGTCAGATGTCTGTGATTGGCTGGGTTGACTCTCCAAATAACTCCTCACAGTGAGGAGCCCCTCCAGAATTTTCTCTGCCTCCAAAGGTCTAGCAGAGCTTCGGCAGTCGCTCTTTTTTTTTTTTTTTTCCAGAACAGAGTTCTACCATACTGAGTCTCTCCTCTCTGGCATCCCAAAAAAATGTTAAAAGAACCAAGTAGTCAGGGAAATGTTCTTTAAGGAGGTCCCCAACATCTTCTCTAGTTTCAGACCCTTGCTTGATGCTTTCAGATTCTCCACCAAATTGATGGTGTCCAGTGCTGTAGTTAGAAGACATCTTTGGCTATAGACATGGAAGGTGGATGTCTCTGCAAAACAGGTTTTGGTAGCAAACCTGTACTTGGGAGAGAAATTTTGGGGGGAACCACTAGCAAAAGCTCCTTCCAAAGCATAGAACAAAAACAAAAAATCCCTCTTTTCTGTTTATGATCACAAAACTCACTTGAGTTGTCTTTCTGCCTGCATTATGCAGTTCTTTCCAGAGTTATCGAGTCTCATATAGATATGGTAGGAGAGACAACAGATTCTCTAAGAGTAGATTGGGGAAAGGTAGGTTCGATATAAACAGAGGTGACTCCTTCTCCATGAACGCTCCTCAGAGCAATCAGTGATTACCATCCTCCCTCCAGCATTCCCCTTGGGCACCAGGTGTCTCTATTTGTTCCCAGCTGGTTCTCCACTATGGATATATGGCTGAGAGATATCCATTTCCAAGTAGTACTCCATAGAATTCAAAAGCATCTCCCCCTCCAGATTTCTCCCTTCTTCCTCTGCCCATTCAAGAGGAAAACTATATTCAGGACAGTCAGTCACCTCTTCCAAATTGGGATAATAGAGCCCATCCCAGACCAGGGACAGTGTCAGAGCTTATATTTCATACTATTCCTTGGTTCTGAGAAATCAGGGGAGAACAGGGTGGTCCTGTTTTACCAGTCAATTCACTCCCACATGTTCAAAATAGAAACCACTCAATCCACCATGGCAGCTTTCAGCCTAGAGCATTTCCTAACCTCAGTGGATCTGAAAGAGGCTTATCTCCACATTCCTATCCTTCTGTCCCACAGATGATACTTGAGGTTTGTATACAGTACTGGCACATGTAGTACAGTCCTTCCTTTTGGCATTTCCACTGCCTCCATGGCATTCATTCACATGGTGGTGGTAATGGCATAACTACATCAGAAAAGGGTGCACCTGTGCCATTTTCTTCACAGCATTCTTCTTCTAGAAGTCAGAGACACCCAACTGATGGTACATACCCTTCAAAAATGTGGGATTACAGTAAAAGCTTTGCTATCCGACATGTTGGGGAAATGGGGGATGCCAATAAGTCAAAAATTCTGGTTAGCTAAAAGGGAGGGAGTTTGGGTGCGGTAGGGGTAGGAAGACCAGAGGTCCTGATTTTATAGAAACAGTCCTGATATTTGGGGCTTTTGTCTTATATAGGTGCCTATTACCGCCCACCCCCGTCCCGATTTTTCACATTTGCTGTCTGATCACCCTAGGGAGGGGGCTCAGGGATGGGGGTTGGGGCACAGGAGGAAATGCGGGGCATGGCTTTGGGAGGAGTTTAGGTGCAGGAGGGGGCTCAGGGATGGGGGTTGGGGCACAGGAGGAAATGCGGGGCATGGCTTTGGGAGGGAGTTTAGGTGCAGGAGGGGGCTCGGGGCAGGAGCTTGAAGCGACATGTCCCTGCTGCTCCTAGGTAGAGGCGCGGCCAGGCGGCTCTGTCTGCTACCTCCGCCCACAGGCGCTGCCCCTGTAGCTCCCATTGGACATGGTCCCTGGCCAAGGGGAGCTGCGAAGCAAGCCCTTGGGGCAGAGCGGGGGCAGTGCACAGAGCCCCCATGGACATTCCTCTGCCTAGGAGCAGCAGGGACCTGTCGCTGCTTGCGGGGAGCTGCCTGAGGTGAGCCAGATCTCACACCCTGAAATCCCTCTCATGCCCCAACCTTCTGCCCTGAGCCACCTCCTGCACCCAAACTCCCTCCCAAAGCCTGTGCCCTGCACTCCCTCCTGAAATGCCAGTTTCTAGAGCTTTCCAGTTGGTGAAGTGCTGGATAACATAACTCTTACTTAGGGTTACCATTCGTCCGGATTTACCCGGACATGTCCTCCTTTTGTGTGCTAAAAATAGCGTCCGGGGGGAATTTGTAAAGCACTCACAATGTCCGGGATTTCCCCCTCCCCTGGCAGAGCAGAGTGAGTGGCTGGGAGGGCTGCAGGAAAGTCCCGGGCTGGACTCCGGAGCAGCTTCCTCCTCCCACCCCCCCCTCCCTGCATTCTGAGCCAGCCGGCAGCTCCTCCTCCTGCAGCCCGCTCCGGCAGCCCTGTGCAGGGCCAGGGACCGGGTTTTGTGTTGTGCTGGGGAGCTCAGCCATGTGTCCGGCTGGCACAGAGCCCAACACCCTGTTCTGAGCAGCAGGGTAAGGGGGGGCAGGAGAAGGGACAGGGAGGTTCTGGATGGGGCAGTCAAGAAACGGGTGGGGGCTTTTGGAGGGGAGTGGAGAAAGTTTTGGGTAGTCAGGGTACAGGTAGGGGGTAGGGTCCTGGGGGGCAGTTGGGGGGGGGTCTTAGGAGGGGGCAGTTAGGGGACAAGGAACAGGGAGTCTTAGGTAGGGGGTGGGGTTCTGGAGGGCAGTTAGGAGCAGGGGTCCCAGGAGGGGGCAGTCAGGGGACAAGGAGCGGGGGGTAGGGGGCTGGGAGTTCTGGGGGGGAGCTGTCAGGGGGCAGGAGTGGGGAGAGGGATCGGAGCAGTCAGGGGACAGGGAGCAGAGGGGTTTAGATGGGTTGGGAGTTCTGGGGGGGCTGTCAGGGGGCAGGAGTGTGGAGAGGGATCGGAGCAGTCAGGGGACAGGGAGCAGAGGGGTTTAGATGGGTTGGGAGTTCTGGGGGGGGCTGTCAGGGGGTGGGGAGTGGTTGGATGGGGTGTGGGAGTCCCAGAGGTCTGTCTGGGGGTGGGGGTGTGGATAAGGGTTGGGGCAGTCAGGGGACAAGAGGCAAGGAGGCTTAGATAGGGAGTGGAGTCCCGGGGGGCAGTTAGGGGCAGGGGTCCCAGGAGGGGGCAGTCAGGGGACAAGGAACGGGGGGAGGGTTGGGGGTTCTGGGGGGGCGGGAAGTGGGAGGGGCAGGGGCGGGGCTAGGGCGGGGCTCCTCCCGTCCTCTTTTTTGCTTGTTGAAATATGGTAACCCTATCTTACTATATAATGAATCTGGAGGAAAGCCAGTTTATCTCCAAACAGCCAGTAGAACACAAGGGTGTTTTGATGGAGACCATAGTGAACAAGGCCTTCCTCTCCAGAAATAGGCAGGCATGGATTCTGGAGCAAACATACAAGATCCTTCATAGTCCACGCTCCCCCATGAAGGACTTACTCTATCTATTGGGCATGTGTGTTTCATGCATATACCTACTTCCCTAGGTAAAGTTTCATCTCCGGTGTCTGCAGTAGTACCTGCTGAGCTTCCCTACTCTCACTCGTAATTCCAGATCTCTTACTGTAAGACTTCCATGCGTGGTAAAAGGGTCCATCAGACAGCAGCTGCATCCGACAAGGTTAACACACGGTATCCAGTAGGCAGAACTTCACAGACATGCTATAATGACAAATGCCAGCTTGGAGGGATAGGTCAGCAGTTGCAGATGGAATCTCACTACACCATAAACCATTTGGAACTGTGGATGATTCATCTAGCTCCTCAGGCACTGCTTCCTACTTTAAACTGCAGACACATACTTGCATTCATAGGCAACGCTATTATTATGGCATATATAACAGACCAGGAGGCATCTGGTTGAGGTTATTTCAAGCAGGAGCCACAGCCGCCTTCAGGTAGGCCAAGAGAAAAATTCTGTCAGTCTGAGCCATGCATATCAAAGACAAACTGATTCGCTGAGCTACAAAATCTCTTGGCATCCAACTCCAATGGCAAAACAAACAATTTGTATGCCAGCAGGAGAGGTCTTTGGACCCGGGGAAACCACACCTTCTCCCAGGTTTGGGCAAGGGCTCTGCTATATGCATTCTCTCCTTTTCCCATGATAACACATGCCATCCAAGCATATAGAGATAACAAGCTACCATGGGTATGATTACAGCACACTGGCATGATGTTTAGACTTCATGGAGATGTATGCAGCCAACTCCACTACCACTATGACCAATTCCAGATCTACTAACTCAGGGACATCTGTTCCGCTGCAGCCCAGAAACTCTGAACCTGATTGCCTGGTTATTACCCTGTTTCCCCGAAAATAAGACATCCTCCGAAAATAAGGCCTACTTACAGTTTTGCCTCTCGTTGTAATATAAGGCATCCCCCCGATAATAAGACCTCCCCGATAATAAGGCATCCACCGATAATAAGGCATTTTTCATTTCTGAAAAATAAGACATCCCCTGAAAATAAGACCTAGCGCATCTTTGGGAGCAAAAATTAATATAAGACACTGTCTTATTTTCGGGGAAACAGGGTAGAAGGCCAGACTGAAATAAACTAGGAAGTCCAGAAACTCTTCCACCAGTTCTCAGTATACAACAACATGGAGAAGTTTTGATTTCTGGTGCACATCAAGAAGACACATGGCAGTATCAGCTTTGGTCAAGCTGCTCCTAAAATTCTTAGAAGCAGATCTGTCAATAGGGCTGCAGTACAACACACCTTAAGACTTAAGTGGTGGTTATATTCCCAAGGGATGCTCTCCCTTATCCCATTACCATCACATCAAAAAATTCCTTAAAGCTTCCAGCCTAACCAGATCATCCCCTATTCACAGGGTTGCCCCATGCAATCTTTCCCTAGTACTGAATGCATTCCTGGATCCATCAAATAGTTGTCCAAAGCATCCCTATATTTCCTGATATTTAAAGTCACTTTCCTAGTGTCCATGACATCCTGTGAAGAGTCTCAGAATTGGGAGCCCTCTCTGTTCTCCCTCAAAATTGTGTTTTCCATAATGACAGCGTGGTATTACAAACAGATCCTTCATTCATCCCTAAGATAAATTCTTTCTTCCACTGGTCCCAGGAGATTTCAGTCCCTTCCTTTTGCCTAAATCCAGCCCATCTGAAAGAAAGGTCATGGAACCTTACACATAAAGAAAGCAAATAAGATCTATATTAAGAGAACAAAGCCCTTCAGAAAAATCTTCACTTTGTTCTAATATGTGACAGTGCCAGGGCACAGAAAAATTCCAGGTCCTCCACAAGAAGATATATTAGGTAGTAAATTTCTGAGGCATATAAAATCAAAGGGAAAACTTCTCCATTCAAGATCGAATCCTGTTCCACAAGGTAAATGGCTTTTACTCAGGCAGACAGGTCCAATGCATGATATGACCAAATTTTCAGGGCAGCAACTTAGTTGTCCCTGCACTTTTACAAAGTTCTATAAAATAGACTTCAGTTGAGCTAAGTGGCTTTTGACAGGAGGGTTCTGCAAGCCATAGCTCACCCTAATCCCTAAGCCCATCCAACAATTGATAGTAGCTGGCTGGGATGGGTCCATAAACTCATGCCACCCTGTATTTTTTATCTCCTCCTTAGAGGAAGCTAATTCTTGGTAGCCTTGCTGGTTTGTGGGTGGTTTTGCTTTTTTTGTTTTGAGGAAGAACTGAAGAAAACTGTCCTTACATTAATCAGTGGCCTTCGAGGTCATCCTGGTTTATATGTATTTTTTCCCTTAGCTCGGACAGTTAGTGCTACTTAGTGTTGGACAATTTTATCTCTTATTGTTAATACATTTTGAAAGCTTTTCTATTCAGTTATTACAGTTATTAATTTTGGAAGCAACTTTTTTGGGGGAAGGGGGTGCACTCTTCAGTGGGAGTGGTTATCTAGATATTCAGCTCAGCCAGCCAAAAGCAACTGACCCTGCTTCATACAGTGTGGGGGAGTGAAGAGCCCATCACTGCTGCATGTATGGACACTTTTTTAGGTGAGCGAGACAAACTCCCTCATTGCCTTCCATCAAGAAAATGCAAGTTTTGTTGTTGTTTGTTTAAATATTTTGTGCAGCAAAAATATGTTATGACTAGAACAGCCATAGCAAATAACAAGTGTTGCTGTGGGAAAGAGCACTGTTGGAGATGTGGAAACACTTTAACAAAGCTGCTGCTTTAATAGGTCAAAATGCTTTTGAAGTATAATAATAATCAAGGTTCAAGTTTGAATTCCATTACCTTTTTCCTCTTGTTAGTTGCGATGGTGGTGACTGCTTGTAAAGTGCTCAGCCATGGATCCTTATCATATATACTTCTAAAGTCCATCTATGTCTCTCCCCCCTTTCTTTGCTCATCCTCCTCTTCTAATAATTCTCAATCTTTCTTCTTCAGGGATTGTTTTCTGCTTTCAAGAACTTAGTGAAATACACCTATGGTTGCAACAATCTCTTGAATTGCAAAGATGGCTGTGGGGCCACTAATCAGGGTAGTTGGTAGTCCTGGCTCCACAAGTACACTTCATTGGGGTGCTTAGTTAACGGCTCATTCCAGTTTTCTCCAGGCTGTCCTTTGACCATTCAGTTTGGGAAATTAATACTAGTATTTATTGTGCACAATCATAGAATGGGAGTAAGTGTTACTTTCCATTCACTGAGTTGCTTAAGATCACAATGTGGTAGTTCATTCTCTCCCTGCCACTCCTACATATACCATTTTGTTATTATGTACCATCCTTGGCTGCAAAGTGTTAAAATCAAGCCAGTCTGAGCCACTGTATTCTGAAAAGAGGAGAAAAAGGATTAGGGACAGTGAGTAATTTTCTGCCTGTATTGATTTTTCAAGCTGTTTACTTGTGTTTTTTGCAACTTTTCTTCCTCTTCAGCCACTCCATGGTGAGGGAGAGAGGGGGAAGAGAAGAGATTTACTGAACACTAGCTGAAGGGGGAACCCTGCAGAGCTTATTGCTGCCAAGGGCAGGAAATGGAACACATGCCTTTCACCAAGGCAAATTTCTTTCTCTAATCAGATCAGCGGTCGGACAGGGAAAAGTGGCACTGACAGAATGTCAAGAAATCAATCCACTCGTGCACATTGGATCCAACGGTAACTCTGGATGGATGTCTGACAGAGAGGAAATAGTCAGGAATGGCTAAAATTGTGTTGTACATCATGATTAGAGCTGTAAGGAACAGTTAATTTAGCCCAAACAGTGGCAAATTTTAGACTATAGAAGCCTGACCCAAGGTTTCCAGCAGAAAGTTGAAATTGAACTTAAATTTTAATGTCTGTCTTTTTTCTGTGTCATGATACATTATGAAGGACACACATGCCATAATGGCTAGGGCTTTGACTCCAAAGTCACCTACATTTTTATATAGATCAATTAAAAACATGGGTCATTTTTCTAACTTTAATATGTTAAATCACTTGAGACACATGTTTGTCTTTTACCAACAAGGGTGATTTGCCATTTCTTTTTTGTGAAAACATTATTTTGTTTGTTTGATGGACTTACACATATGTGAAACTTACTAAAAGATGTCTTGGATTACATACTACTAATGGAAATAGCCAGTGATATATTTCTAATTATTTCCCTATTTCCATTCCTTATAGCTGCAGAAACTCAAAGGTACATTTTCAGGAGAAAAACCACCGTGCAAGATCCTATTTGGGTTTCCACTCTCTCTTGGAGCTACTTAATGTAGAAAGTGTAGAGTAGTTCCATGTGTGAAACTTCAATAATTTTGGGAAGAGAGAGGGATCTGTTAAAACCAATGAAAACAGTCTTTTGCCATGGAGTTATTTGTCATCCAATCAGCCATAACTGTATGAAGAACTCAGTATTGAATTTTCTTTGGTAAACTGTGTACACTTCTACCATGTAAGTAGGAGTCAAAAGAAACTTCTCTAAGGACGTAAATACAATTTTTAAAATACAACTTTTTGAAGTTTGGCATTAGGAGTAAATAATGCTTAGATGTGTGAAAAGACTAATATGACAAGAGAATGAAAAGATTCGGACTGCTTGTTAGGAAGGAGACTGAAGAAGAGACTACAATAGAGATATATAAAACAATGAATGCTAAGGAGACTATAAATTGAATATTTCCACTTATTCTTTAGGATGTACAAAATAAGAGGACATTAAATGAAATTGAAAGGTAAAAAGTACTTTTAAAAACAATGCCTAATTAACAAGTGAATCTAATTGCTACAAGATATCACAGAGGCTAAGAGCTATGTGGGATTTACAAAAGATTAAATAGCTACATGACTATTGATAAAATCCACAGTTATATTAAATGCATTTAAACCTCTTTTCTAGCCAATCTGCTACAGGGCATTAAATGAATTTGCCATTCAATAAACCATTAATTGAATTTACTCTATGGTGGGTTATTCCAGTGTAACTGGTGCACCCTTGCAACCAAGATGGAGCCTGCTGTGCGGGAGCATTCTGTCCAAGAAAAAGCCTCTGCAAGGAAACTCCCTTTCACCATGGGTCTACTTGTTCCAAATCCCCCAGAGTAAAAAACAAACAACCGCCCTGCCCCAGCACTTCTCTGCCTCAGGATGAGGTTTTAAAGGGGCTACAACATATTTTTCCATTATGAGTTTCTTGCACACCTTCTGAAACTTGTGGTATTGGCAGTTATCAGACACAGGATATCAGACTAGACAGACCAAATACCTGATCTACTATGGCACTTCCTATGTTTCTAAATTTCCAAAGGGTGTCTTCTGTTTTGGCAGTCCCAAAGTTGTATATGCACATCCGCTGACAAATTGATACCAGAACACATACTTAAAATCATCTAACATCTGTCTTTACAACTTTTTGAGTTGTTCCAATGGGTTTTTGAGATGCGAATACTTCTACATATATAATGTGCTCTAGTATTTACGAGCAGATATTAAAATTCATTGCAGGTACAGTACTTGTATTTTTACATGTGGCTGCGAGTAAGTGTGTACACAATTTTGTGCACACATGTAAGCTAAGTAGAAATCTACCTTTTAAAACTTTTGCTCCAGGTTCTAAGTAAAATCAACAAAAATGAGGGAATTTTGAGTGAAAGCTGAAGCTCCTTCCTTAACATACCCTGCTGTGCCAGGTGTACATAAAGTATATCAAAACAATTTATGCAATAGACTAGTGCCTACACACAGAAGGGTTTGATAAGCATAGATCATCATCAAACAAGTACAGTCTACTAAAGACTGTTACACCAGCCAGAGCGACCATGGTTGCACCAGGCATCATGTAATGAAGTTCCCAAATCTGGCTCAGTCCTACAAATCACTGGGGTGGCCCCACAGGCAAAGCTAGGTAGGGTCAAGGCATGCACCCCATTGTGTATCGCTGGACAGTTTGAAAGCATGGTGAGCTGGGGTGCTTTTGTTCATCACTATCACATGGGCAAAGAGAATGCAGCACCACTTTAGAATGAATTGAGCAACTGAAGGAAGACTGGATCTTTGCGAGTTTGTGACATTTTGCGCAAAGTCAAACCACTTTATGCTCAGGATTTGTTGCTGGCAGTTCACACGGAATGCCTCTAGCCACTCTAAGACTCGTGTAATAGGGTCCGGTTTCTGAGCCTTATAACAATGCAGGTAGTACACAGGTTTGATACATCCTGAAATTTGTCTCAGTGCAAAGATGTTTTAGCATTCATAAGGGAGACATGGACTTCATGCAGGAGGGTCCTAAAATAATCTATTGATGATCACTCCAGCAATTGCTGTATGCCAGTTTTTCAATGTATCTAGGCTATTCATCACAATAGTACATTAAGTCTTAGCCATTGATAATATATTATGTCAACAATGTAGGGTTTTTACTGGGTGCTGCAGATTATTGACACAATATATATAATAGATTTATTTTGCACTAATGTGTAACATGAACTCATCAATCAGCGAGTCACAGAATTGAAGCACAATAACCTAATGGCTACTTCAGTGCTATTAAAACATAACATAGCAGTCTAGTGTATTGATCTATTATGAGGATAAAAAGGATATACTGCAGAATGCGTAGTGCTGTATGGCAGGTGTACAATCTTGCAGCTCTTATTAACAAGAGTAATCTCCATTGATGAGTGGTCGCATTGACTCATATGAGTTAGTGTTGGAAAATCAGACCTTAGCTGATGGTCAAATCCGAACACCTCCCCCGTTAAATTTTTTTAATAACGTATATACACACACTTTGGGTTATGGGACGTGTGTGTAATATATATATATGTATTACACACATAAATAAATATAAATAAATATATTTTAAATAAAATATAAAACTTTAGAAGTTTACTAATGTTTCTGAAATCAGAACATGTCTTTATTTTCTTTTTGGCCTGAACCTACCAGCTCTTCTCAGCCCTCAGCAGAACAAGACTAATTGAAATCTGGGGGGAGAGAAAGCTACATAGCCTAGCATGCCAAGCTTCAGTCCAAAGAAATAATTTACAGTTGAATTTTAAACTCCTTAAAAAGAGGGTTTAAAATGGAGATGCTGACAGTTCCTTAACAATAGAAGAGCAGCTGGATACTTCATAATACCAGACTTTGTTGTGTATTTCAGTTTGAATGAAACTCTCTGCCCAACTTTAAAAGATGTCAAGAGTAGACATGCTCTCATAGAAAAAGGGAGGGGAAAAAAGGCTTATTGATCCATTTAGCTGGTAAGAAATATCAACCAACGAAAAAATGTTTACTGCATAGCAGTGCCGTTACATAAATGTCAGGAACTGCAACTGATCTGGAGTTCACAATGGGAGTTCATGACAATATAATGTTACAAAAATGCTGAATACTGAATAAGATCTGACTTTCCCTACAGATACTCGTGCCACATTTCCCTGCAGAAACATGATTTATGTATGAACCTAGTGCAGATTGGATGGTAAATTTTCACTCTGCACTGAAAAAAATCAACAAACTGCTGGGATTTACTTTGTGAACTAGTGATTGTAAAACTGAAGATGCCAAAAATTAAATATTTTTAAAATGTATTTATTGCCAGTAGAAAATGTAAAGGATGAAATTTTACCCCATTTTGAAAATGTCCATCATTTTGGATTTTCATATGCTTTTGAGTCACTTTGCAGCATTCTTTTTGAAATTTAAGACTAGAAAGCCCTCATTTATGGCAAGTACAAGAAAAGTATCAGTTGGGGGGGAAAGTGTGGGAGCGGGGAATGGAGGGTCAAAGGGGCTTAACTCTTGGGAAATTAATTTTTTTCCATTTTTCTTTTTAGTTAAAAAAATGTTTTGCAGTCTCATTACTGGTGTTCATCAGATAAGATAATTAAGAAATATTTTTCTTCTCTTCCCAGCACAAGACTTTCTTTAAAATCTTTATTTGTGGGGAAGGGATTATAGAAGTATGCATGTATTAAAGTTAAGGGTTGAAAGGCAGTTACAGTACTAAATAGGTGAACTCCCATGCCCTATCAGAGTCACCTGCTCCTTTATGCAGTGTGGTGCAATTTCCACGTTAGCTTATCCCCACATCTCTCTCTTTTTTTTTTTAAAGCATTAGTCATCTGCTGTGGTTTTTGTGAGGATGATTACCTCTATGATGAGCATCTTTCTCTCTGAAACCCATCCTGTAACTAAATACGTGTGGTATCCATTCACCTGCTGCAACAATATTTTTTTGGCCTAATCTTCTCTTCTGAGTAGCACTCTTCAGGAAGCTGATCATTACCTCAACTCCCATTGTTACTCATACGAGGAAGGACTACTCCTGTGAGTAATGATTTGCATTTGCAGTATCAGGCCCTGAAGAATGGCCTGATACTGCCCACACTGAATGAATGGCAAACCTCCATTTGACATCAATGATGCAAAATCAGGCCCAAACAGATGATGTGCTCAGAGGGTCCAGTACTGCTCCCACCAAAGACCATTCTAAACCTTGCATTGAGTTCATTTGGAGAAGAATCTGTACCTTATTGCAGGGGAAAAAAAGATATTAGGGCCAGTGTTACTCAAAATAGGAAAATGAGAGAGATCTCCAACCACTTTGATCATTCAGTATTATTGATAGTAAGTAAAGAACATTTTAACTCTGCACTGAGAGAAATCAACAAACTCCTTAGTTTTACTCTGGAAACTAGTGATCATGAAATTGAACATTTAAAAAAAAATCTAATTTTTGGCAAACTTTATTTATTGAATAGATTGTGGTAAGAGAATATTTTTTTTTAAAAGATACCCATGTGCTGGTCCAAATGTTCATGAATATTTAATGCAGGACCAAATTCTCAACTGGCACAAATAGTCTGAGCTACACCAGCTGAGAATTTTGACCCCAGGTGCCTGTTCATTTCATCAACATTAAGTACTTTAAAAATAAGATGTAGTCTGTTGAGGCAAGCTGTAGGTTCTAGTAGTTAGAGTCAGGGTCTAATTCACATATTGTTTTCTACAATCTCTCAGTAAATTTTCACCTATCAGTTTTGGATGATTGTGATGGGGTGTTCACCCCCCATGAGGCCAGATCAGGTGAGGCCAATTAACCTTATAGACTGCACCTAAAGGAGAATCAAGACTGATAAAACCTAACTGAAGATGAAGCCCAGCTGGGTAGATGCAGACAAGGGCTTGTATAAAGCCAGGAGATCGAGAGCAAAAGGGGCTACTGGGAGAAGAAAGGGAGTGGCTAGGGACAAGGAGGAGACTAAAGCCTGGGGTTCTGTCCTAGACTACATCATCTGTCATGAAAGGGAAGTAGTCATAGAGAAGCAGAGGATGCTTGAGCTGGTAAAACACAGAGGTGGGCCAGGAGATGTAAGGTAGGAGGGACCCAATGAAAAACAGCCATAAAGTCAGAGGTTGAGTAGACTGTTTATTAGGCATAGGGTCCCTTGACTAGAACTCAGAGTTGTGGGAGGGCCTGGGCTCTCCTACTAGTCACTGGGAAAGTACATCAGACATGGACTTGGACCAGAAGTCTGCCTGGCATGGCACATGGACAGCTTGTCCAGTGAGACTTGGACATCCTGAAATGGGGGGACTAAACAGTGACCAGGTCAAAAAGAGGGAGCAATGTGACTCCTAAAGAGAAAGACACATCATGGTGCAAGCACTTAAAGGAAAAGGATGCCACATCAGGTGAGAACTAATCCCCAGACCCAGCAGAGACTATACTCCATTACAGTGATTCAGCACTTCCTTTCCTGAATTTTACCAAAGTGGGTATTTTCACATCCAAGAAGTGTGGGGGAAAAACAAGCTTACAGAATTTTCAATGCAGTCATATTTAAACATCCACCAGCCTAGATATAAACTGTACTCCCTTTCAGGAAAATGGGACTTTTTTTTTTGGGGGGGGGGGGGGAACAGGAACTCTAGAAATTGTCCCATTTGAGTCCAAAATGGAACATCTATGTACTGTCCTAAAAGACAAAGGGGAGACATTCAGAGAGAATAGAAAGACTACTCTGATACCATTTTCAAATATAAATAATGATGGGTTGGCATTGCCACTATGTATAGATTTTTCTCAAGGATAAACATTGCTGACAAGGGGAAAAATGTAAATACAGAGAAACACCTAGCTTAATTTAGCTTGGCTAGTTGACAGCTAATGGGGTTGTTAACTGTCTAATAAACACCAGGTAGAGTAGTAGGGGGAAATATAACAAAGTAATAGGATGCAAAGGATAGTGTAGGGTTGGTATTTGGAAGGGATTTCATAGTGGTCCAGTGGGTAGGGCACTGGACTGGGATGCTGGAGACTATTGTTGCTCTGCCACTGACTGGCTGGGTGGCCTTAGGGAAGTCTGTTTCCTGTCTCACACTTTGTCTTGTCCTGAAAACACTTATCCAGGACAGATTTTCAAAAGATCTCAATTTATTTAAGCATCTAATTAGCTGACTATGTTTTCAAAGGGGAGCTCATTATTCTCTGTGGAGTTGCCAGGTGCTGAGAGTTTTTGGAAATCTGGTCCGTCTCCTTTCCTGCTTCCTACCATGGGACTGAAGCTGAGTAAACTTGACCTTTACAACCTCCCAATCCCCATTTCCCCAGCAAAAGCCTGGACTCAGTTTTTCCTCTCAGGTAAACAAAGCCATCACACCTCTCCAACTTTCCCTTGTTCCTGGCTGAGCATACCCTTTGATAGACCCTAGCTGACAGTGCCAACTGATTTACTGTCTACTAACCCTCTCACTAGACTTCCCCACTCTGTGCTGGTTCTTCCCTATCTTCAGCATGCCATCTTCCCAAGCATCTCTACCTCCACTGTATTCCAGGGGCCACAAACCTTCTCTTCTCCTCCTCCCCTAAGTGGCTTGCTTGAAACTTTAAGGGACTACTCATCTCCTAGGGATCCAAAAACTGTATGTGAGGATGAGCTTGTATCCCAAGGGGTAACTTCTTTTCCTTCTTACAGGACCTGCCCTCCAGCACCTTCAAGATTTTTACAAATCTTAAGGAAATTAGCTTCATAGCTCAACAAAAAATGGGCCTGGGCAGCCAGACCTAGTAATCAGAGCAGTCCATGGTCAGAAGACAGAAGTAAGAGTCAGCTGGGTCAGAATATCAAGAGGTGGGAAGCTGGAGACAAAATGGAGATCAGAAGCAGATGTCAGGCCAGGTCAGAGGCAGGAGCCAACCTGGAGGTCAGGAACAACAAGTCAGATGCCAAGAAATCCAGCAGGGTGAAGCCCAGTTGTTCAGACAGCTTTCTGTCTCTGCTGCTGTCTTTAGTAGGGTCAGTGAGCCCATCAGCCACTCTGGGACTCTACCAATCAGAGTTCAGAACTAGAGCCTTACCCTAGGACTGGGTTTCATGGGTCCCAGGTAAGTAGTTGTCAGCAGGCTACTAGGTGAAACGTTGGTGCATGAGTGCTCCTATGAACCCATTAGGCCTGGGTTTGAGACCTGTATGTTGTGACAGAAATAATGAAACCCATCTTCTCTCATACAAAACCTAAACAAAATGAGAGAAGATTAATGCAATGAAAAATAAATAAAGGTGTTTTTCTCCTTACAGAAAGGGTGATCTTAAACATAATGTTAAAAGGGTAGGGGATTTTAATGCTACATATAAACAACCGTTATTCAGTCCTAATGACTTTCACTGCTTATTTCCACTGAAACAAAGGCTGGCAAGACCCACTAACCTGTGTGCATTCTACCTTTATAAAGGCAGCATATCTCAATCAGGTGGGGCAGAGCTAGTTAACAGGTTGGGAATGAAAGACAGAGGAGTTACTCCAGACTCACATCTGTGTATATACATGCAGTCTTTGATCCAGGCAATGTTAGAGAGATCTCAAATTTAATACAATATGGCATTTCATTATTATTGCTACCATTATTTTTAGAACTCTATAAATGGAAAGAGAGAAATTATCTATTTTATTCTTCATTGGCCCGAGTCACTGCTTGGATTCTACTAGTATCTGCAGAAAGTCTACCCACAGGGAGAGCGCACTGTCTACAAACTCCCTTATTACTGACAGCCGGGTGCACTGCACTGTGCAACCCAGTTCCACTCTGTCCTTTCTGGGCTGCCAGCAGGTGCTCTTGAAGGATGTAGTTCTTCTTGTGCTTGGGGGAGCACAGCGATTGCAATGGTGTCTGGCCCACATGTGAAGGGCCTCAAGGGTGAAGGCTCATTGTGCCTTTCTCTCTTCGCAGGCCCACATGACTTCCAAGCACAAAACTGAGGAACTGAACAGGTACAGCTGGAGTTGAGGCATCAGCGCAGCAGGTTGGACTGCTTCCTAGTTCCCTGCCTGTGTATCACAACTGCTGAACCTGGTCAAGAATGAGAGGGGTCTCAAGCTACTTTCCCTGTTTCAGTCCTGAGCTGAACTTAGCCCTAAGATGTTGCTGAGGTTCATGCTCTGCATGTTCACCACTCTCCTCCCTCAAAAACACATCCCTCCCTTCATGCAGACTTGCTCTGAGAAGCTGAGGTGCAGGAGGTGGAAGTATATTGTTTTCTACTCCCACAAGTCCAGTAGACGTGTGTTTAGCCAAAACACAGTCGGGGAGCAGAGCTAGTGTCTCTTATGGAAGGGTTCCATGTGCATGGTTGTAGGATAAAACAGGACAAAGCAAGGGACACTGGAAAGCTACATGATCTCTGAAGATATCCAGGTAAATTAAAGTCTTGAATTTGTGGATTAATGATGTATAAATAGAGCCTTCACTGAGAGCATATTATAAAATAATCTTTTGTAAAACATGTACTTATGCAACTGTGTAAAGCATACTTGAGGTAGCAGTTTCAGGGCCAAATTTTCAAGCAACTATGCATTTAATTCAGGTTATGCAAGTAGCACAACAAGTCATGCAAATTAGGGTTCACTATACATTTGTGGGGGGAATAACTCCACTTGTCTGTATGTAGCCGTCATATGTTGGGCACCCTATGCAAAAATTTGTGTGGTTTTGCTCATGCCTCTGAAGATGTTTCCCTTTGGTGATGTGTTCCGATAGTTAATGAGCTAGCAATTGTCCTATGTAATGGAAAAACACTTTTCATTATTCCACTTCATTAAAGAAATTACAGCTCATGGACAAGTTTTGATTGCTGGCAGTGAGGGGAAGATTGTGGCTTCAATAAAAAGGTGGCTATCAAAGAATTTATCAATCTTGTTTTCCTCAAATACTTCCTGGTTTAGCTGAATAGAGGGAAAAAATCAGCATGTGGGAACCTTGGTTTATTGCCCAAAGAACCTCATTGTTGCTTCTGAATCAGTGAGGCAAAAATTCCCAGAAGAAAATACCTTTTTGTTTTGTTCTTGTGTTTGCTGATGTTCCACAAACAATCTGAGGATATAACGAGAACTTGTGCTAGGCTTATTCCCACCCTTTTGGCAGCCTGTTCAAAAAGTGATGTAAAATCACTTTACTGCCCAAGAAAAGGCTATATTTAGCACTATGAGACATTACATTTGGTTTTGATGTGATGAAATACACAATAAGTATCTATCAACTTTAGCTGATGAAACTTTAAAGAATAACTCTGAAGTAAATGCAGAAGATTATGTGAACATTTTATGAGTGTATTTCCCTTGCAAGGCATGCATGCAACACCAATGAATGAATGCTAATGTGCACAATGAGAAGAAAATACCCCTTCATGTGAACAGATATAACTAAAGACTCCTCTTGGAAGCATTACAATCTTATAAAAGATTTGAATCACCACAAAGATTACTCCACTCCTCCATTGTTCTTTGATTTTTTTTATTTAAGATTCCCTACTGGGAAAAACCAAAACCAGATAATTAGGAAGAGCAGGGAGGAATAGGCTCTCCCAAGGCAAAGTGAGTCTCTCTCTAATCTGCTTGAGGTTGGGGATGGGCTCAAAGGAAAACCCCCAGGTCTGAACAGTTTGAAACATTGCAGGGAGAGAGTGGAAGGAATCCAAATGTTGACCCAAGTCCAGATTTTGTTATGGCTCTTCTCTCCTGTCATTAAACTTTAGAGAATTAATATTCTAGATCTGATTTTTTTTTTTAACATAGAGCCATCTCTAGTGGGAAGAGGAGTCTGCTCTCAGGTTTCCAGAAACTGGGTGTCTAAGAGTCTGTAAGGTACAGGTAGCAGTTCCCACTGAAATTTTTGCTAAGAATGAAGTGCTCTATTTTTCATTGGTAGCTCTATCAAAGGCAGATAGAGTAAAAATCTGTTTAGAATTTCAGCTGGAAAACTAGCTAGACTTCTCTGTTCTGAATGTACAGTATGTAAAAGCACTTCTGTAATGAACATACCATACAAAAGGTAGATTAGTGTGTACTGTTGGCCTTGGGACATCAGATGAAATCTCTAAATAAAATAACAAAATATTATTTCACCTATAACTAACTAGAGCATTATTTGGGGTCTTGAGTGTCTGAGAGAGATTATATTGGTTCTGCTCTTTGAGATGACATGAAAATGAGTGTCTGTTTTGTAGTATGGCATTGCATTCACTTTCCTGACCAAAAAAGATGACACCTGTTTCCCAATGATTAGGTATAGAGATGGGCACTTGTGTTCAAACTAGATTGGGATTTCCAGCACCCCACATTTTGTGGTATACAGATCCGGAGACTTGATTCTGCCCAATTTATGAGCAAAACATAGACTTAAAAAACAAACAAAAAAAACACTTCCCAGAATATAATGCACACTATGAATATTCTGCAGTGAAAAAAGGCACTACATTATGAACAAATCCCTCATAACCTCTGCAAAGCCTGAGCAAAGGTATTTTTGTAGTGAGAAATATGGGGGACAGAATAATTCCCACAGACAGGCCATGGAGTATCCATTTACCAGTGGTATGGCCACTTTCATGAGAAGTTTATCGTCAGTGGATCCACGCCCTCTGCACTCATCTTCAAAATTCCCTACTCATTTCCATTAATCTAACCCCTTCCCCCACCCATGGAGCAATGGTATTTTGGAGACTCCCCTGGGTCTCTGACTTGCCTCAGACCTCTTTTCACAGTGGCATCACAACAGAACCATACTGGTTTCACTACCTTTCGGCCATATACATCTGTAGGTCTGGGAGAAAGGGTGAGCGGTTGGCCCTATGTTAGGGACTTTAAAATATTAAGGTAAAAAAGAAAATAGATTGCAAAGTCTAGCAATGAAGAATGGAGCAAACTTTTGTAATGATTCATAGGATTCTACTTCTCTTCCTTTACTTCTCTTGAAGCTTCCTCTTTGCCTGTTTCTTTACACACATCAATGCAGTCTTTTATTGCTGTTTAATAATGAATGGTATTTTGTTTGCCTACCTGACATTTTTATTAACTTCACTTTTTTTCTCCAGGCATGATAAAACCAAACCAAAAAGAGAGCACAGCTTTATTTGAAAAGAATTTGTCACTAATCTGTTGCAGCTGTAGGGGACTGCACAGCCAATTAAAGAGAACAGACTTTGGCTCCTGCCCAAATGAGGGGACCACATGTTGCACTTTGATTGGTCACCTTACGGGAACAAAAGGTCACAGGGGCATCTGTTTGCCATTTCCTGTCACAACAGTACAGTGTAAAGAAAGGATAAAGAAGCAAACAGGGAAAATGTGGGTTTTCTTCAACTAATGTCTTGTCCAGCAACATAAGAGGATCAAATAACGTCTATGCAGAATAGTAAACTATCCTACTGTGTGATATGGGGTAGGATTTAGGAATGAAAATAGTATCTTACTTTCAAGGTGATTATTAGCCTCGTTCTTGTTCTCTGCTGCGCTGGTGTAAATCTGAAGTATGTATTAACTTACATGCACTTACTCTGGATTTTACACCAGTGTAACTAAGAACAGAATTTGGTACTCTAAGGCTACAAGCTGAGGGTGTGGTTACCCTGCTCATGTATACACACTTACACTAGCTCTCATTGAGCTTGCATAAATATAAATAGTGGAATAGGCACAGTAGATTAGGTAGCGGCAGTGGAGGCAGGGCTGAGCTTCACCGAGTACATACCTGATGGTTTCAGGTATGTAGTCAGTGGACATGAGCAAGGCAATCACACCCCTGGCTCATAGTGTAGTTGTAGCCTGTGGTTTTCTCCAACTCAGAAAAGGTGCCCTATTTTACAAGGCAATAATTCATTTCCTCAGTAGACAAGCTAACAGGCCAAGAGCCTTGATCATGGAGTAGGGGTTTAAAACAAGATGGGGAAATTCTGGATGATGTCTGATACATTCTAGAATATTACTGTTGGGACCTATGTCCATCCCTATTGGGCACATCCATTTCCAAGGTGAGTAGCTATTTCTCTCTCTAACTCGTTCTATGTATGATGGAACACTGGTATAGAAAATTCAACAACTGTGTCCATTCACTATTGATTCTTATTTCTCAAAGGGCTCTTAACATGGACAAATAAAAAAGTGTTGCCATTTGTCATTAACTGTCACTCTTTTCTGTTGACTCCCAGGTCCCTTCTCCCAGTGACTGACTGCTAACAGAATCACTGCTACTCTTCAAAAGCCTTGTCTGACTCTTTTGAAGAGGATCATTGCTGTGAATATGGAAAACTGAAAAATAATATGGCCACTTGCACAAAACTAAAGCTGGGAGAATCTCAGTGATTTTCCTTTAGAAGGGAACAGATTTTGATCTTCTCCTCCTTACCCACCTCAAACTCTGTTTTGGTTTGATTTTAGAATTCAGTCAGAACCACTGAGTTTCCACCTATCAAAATCATGCCAAAATGCAAATTTTGCCTGTTTGATGCAAGACCACAAAGCAGGTAGCGCTTGCTGAGAATGATTTGCTGAAACTGTTGGTGAACCTTAGCAAATAATTTGTTGAATGTACTCTAAGGAAACCTGAAATCAGACAAGCTTCAAGTAGTTTTTGTTTCATGGTGAACAGCCTAAATAGCTACAGAGGGTCCTGTGGCACCTTTGAGACTAACAGAAGTACTGGGAGCATAAGCTTTCGTGGGTAAGAACCTCACTTCTTCAGATGCAAGTAATGGAAATCTCCAGAGGCAGGTATATATCAGTGTGGAGATAACGAGGTTAGTTCAATCAGGGAGGGTGAGGTGCTCTGCTAGCAGTTGAGGTGTGAACACCAAGGGAGGAGAAACTGTTTCTGTAGTTGGATAGCCATTCACAGTCTTTGTTTAATCCTGATCTGATGGTGTCAAATTTGCAAATGAACTGGAGCTCAGCAGTTTCTCTTTGGAGTCTGGTCCTGAAGTTTTTTTGCTGTAAGATGGCAACCTTTACATCTGCTATTGTGTGGCCAGGGAGGTTGAAGTGTTCTCCTACAGGTTTTTGTATATTGCCATTCCTGATATCTGACTTGTGTCCATTTATCCTCTTGCGTAGTGACTGTCCAGTTTGGCCAATGTACATAGCAGAGGGGCATTGCTGGCATATGATGGCATATATAACATTGGTGGACGTGCAGGTGAATGAGCCGGTGATGTTGTAGCTGATCTGGTTAGGTCCAGTGATAGTGTTGCTGGTGTAGATATGTGGGCAGAGTTGGCATCGAGGTTTGTTGCATGGGTTGGTTCCTGAGTTAGAGTTGTTATGGTGCGGTGCGTGGTTGCTGGTGAGAATATGCTTAAGGTTGGCAGGTTGTCTGTGGGCGAGGACTGGCCTGCCTCCCAAGGTCTGTGAAAGTGAGGGATAATTGTCCAGGATGGGTTGTAGATCAGAACACTTCAACCTCCCTGGCCACACAATAGCAGATGTAAAGGTTGCCATCTTACAGCAAAAAAACTTCAGGACCAGACTCCAAAGAGAAACTGCTGAGCTCCAGTTCATTTGCAAATTTGACACCATCAGATCAGGATTAAACAAAGACTGTGAATGGCTATCCAACTACAGAAACAGTTTCTCCTCCCTTGGTGTTCACACCTCAACTGTTAGCAGAGCACCTCACCCTCCCTGATTGAACTAACCTCGTTATCTTCACACTGATATATACCTGCCTCTGGAGATTTCCATTACTTGCATCTGAAGAAGTGAGGTTCTTACCCACGAAAGCTTATGCTCCCAGTACTTCTGTTAGTCTCAAAGGTGCCACAGGACCCTCTGTTGCTTTTTACAGATTCAGACTAACACGGCTACCCCTCTGAGCCTAAATAGCTGTTGAGAGCACAAAAAATGGTAGGTCAAATTGATTGAAACTGTTTCTGTAGCTGAATGGAAGAGCCAAGGTCAAAATTTGTGGCCTGGGTAACTTCAAAAAAATTTATGATAAATTTTATGATTGTTTATAGCACCATAACCATCTTGGCCATCCCCTACTTTTCTGCAGTATCTAGGATATGCAGGAAAGAGAGAGCCTACTCCTGCACATGGTCTTGGCCTAAATGCTGATCCTATGCTTTTCCTCTTCCTGGGCCAGTGCTGTTATAGCAGCTGTCATCTTGGCCAACACCAGAGATTGACTTGGAGACCTCCAGTTCTAAATCCACGAGTCTCTAGAATTTTAGTAAATACCCACAGAAATGTTATTAATCCCTTCTTAATTTAAGTTAATATTTCTGGGTTTTACAACCATCCCCTAAAAAAATCTGTCACTGAGTATGATTGGTATATCAGTATCTTCAATAGCCGTTAAACCAATAGGGTCCATAAGAATTTAATAGGATTCTGTAGAAATTACTTCAAAAAAACTATGCAATTTAATAGAGAATAGTATCTATGCTATTGGGTTTCTTAAACCATTCAGTAGAATTCTATAACACGGATAATTCTTTATTAAATTCTATATGATGGTTCCAAAAAACTATGGGACAGTTATTGCTCCATGAAATTATACAGGATTTTCCCAGATGAGTATTAAGAGGTTTCCTAAACTTCATCTAAATCCCAAATATGGTTAAATCTTGTAGCCATATAAAGCCTTGTCCAAAGTCAATTGAAATCAATGGGTGTCTTCCCATTTAAATATATACTGACCACAGTTGCCTCTAAGTGCCTTGCAAACTTGAAAAGCAAATCATGGGATTTCAGTTTCTCTCTCTCCCTTCATTCCTTAGCCACAGGAATTATTTATGTTTGTGGCTATTGTAAGAAAGCTATCACTTCATTCTAAAGAGGAGGATGATCATTTTCATTCTAGGAGTGAGTTTCTCAGATGTGAGTCAGTAGCTGTGAAAACTCTGACTCCATATCTGCTAATCTCACTCTGTATTATTGTGGTAGTTCCCAATGGTCACAATCAGAATCAGAAAGTCCATTGTGCTAGCTGCTGTACAAAAAACCTAGGAAGCCCTTTCCTGAAGAGGTTACAATCTACTTCGAAGCAAGACCCAGCAAGTAAATGTAGCAAATTAGAACTAGGTAAGATTTTTCATGCAAAATCTTTTTAGCTGAAAAAAGCATATTTGGGTCCATTGAAACAATTTCACCGAACTGTTTCATTGAAGAAAAAAATCTAAATGAATTTTGATTTGATTTTGTATATGCAGTTTTTATTATATTATGTATATATAGTTAAATCTAAAAACAAAAGAATGTTTCATTTTGAGTTAAACAAAATGGTTTGTTTGATCCCAAATTATTATTTTGGTAATATTTCAGTTCCTTCACTGCACTGAAATATTAGTCATTTGCACAACTAGAGTTGTAAAGAATAAGTGGGAGGAGGGCAAAGGTAATAACTGCAGTTGAAAATCCATTGTTCTAGTAGAATGTAGTTTGCTGAGAACAATCAAAGTTGCAACAGAAAGGCAGCCCCTTATGCAGCTCTGGTTGTTTTTATGGAGGACTTTTAAGATCAGGAGAGAAACCTTGAATCTCATTGGCTATTCAGCAGTAATCCAGTATAAAGAGCAGCATACTGGAGTGAGGTTTCAGCTGCCTGTGTTAGCAAGTAGACAGCTGCTATATTTTAAACCAATTGGAGCTTTTTTTAAGGTCAGTAATTTCACCCCTGAGTGAACTGTGTTGCAATAATCAGATCTAGAGGTCAAAACACTTTCTAAGACTTTGATGTCCTTTTAAAAATCTGAGGCCAATATCTACAGTGCTGTAAGTGAGGTCTTATATCATGAAATAATTATCTCCTTTGATATACATTTAATTCTCCAGTTACTGTGGTTTGTTAGGAAGGTAAGGCCAATTTTAGAGTGGTGATAAAGGCATACTTTTTAGAGCTTTCTTTCAGATTGAGATCCAAGACAGTGACTATTCAAATGCTGTGCTTTTATTTATTTATTTTTATTTTTAAGAGAAAACCTCTTAGTCATCTTCTCTGGAAGAGGTAGATAACTTCAATTGACTTATGCTTATTTACGTCAGTGAAGGATCTGGCCCATAGTATGTAATCAGAGATCGTAATTGTACACAATATCTTCAATCTGATACAGTGCAATTGAAACTTTATCTTTGAGTCCTTTGAAGTTGATTGACATGACCGAAGAGCTAGTAAACTAGACTGAGTTGGTGTTGCAGTATAATCTTGATTAGGACTAAGATGAGGTTTCACATAAAAGTCTGGTAAAGGAGTTCGAGTCCTATTTGATTTCATAAAGAGAAGGGGAAAAATTACTCAGTAGGTTTGAAAGAAATGGCAGATTCATCGCAAGCATTTTTCATATGTATTCTTTTGATCTAAAGAGAGAGGACAGGAGTTAGCTGGGTTTTTTAAAAACAGAGTTTTATGAATATGCTATTCTCCTAGATAGGATGGCATAATAAAAAGAAGTGACAAAATACTGATCCTTAGCAGCTCAGACTCTCATTTTTCTTTCACAGCCCACAATTTTCCTATTGTATTTTGTGGTCAGCAATACCAATTCCAGTGATGTCTCAGGTTGGAAAATGAGAGCAGACTGGAACTAAAACTGATCTTTCTTTTCTGAGGCTTGGAGATCTGAATGCTGACTTCACATCTGAAAATGATTTATGGATGTCCTTAATCCTCTTGTGATTTATTGTTCTATTGATTATATAAAAAAGTGGATAATAAATAATAGTAGGGCGTTTGTTTAATTTTTGAAATATTGCATTTTTTATATCTCAGTTACCATTCTTCAGAGTCATATAGCCTGGTTCTCCGTCTTTTTAACTGGTTAATATAAAAACCTAAGGTAAACAAGCTATGGCCTTTTAACCCTTAGAGTTTGAGTGACATTGAGCTAAACTAACAGACTTCTACCCTAAGAAAACATAGAGGCAGCTTTTTCCAAGTTAGGAGGAAACCTGTTGATTAAGGTCAGATTCATTTTCCCCCCTTTGCATAGCCTTATTTGAAATATCTCTCAGGAGCACTGAGGAATGGCAGTTTAGTTTTGTATTATTAATGAACTGCACAGTATGACTCAGATTAAATATAAACATCAGTAAACATGGCTGGAAGAAGTAGAGATGTTTGAAAGCACCAGAGTGAAGGTAATTTGCACAGTAGGCAAAGCATGATGAGTATCTACATTGGTTTGATTATATGGAGGGTGGTTTGTTCATCTCCTGCCTGCCTTTATTGCTTCCAATCAGATAGCTGAGGTGCCTCTTGGAAACTCCCATTGAACTCAGCATCTTGCAGAATCAGACCTTTTGGCAAACATCTTGTGAACACTTGTGCACATGAGTGACTCCATTCAGCAGAGTAGTCAGTACAATTATTCCAACATGTAAAGTACTCATATACATGACTGGGTGCTTAGTCTGTAACTTCCCATGTGTAAGAAAACATTACAATTCTAAGTTCATGCTTTTTCTTTTTTTACCTTGTGGAAAATTTGTATAGAATTCTAAAAATTCCTGTATAGATTTGTAATCTTTCCATAGAGGTTTTTGAACCATCCTAAAGAATTTACTAGAAAATAAATTGCCGTAAAATTCTCAAGGATTCAGAAAACATAGGCAATAATATCTGTTCTATAAGATTTTAGATTACTTGCTTATAGATAAAGTCCTAGAATCTTGCTACTATTATTCCTAATCAATTATATAGGGCATTTCTGAAAGTGTCATATGAATTTTTGCACAGAACTAAACAAATACATAGCTATATTAACTAACTGTAGATCAATATACAGAAAGATGTGGCTCTAAGGATATGTGATATGATATATGATGGATCAAAACTAAATTCCCTAATCCAACCTCATCTACATTTTTCAGGGGTCCAGAATCCAATTCTAGATTCAGTTCTTAATTTCTAAGCTAGTCCTTACTTTATAATGGGCTGAATTGGATCTGATCAGTTGAGAACTTCGTGCAGGAGAGGGTGGTTTGATATCCAGATCTAGACCTGAATTTTGCTGTTCAGGTCCATCTCCATTGTGTAGGATGCTGCAATGCAGATAAGTAGGCGAATATATGCATATGCCTTTTTTCCCACCAGCATCAAGCAGATCAAACGGTATTTGACCTGAGGCATATATAATTGGGGGTGGAGGGGAACAAAAACAGAAAGTTATGTTGGGAAAGAGAGAACTCTACAGAGAGACTTAGGCAGTGCAACACTCAGCATTGCAGCACCTAACTTTTAGGTATGTTGAAACCCAGTGGAAGCCACAGCCCTGAGTTAGGCACCCAGCATCCCTATAGTTTGAGCTAGGAAAAGAAATGGATCCACAAAAGACAGCAAGCTGAGTGGGGAGCTGCCTAAGATAGCTTCCCCCCTTCTCTAGAACTGAGGTGGAGCAGGGATTTGATCTTGGGTTTCCCATCTCAGGTGACTGCTCTAACCATTGAAGCTGTTCCACTGTGTATAACTAACTAAATATGCAGTGGGCCAGAGTGAGGGGGGAAATGACTCGATAGTGCAGTAGTTAGAGCACTCACCTGAGAGGTGAGAAGCCTATGTTCAAATCCCTTCCCCATGTCAGCCAGAGGTGGGAACTGAACCAGGATGTCATGCATCCTAACCATTAAGCAAAAGTTATAATGGAGACCATAGCTGTCACTTCCTAGCATCTTTCTCCCTCCCATCATTTTTTGTGGCATTAGGAGTGGCCTGAGCATGCCTGCTGGATTGGACCCTGCAGGGAAACTAAGTAGAGGAATGCCTAGTTTGAGGAACCCACTGGGGCCTAGGCATAAGAGAGGCACCAGCCGTTAAGACAGGTAACAGTGTGCATGCCCAAATGCAGAAACTTAGGCACCTCCAGCCAGATTAGGTGGCAGCTGAGCAGTAGTGCCTAAATATTGGATGTAAGTATCTAAAGTGGTGGTTAGTTGCCCAAATCATTTTGTGGATCTGGACCAAAATGCTGTGGCTGATACTGGAAGATTGCTTGGTGAGCCAGGACCAGAAGAAAAGTAATATCAATATTATAAATTCAATAAGAAATATTATATTTTACCCCATAAGCCTCAAACTATGATTGATCTCTATCTTTAATGTGACTGAAAACTGATTTAGTTAAAATATACATCCCTAAGCTTGTTTAACTAGATGAACAAATGAGAAACCTGTAACTGGTATTGCATTTTATACTTTGTTTGCACAGGAGCTCTAGTGAACATGTACTGTTTGTTTGGACAAGTGCTACTGGATTTCAGAACTGGCCTGCAGGTCAATATCAACACTTGCAGAGCAAGATGGAAAAAGATCCAGGAATTTTCTACACAGAAGTGCAAATCAGATTTTCCCATGTTTATCCAGGAGTTAATAGACTCAAACCAAGCAAAATAAAGTTTACTGTTGTTATATTTGTGTGTGTGTGTAGTGGCAATAGCTTCTTAACATTTTTTAAATTTAACTATACATTTAACAAAGTAGGGCACATGCATCTTCTCTTCCTCTGAAGATGCATAAATAGTCCTCAACTCTCAAAAGAAACAGGATAAACAAGCAGGTCACTGAAGCTTAATGAATCTCATTATCCTTACCTATTAAATGGGACAATGATTTTGAGCTTGAGTTAAACATGAATGCATTTAAGATGTTTGTAGCCATCCACTGATAGACTGAACAACTGAGATGCTGTGTTGCATTCAGCTTAAGAAAGTATAGAGGGTGTCTAAGTTGGCAAACAGACACTTCAGGCCAGGTCCTTCAATGTGTTATAGAAACTTTGACTCACTGTACATTTACTTGGATTTCCCTTAGATTTACTTAATTATTCAAATGCCCTTAGACTAACAAGACCAAATTCAGAATTAATATGTAAATTAGATCCCCTCTGGCTACCTTATGCCTTGATGCTGAAATGAGCTCCACGCAGGCTGGCAGATAGACCCTGGTGCCCACGCAGAGACCCACTGCAGAGCTCATTACAGGACTGAAGCTTTCTTACACCCACTCTGCCAATGTCTCAGACAGGCTAAGCAGATGACAATCACCAATTTTTGAAGGGAGGGAGGAATTATTTAGAATGGCATGGGCAGGAAGCTATAATGAGAAGAACTGGCCTGAATTTCAGGGGGAAAAAAAAACAAATAGACTAAATGAAGGACTGTGAAATAGTCTTCCAACTGAGATAGTGGAAGCCTCCGCTCTAGAAACCCTTTAAAAACTAGATTGCACAGAACACCTTAGAATATATTGTGGGAAGCAATTGTGATTTATTGGGATGCTTCCATCTCTGTCTGATCTTACGAAGCAGGTAAGGAAATAGCTCTGGCCTGGGCCCTACAGTATATCCAATGCTAGAGGCAGGCAAAGAGGAAGGATGGTCCAATCATTGTGGGTATGTCTACGCACATTGCAATTAGACACTTGTGGCTGGCCTGTGTGAGCTATCTCGGGTTCATGGGGTATAAAATTGCAGCCTAAATGTCCAGCCTCAGGCTGGAGCCTAAGCAATACAACTCTGCAAGGGGGCAGGTGGTCCCAGAGCCAGGGCTCCAGTCCAGACTTCTGTGCTTCAATTTTATAGCCCTGCAGCTCAAGCCCTGTGAGCCCTACTCTGACACAGGCCAGCCACAGGTGTTTAATTGCAGTATAGATATATCCTGAGGTACTTACTTAGGACTTGAACCCAAGTCCCTTCTCTTCAAAAATTTCATGTCACTTAGTGCCAGATTTTTAAAGATATTTAAGTGGCTAAAGATTATAGATAGGTGCCTAGTGGGGTATTTAGAACCCGTTTGAGCTTAAGATACATAGACAAAAAATAAAATCAAAGCAGCACTCAGGAGCTTTTACTGATGACTGAAAAGTTTCTTATGAACTTTAAACAAACACTTATGTAATACCTGATCTTGCAAATTCTGATTATGTGAAACTTCTTTTTACCCCAAATGCTCTTCTGTCTTCCAGTGATAGTATTTTCCTCACAATTTTAGGAAAGTTCCCAAGACTTTCATATCATTCAAGAAGACTTTTGGAAGACTTCTGATATGTGTGTAAGGAAGCAGTTGTCTTGAAAAATCTTCTTCAACTAGCAGGCTTCTGAGGGTGGAGTCTACTCAGGAGGGGATAATGAAGAGAAAACAATTTTGGTTTCTTTGAAAACTTTGGAGGCTTTTGGGGTCATTTGGATAAGGTGTTACTCCATTACAGAGTGCTCAAATATTATATAATAGTTTGAAAACTTAGGGACACTGAGTATATATTTGATTCTAATACCACAACAGCACCAGCTATGTAGATAACAAAGTCACATGCTCAAAACGACACAAAGAGAAAAGAAAATACTTTTGCTGGTGTGGCTTTTTTGAAAGCTCTGTTTGAGTAATGGGATCCACATATTACATTTCAATACATCTTTTTATGGAGAGTGGTCTCCCTCCAAGATAGCATTTTCTCCTTTATCAAATCCTTCGTCTATATGGGTCTGATCCAACTCTCATTGAAGTCCCTGGAAGGATTCCCTTTAACTTCATTGAGAACTGGGGAAGGCTATATAGAAGACCAAGTGTCTTTCCACTAAAAAGATGAGCAACATACAGAGCTAAGAAGAACCCACCAGCAGTGTATCTGGAATTGCAGGAAAAAAGAATTCAAGACTAATTTGCTGCAAACTTTCATAGGGGTGAACACAATTCCCTGCAGAGCCTTCTGCCTGTCTGGGAAGTGGTGGACTGAGTTAAGGGACTGACTTTGAAACCCAGTTACTGCAATGACTAGACATTGGCTTGCCCCATTTCACTACATCTTCCAATCTATTTCAATGTGAGTATGTGTGTTTCACTCACTGTTGTTACACTTGTTGAATCCATATGCAAATCATGCAATCTGGTCTTTCTGTATGTGGGTAACAAAAGCATATACTTGAGGAAAACAACCACTTCTGCAGAGTCCTATCATCAAATAATAAACAGAGACAAGTCTTTCTTTATGGAATAATGTCGTTTACACACTTTGCTGGGGGGAATCTAATTTTGTAGCTGCTGTTGTTGAGGTGCAACATAGCACATATCTATTAATAACCAGTTAATAAACAGCAACTGAAGAATATTTCAGCTGATCTACTTGTCATTTATGTAACATTTCTAAGTCATCTTAGGGAGGCTTATAATATGCACATTGGTAATATAATGCAAGGAATAGAGTGTCTGTTTCCTCTCAACCCAGGAACCACCTGCTCCATAAAGAGAGCACAACATTTGACCACACACTATGGATATAATGTGAGGAAGGCAATTATTTTTTTAAGCTGGAAGTGTAACCCTGGGTATGACAAAACCTGCAAGTACTCCAGGTGAGAGTTAATTCCATAGTGGAAATGCTGCTTCCCCACAACCTGCTGGAGGGAGATGAGTAAAAGCATGCTAATTGGAGACACTAGCAGGGCCAGGGATTTGCAAGTGGATCAGGTGATAATGCAACTGGTAAGATTAAAGACTAATTATGTGAAAATAGCATTTCACTGCCAGGTGTTCTGAGCCACATAAAAGGATGTTTCTTTTGGCCAAGGGAGTTGGTTGAAATAGAAGGAACCCAATTGTATTGTAAGCTGTGGGGAAAGGCTTGTTTTTGTTACATTTTTGCTTAACTCAGATGCTGTATGTGTAGCCACTAATGAAAAAGTGGTTGTGCCTTGTTTTTGTTTTCCTTGAAATTGAGGAGAATTTAGCTTATGCATTACCTCTGAATGTTGCCCACTATTTTGCACCCCTACATGGCTAGCTAGGCACCTGCATATCCATATTAACAGACAAGAATCTCATTTAATGATGCATGTGGAAAGTGTGTCTGAAAAAAATAAATGTGGCCTCTGCTTCTAAAATGTTTGAATCTAATTGTATTTATACTACATTCTAAGTTGATACTCCTTGTTACAAACTGAAGCCTTTTTGATTGTGTGGAGGTTGGTACAGAGATCAATTTGTTAATACATCTATTCCCAAGTGCAGATACTGAATGGGAGTCAAGTAACTAGAAAAACCAAACAAAAGATGCATGATCCAAGTTTTTGATGTGCATTTCCACATCAGTATCTAACTCACCTTGTCAGACTGGCATTGTAGTCCAGCAGGAAAGGCATGGAAGTGATAACCAAGGCCTTGTCTACACTACGAGAGTAGTTCGATTTTACTTAAATCGAATTTTTGGAATCGATATTGCAAAGTCGAACGTGTGTGTCCACACTAAGGACAGTAATTCGACTTTGTGAGTCCACACTAACAGGGAAAGCGTCGACATTGGAAGTGGTGCACTGTGGTCAGCTATCCCACAGTTCCCGGAGTCCCCGCTGCCCATTGGAATTCTGGGTGGAGCCGCAAATGCCTTCTGGGTAAAAAAAATGTGTCCAGGGTGCTTTTGGGTAACTGTCGTCATCCGTCCATCACTCCCGCCCTCCCTCCCTGAAAGCGCCGGCGGGAAATCAGTTCGCACACTTTTCTAGTCAGTGACAGCGCGGACGCCACAGCACTGCGAGCATGGAGCCTGCTGCAACCATCACTGCAGTTGTGGCCGCTCTCAACGCCTCGCAACTTATCATACACCTTTCCCTGAGGCAGATGCAGAAAAGTCAGGCGAGGAGGCTACGTCAACGCGGTGATGGCCTGAAGTCTGAGAGTAGCACAGACCTCTCAGAAAGCAGGGGACCCAGCGCCGAGAACATCACGGTGGCACTGGGTCATGTTGATGCCGTGGAAAGGAGATTCTGGGCACGGGAAACAAGCACTGAGTGGTGGGACCGCATAGTGCTGCAGGTCTGGGATGAATCCCAGTGGCTGCAAAACTTTCGCATGCGGAAGGGAACTTTCCTGGAACTTTGTGAGTTGCTGTCCCCTGCCCTGAAGCGCAATGACACCCGGATGCGAGCAGCCCTGACTGTCCAGAAGCGAGTGGCCATAGCCCTGTGGAAGCTTGCAATGCCAGACAGCTACCGGTCAGTTGCGAACCAGTTTGGGGTGGGCAAATCTACCGTGGGGGTTGTTGTGATGCAAGTAGCCAAGGCAATCGTTGATGTACTGCTGCCAAAGGTAGTGACCCTGGGAAACGTGGAGGCGATCATAGATGGCTTCGCAGCGATGGGATTCCCAAACTGCGGTGGGGCCATAGATGGAACTCACATCCCTATCCTGGCACCGGAACACCAGGCCAGCCAGTACATTAACAGAAAGGGCTACTTTTCCATGGTGCTGCAAGCACTGGTGGACCACAGGGGACGTTTTACCAACATCTACGTGGGATGGCCGGGCAAGGTTCATGACGCTCGTGTTTTCAGGAACTCTGGTCTGTTTAGACGGCTGCAGCAAGGTATTTACTTCCCGGACCACAAAATAACTCTTGGGGATGTGGAGATGCCTATAGTCATCCTCGGGGACCCAGCCTACCCGCTAATGCCCTGGCTCATGAAGCCCTATACTGGCGCCCTGGACACTGAAAAAGAACTCTTCAACTACCGGCTGAGCAAGTGCAGAATGGTGGTGGAGTGTGCTTTTGGCCGTCTCAAGGGGAGATGGAGAAGCTTACTGACTCGCTGTGATCTCAGCGAAACCAATATCCCCATTGTTATTGCAGCTTGCTGTGTGCTCCACAATCTCTGTGAGAGCAAGGGGGAGACCTTTATGGCGGGGTGGGAGGTTGAGGAAAATAGCCTGGCTGCTGATTACTCACAGCCAGACAGCCGGGCGATTAGAAGAGACCAGCGGGAAGCGCTGTGCATCCGGAAGGCTTTGAAAGCAAAGTTCCTGAGTGAGCAGGGTAACCTGTGACTTTAAAGTTTGTGTATTGAGAAGCTAAACCTGCCCCCGTTTCTTTACCCAGTTAATGTTGACTATCCTATCCAGTTACATACCCCCTTCACCCCACTTCCAACACACGTTTCAAAATAAAAATAGTTCTACTTTGTTAAAGCACACCGTTTTCTTTAATACTGTATTCGCGGGAATTTTTTAAAACTGGGACGCAGACTGTGGTGCGGAGCGGGTGTACTGTAGTGGCGCGAATGCAGCTTCTAAACTCAAGGATTGACAGGCTCCGCTGCGGTGGGATGGTTGTTTCAACGGAGCCTGTCACCCCTCCTGATAGGGACTGTGTGTATGGGGGGGTCTATGTGACTTTGTGGCAGGGGGAGGACGGTTACAGATCCCCTGCTGTGTGGCTCTGTGATCCTGCCTCAGGACCGCCGCTTAAGATCTGTAACTGCCCTCCCCTGCCACAAAGTCACAGAGCAACCCACCCCCCACCACATAACATGAAAACAACCTCCCAGACTAACCAGGGTAACTAGTCACTGCATCACTGCACTATGTATGTGCCCTGCTGCTGTGCCTGCCCCCGACTATATACCCTGCCAAAGGTGACTGTCCTGTCGAATTACCAACCCCCTATCCCCCCCTCCTCCAAAAGAACATGATGGAAACAGTAGTTAACAGAAACGTATTTTTTATTATCAACCAAACATGGAACTGGGAAAGTGAAACTTGGACGGGGGCTTGTGTCAGGCGGGAAGGAAAGAACTTGTCAAATTTTGGGGAATGAGAGCCTTCTGCTGCTCGAGCTCTCTGCAGGGGTGGAGTGAGAGTTAGCAGGGACTCTGCCGCCTCTCCTTCTGTGCACTTTGGGTGAGGGGAGTATGGGACTTGGTGGCAGGGGAGGGCGGTTAGAGATGGACTGCAGCGGGGCTCTGTCCTCCTGCCTCCGTTCCTGCAGAACATCCACAAGGCGCCGGAGCGTGTCCGTTTGCTCCCTCATTAGTTCAAGCAGGGTTTGAGTCGCCTGCTGGTCTTCCTGACGCCACCTCTCCTCCCGATCCATGTTGGCTTGGTGCATTCGGGTCAAGTTCTCCCGCCACTGGGTCTGCTGTGCTGCCTGGGCTCTGGAGCAGGCTATAAGCTCCGAGAACATGTCCTCCCGTGTCCTCTTCTTCTTATGCCTAATCCGCGCTAGCCTCTGGGAGTGTGATGACAGGCTAGGTTGTGAGACAGTCGCAGATGGGGCTGTGGGAATGGGAAAAAGGGAGTGAATTCCTCAGAAAGATAAATGTAGTTGTGAACAAAGAACATAGTCTTTCTCTGTTAACAAGACCATGCACAGCACCTATCACATGCGCACTCAGCACAAGGTCGAATTCTCGGCCTTCGCATTCAGTGCCTGGGGTCTTCTACAGCACATTTGAGAAGCCTCTCAGGAGAACGGAATTTCTGTTGCAGGCAGACATGGTAAGCCGTAGACTTGTGGCAGCTTAAAACTTTAATATTAGCAATGGCCTCATTTCACATTGAAATCAATGTCGGTCCCTGCTGCCAGCAATTCGGCAAGCAGGAAGTCTGCTCCTGTCCCACACCCTCGCGGCTGTCCCCGGGAACGATCCCTTTCGGCTGCCCCTCTCCCGCCTCCACCGCGTGGCTGCAAACCAGCGGTTACAGTTCTGTAAAGGAACGGCAAAGCAGTCCCAACACTAACATTCCCCTACCTCATTCAAAGCAGGTCATCATGAGCGACATCACCCTCATGAGGATCTCTGACAGCGAGAAAGAGAGAATGCTCCGGGAAAGCCTGCAAAGACCAGGGCCGTATGCCGCCATGCTGTGCAGAGCAATGATTCCAGAGTACTTGATAGTCTCGTGGCGTGGCAACGTGTCCTACTACGGAGGACCCAATAAGGCCGCTCTCCCCAAGAACCTAATGCAGCGGATTTCCAATTACCTCCAGGAGAGCTTCCTCGAGATGTCACAGGAGGATTTCTGCTCCATCCCCGGACATATAGACCGCATTTTACTGTAGCTGCTGTAGCAGTGACTAACCAGTAGAGCGGCTTGGGCAGGACAATCATGCAAAACCGGACATTGCTAGATTTTTTTTCAATAGTTGCACTGCCCATGACTGAACCGTTAAGCTAATCAAACTAATCATGAGAAACCCATTTTTTAAATTGTTAATATTCCTGTTCTGTTACAAATAAATGTTTAGATTTTTACAACACTTACTGGCTGATCCTTCCCCAGATTCTGTGTCCGGGGTAACGGCTGGGGAGGGTTGGTAGGGGATCTCTGTAAGGGTGATGAAGAGATCCTGGCTGTCGGGGAAATCAGCGTTGTGAGCGCTGTCGACTGCCTCGTCCTCCTCATCTCCTTCCTCATCTTCCCCGTCCGCTAACATGTCCGAGGATCCAGCCGTGGACACTATCCCATCCTCAGAGTCCACGGTCACTGGTGGGGTAGTGGTGGCGGCCGCACCGAGGATGGAATGCAGTGCCTCGTAGAAACGGGATGTCTGGGGATGGGATCCAGAGCGTCCGTTTGCCTCTTTGGTCTTCTGGTAGCCTTGTCTCAGCTCCTTGATTTTCACGCGGCACTGCGTTACATCCCGGCTGTATCCTCTCTCTGCCATGTCTTTAGAGATCTTCTCGTAGATCTTTGCATTCCGTCTTTTGGATCGCAGCTTGGAAAGCACGGACTCATCACCCCACACAGCGATGAGATCCAAGACTTCCCGATCAGTCCATGCTGGGGCCCTCTTTCTATTCTGAGATTGCACGGCCATCACTGCTGGAGAGCTCTGCATCGTTGCCAGTGCTGCTGAGCTCGCCACGATGTCCAGACAGGAAATGAGATTCAAACTGGCCAGACAGGAAAAGGAATTCAAATTCAAATTTTCCCGGGGCTTTTCCTGTGTGGCAGTTCAGAGCATCCGAGCTCGTACTGCTGTCCAGAGCGTCAACAGAGTGGTGCACTGTGGGATAGCTCCCGGAGCTATTAGCGTCGATTTCCATCCACACCTAGCCTAATTCGACATGGCCATGTCGAATTTAGCGCTACTCCCCTCGTCGGGGAGGAGTACAGAAGTCGAATTAAAGAGACCTCTATGTCGAACTAAATACCTTCGCGGTGTGGACGGGTGCAGGGTTAATTCGATGTAACGGCGCTAACTTCGACATAAACGCCTAGTGTAGACCAGGCCTAACCAAGTGTTGCTGAGTTCTTGCAATGACTCTGCTACTAACCCACTATATGTGCTCCAGCAGTTGCCCACCACCCAGAGATCTTTTGTCAATAAGTCAATGTCTGTAGAATGCTCTGAATGTGTAAACTGCTGTAGAAATTTTTAGTATGTATATTGTTGATTGTTTTCTCATTCATCCAGTGTAGGAAAAGTGACCTTTTGCAATGTGCAACAATAGATATACTTCCAAAAAAAAAGGGGGGGGGCAGAGCTGGATGAGTGGGGTATGAAAGTAGACTAAGCAGTCAAAAACTATCAGGCAAGCAATAAACTATGGTCATTACGGGCTCTTATGTTTCCTAGGCTTATATTGTAATCTCTGATGTATTTGATAGATAGCTAGCATTTATGTTTTTAATGCCTTATGAAACAGGTTAGGATTTTTATGTAACCCTCAACTACTGATATTGATGTACTGATGGGATCAATACTTTCTATTATATCACCATAAACTTTAACACTGTGAATACTACTTATTGTATACATGCATGACTATTGTAGGAGTAGAACGGAAACATACTGCCTTCAAAGTAGCAGCATGCCTAACTCACCCCAAATGCTTTCTGCTCTTGAGTGAATGAATGTCCAGCAAAACAAAGTATACAATAATGTATGTATTTTAAAGTAAGACATATTTAGCCCTAGAGTACTTCGAGTGCATTTTATAAGTCTAAAAATAAACGTAGACAATTACTTGCTCTCTGTAGAGATGTTATGGTAACTCCATGTTTTCAGCTGAGTTGTATTTATCAAATTTCCAATAGCGGCCAAAGAATTTGAAGAAATATAAATGCTTTGATCAACTGTTCTTTTAAGGCATAAGTTTTACAAATGAGTAGAATATTAACCATCCAGTTGCTGAATAATGTCATAATGCATGTGTTATCAAAACAGGAAAACTACAAAGAAATGAAGCTGGCTTCCATCTTTTGTCTGGATAAAAGGAACCACATCTTTTCTCAAACCCAATACAATTCAGACACATTAAGCAGCTGGATAACATAACAGCAAGGAGATAACACCACAGGTAATGTATGTGCATAACTGCTGAATAAGTAACATGGGGCCAAATTATCCTATTTAACGTGTAGCGTCCAATTCATCAAAAAAGTGTAAATTTAATCTGATCTTCTAAAAAAAAGTGTAAAGAACTCTAAGATGCACTTCCTTCTACTCTTAAGGGATCAAGGAAAGGTAAAAATCAGCAAATAGGGCTTGCTAACACTTTGAGTATGCTTTAGAAGAACTGGGCATGGTTTCCTGCAAATAAGGTGTGGTCAGGCCATATCTCTTAATCATTATTATCCACTACAGGATACCAAATTACAACTGCTAAGTGCATTTTCTCTCCAAACGGAATGAGTGAGCTGCAGATGTTGCCCCATGTACCAGGCAGGTACGTTGCTTTAGGGCATATGGGACTTCAAATTAAAGCCATTCTATTCCAGTGTGGCAACAAAGAATTGTAGTCAGGTAGTGTCTCTCTGCTCCCTTTCTTAGGCAATATGGCATTTGGAGACATTTTCATTACAAGTGTTTAAGTGTGATCAGGCTTTGTTTACTTTATTCTGCACGTTTAAATATTGAATCTCTTTTTCTCTGGACCATGCATTATGATTCCAATAAGAAACCTGAGTTTTAATCACAAGACATCGGTGAAGTGCTAAGGTATTTTTGTGTACCATTTTTAATTTCTGGTGATACAAAGATATTGGGATTGATGCTAACTTTTCTATTGCTAATGCAGTTCAGAATATTGTGCCAAGCACATGTTTTGTTTCGTTGGAGTACACCAAATATCAGAAACTGCTACAATGTCAAATGTTGTTTTCTGCATTAGCAGAAAGATTCTAACTACTATTCTAGATTCTATAATTTTATTCCAGATACAAGTTAATTAGTCCTCTTAAAAACAAACAAAAAAAAAACCAACTTGGGTCATCAAGACTATAATTAAACTACCTTTGTTTATGCAGTATAAACTGGTCTCTGACTTCTGTGAAACCCATAGTTGTTGTCTGGCCTCTTTCCCAAAGTATGGATGAAGTACTGTCATTTATTTGTATTATATATTTTGTTTAGATTTTAATAGTTCGCAGGAAAATAGCATATACAGCAAGCATTAACGATAGAATTGCAACAACTGGGAATTAAAAGCTTTCCGTTCCAATTTCTGAGATCACATTGCCACCTTCTTCATCTTCCCTCAGGAGCATCTTTAAAACAATGCTGGCAATCCTTGCAAAATGACATCATGTCCCAGTGAACCTGCACTACACTTCTGAGCATTGCCTGTTTTGTAATGGGGGGCGGGGAATTAAGATGCTATAGCATTGGTAAACTGCCAAAACAACTAAGATATTTTGTGTCCAGCCTTGTCTTGAGGTCAAATGGCCCAATTATATCCATAAGCAAATATACATGATATACAATTAATCAGGCAGTTAAGCAATAAGATGTCCTAAAATACAGTTAAGAGAATCTAGAAATGGGTTCAAACCCAACGTAATAAACAGCTATGCAATTTAAGAGTTCAGCTCCCAAGCTGCATAATGTTCTAATATGTACAAATAATCATAGCCTTGTAAAGTTACCTGAAGCTAGACCAATTCTAGTACAACTTGCCAGGAAATAAATGGCTCATTCCCTTCCTTTCCCTTTAGTTGGACAGAACCTGGAATATGTAGATTCTTCAAGGTGATCATACAAAATCTATTTATTTACAAAGACTTTTTCTGAAGGTAAGGTAGGTTGCCACTTGTTCTGCGCATGGGTGTGTGTATCTTGTGTTTCTTTTGAATTATTTTCTGAATTATTGAATTGTCCAAGGCTTTGGAGAAGTTCAGAAAATAATCAAATTTAATGTGGGCAGTGGTTCCCAGGGAAAGCCCGTGGTGGGCCAGGCTGGTTTGTATACCTGCCGCGTCCACAGGTTCGGCCGATCGTGGCTTCCAGTGGCTGCGGTTCACTGTTCCAGGCCAATGGGAGCTGCTGGAAGTGGTGCAGGCCGAGGGATGTACTGAACGCCGCTTCCAGCAGCTCCCATTGGCCTGGAGCAGCGAACCACGGCCACTGGGAGCTGCAATTGGCCAAACCTGCAGATGTGGCAGGTACACAAACCAGCCTGGCCGCCATGGGCTTTCCCTGCACAAGCGGCGGAACAAGTTTGGGAACCATAACTGAACATACAATATTTTACAATTTGTCCTCTTAATTCATCGTTGAGTCCAAAAGCTTTGAAATCAGATGAAATGTAAAGGTCCCTTGTCTATCATTTCTTGGCTTCAGTAATCTTCTGCGGTTTTCAGTTGAATCTTGCGCAAAATATCCAAACTAGTCTTTGGGTCCCAGAAGATAGATTGATTGATTTTTTTTTTTTTTTTTGGGGAGCAAACATAACTTCTTAACAGGGGAATCAATTTCTATAAGAGCTGGTCAAAATTTTTTCTAACTTTTTTATGAAAAATAGACTTTCTAAATTTTCATTTCTTTCAAATCTTTTTCTGTTTTGTCCTCCAAAAAAGAGAGAGAAAACTTTCGAAAACTTTTTTTTTTATCCAAAAACATTAGTTGGACTTTGTCAAAGACAATTCCATTGAAATTTGACATAAAATATTTTAATTTTATGTGAGTGAACTTGAGAAAAATCCTTATAATTTTCCAATCTATTCTATTCTCAACTTTGCATTTAATATTCCTTGCACCCTGTCATCTGCAATCCATCTAGCCTGCATTTGTGCCTAATATTTTTTTAGTAGGGCAAAGGTTTGACAAAGCCTTAAACCATGTGAATTTCATGAGGTTTAGGAATTTCTTAGCAAATATTTCACATAACCCTAACTTAAAGACCTGGTTCTACTTCTATTTCTGCTTTCATCAGTATGCTAAATATTACAGAATAAATCATCCTTCTCACACAAACAGCCAAAAAATCTGAAGTAGATTAATAATCTAATCACAGTGGTTCTGTTACAGAACCTTGTCTTAAGACTGTAGGCAAGATCATCATAGAAATATGACCTAAAAGAACACCTTTTAAAGGAACTGAAAATAAAATAAAGCCATTTTACCTAAAATGTACTTGATGGTCTTTGTGTGCTTTCCTGCCCCAAGTAGATGTTTAAAAAAAACCCCAACCTTCTCAACATTGAGGATAAAAGGATGAGGCACTCATTGATTCATCCTCTGTTATTGAGATTCCACCATCACATTATATTTGACTTTTACAGTTGAAGGACAGCTCCACTGAATTCTAAGGTGGGTCAGAACTGAATCTGAAAAGCTAACCCTATCATTTGTTCAGGCACATCTATGTAAAATTGCAAACTAGAATATCAGCTCCAGCATAATCTGGGTGGAAATTTGGATCTGGATCCTCACATCTCACTTCAGATGGACCTCTAGTTGCATGACTTTTGTCTTAAGCCTTGAATTAAAGTCCATATAGGTTTATTAGCTCAATATTTGTATTTTTTTTAAATAAAATTAAGAACCTTCACTTGCTGTCTGAACCAACCAAAGTTTTTATGACACACACAGTTTTACAGAATAATTATGTTCCATCTTTCTTTCCTTCTGATTTTCCTGGTTTTGGTTTGATCAGAAAATATTACCTTTATTGTGGCCTCTCCACTGTCTTGCACTTTGTGAAAGCAGCTATTATACTCACATGCAGAGAAACCGATTTTTATTAAAACATACATTGCAGCATGTGCTTGTGGTGAGAGGGGCAAGACACAATCATGAAAGTTTGCAGGCAAGATCTCAAACTTGTCATAAAGCTCTTTCTGTTTAACTTTTAAAAATTAATAATTTGAATTACCCTAGATTAGAATATAAGCAGTTGGATTTTGCTAAATTTCTATGGTTGGATTCTGGTTGTGCACAAATGTATATGCAAATTACAATAGAATGTAGCAAGCAATTAGTACTATAATTCTAATAATTTAAATTAAGCTTTGAAAGTAGTCTATTCACATTAGAACCATTGTTTTCAGGTATATCCCTTAGACCATCTAGACCAGTGGTTCCCAAACTTGTTCCGTTGCTTGTGCAGGGAAAGCCCCTGGCGGTCCGGGCTGGTTTGTTTACCTGCCACGTCCGCAGGTTCGGCCGATCGCGGCTCCCAGTGGCCGCGGTTCACTGCTCCAGGCCAATGGGAGCTGCTGGAAGTGGCGGCCAGTATGTCCCTCGACCTGCCCAGTAAACAAACCGGCCCTGACTGATAGGGGCTTTCCCTGCACAAGCGGCGGAACAAGTTTGGGAACCACTGATCTAGACCAATATCCTAATTTTGGAATTGGTCTATATTTGATGCTAAGAAGAAAGTGAAAATCCCATTAGAAAATGCACCTGGGAATTATGCAATGCTGTATCATTAGGGATGCATGCAGATGGGGAATTCCTTCACTTCAGAGTATAAACTGAACATCAATTTTGAACAGGAAGTAGGAGGATTAATATCAGGGGGGGTTTCAAATGAGTTTCAGGAAAATTTTGATTATGCTTTCAACATGTATGTAGGATTAATTAGACAAAGGAAAGTCGCATGTTGCTACCTGGGAATTTTCTCAACATACTTCTTCAGAAGATCTCTGCTGCAGGAGTTGTATACCACTCATCATAAGTCCCAAGAACCTTTTAAACTAGTTAACCATTAGGTGCAGCTTAAATATCTTGTGACTCCAAATGTTCTAGATGAAGGTATATAGAGCCTACTCCACAAACCCCATTGTTTCTTGTCCACCTCTCTTTAATCTATTACAAGACTCCTAGGAGGAGTTGCCAGTTAGTATAGATGGAAAAATCAATACAGTTATGGATTGCTAACCTTCTTTTCACCTTTGCAGAATTGTCTGCAGATCCAAACTACACCTCTACCCCGATATAACGTGACCTGATATAACACGAATTCAGATATAACGCGGTAAAGCAGTGCTCCGCGAGGGCGGATCAAAGCAAGTTCGCTATAATGCGGTTTCACCTATAACACGGTAAAATTTTTTGGCTCCCGAGGACAGTGTTATATCGAGGTAGAGGTGTATATAGGAGATTACCAAGCAAAATCAATTCCCAGAAGGAAACATGGGGCATGCTAAGTAAGGCCTCAACCTTGCAACAAGCTTCATGAGGGATTACACCTGTGAAGTCTTATTGAAGTCATGGGGCTCCATGTTTGGATGCAAGAGTCTGCCCATGCAAAGCTTGTTGCAGCGTCTGGCAATAAGTAGTGTCGGACTTGCCTCCCAAAACAAGCAATTGCTCTAGCTTCCATAATTAGTGCTTCTCCAGTTCCATCAGTTTGAATGGCTTCCTGAGCAGAGAAAGCATTAAAATCTACTCACAACTAACACTAAGCTCTGGAAATTGAAAAAGCAGTGGCTGCTGTCAGAGGACTGGCTCTCCAGGAAGCTGTTGATGTTAGAGAAAAAGTGAAGATAGTTGGAACTAGACTTGTCCAGAACATTCAGATTTCTGGGGTTAATGTATGTAACTTTTGAAGCATGATGCCATGGGGAATCTGCTAGAACAATTATGTGAAGGAAAGTAAAACGACTTTAAAATCATTTCTAAATGTCTAATGGCTGAAGAGGCAAGAAAGGACTTGACAGAGGTAAAATAGGTAAAATAAAATGTGCTTCTAATGTAAGTGAAAATGTCTTAACAAAAAATAAAAATCTGGGATGGCTCCAAAAGCCAGATCCAAAGCCTGTGAAAGTCATTAGGAATCTCAATGGGCTTTGAATCAGGCCCGAAAAGAATAGATCCACCTTACACTGGCCATTCCACCTTCTCTTTATCACCCGAGTTACAAAGTTGACATTTTATTGAACCATTAATTTTTTCAGGAGGACAATTAATTCCTTTATCTTATAAATAACTACACTGGAGATTATCCTAAATATTCAGCTGAATTAAAAATCTTGGAGTAACATTATCCATGTAATTATTTTCAGCAGCCAATATCTGTGTGGTCATCCCTTACTTGGTTTGAAAAAATAAATCTGTGGTGCCACCATGTTCACATGCTTCCCTCACAGGGAAAACAGGGCAGCAACCGAAGGCATTTGTTTTTTACATTTAGTTGCTATCTTTGTGGATCTGGTCTTTTTTGTTTTATTCTGAATTTCTCACAGTAAGGGGTGACCAAACAGTTTTCACTGCTGTGTGCTACTCGAACAACGAGGTTCAATCTAGGATATTTTATTTGTAATGAGAAAACCTAGTACAATACGGTTGTTTTTTAAATTGCTTTGTCTTGCTGGCATATAGCATTGCATAAAATCAGAATTTGACCTTTCTTTGCTTATTCTTAGCACAACTCAAGTGTTTGAATGGAAAGGTTGAGAAGTGACTTACTTACAAACATTGATTATATTGGAATAATTTTTCTGGCTGCGAGGTAGACACTTTATCTACGTGGGGGAACTAACATCATCTCAAATACTCAATGCTTGTTTATTTATCAAAATTTAGCTTTATGTGGCTTAATCCAGTACAATTTGTTGCTACTTTTTCCATGTGCATTTTGTAATTGAAAGTTGTGCTTGTATAAATGAACAGATTTGCTAACATAGTCTTGCTCATGTTCCCCTGAGACAAAATTAACCACAGGGTTGGTACCCCCAAGAAAAAAGTCACTCGGATTATTTAAGACAGTGCAAGTATGGTTCCAGAAAAATAAGAGCACTTTAATTTTCAGTAAACATCTAGCATTGGCACTGATCCAAGGCACTAAGGTCTCTCAGAATAATTATAGGTTTCATACAATGCTTTCATTGGTTATTAGCTACAGGTATATTCTCCCATTTTGTCATTTTCCATAAAAATCAATCTGTTAGAAACTGGAAGGAAAGACTTTATGTACTAGTGGTAAATGATGGGCTTTCTGTCAGTGATATATAACATACTGCCCTGTCTTCATAAATACCGGTACCTTTGTGCCATGAACTTTGACCTGAACTTTCTTTTACTATGTAAATATCAACACTGTGTCTTTTTTACCTTGCAAGATGTTGCTTCAATGACTAGTGAAACTCCAAGAAATTCAAAGTTTGTTTGTTTTTTCTTTCATAAAGCAGCCTAGAGTTGTAAATGCAAATGTAATCAATGTTGCATAATTTTTCTTTGAATGGCATAATTACATTCAGATGCTAAGTGTGAAGCGTTTTGACAGATTCACATGCAACAACCTTTCTTTAAGGCTTTGAAGAAAATTCATTGTGGAAAGCTTTTGTCTTTTGGTGGGAGTAATAACATTTGAGGCTCCATCACACTTAGCCACCAAATTCCAGGTGGAAAGGTCTTTATATGAGCTGGATTGTTTACAGTGTGCTTTTTAAAAAGCAACTTATGGGACCATTCCTCAACGCATACCGCTATAGTAGCGGAGCTAACCAGATACCATCAGTAAAACAGACCATAAAAATAATCTGGAATTTGCACTCTTAGTGGAATTAATCTGATAAATACCTAGCTAAAGTGCTTCATTCTTTAAAGAGTGGTACATTGATTGCTTCTCTGTTTAGCTTCACTGGCAGGATTCTCTCTACAGATCAAAACAGATAAGGCTAAGTTCCTCTATTGAGTTCAATGGAGGTAGATGAATTTGACTTAGTCATATTAATTGAACATGCTCTCAGTGAGGAAGAGAGAATAGATGTATGTACTCATTGTTCACCGACAATAAGACCTACTTGAGGTGCCATTTCAATTATCACAATAATCTTCAGTTGCAAGTAAATAGCTCTCAAAGATTCCATGGAAGAAGGGGGCAGAGCGAACACCTGAATTTTTAAGCATGACAGATCTGATCCTCTTGTCACCTCCTTTTTCTTCCCATCTGACACCAAAACCAGGGCTGACCTTATCATGAGGTAAACTGAGGGGACTGCCTCAGGTGCCAGACTCTGTTTGTGGGGGGTGGGGGGGAGGTACCACTAGGACCCAGAGTGTAGAAAATTGTGTCCGCTGCTGGTGCATATGTATTCTCTCTGCGCTAGATGCACAGAGATGGTGGAGTGCTGTGCTGGAGGATGAGGGCACAAGAGACATGGCAGGCAGGCAGGAGAAAAGGTGAGAGGGAATAACAGAAAGCAGCAGGAGCTGCAGGGAGAGAGAGGAGGAGGAGGAGGAGCCTCTTCTGTACCTCTCTAGCACCCCCAGGAGCCTGGACTGATTAACACCAGCTTCTCAGGGAGCTTCCTGTTTCCTGCTGCTTCCCTGAACCCACTTGAGGAGAACAGGCAGTCAACTGAAGTAGTAGGAGCCAGTTAGGCCATTAAGACGCTGATCTCTTCCCTCACTCAGGCCCTGCTACCAGCCTGCTTATTTGTCCCCTTCAACTGAGTGTTGAGAGCCACTATAGCTGGCACAGAACAGCAGTCATGAGTCAAAGAAGAAAACGCCCCTCTGGGGCAGCATTCAGAAAAAGAAAGAAAGCAAAGGAAGCTTTTCTATCTAAGCAGGAAGGAGCTCTCCTGAGATACATAGACACAAATGTTCACAGTGAGCCTTCCGGCCCCAGTGAGGATGTGAGTGGTGAGGAGGTGCCTGATCTTCCAGTTAGTCAGAGTGAAGATGACCTGGCAGCTACTGCAGCATCCATATCTCCATCTCAAATGGATGTGACCATGCACATTCCTGAAGAAAAGTGTAGGTCAGAGAAGAGTGCGGTGGAGGTGTAAGAAACAGCTGCTGCTGAGTTTAGTTCCTTAACTCTAGATGATCCAGGACTGTGGACCCACTTGAGCAGTAGCCTGAGGGACTTCCTTGTACTACATGGGCCAGAGCAAGTGAAAAACTTCATGTTCCCCAAAGACAATGAAAATAGAAGTTTCCATCCAACACATTACTGGTGTGAAAACCCAATGGTGACAAAGTGGAAAGGCCAGTGGTGAGCTGGAGCTGGTTCGCACCAGTTCGCATGAACCTGTTGTTAAATTTTGAAGCGGTTTTAGAATCGCTTGTTAACTGGCTTCCCTGCGAGGGAAGCTTTGATGGGCTCCCGCCAGGAAGCGTGTAATTCCTCCTCCCGGCCACTGGGGGGCACTGCACTGAGGGAGCCATGTGGGCTGCCTCCTGGCCCTGTTGCTGCTGCTGCTGCTTCTTGGACCTCTGGCCCCGGGGCTCCTGCTGCTGCCTGGTGGGTCCCCGGCTGCTCTGCTGGGCTTGGCCTGCGTCCTGCTGCTCTGAGCTGCTGTCCCTGTGTGAGTACCCACCACGCTGCCCACAGCCAGCCTCTGCTGCACCCCTTGCCCGCAGCCAGCCCCTGCCCGCAGCCAGCCTGTGTTGCACCCCCTGCCTTCAGCTAGCCCTGCCCCATGCCTCTGTCTGCAGCCAGCCCCATGTCCACTGGTGCCCTGCAGTTCCCAGGGCAGTAACCCTGCACACCTGCTTCAATGAGGGGGGCAGGGAGCAGCTGGGACCCACACATGTGCACACCCTAGGGTGACCAGACAGCAAGTGTGAAAAATCGGGATGGGGGTGGGGGGTAATAGGAGCCTATATAAGAAAAAGACCCAAAAATCGAGACTGTCCCTATAAAATCGGGACATCTGGTCACCCTAGCACACCCCCAGGGAGTGGCGGGGACCCACACATGTGAAACGGAGCTCATTTCTAGTTCAGGCCCATCTTTTTAAAAAAGAACTTTAGGTAGGGTTAACATACATCTGTATTTTCCTGGAGATGTCAGGCTTTTTGGTTCTTAAATCGCCATCCATCCATCCGTCTTAAATTTTAAAAATTCCTCCTGGGAAAATGCGGACGTATGGTAATCCTATTGGTACAAAAAATACATACTGTGGCACATCCCTTAAATCAGAACTTCTTATAGGGAACTGGTTGTTAAGATTTTAGCAGCTCATCACTGGGAAAGTCCACTCAAAGACCCAGAATGCTGCATACTGTTTTTGTTGCAAACTCTTCCATTCTAATGTTCCAGCCACATTGGGTTCTACAGGAACAAAAGGCTGGAAAAATCTGGCTAGAAATCTGGCATGCCATGAGAAGGCAGCAAATCACCAGAGAGCATTCCATAGGTGGAAAGAGCTTGAGATGAGAGTAAGGTTAAAGGCCACCATAGATGATCAGCATCAAGAGAAGATTGCATCAGTCTCTCTTTACTGGCAAAATGTTCTGAAAAGGCTCATTGCCATTGTGAGAATGCTTGCTACCCAAAACCTAGCACTGCGTGGCACTTCAGATTAGCTGTATGTGCCAAACAATGAAAACTTCCTTAAAATTGTGGAGCTGATGGCCGAGTTTGATGCTGTACTCCAGGAGCATCTAAGAAGAGTCACCACCCAAGAAATGTATACACACCACTACCTTGATATATCTGGAGCAATGGAACAACTGGACAAAGCAAAGTCATACTTAGTCTTACTGGTCAGATGAGGGATTTCAAAACATTCTGAAGAGTGCACAGAAGTTGGCAGAGGAATTTCACACTGAAGCTATTTTCCCACCCATTCAAGAATACAAGAGTCACCGAAGAAGACATTTTGATTACGAGGCACAGGATAATCCCATAAGAGACCCCAAACAACAATTCAAAGTTTAATTCTTTAAGCAGGTGCTAGATTGTGCAATGCAGTCAGTCGAAGAATGTTTCATGCAGCTCAAGGAATGCAGCAGTATATTTGGTATGTTGTATGATATTCCAAAACTCCTCACTATACCTGAAGAAGATCTACACCAGCAATGCAGGGCACCAGAGTCAGCATTGACATGATTACATGCGCGATATTGATGTGAGTTATTTAGGTGATGAACTGAAAGCCTTTTCAAGATACATTTCAGCAGGATCAACTCCAGAGGCTGTTCTGGAATATATGTGCACAACTAAGATGACCACCCTGTTTCCAAATGCTTTTATTGCTCTGCTTCCTTTAATAGTTGCCAGTGGAGAATGCAGCTTCTCCAAGCTGAAGTTAATAAAAACACATCTATGCTCCACAATGACACAGGAGAGGCTGGTCAGCCTTGCAACCATCTCAATAGAGCATGAGCTGTCCCAGTTCAAATCTTTGCAACCAAGAAGGCACGGAAAGCACCACTTTGATTATTCAAACATAAAAATGCCAGTGTTTACTATGCAGACAAGAAAAGTTACATTTGCTTTTCAGGTGTTTGAAAGTTAAGTGTTACTTAAAATTTTTGAACAAGGCATTTTAAGTTGTTAGTTCTCCTTTATTGGGGTAGGTAGCAGAGCAGTATCATGAGAGGAGTAGAACAGGAAGAAGGCAGAATTGAGACCTTTCAAAGTTTTGGCCCAAGCAGGGGGGCATGGGGGCATCGTTTGAGCTCCCCGCCTCAGGTGCCAAAATGTTGTGGGCTGGCCCTGATCAAAAGGCTGATTGAAGTATGGTCTTTAGCAAGGACTAGAAACCACAAACTGCTGACTTCTAATTAGAGCTGTGTGGATGACATTAAGGATTTTGAGATTCCAAAACTTGTTTTCATTCTGATTCAAAAAGAAACCTGAACAATTTGAAATTCTCTGTGAAAGAAAATCTCCCTCTCCCCCACCAAAATTGTTTGGGCAACATTGAAATCTCTTATTCTGATTTTCACTTTTATTATATGCAATAGAATACAAAATTTAAAAAAAATGTGTAATGAGAAGTCATTTCAAAAGGAAAAATCCAAATGTTTAGTGTTGATATAGGGTATTTCATAGAATCATAGAATATCAGGGTTGGAAGGGACCTCAGGAGGTCGTCTAGTCCAACCCCCTGCTCAAAGTTGGACCAATTCCTAACTAAATTATCCTAGCCAAGGCTTTGTCAAGCGTGACCTTAAAAACCTCTAAGGAAGGAGATTCCACCACCTCCCTAAGTAACCCATTCCAGTGCTTCACCACCCTCCTAGTGGAAAAAGTTTTTCCTAATAGCCAACTTAAACCTCCCCCACTGCAACTTGAGATCATTACTCCTTGTTCTGTCATCTGGTACCACTGAGAACAGTCTAGATCCAATTCTCTTTGGAACCCCCTTTCAGGTAGTTGAAGGCAGCTATCAAATCCCACCTCATTCTTCTCTTCTGCAGACTAAACAATCCCAGTTCCCTCGGCCTCTCCTCATAAGTCATGTGCTCCAGACCCCTAATCATTTTTGTTGCCCTCTGCTGGACTCTTTCCAATTTTTCCACATCCTCCTTGTAGTGTGGGGCCCAAAACTGGACACGGTACTCCAGATGAGGCCTCACCAATGTTGAATAGAGGGGAATGATCACGTCCCTCGATCTGCTGGCAATGCCCCTACTTATACATCTCAAAATGCCGTTAGCCTTCTTGGCAACAAGGGAACACTACTGATTCATATTCAGCTTCTTGGCCACTGTAACCCGTAGGTCCTTTTCTGCAGAACTGCTACCTAGCCATTTGGTCCCTAGTCTGTAGCAGTGCATGGGATTCTTCCATCCTAAGTGCAGGACTCTGCACTTATCCTTGTTGAACCTCATCAGATTTCTTTTGGTCCAATCCTCTAATTTGTTTAGGTCCCTCTGTATCCTATCCTTACCCTCCACCGTATCTACCACTCCTCCCAGTTTAGTGTCATCTGTTGTTTCAACATTATTGGAATGTTTTTTACATTTTTTTTCTACGAAACATTTTGGTAAAATCAACAAGATTTTGATTGAACTACATTTTCTGATGGACAATGGTTTTAAGGGTTCTGCTTTTGTTTGTTGTTGTGGTGTGTGTGTGTGTGTGTGTGTGTGTGTGTGTGTTTAAACTAGCTCTAATTCTAACCTAGTTTTTGTAAGCGACTCCATCTCTGGCCTTGGGCAGATCATTTACAACTTCTGCTTTAGTTCTTCCTATCTGTAAATTTAAGATGACATTTACCTTCCTCATTAGGTAAATTAGTTATGGCTAAATCCTATATAGAACCATGCTCTTGCTAAATGAGTAGATGAAGCAGAGGGATATAAGGAGTCTTTGCATCCCCAAGGAAGCAGGGAGCATGATCTCTCCACAACATTGGAGAGTGATAGGAGAGGGGGCCAGTTAGCATGCCATTCCATACACCAATACTGTAGAGCTGAATGGGAAGAAGGTGAAGTCTGCAGTCTAAATCCTGTCAGGCCCTCACGTGACTCATAGTATTTTGAAAAAAATCCAGTTAATTTGGTGTGGGAGGAAGGAAAGGGGTGAGCTACATTCCTAAAATGCTTTGCTGGGCACTTTCTCACACAAAATGCCATGGCTTTGTAAGAAACAAAGCCTGCTAGCAGTTTTGCAGAGCAGTGTTACAGCATGTATTTCATCTCAGGTAATTGCTTAGGGCCAGCTGAGACAATGCACCCAGTTCTGGAGCTATCCGTTATTTATGAAACGCTACTTCACCTTGCCTAATGCTTTCTACCTCTTCACTGTTTCCACAGAGTAAGTCTTATAATAAACTTCAGAAAATGACCTCACACTACAAGCAGATGAATACTCACATTTATACTACAGAATGTTACTTCAATGTTGTTATTCAGTAGGTTGCGGAAGTAAAAAATAACCATAAAAAGGGGTCCTTGTCCTAAAGTCAAAAGTTGTTTGCTGATACAAGTGCAATTGCTATAAGGCCAGATTGTGACAGTTTGACACAGCCCTACCTTGCAGGTGGTGCAGTGATACCATCCCATAGCACTGTGTAGGAGGAGCATATAAACTTCCATACTCCTAAAAGGATCTGGCCAGCACCTATGATTATGACCTAGAAGAGTAGATGGAGTCTATGGCTTCCCCTAGTCTGTTCTTCCCTCCCTATGAAAGTAGAGAGCAGTCCTTGCATTCCTGCCCCAACTTGCCAGCCCCTGCCACTGCATACTCAATGAATCTAACCTAGAATTTAGACAATGGATTTCCCTTAATGAGTTAGAAAAATTGAGAGAGGGACACAAATATGATGTATTTCCTGCAGTAGCTTCCTTCCATAGTTTATAGATGGAAAAAACCACTGACTTTGAAAAGTGTTCCAGCCACAGCCAGTAGCACAGGAATATTTTAACTGTCTGTCCATATTGAGATCCCCTCCTCATTGCGTTTATACAGCCTGAGGACTAGACTTTTTCTTCAGGCCCACATGGTGGATTTTGACTCCGATAGCCTGTACTCTTTGCATGTGTGAAGCTCTAAAAGGGAGTCAAATGCATGTGAGAAGAGCAGAATATCTGAACTGGGATGGTCATGTAGTTCTAAGAGGAGAATTTGGTTTTGACTGTGCATCAGTTCCAAAGACAGAATGTGTAGCATGCTAAGAATTAATGAATTAAAAGTCTTTATGTTTTTAAACACTGCAAGACTGCCTGGCTTCCCAGATGTAACTCATTAGACTTTGTATATGAGCACACATGGAAGAAAGTGGGGAAAATGTATGTTGTTCTTTAGAGTGGGATAGAGTCTGGTTCCAATATGGATTAATTCAGTTACTTTATGTGCATAAAGTTGCATGTTCTCTTTATCAGTAACTTTAGGTCATGTTATAAATAGCTATGTGCCTTAATCTGTGATGTGAAATATGTTTGTGAATATCAATGGAATTGAAAACTGGTGTTCTAGGCATCTATTAGGCACAGCTTGATAAATTAATTGTTAAAGCAAATAGAATTTTTGAAATACCCACTGTGCACATTTTGGGCATCTTTTGCTTCTACAGATGCATACATGGCTATATACTATGCGGCTTTCATTGCGGTCTGTATTTAGAGTCTGCTGTTATGGTTACAGACCTGGAAGGCCCTTGAGAAAATATTGAAGGGATAGATGGTACTACCATAACTTTATTTTAAAATCAGTTGTAGCTAGGTGTTTCTATTTTTTCTAAATAGATATTTTTCAATATAAACCATGGAAGTAAAATGGAATGAAGATTCTCCACCTACAGGCACACAATTCACCACATCTTAGGGGAACTTTCAGCATCCAAATGAGTTAAGTAACCTTTAAAAATACAAGTAGTCTATTCTGTGAAATCCTCTGTGGCAATTCCCAGCTTGCTAAACATACCCCAGAATGTGACAGTAGACACTAAATGCCTATTGCCACCCATGGCATCAGTTGTGCCATTTAGGCCCCACTCCTGCCATGACCTGTATATATGGACTGATGCCAGTGAGGTTCTGCATGTGCAGAGGGGTCCTACAGCATAGAGCTTATTGCAGGATCAGGGACCTAATGATGAGCTTCCTAAAGCTAAAGAAGTGAAGCATAGAACCCACCATGAAACGGATCAGCAACGTGTCCGTGGTAAAAATTTTGAAACCCACGGTAATTTTTCAAAAAATTGAACATAATCCTGCCCTCCCCCTCTGTCCGTCACTAAGTATGGTAATTTTGTCAAGTGTCCATCATGCAACATGATAGTGCCGACCCCTGCCATGAAACTCAGTGTGGACAATATAATGTGAAGAATAGGAAAATCTGTGCTAGAGAAATAAACAAGGATGTATTCTGGAATACCTTTTGTTCACCAGGAAACATGGAGAGTAGGTGATGGGGTGTATGTGTGTACATGTAAAAATATAGCTAACCAGCATTTCTATGCTAGGCGGGAGGGGAATCGCATATAAATCTAGAATTAACTCTGTTTTCATTTGAGCTTTGTAGCTTTTCTTTAAGAGGAAGCAGTACATTAGCTTCCACCCAATGAGTGATTTTGTGCCAGCTGACATGGAACATAAAGTCTCATGTAATTAAAACCAGTGATCTAAAACATCTGCCCATCTCCTTGTGTATTCTGTTTGCCCTATTGTACCATGATGGATATTTTTTAATTTGCTTAAGAAATTTTTACTATCATGTATCATTTCCAAATGAATCTTTAACCTATATTCCAGCAGTGAATATAATGTTATAAGACTAGTTTATGTAAAAAAGTGCATATTGAAACATTTGTTACTTTTGTTATGAGTTTCTTGTGGTAGCAAATACTTATAATAAAACTGTCGGTAAAGAATATTTTTTTCAGTGTATTTATTTTTTACTTCTCATTGCTTTGTTTGATTTTTCTTAAGTTGCATTCTACTTTTTGAGAGTTCATTAAACACAATAAATTCAAAGTGTTAAGGATAAGATATGTCCTCTGGCAATATTTATGTATAAACAGAAATGCTGCTGTGTCAAACAAATGTAGAAAATGTCTGTGGGTGGTAAATTTTTTGCTAGAAGCAAGTAATTAGCAAATGAAATGACACAATCTACCATACATGGAGTGGTGGCACTACCCATATGAGGAAGTAAAGCATGATTTAACAAGCGGGTTTAGTGTTTTCACTACATAATTTAGATATTCTAGATAAATATCTCACCTTTCTGAACAAAGTGTCAATCCTGTTATCTACTATGGGATGGATTGTCAGTTGGTGTAAATCCATGTAGCTCCACTGTCTTCAATGGAGTTACATTGATTTACATCAGCTGAGGGTCTGGCCCTTTAGTTTTAGTTCAGACGAGAAAGAGCTTGTCCTGCTAGCTGGTGGAAGTTGCTGTTTACTCCCATCTAGAAAGTAACAAAGACCAAGCTAATACTTTAATATAAGGTTTTGGATGACCACCAAGTAGGGAGTGGAAACAGCATACTGACAATTTTTGGGGCTGGGGGTGACACAGTTTAAGCTGCAGTTGTAACTTTTATACTTCAAGGGCAATTTTTGGCCAGAAAGTTGATGAACAGATAGGTGCTATTCATATTAGTTTAAATTCACTCCTGTGCGTAGGGCTAGCACAAATTCTATGCATCACTTGAGTCCCACTTGACCCTTATTTTGAACATTTAATTGGGAATTAAGTTCCACATAGGGCTGGGGGGTGGGGGCTGAGCACAAGTGAACTTATTCATAGAATGTTTGCCCTAAATTAATATGTACATTGACCTCTTCAATTAACCTAATGTTAGCATCAGTCATGCCATGATGTCTGGATTGATTACATTTTGGAATATGAACTGCATTTTCTTATTTTGCTCCAGCTTCTTGCAGTGAAACATGAATACTCTAAATGCTCCTTGAGCTATTTGATGAAGCATTTTGAGACTGTATGTGTTGTCCAGGATTCTTCTCCAATCTGATGCAAATTCCATGCTGGCAAATTGAAACAAAGAGTGTGGATTGCAAATCTTTGCCCATTCAGTTTTGGGAGCATACTGAGACTTTTTCAAATTCATTAACATAAGTTTCATTGACATTTATATGTAACTTTCAATACGTTTTTAGGAGCAATGAGTTATGAAAATATTGATATGGTTAATCAGACAGATATACTAGTAATGGAGAATGATTAAAATATAGCAAGTAACTTTAAACCATTTATGTCTTGTCTTTACTGGGTTATAGCTCTCTAACTGCCCAATAAAACTACAGAGAATTTACTGATAACTGCTTTATTGGTGTTGAAACTCGGGCGCTTCTTTTGAAGTCCGGTAACTGACTGTTAAAGCATCTTAAGGAAGTCACAAGATTTGTATTTTACTTTTTGGTTATTACTGTTTAAAAAATGTTAAAATTAAGGCAATAAATAAGCTTAAAGTAGGTTGCAAGATTGAGAAGCTGAAACAAACCAGATCAACCATAACCCTCACCTTCAAAAAGTTTTGGCAACTAAAGTTCATTGTACTGTAATCATTCTTAACAGTAATTTGCTTCTATTTTGAAACATTTAGTTCAGTCTTAGACATTTATTCCATTCCATTGTGATACTACAAAAATATCCATGGATAAAGTCCTACTTTATAGCCAAGAATTTGAAGGTTGATGAAAGAAATTAACTGAAACTAGAATAGCCTGGAATGAAGTACTAAACTAATAATAAGCATCGCTGCGATGTCAGCTCCAGCAATTGCACAATCACGATAAAAGGAAAGCAGTGAAAAATAATTTAGTTCCTTAACTGAGACAGGGAGAAAAAAAATATAACGGCCAAACTGATGGCTAGTGTTTAAAAAAAAAAAAAAAATCCTGGGTCATGAATGTGAACTTATTTCATTAGTTGTACCATGGAGAATGATGGGCCCACTGGAGATTCAGAGATCTGTAAGGGAGAACACAGTGCAGTTGCTAGTATGTAGGGCCAGGCTTTTTTAAAGAGCTTAGCACTCACAGTGAGATCACGTTTTCAGAAGGGATCTGTTCTCATTTAGGCACCAAAATAAGTGTCCGTAATTTGAAGAGAGCTCATTATATGGTGCTAGGCTTTTTGAAAAAACTGGCCCCAATTCTTGGTGTTGAACATTCAAAATTTGACTCATAATGTTGATAGTTTTCTAGAATATTAAGATAAGCTTTTGTCTTCAACTGTTAATATGGCAGATTCCATCCCCCCCCCCCTTTAACATATATAGCATCAAGTTGATATATATATATCAAATATATATATATTTTAAATGGGGGTCTAAAATTAGTCTATAGGTACCTGTGGGTGTGCAGAATTTTGAATATCAGGCCACTTCAATTTGTGCCTAAATATGGACCTAGGGACCTAACTTTGAGCTCCTGCTTTTGAAAATCTGCCCTACAAAGCTTGAGTGGTGATCATGCCAGTGCAAGTATAACCAGATGCAACATTGAGACGCTGTATGCTCCACTGTCATGTCAGTCATAACTGCCCAAGAGGCAAAGGAAAGAAAGCTGGAGGTTCTGGTTGATTTCTGGTGCCTAGGAGCCACACTGGAGAATGGGGTCCCACTACTATCAAATCAATGTAAGAAAGAACAGAATCAAGAAAAAATGGATTGGCAATTAATATAGAGATGGATCTTAGGAGACACATTTAAAATCACTAGGACCACTTGAGTATTTAAAGTTGTGCAAGTGCTTAGATGCTTTGCTGGATCAGAACCCTTGCTCAACACTTTGCAAGAGCAAACACTTAGTGACAGAAACACCTGAAGTTGTGTGGGGCAGCGTGGTTCAGTGAACAGGGCACTGGAACAGATTTGGGAGGCTTGTGTTCTCGTATCAACTTGCTTCAGTAGCCCCACATGTAAAGTGGGGGTAATGATGCTGCCTGCTGTCTTAGTAAATTGCTTTAAAATCTATTGATAAAAAACACAAAAACCATGCTAAGTTTTAGCAATGTTTTTCCCACCCTTAAATCTAACTTCAAGATGTTTCTTTTTTCACTAAATACAATGGCAAAAGTCAGCAGAAAGGCTTTTTCTTAAAATTAAAAAACAAACAATCTAAGACTTTTTTATAGCTTTCTCAGTTCAGTGTGTTTAACACCTATGCTTTCTTAAAATGGAATTATAAATACATGAAGATTTTTATAAATGTGTTTCTGAATTCAGAAAAGACAGCCTAGCAATCTAGTGAGAATAATTGTGTGGACTGTCTCTTTTAATTATCTTCAATAAAACTGAATATTTGCAGTTTACATTATACTGACATAGTCCTGACCTGCTGAGTTAACTTTGCTTTGAATAGCTCATGAAGTGGTCTGTGACTTTTCTTAGGTCAACAAACCTCTTTCCTTTTAATATTACTGTTTTTCAAAGGATTATTTTAGACTGTTCAAAGACCAAGCTGCTTCAGATAGATATTTTTTGTAACTGTTAAAGCACTCGTATCACTCCAGACTGATGAGCTACATTTCTTTTGAAACCATCAAGTAGCTATAATGTTTGTGTGAGTTTGGAACAAGTTCCATGTGTAAAGTTTTAATCTGGTCACTTATCAAAGCCAATGAAATACGTGCCAAAACTTAATGGTATGTTATATGTGAAGACTACTCTGAATCCCTAAGGGATTCACTACAGTGCCAGTTTGCCAGGTGGAGAGACAGTTTTATTAATGAATAAGAAAAAAAAAAGGGTTATGTACTCTTAGACTAGTTACTTTCACCTAAGAACAAAAAACTATGTATGATCAACAGCTGAAGAAAATAACTGGAGAAAATGTTAGTGTGAAGGCCATAGCTGGCACCGTATCTTCTATTCCAAGGGATGACATTTGGTATACCATCAATACCATTTCTCCCCTTTAAATAGATACCATTGCCCCATAAACAAACTATTTCTGTTGCTCATATTTTCCTCATTCTTCTAAATGCCAGTAGGTTTTGTTATTGTTCTACTAAAATGCATGGAATATAAAAAACATTTAGAATTAACCAGATCATCATCTTAAATTGAGTTCCAAGTAGAAGATTAAGAATCCATTTCCGCCACTCTTGCACATGTTGGGTTAGATTGCATTCTCTCAGAGAAAGAAATAAACAATTGGTGTCCTGTTCCCCTTTATTCTCAGGATAATCTGCTACTGAATATTATTCTCACACCTGTATTAGTTTACCTGGGCTGGCGAGGTAGAGATGGATTCAAGATTCTACCTATTCCCCCTGACTCTGCCCACCTGTGGAGGAGATCACTAGGTAAGAATCCCTTGTTTCTCTCAGCCTTCTCCTTCCTGCAGTGAAACTGTATGGATGTCTCACAGAGGCAACTTATTTCTCCTCATAAGGTGCAGCCTGGAGGGGTAGTACCTTATTCTGCATGAAGTTTCACTGAACTAATGGGACTACTTGCAGAGTGAGGTACTAATCAATGTAGGTGAGGGATGGCAAAATGTGGTCCTATATTAGCCAAATGTTTGCGGCTGGTAAAACCTCCATCATGAATTCATTTATCAAAATATACCTGTTTCTACATTCAAAAAAATTCTGCTAAGAAGGAGCAATTGTAGTGGATTTCATCCACTATCTGGATGTTTGTTTGAGGTGGAGTGATATTGATGAAAAGCTGCATGGTCTAGTTAGGCACAAGACTTGGACTAAGGATCTCCTGAGTTCCCACAACTTGCTGCTACCTTGCTTTGATACCTAGCACACATTTGCAACCATTATTTAGTCATGATGTAGGTAATATCACTATCCCCGTTTTGACAGATGGGGAGATGACAGCAGAAGAAAGTTAATTGACTTACCCAAGATGTTAGTGTAACTTGCTGGTCAGTGCCTGACCTACAGAGGTTGAGAGTCTGATGGTTCCCAGTGGTAGAGCTTGGCTCTATAGCTCAAGATGTAGAGTCCTCCTGCTTTCAGCTCTGCAGTTTCCTGGTTAAATCCAGAGTGTTGGCTAAGATGGAGGCTATCTTATAAGAAATAATTGGGTCTCTTGATGTTGGGTACTATGCTGTGATCATGCCTCACTGTGTGTGTGGGGAAATCACTCATCCACATTTTTTTTGAAAAATCCATATATAAGGGAGATGAAAACACGCAACAAATTGGTAAAAAATTTTACACATGCTTTCCGAATATTTTCCACTAGTGCCAGAAATATTTTATTCAGCCCTTAATTTGTAATGAAAGATGTGACAGGGCTCAAGCAACTTTTTTTTTTTTTTTTTTTTTTTTTTTTATACTCATAACTGATGCAGCAAGCCCAGAGGTGCTGGGGCTATGAATTGCCAAGCCTAGAGATGACATGTCTCAGCCCTGGCACAAATTAAACACTGGTTTTACTGTGAAAAGAAACTAGTGATTTCAGATATTGTACTGCTTCTTTTCTACAACATAATTGCCAATCATTTATGGATACTAATGGGCTGCATATTATTTGTTTTAAAGGAAGCTCAGGGAGTACATGAGAATTACAGTTCAGAGAATAGTTCTAGGAAAATGAAGGGATCGTCCAATTAGGAAAATACTACAACACTTGGATAAATAACCTGAAAGGTTAAACCAGGATGGGTTCAATAGGAGAAAGTCCAACATCCTTAATCTGCTAGTATTTGAAAATATTATTAAAATAATAGCTATGTAACCCAGTGGACATAATTTACTTGTATTTCCAACAAGTTTTTTGATAAAATTCCTCAAGTATATAAAGAAGCAAAAAATACGGAGCAAAATCTCTTTGGGTTAAAAATCAGGCTAAGAGAAAGGAAATGTACTAATGGCCACTACTAGAAGAGTTCATAGCATATTTTCCCAAGGATCAGTATTGGGACCAGGATTTAATATTTTTAAGCACTAATTTAGAGAAGTTGGTGTACAGTGAATTGATAAAGCTTGCTTGATAACATTTAATTGTTTTGGTTAGTAAAACTGCAGAGATACTGAAACTCTAATGAATGTAAATATGTTGTGGGAGATTCTGGGCACACAATAGCAGAAGAAATTCACTTATGTGCAAGGAAAATGCACATTGCAAAATAAACTAAAATTCTAATATGCACTATAATGGCTCCAAGCTTACTGGAGCATGAGGACCATTTTAGGGCATATTATGGATATCTCCCTGAAGAGATCTCACTGTTGCACATCATCGGTTATGAACGTGAATAAGATGTTTGTGTGCACTAATCGAGAGATACAAAATATTGTAGCAGCAGCATACTAAGGAATGAGTATTGCCTGAAGTATGGATTGTGTATTAATTAAATTGGTTACTTAAGAATTCCCAGTTAACACTGACATTTGATAAGCTCTTGTCCCAACATCAAGTCCAGTGACTCAGTTACTGTTCAGTTGCGAACCCCAATGTGCATGGTTGCAACACTCACTTAGAAAAACATTTGTGTTTGTAATAGTTTTATTAATAACAGGGAATGAGATAATACAGAACGTATATCTGACTGTCCATATACTCACACCATCCCATGCAGAACAACCTGAAATGTTAGTCATCTTCTTCTTCACCATCTTCAGTGGCCATCATCCTGGCACCTCCCATCTCTTCCTCCCAAAGCACATAGATTGGGATACAACTTGTATAATGTGTTACGCTGAATATTCATCAATGCCTAATGACTATTCAACGAGTTTTCCCCTATTCCTTATTTGTATCTCCTCACCTTACTAATGTTGGGGTACCTTTTCCATAGGTTACTAAGCCTTTTACCTCTAGCTTATTAGATTATATATCAATTCGTTACCATAGCAGTCTTGTGGTTAGACATCTGCAGATGTTCCTATCCTAAAATATCCAAAAGCTGGTATCAGTTCATATTCCCGTGGTTACCTGGTATCATTTCATACCAAAATCCTCTAACCGTAATATTCTCAGTTCCCCAGTTACTCGGGGTCACTGTTAGACAACTCACTCATGCTAAGGTTCATAGGCCTTGTAAGGGAGTGGACTCACCCCTGCAGCGCCTCCTGCTGGCTGTCCATGGGAATTAGCTCTTCCAGCATCCTGGAGCACCCCCTGCAGGCTGGTGATCCACCTTACTGCTGGCCCCCATGTCCCTCCCAGGACCCCAGTGCCCCTTTCTCTGGGTTGCTGCCCCCCTGGCAGTACCCCCACACTCTGGGTCTCCCCACCCAGGGGAACCCCCACCCAATAACCCCACCTCGCCTCAGTGTAAGGCTACTGCCAGTCACCATCTAGCCCCACTCCTTGGGGCAGACTGCAGTATCAGCCACTTATCACAGGCAAGGTTGGGTTTGGACCTGCTGCCTTTGCCTACCCCTGGGCTGCCCTCTGCAATCCCCAGTACCTATTAGCCCAATGCTAGGCTGTAGCCTGGGGCTTTCCAGGCTGGAGCTCCCCAACTCCTCTGCCTTTCCCCAGCCCTGCTCCACTCAGGTACCCTGTCTCTAGCTCCCTACAGCCAGGCCCTTCTCCCTCTACAGGCAGAGGGAGACTCTGCTGAATTCCTGGCTCCCAGCCTTTTTTATACAGGCCAGCTGTGGCCTGATTGGGGTGTGGCCCAGCTGCGGCTGCTTCCCCAATCAGCCCAGCTTTTAGAGCCCCAGGGCTGCTTTCCAGCCCTCCCGGGCAGGAGCGAGTGTCCACCCCGCTACAGGCCTCAAAGTCTTATGCTAACTCTTCAAGCTAATATCTTACAAGATGTAGGCCTGTAGGTTTCTTGCATTGCTGTGATGTAAAATAGCTTTAAGCTACCTCTGTGGGCTACATGAGGTAAGACTACATTGACAAAAAATCCCACACACTTTAATGCAGTCATAGTCCTGACACAGCAGCCCCTAGAGCTGGCAACAGGCAGTCCCACCCACTCTGTTTCAGTTTCTAGCTCCACATTCTCCATAAAGCCACATCCATCTGCAACCCAACTAATGGGTAAGCGGAAAGCACATTACAGTATTAAGATGATATATGTAGCACTGGTATAACTTCTCCAGCATATGGTTCTCTGTTGTGGTTTGTTCCTCAGCCCTGTTAAGGTTAGTGCCACTCAAGCAAAAGGAAAAGCAGGAAACTCCAGAAGAGACTAAATGTTCACTCACTCACTCATGCCCATCACCCCAATCGGGGTATGGGCCGCCAACCACAGATCTCTAGAGTCCTCTATCCTGGGCCATTTGCTCTATCTGGTTCCAGGTATAGCCCATTTTTATGCTATCAGCCTGAAGGTCGCGTCGGCAGGTGTTTCTTGGACGGCCTCTTTTCCGCTTGCCTTGGGGGTTCCACCACAATGCTTGTCTAGTGATGTTGGTTGGCTGCTTGCGTAGTGTGTGTCCTATCCAGCCCCACCTTCTCCTTCTAATTTCTTCCTCTGCTGGAAGTTGACAGGTCCTCTCCAAGAGGTAGATGTTGCTGATGGTGTCTGGCCAGCGGATCTGGAGAATCCTTCTAAGGCAACTATTTATGAAGGTCTGGATCTTCCTGGTGGTGGTTTTAGTTGTCCTCCAGGTTTCAGCTCCATACAATAAGACTGATTTCACGTTGGAATTGAACAATCTAATCTTTGTTGCCAAAGACAGGTCTCTGGAGCTCCAGATGTTCTTGAGCTGTAAGAAAGCTGCTCTTGCCTTACCGATCCTTGCTTTGATGTCTGTGTCCGTGCCACCCTGTTGGTCGATGATGATGCCTAGGTAGGTGAAGGACTGCACTTCTTCCAGAGGGCTTCCATTCAGTGTGACTGGGTCATTACTGATGGAGTTAATCTTGAGGATCTTGGTCTTGTCCTTGTGGATGTTGAGGCCAACCTGTGATGACGTGGCTGCCATTACGTTAGTCTTCTCTTGCATCTGCTGTTTGCTATGCGAAAGGAGTGCAAAGTCGTCGGCAAAGTCCAGGTCATCAAGCTGGGTCCACAATGTCCACTGGAATCTGTTCCTGCGGTCATAAGTGGATGTCTTCATAATCCAATCAATGACAAGGAGAAAGAGAAATGGTGACAACAAACATCTTTGTCTGACTCCGGTTTGCACCTGGAAGCTGTTTGTAAGCTGCCCTCCATGGATCACTCTACAGTGTATGCCGTCATATAAGTTCTTAATCAAGTTAACCACCTTTGCTGGGTTGCCATAGTGCCGAAGGAGCTTCCAGAGAGTCTCTCGATCCACGCTATCGAATGCTTTCTCATAGTCAACAAAGTTGATGTACAACGAGGAGTTCCATTCCATAGACTGCTCGACTATGATGCGGAGCGTTGCTGTCTGGTCCATGCATGATCTATTTTGCCGGAAACCTGCCTGCTCATCTCGTAGCTGTGGGTCGATGGCATCCTTCATTCTCTCTAAGAGAACTCAGTTGAAGACCTTCCCTGGCACCGACAGAAGTGTGATTCCTCTGTAGTTGGCACAATTGCTGAGGTCTCCTTTCTTGGGGATTTTAATAAGGTATCCCTCTTTCCAGTCTGACGGAATCACTTCTTCTTCCCATATCTTCTCAAAGAGGGGGTATAGCATTTCCGCTGAAGCATCCAGATCTACTTTCAGGGCCTCTGCTGGAATATCGTCAGGTCCAGCTGCCTTCCTGTTCTTCATCATAGTGATGGCTTTTCTGATCTCATCTCTGGTAGGTCTCTCGCAATTGATTGGAAGGTCTTCGTTGGCTGGGTCAATGTCTGGTGGATTTAGTGGTGCTTGTCTATTTAGGAGTTCCTCAAAGTGCTCCGCCCATCTATTCATCTGTTGTTCTATTTCTGTTATAGACTTTCCCTGCTCGTTTTTGACGGGACGTTCTGGCTTGCTGAACATTCCAGACAGTCGCTTGGTGATGTCATACAGCTGTTTCATATTACCATTGTATGCTGCCTGTTCCGCTTCTCCTGCCAGTCCATCCACATAATCTCTCTTATCCTTCCTAATATTCCTCTTCACTACTTTATGGGCTTCAGCATACTCTTCTTGCGCTTTAGCCTTTGCTGCTCTAGTCCTGCTGTTATTAACTACTGCCTTCTTCTTCTTTCTATCTTCTATCTTAGTCAAGGTCTCTGCTGTGATCCACTCTTTCTGCTGGTATTTCTTGATTCCAAGCACTTCCTGGCATGCTGACCTAAGTGTGTCTCTCACTTTCTGCCATCTGTTGGATACAATGTCTTCCTCTTCCTCAGACCGATCTTGTAGTACTGAAAACTTATTCTTCAGCGTCAGTCCAAAATCTTCCTTGATCTTATGACTCTTCAAAAGGCTGACGTTGTACTTCGCTCTTCTATCTTACGTGTCTATCCGGTTCTTCTTCAGCTTCAATCTGGCCACCACTAAGTGATGGTCGGACGCTACGTCTGCTCCTCTTCTAACTCTAACGTCCTGCAAAGATCTTCTGAACTTCTTACTAATACAGATATGATCGATCTGGTTTTCTATTGTGCCTGCTGGCAATACCCAGGTACTCTTGTGGATCCGCTTGTGAGGAAAGATGCTACCTCCTATGACAAGGTTGTTAAGTGCACACAAATCTCTCTCCATTCTCATTCATCTCTCCCAGAGCATGGGTCCCCTTGACTCGTTCATATCTTGTTTTCTCAGTTCCAATTTTGGCATTAAAGTCTCCCATAAGAATGGTAATGTCTTTGTCTGGGAGAGTCTCTAATATTTTCTGAAGTCTGTTGTAAAAATAGTCTTTGTCCCCCTCTTCACTGTCATTGGTTGGAGCCTAGCACTGTACAACATTCATCTTAATTCTCTTCATTTTAGTTCTGAAGGATGCTGTGATGATCCTGGAACCATGTGCCTCCCAACCAATCAGTGCTCTCTGTGCCGGCTTATGTAAGGGGACTGTTGCCCCCTTACTAACATTCAGTGGGGGTGTTTTGGTTGGCTAGCTCCCAGCACTAAAAGGGGAAGGGTTGATGGCAAATCAGGAGCCTGAGACTGACAGTTCCCAGGAATGATGGGGAGAGGCCAATGCTCCACATCAGCCTGATTGACAGGGCGGGCAGGCTAATCAGAGAGTCAGGAGGCCAGGGGGGTCCCGTCCTCCGTGTGAACTGGAATGGCCTGAGTCAGACAGACTGGGGCCGAGCTAAGGAGAGAGCAGGGGCCCGAGCTGAGCTGGGGAGCAGAGCTGCAGCCCCAAAGCCAGATCATAGTCCAGAGAGAGCAGACCTGCCCTGGGAGCAGAGCTGCAGCAACCAGAGCCAGAGGGGCCATACAAGCAGCCAGGAAGCAGGTCAGAGCTGGGAGCAGAGTCACAGAAGCAGCCTGCAGAGCCGACCTGTCCTGGGAGCAGAGCTCTAGCAACCAGAGCCAGAGGGGCCAGACAAGCAGCTCAGGGAGCTGAAGGCAGAGCAGCAGCAGCAGCCGTGCTGAGGCAGTGTGGTGGAGCTGGGGCTGGAGCAGTCTGGAGCTGGGTGCGGTGAGCAGCTCGGGAGAGTGAGGGGGACCCTGGGCAGTGGGCCCAGCACAGGGAGACGCCTCAGCCAAGAGGCTCTGCAGGCCAGACTTGGAGGGGGGATCATAACCCTGATCGGGCAGGGGCGATGCTGGAAAAAAGGGTCCTGCCACCTAGAGCCTGAGGGATTGTGGCCACTGCCAGAGCAAGTGTCCAACCCGCAGTGTCTCTGCAGCACAGCCAGGGCCTGAGAAGGAGCCTGGGACCTACAAGGAACAGACTGTGAACTGCCCTGACGTTCCAGAGACACTGTTTGTAATGTTCCCTGCCACAGAGCAGGGTGACGTGTTTTCCTTTAACCTTTCCCATTTTTCCTTATTCTTTTTTTAAAATTAATTGTCAATTAAACAACTTGTATTTGCTTTAAATTGTATAAAATGATCAGTGGGTCAGGGAGGTGCCAGTGCAAAGAGAGTACCCCGGAGTGGGGACACCCTAGCCCCTGTCCTGGGTGACCACAGCAGGGTTGGGGGGTTGAGCCCCCCAGGAATCCTGGGCCCAGCCTTGTCGGGGTTTACGAGGACTCTGCCAGACAGGAGAGTGGAAGGGGAGTCCTCAAGGGCAGGGAGGCCTCTGGGTAAAGGAAGTGGGAGCGAGGACTCAGATCCTGTCGCTAGCCCACTTCACCGGGGTAGTGCAGAAGCCAGGAAAGTTCCCCACAATAGCGGGACCATTCCCCCGCTTACACTTGGACAACATGAAGCCTATTCCCTGTGTGTGGGGTGCGTCGCTCTCTTCATGTCCGCAATACAGCAACAGCTTTCCTGTCAACAATCGTCTCTGTCCAGCTTGCGTCCATCTTGTCTCGCTAATGCCTAGTAGGGTCAGATTGTTGCTCCTCATCTCTGCTGCGACCTGCACCGTCTTTCTTGACTAGTACATGGTCCTCATGTTCCATGTACCGATGGTAATCCTCCTAGTTGCAAGAAGGGTAATCGGCTTAGTGGCTTCCTCACGACTTTCACCACCCAGCATCCTGCGTCTTCGAGTTGAAGGCCCTTCTTTTCCAGGCTAAAAGTCTCTGTTATCTCTATTGTTGGAGTTTCTGTAGCAAATTAAATTTTTTACGGGGTGGAGTTGCTAGCCCCACGCCCAACCCTGCTCCTTTATCCTGACTTGGGACAGGCAGATGGCCCCAAAGGACCTTTCTAGTGGAGTTAGACTAAATTTTAGCCTTACTTTGTTCTGGGTTTTTCTACATGTATATTACAAGAACTGAGGTGCTTGCACTCTGTCTCTATATCCCAAGAGGTACACCGTCTGAGGCCCCAGTCCTAAAAAATATTACACACATGCTTTTAATGTGAGGCTCTGGGATCTTGTTTTCACTGAGAAAATGTGTTCTTAACCTGAGGTAAAATGCTAACGAAGAAAAGGTGGTCTGTAGCCTTCATGAGAATTTGCAAGTCAAGTTGAAGACTAGGCTCCCCCATCGTCTTTGACTTGATCTGCTAACTCATCTGAAGACTACAGACTGCCTTGTCTTTATCTGGACTTGGTTAACTTGAGTTAAGAGCACACACCTCTTTTCCGCAGTGAAGACAAAGCCTGTGAGTAATCCTTTGAAGATTACCATGTGTGTAAGTCTCTGAAGGATCAAGCCCTTTGAGATTCACTTTTTACCATTTGTGGGCATAAAGTTCAATATCTAGCAGTAAATTAAAATTAAAATACCTTCCGGAGATGAAAAATTAATCAAGTACGGTTTACAATTCTGTTTTCATATTGTCGCCATCGTGAATGTTTATGTTGATGCTATGACAAAAGGGCACATAGAATATTATGGCCCACAGCATGTGTCCCTAAGGTCTCAGAAGAAAGGGGAAGGAAGCGTTCTAATGCATAGAGAAGAAAGCAGGAGAGAGAGAGGCCGCCAAAGTAATCTTTTCACCCAGTTTTCAAAGTCTTAATTCAAGAGTTGAATGAGTGTTTCCTTTGATTTTTCTCCATTATAATAATGGCTTCATATTTGGGTTTAGGCTTAATGAGGACAATTTAGAAATATTTAAAGAAAAATATTAGTCTAAAATTATAGGATTATAAATAACTGCAAAATATTTTCCATGTTCTTATTATCCTAATGAAAATTAAACAACAAATATCGCAAAAGGCATTAAATAGGCATTAGAGTTTTTCCTTTTAATTTTTCTAAAGGTTAATTTAATGGTAGGTGTCAAGTACTACCCCCAAAATTTTCTTCTTGCTGGAGTATCTTTGATTTCTAAAATATGCTAACCTTTCATATTCTGAAATAAAACCTATAAATGCTGGAACACTGCAATTGACTTGTCTTGTCCTAGTTGACTTGATAATCCTTCAAGTGCAGGCTGTCAAATAGAAATGTTTAGAATATTAAAGATCACTCAGAGATTTTATGACACTGATTTTTAATGCATGTGTTATTTTTTGAGAAAGTAGTTTAGTAGTTTGAATATTAGGTTTACATCTTGTTTATATGAAGTCTTGTATTTACATACCCTATTAACTTGTGCATCAGATTCCTAACCCAAAGCTCCTTGAAGTCAATGGAAAGACTCTCAGTGAATTCATTTGTCTTTGGATCAGGCTCTAGATGCATGGTACATAGGCTGATATTCAAGTCAACATAAGTTTCAGTAAAAAGAACAGGAGTACTTGTGGCACCTTAGAGACTAACACATTTATTAGAGCATAAGCTTTCGTGGGCTACAGCCCATTTCTTCGGATGCATCCAAAGAAGTGGGCTATAGCCCACGAAAGCTTATGCTCTAATAAATTTGTTAGTCTCTAAGGTGCCACAAGTACTCCTGTTCTTTTTGCGGATACAGACTAACACGGCTGCTACTCTGAAATAAGTTTGTGTGTAGATTTCTTTAACCATTTGTATATAATGTACTGGTACATCAAGAAATTGCTAAAAGTCTTGCTGCCATTTCAAGCTAATATAGCTACAGGGTAATGGTTTCAGAAGTGACTTTGTCGGTTAGAAGCAGAGGTCTGATTGACTTTGGAACTTAAGTTCTAAGTAGAGTGCTGTGAATAATTCCCCCCCCCACCCCTGCTTTATTGGAACTTATGAAAAAAATAATAAAATAATCAGTATGGGTTGAATTTAAAAATGATATTTTTCAGAATTTATGGCTAATTGAAAAGTCAGAAAAAATTAGTTTCAGGTTTAAAACAATGTTATGCTCTGGAGTACGGATTTGAACTTGGATCTCCCATATTCCTACTAACGGCCCTAACCACGGGGTACTGTGTATAGGAGGGCACCACATCTACACCCTTAGTTTTGAGAATGGCCCTTAAATCCCCTTGTGAATCTAGTTGGAAAATTGCAATGTTTAGTCTTGGAATTTGTCAAAATTGTTATGAATTTGTAAAATGCTTTGGTCAACCCAAATCTATATTGTTGAGTGTGTGTGGGGGGGGGAGGGGGGGGAGAGAGGAGAGAGTTTTGCCCAGCTCTAATCCTAAGTACCTGTAGTTATTGAAAATAGTACTTAGGCACTTTGAGAAATTTTACCCATAATTATGTGGGTATATTATATTTGTCCTCTGCTTTTGACTGTGTGAATTAAAACATTTTTAATTATGATGGTTTTCTTGCTCTGAATCATTTTTGCAATATATCATGTATTACATTTTTTATGATAGTATTGCTTTACTCAACATACCTGTCTTTTTACACAGCAAACCTCCTTATTCAGATTTCATATCCAACAGCTTTATTTTCAATTCACTGCAGTGCCCTTATTTGTCTCTGTACCTTAGAGACATTTTATCTCCTGTAGGACTCCTTTATGCTTTATGCTCTCTTTACTGCATGGTACTCGCACCTTAAAATCATACAATGGTGTCCAATAAAAACAAGAACAGGATCTGCCACAGTTGACCACACAGTGGTAACTGAGATACAGATAGCTCTGAAGAATAGAAGAAAATGGTGGCTACTGTTTGTTGCCGTGGTAACTGTATGATCTGTTGTGTGGTGTGCCTTTTAATAGTGACAGCTATACACACCAGTATCATTGATCAGTTAAAAGACAATAAGCACAGCCATTGTACATGGGGAAGACAAGGACTGAGAGGAAAGGTGAATGAATTGTCATTCAAATGCCTGTCTCCCCAGCTATACTCTTCGTTGCCAGCCTCTCAACCACAGCATACAAATCTGTAACAAAACAACCCTACAAAACTTCCTCTTTGGGTGCTCTCAACATTTTTCTGCCATCCATAACCCATACTGACCAGTGATGGTGAAACCAGAGACGGAGGCCCTTATAGATGGTGGCTGACCAAATACTGTTAAATCCCCATAAAAACCTTGAGTCGTCTGCTGGCAATATTCGCCCTTAGAGCCCCCTGGCAAATCAGTTTTAGTTAGCTTCTGGAGTGGACCATCAAACAGATCCCTTACCCCAAGAGGTGAGATGGCCTGGATCTCATATTGCAGTGGTCAGTGATCCATCCATGAAGTAATACCCAAACTCCAATTCTAACACAAACACCAGAAAGTGCAATCAGCTGAATGAGTTGTTTGCAACCACCTGTGATAATTCCCTGGTCGTCATGGTGACCAAGATATCCTGGGCCAACTCAAGACTCATTTGAGAAGGTAAATCACCAATTGCTATCAGACTTTGTGCCTCCAACATCACAATTTCAGCTCATATAAGGTAGGGTGAATTTTGGGCATCAGAACTAGACACAGAATTCCAGCAGCAGTCATATCAGTGCCAAATATGGAAATAAAATAACCTTTCTACTCCTACTTGAGATTCCCCTGTTTATGCATCCCAGTATCACATTAGCTATTTTGGCCATAGTATCACACTATGAGCTCATGTTCAGATGATTATCTATCATGACCGCCAAATCTTTTTCAGTTTCACTGCTTTCCAGGATAGTGTCTCCCATCCTGGAAGTATGGCCTACATTCTTTTTTCCGAGATGTGTATACATTTGCAGTTGGCCATATTAAAACACCCATTGTTTCCTTGCACCCAGTTTATCTAGCAATCCAGATCACTCTGAATCAGTGACTTATCCTCTTCATTATTTTCCACTCTCCCAATTTATGTCATCTGAAAACTTTATCAATAATTTTGTGTTTTCTTCCAGATCATTGATAAAAATGGCAAATGCATAGGGCAAAGAACCAATCCCTGCAGGACCCCACTGGACACACATCTGTTTGATTCCCTGTTTACAATTACATTTTGAGACCCATCAATTAGTCAGTTCTTAATCCATTTAATGTGTGCCATGGTTAATTTTTATATCTTTCTAGTTTTTTAATCAAAATGTCCCCGGGTATCAAACCAAACACCTTGCAGAAGTCTAAGTATATGTCTTCACTATAACCTTTATCAACCAAACTTGTATCTCATCAAAAAAAGACATTGTTAATTTGACAGGATCTATTTTCCATGAACCCATGTTGATTTGCATTACACGGCCCTCATTCAATTGTTTATTAAATAATAATAAGGTTGAAAACATAGAAGTGTGGCATGTGGCAGATGTGATGAGACAGGAATTCAGTACTCTTATTCAACTGAAGAATAATCTGAACGAAAGTGAGTTAGTATCAGCTATCATGCTACAGGGACTTCAAGATTAAATTTGTATCACTTGTTGATGGGGTATGTGTGGAAAGGCAGACAACTTGAATAGACTCGCACCTGGAATTTGAAAGTTTACCTCAGAAATCTGCACAAAATCCCTTTCCTTTGTATTACTAAACTAACTTGCATCCTGGATGTTCCATACTGATATTGATATAATTAAAATTGATTGTGAATTAAACTTCTCTCTTCAATTAGCTAAAATTACATTATTTTAAAGTTCTGCACTGTGCGGTAATTTATACCATTTTACTGTTGCTGTTTTAACGTCTAAATGCATTGACAAGTAAACCCAACTAAGCTCACTCATGTCCATTCATTGTTCTTTGGAGATAAGACAGGATTTTTTTCCCTCCAGCACTTCCTCAGATTTTGAACCCCTGCCTGTGTAGACTTGATAAAATACTCAAATTAATCGCTAACATTTCCAGTGTGGTTTTAATGTCTTTAATGTTTTGTCCCTGGACTCTGCACATGCAATACATGAGTTAAGATCTAATTATAGGTTAACAAATGTGCAGAAGAAGGATGTTCTATAAACTTGAAACAATATTTAAAGAGGATTATGCTTTGCCAGCATTTTCCCCTTTCTCATTCCATTACCTGTAGCAGTGGTTTGGATGCACTTCATGATGTATCAGAATACCAAACTCTAATTAATTTGAACATTTGCTAAGCTTGACTGGAATCCCTGATAGATCTTACTTAAAAAAAAAAAAGTCCCAACATTCCCTAAATGAAACTCGTTCCTTAACAATTTAACTAAAAAAAGCAAATAAAAATCTACCCCTGGTAGGACTAATATAGCTCAGGTCTTTAACAGGATCTGTAAACTGTAGCAATCTCCTTAAATGAAGGCAATACAATTTAAACAGAAGTGTAGCTATTGATTTCAGGGACATTTAATTACAGCTCTATTTTAAGGAGTGTGGGGGGGGGGAGGAGGGACAATGAAGCTAGTTCAACAAAACATGATAGATACAGTAGATAATGAATTCTCAAAGTATCACTGAAAAGTAGCCGATCAAGGGAAATAACAGTATCTGTCATGATTGCTATTTCAAGAAACCAATCAGTTCTGTCTATCAGCACAGTGATGCTGATAAGCCAATCACTTTTTTAATCGATGCTGAGTGGTGAAATGTTGCCATAGATACAGGATCCTGAAGCAATCAGGACAGAAAGTAAGTTCAGAATGGGAAGTGATGGATTTATTCAGCACATAGTTAACAAGCCTTTGAAGAGGGAGAGGAGGGGTTTGTTGAGTCCTTAGGCTGTGTGTATTGTGAAATACTCAAGGAATTGCCAAGGAGCACTTCATATGAAGAGGACTAGATAATATTTCCATTAGCCCTACTGTGAAGTAAAGTGTTTCTTTTGCTTGAAAGGTCAACTCTGAGTAACAAATGCCTTCAAATTTGCAAACTTTGTCATTTATCTCTTTTGTAATGGATGGTCACTGAAAAATTGCCCTCTCGTGTGGATTGATGATTTCAAACTTTTCCGGGCTAAATTTAGAAAGCAGCAGATATGCTGAAACCATCGCTTTAAAAATCGGATTGTTGCATCTTACTGTTATCTTGAACATTATTTTGGTGAACATATTTACAGTGCCCTTTGATAAAAATTGTTGGAGTCCTGTAGAGAAGTTTATGGGATCTTGTGGGATCCTGCTGGGTTGCTCTCTACTGTGCTTTTTATAGATTTGTGAGTTCACTATCCTTTTCCTCTGTGAGCATGTTAGTACAGAATGTCACTCACCTATCCATTTGCAGACCATGACACAGAAATTTGCTGGATACAAAAACCTCTCAACTTCCCCTTTCCCTGTCCCCAAGTAAAGGAAGTATAAAAATATCATGCTGAATTCTCTTATTTATGGTGATGTAAAACCTGAGTAACTCCATTCAGCCTGATTTTCTTCTTATACTGTTTTACATTTGTCTAAATTCATTGACTTTCTTCACTTATGCCAATGTAAAAGAGAATAGGGTACAGCACATAAGTAATATTCCACAGATGTGCAAGATGTATTCCTTCCTCTTTTAATTTTTTTGCATCAACTTTAATAAACCTCTACTTTATACTTTAATAAGTTCACCCAGTAAGTATAGAAAATGAAAAACCATGAATCTATTTTTGTGATCATGAAGGGTCATGGGAACATGAAACAAATTAAAATAAGCAATACAAATTTATAGCCATCAGAAACACAAGTGCTGCAGTCATGTGTCTGTCTTGGGATGTTTTAGTTACAATTTATTCAATACAGCTCTGCTCTACTATCTTTTGTGGGTAGATCATTTATTTAAACAGTAACTGCTGTAGCAAGAAAGGTCCTCTTTTCCTCGGTGGCGATCAGTCATTTTTTTAACGCCTTGTCCTTAAGGTTCACAAGTAAGTAAAACTAGCCTGCTTTCAGGTTTCCTCACAAATTGAAACATGTAGATTATGTTAATATGTTTGCCATCCGTGGCCTCAGTTCAAAGAAAACCTGGACTGATTTATTTTTTTGTATCAAAATCATGCACATTGTGGCGTTATGTGAATATGATATGAAAGTTGGTGTTTTTTATTGGATTTTGCTTTGAGAGCTTGTATTTATTTGAACCTGAAACTTTCAGTAAATGTTAGAAGTGCAAATTCCCATGAAAGAAACCAAATAAAAATGTTTCCATGAACCTTTGCAAAACAAAATGTGGAGATTCCACAGCTCTAATTAGCTTGCAATTGATCCCAGTGCAGTGTTCTAGTTTACAAATGGCAGTATAGCATTTAAGGACTATAGGGGGAGATTTTCAAAGGCACAAATGGCATTTAGGCCCCAAACTCACACAGACTTTCAATGAGTGCTTAAAATGTCATTTGTGCCTTTGAAAACTCCCCCTATATAAAGACTCACTTTTATTTCTCTGGATTAATTAGTGCAGTCATTCTTCTTCCACCATAGCTCCTTCAATATATACTGTATTAGATATCATAATAATTAGTCGTCATATTTCCGTAGTATTCTCCATCTGGGAATCTCAGAGAATGTTTTAAATGTTTATACAAGTTAATGAATTAAGCTTCACATGTGTAGAGCATAACTCTAAATAAAGATGTGTTTTTTCAGGCAGAATAGGGTTTATAAAACTTTAAAACCTTATGAAACCTTTCATTGCAATCAAAGTAACCTCATGGATGAAACCAACTGTTTCCTCTATTTAACACTGTCACTCTTCCTATTTGGTATTCTCTGGCTTCAAAATGGTTGAACAATGAAAACCAGATTTGCGACTATATTCACGAATAAACAACTCCGATTAGATTTGCTGCTATTCCTGGGGTCAATGCGACTCATTTTCCATGAATATCTGGGTCACTGCCAGGGATTCAAGATGAAAATCTGAAAAATTTCACAAATTTGTACAAGTGTGTGACTTTATGTGCTATTCTTGTACATACTATGTGTCATTCTCCTATTCGTCTCAGCCCTCTTGTAAGTGAGCAGAAACAATACCATTTGACTAATTGGCACAGTGCAAATAATGAATAGCAAACAGCTGAAGTGAATGACTGAGAGGCGGGACCTTGTTTTTTCCAAACTATTCAGCAAATACTTATAAATTACTTTTCAGTAGCTGGGGAAAGTTTTGTGGATGTCTCACCAGTCAAATAAAGCCTATTCAGTATGTATGCACGTGTGTGTTTGTTTATTTATTGGGTTCAGAAAATACTATTCAACTAACACTAAAAATGTGGCCTTCATTGCGGTAGTATCTGAGCGCTTTTCAGAAGTTCAGTGACTAGCATGTGTGATTCCCTCTTCCTCTTGAAAGCAGGATGGGCGAATCTAGCAATGTTTAAAATTTTGATTCAGTACTTGAGATCTGTCAGCATTCCATAAATCTTCACATTTTTTTCCTATACACTGGAGTATGCACTACATTTATCATGTTATCTCCACAAATGATGATGCCACTTTAAAAATGGTAAGTTTAGAAAAGAAGCATTTTTATACATTAGGGAAATATTTTCCTCATTGTCTTGTTTGTATTTAGTATCAAAGCATCATGAGCTTTGGGTACCAGCCTTTCTTGAATACATAGGGCACTCACTCAACTGTCTAAGAACCTGGCAGATGGACGTATTTACTGGACGTATATGTTTTCTACTGAAAATCTTTTATTGTAATATTTGCTCTGGGTTAATCATTACATTATACAATTACGTGCCACTTTGTCTCATTGCTTAGTTACCTACAGTAATTCTTTCTTTGGTTGTTCTGTTAACAAGTACAGCATGACCTTATTAAAATGGAAATCCTGTTATGAAGGACTGAACTATCAAAGTTACAGACCACAGGAATAGATGAGGTAATAAGCAGTCAGACTTAGACACTCTAAACTACTGCTTAGTAAAAGTTGACTATCCTATAGGTATGACAATTTCTCAGCATATGTAAATACTTTTCTGCATGCAACCTCAGTGTATTGCAGAAAATCCCTGAAATAAGAGGTCAGAGATCAGACTTAATCTTATTCTGTTTACCCAATGTGGAATAAATCCTCCTCAACAAAGTGAATTGATCTTATTCATCAAATATGTCACTGCATATATTTGCTTACCTAGTAGACCAATTATCTCTTCAGTTTGTTTTCTTTGGAAAATTCCTGGTGAGTTGAAAGATAGCAGAACTGCTAGGTTAAAAAATCCACAAAGGCAGAAAGTGACTGTAAACTAAATCAAGGGACTACCGTTTCAGGGGAGATAGTGGAATTAGCATCCTTGAAACCCTCAAGGGAAAACTTGTGGAGCTTTTGATTCTTGGCTCTTGTTGGCCTGCACTTGGGCTAGAATCTGGAGTGGGAGAGTGAGCTCATGGCTACTCTAACTTGTGTCCATCTGCAGAGGGCCTCAAAAAGCCATTTTGTCAGTCAGGAGTAGTGGGCCAATTGAAATGCTCCAGCTATGGCTCCTTTCACATGATTATGGTCTCTGTGCCATGATGCTGAAAAGAGTGGCATAAAAATACCAAATCCTCACTAAGCTTCTAGTCTTCTGTTGCCACTGGTACAAAAGCTCCATAGAGGAATGGAAATACAAACATTCTAAGGATAGTTAACCATTATTCTGTCACTTTCACATGTCTTTTTTTCTGCAAAACAGAGATGACAGGAGCACTGAATACATTGTAGGGTTGTTACTGGGAAAACAAGTATCAGGTGTTTGCACAATACACTTTTTTCTTACTGTACGGTTAAGGCAGGGCACCACTTTTTTTTAACTGAATCTGCTAGAGTTCCTGAAAGATATTAGTTTGAGACTTGAATTTCTATATATAGTCTGAGTAGGTATAGTATGGATAGCAGCAATGCAATCTTCATGTTGGGCGTGAGAAGGTAATTAGATACCTATACCAGTTCAGTTCTTGGTCTCTCTGATAGTAGCAAAGAACAATATTGGCAATTAGGAAGTGTATTTTGTTGAGTGGATATTTGTCTACAAAGAACTGAAATAGCAACCAAAGAGCTACTGGCTCTTTGATATCTTCCTTGCCTTAAAATGTTGGGTTTTGAAGAGAGCAACATAGAAATGTAAAGCTTTGTATCCCATTACCAATCCTGTAAACCATTCTGTTCCCTTACTTCCTCCTTAGAAATTGTAACAATAGCTACTAAGAGTCTCATTTTTGGACACCTTATATCATTCTCCTCTACACAGCTCTTTATGAAAGAGTCTGTCAGTTTCCTTCATTGTTCCTAACCCCAAAGGGGCCCCTGTGAAAGTAAGTTAATTAATTTTAAAAGCTTTTGAAGTTTTTGGACAAAGGTCCATATTCAGTAAGGCGTAACCAGTTAGGGAATCCCCTGGTCTTGCAAAATATAAAAATAAATGTGTGGGTCTTTTGGACAAAGTCTTCTAAAGTACTCTATCTTACACAAATCTGAACATAAATGTAATAATTAGGACCAAGTGGGAACCTGGGAACCAGGCCCAGGTTCTAGTATTGGTTTTGTTAATGCTACACCAGATCAGCATGCTTTAACAAAGAAATTACGTTTTTTACCAAAGTCTCGAATTAAATGTCACCTTCAAGCATAAGCTTCTTCGTTCTGGGGTACACCTCTGATGTACAAAGGAGATATGGAAAGCTTGCCGCTAAATCCTTGTCCCTGCACACAGTTTGAGTAAATTGGCTGTATCTAGGGATCTCTATGGGAAACTTAGTGGAAGCACACTAACTATGTTAGCCTTCATGTACATACTAATGGATTCCATGTTCATAGAGAGGTCCAGCCAGTGGATCATCCACTAGCTATGATCCACCCATCATTCCTTCAAACTTCCTCTGGACTGGCCCTGCTCCTATCCCCAACTCTATAGGTGGAGCCCCGTGGAGCACAGCTTATGGTAAAGCAGAGCTGCGTATCATCTTGCATGTTCCCCACAGCTTGCCTTTCATTCACCTCCACTATCTTTCATACTCCGTGCTCATGAAGTAAGAGGGGTAGGATTTACTCCATAAATAGATATTCCAGGTATCAAGCATACCCATGGTATCTCCTCTCCCCCATTTTTTTCTGTTACTACTACTATTAGCAATGGGCTAATACCACAAAAAAATCTGTTAATGTTAATATAAATCACTTAATTCATTTTGATTGCACTTATTTTTCTGTAAGTATTCTAGTGAATGAGTTTACAGGCAGGAAGTCACTGACAGCAATTTAATCAGTATTGGATAATGTTCACAGAAAGTGTACATCAAAGTTGTAATTGGACTATTCACACTGGAAAGTTAATGAGTAATGCTTATTCAGTCATGGAATGTCTGTCATCACCTTCACCCTGTGACCTGTGTGACACAACAAATCAGTTCACGTTTTGAATGCTCGCAAACAAGATACAGACCAAGAATTTTCAGAAACTAGCTGTCAAACAATTTAGAAATAAGAATACATTGGAATACATACACAGAATACATACACAGTCCTCATGGACAATTTCAAATGAGAAAATAAAGACACAAAATTGTCAAATATTCAAATTATTTGTCTAGTTCTATTGACTACACACTATTTTAGCAATATTTAAATTCCTAAAATAGATTGGACCAGTGGTCCATAATCAAAATGTGTTTCAATGGTGGGATTGTATTGCCCACAGTTAATTCCACAATGCTACAGCTTCACTGCTAGTGGTACCCTAGTGGCTAGATTAAAACTAGCTCAGGTATGTCTACATGTGCTTCAGTTACACACACCGATTGTAGTGTAGACCTACTCTAAAGCTGCCAATTAGTTTATCTGTATAGTTTTGTTAGTGTAATAAGATTTGTTGAAAGATCACATAACAGGCATGCACATTGAATGCATAAATGAACAATTGTTTGAATTTTATGAACATGCTATGTCATTTTCCAGTCCTTTTTTTCTGCAAACTGTCTTTTTTTAATTAACTACAAACCAATTTTGGGGAAAAAATCAGTAAATACTTTTCCGTTTATTCCTTTATGTCAATATAAAAAAAACACTTTGGGCCTAATGCTCATTTTCACTAAGTCCCCTCTGCCAGTCTAAAGGGATGTTGAAGTGGATTCAAGTAATTTACATCTCATTTAAGACCTATTTACAGTGCCATAATGGAAGAAATGGGCCAGACTGAAAATGTAAATTGAGTCCTTTATGATTTCTAGGAAGCCATAAATCTAATATTGACCATAATGTTCCAGACACACTTGCTAGGGGACCAGCATCCAATACTATTGGTTATCACATTTGGATGTGTATTTCATGATAGTTTAGTTAAACTAAGTTAAACAAAAGAAGTGGAAACCAATTAAATGGATAATATTCTCTAAGCTTTAGGGTAGGTCTACATTGCAATCGGTGTGTGTAATTGAAACACATGTAGACATACCTGAGCTAGTTTTAATCTAGCCACTAGGGTACCACTAGCAGTGAAGCTGTAGCATTGTGGAATTAAGTGTGAGCAATACAATCCCACCCAGAACCCAGGCTAATTACTTAGACAGCTAGCCTGCACTAAAGTCCATGCTGTCATAGCTTCATAGGTGTTGGTATCTAAACTATCTAGATGAAAGCTTGCTCAGATTTGTGTATGAATGCTGCAATCATACAGCCCAATTGCAGAGTAGATATAACCTTGGGTTGGGTTCTGATCCTGCGGACAGTTAAAAAATTGTGTATCTTTACTCGCATGAGTTGTTTCATAAAGATATGTATGTGTTTAAGTATTTACAGGTTCAGAGCATTAGCTTGCTTACTTTTTAGGGTGAGGGAATTCATTTTTTAAGACTCTCCTTAGCATCAAGTTTTCTCTCCATTATTTCTATAGTGTTTCCTGTGAAGCTGTAAACTTTCAAAGAAGATGACTTAACAACTGGCAGACTGAAATGGGAAAGAGACAGCTGTGTGGCTTAAAGTTCAGTGTTTTCTTTGGCATTTAAGTGGATAGTAAAGATTGTTACACTGAAACATGATTCAGTAGAAGTGAAATAAATTCCTTGTATTCCACTGAGTATGAAAACTGGACACTCACTGAGTATTTTATGCAATGGTGTTGGTGTCTCTGCTTACTCACAAGAAAACTTGTTTCTAAAAAAAGAAGAACAGGAGTACTTGTGGCACCTTAGAGACTAACAAATTTATTAGAGCATAAGCTTTCGTGGACTACAGCCCACTTCTTCGGATGTGGGCTGTAGTCCACGAAAGCTTATGCTCTAATAAATTTGTTAGTCTCTAAGGTGCCACAAGTACTCCTGTTCTTCTTTTTGCGGATACAGACTAACACGGCTGTTACTCTGAAACTTGTTTCTAAAAAATATGCTATTGTTCATAATGAACAACTGTATGGTCTTCATGTCTTGTATATGAAACCTCAAACATGATTCCATTTCCTCTGGATTCCTACACACAGCAGATTGATTTACTGTTTGATTGGGTTACAGTCTGGATATGGATATAGTTCTGGTTTTTGAAAGGACTCTCAATTATTCAGCTGCCAACGTTTGATCTGAAGAAGATGTAAGCATCTGTAGTTATTAATCCCTGCCCAATTTGATAAGCAGTCATAACAGCAGAATGACACATAAGGAAAAACTATTCTATGTAGGTTTGTATGCCATTCTCATCTAGTATCTAAGCACTTTCCAGAAGTGTATTAAGCAACTTGAAAAATAACTGTTGTGTGATTTGTTCTTTTCTCCACCTCTTGGGAGGATGAGAGATTATAAGTACAGTGGAATGTTTAAATTTACACACTGCTTTTTGTGACTTAGGAAAGGTAGGTCGGAGCAGTGCGCTTTCCACTTGAAGTGGAAAGTGGTCATGCTTATGGTGGTCCTTAGTTCCTGTGAGAGTTCATTCCACAGTCTCAGACCAGCCCCTACGAAAGTACTGTCTCACACCCAAATGAGCTTTACCCTTATTGTAGAGAATTCCATTGTGCCAGAGGAATGGGGTTGTTGACCACAGTCCTCGCTGCAGAGGCTTAGGTGATCTTTTTGATATTCTGTGCTCAGTCTATTGAGCGCCTTGACGATAAGTCCAAGATCTTGAGCTTGGGCGCCGCATTTTAAAAAAGATGTGGAGAAACTGGAAAGGGTCCAAAGAAGAGCAACAAGAATGATTAAAGGTCTTGAGAACATGACCTATGAAGGAAGGCTGAAAGAATTGGGTTTGTTTAGTTTGGAAAAGAGAAGACTGAGAGGGGACATGATAGCAGTTTTCAGGTATATAAAAGGGTGTCATAAGGAGGAGGGAGAGAACTTGTTCACCTTAGCCTCTAAGGATAGAACCAGAAACAATGGGTTTAAACTGCAGCAAGGGAGGTCTAGATTGGACATTAGGAAAAAGTTCCTAACTGTCAGGGTGGTTAAACACTGGAACAAATTGCCTAGGGAGGTTGTGGAATCTCCGTCTCTGGAGATATTTAAGGGTAGGTTAGATAAATGTCTACTAGGGATGGTCTAGGCAGTATTTGGTCCTGCCATGCGGGCAGGGGACTGGACTCGATGACCTCTCGAGGTCCCTTCCAGTCCTAGAATCTATGAATCTATGAATCTATGAATCAATATTCTATGGGGAGCCACTGTAGTACACAGAAGACAGGTTTGATGTGCTTATAATAGTCCATGTTGGTGAGGAGACATGTTGCAATGTTCTGCACTAGCTGGAATTTCCTAAGGACTGATGGCTTTATGCCCAGGTATATTGCATTGCTGTAGTCCAGTTGACAGGTGACAAAGTAAGTGTAACTGAGGCCGGTGTCATCATTCATCAAAATTAAATGAAATCTCTTAGACTGCTGTTCATGAAAGTTGCTATGTGAATCTTAGCATCAGCAAGGAACCAGGAGCACTCCTAACTAGGATTGAATTGAAACTGGGAAATTTTCTCTTAGCTGTTGTCTTTGATGTTTCAATCTCTTCTCTGATGTTTCAAAAATCTCTGTCTAAAAGATGCATGTCCCATGTTTTTTTTTTTCCAGGTTATTTATAGTAATTTAAGGTGTAATGAAGAGGTTGCCGTTTATTAGTAACTAACGATGTTTCAGATTGCATACATGCAATGCAATGACCAATAACTCCAATGGTTATGGCATACAGTTTACTTTGTAAGTGTAATTTGTAGTAGGTATCATATATGTCAAATAATACTCATTAAATCACAAGAATCCAATGTTTTAACCTTATACGGGCTGATTTCTGCTCACTAGGCCCTAATTTTATTCTCCCAATTTAGTGTACAAACTTCCTTGAAATTAGGGTGACCAGATGTCCCGATTTTATAGGGACAGTCCCGATTTTTGGGTCTTTTTCTTATATGGGCTCCTATTACCCCCCAACACCTGTCCCGATTTTTCACACTTTCTGTCTGGTCACCCTGCTTGAAATGTAGTAGTGATGTATTTACTCTCAGTGGCCTATTGTTAGTTGCAACTTAACAAGGGAATGATGGGCTCGATTTTATCCCTGGAATAGACTTCCCATCTAAAGCATTTTTTAAAGCAACAGATTCTTTACAATTAGCCTGGCCTCAAGCAACTCCCACCATTGCCTAACAAAAGCCTACTTTGTGGTTTCCTGAGTTAAATCATGCAGTCTGCCAGAGGCAAAACTTCACTGAATATCAAAATGAAATGATGCATATTAACCTCCCCTGCTTTGTATTACTTGCATATCTATCTATCTAGCTATCATAGGCTTTTCTATAGTATCCATGTTTTTGTAACTACTGTATGAAGATATTTCTCCTACAATGACAGTTAAATGTTCCAGCAGATTATACACTGAGTTCAAAAAGCAAAATTACTGTGGAGCCTGTTTTGTGGTATATAATACTAAAACAAAAAACAGGTATTTTTCTTTTTTAACTACAGTTCAAATGAGAGTCAAAAGATGATCTGTCATTCTACAATATAGCTGTTTTTGTTCTGTTCCACTGCTATTTCTTAAACAAAAAGTTAAAGCTGGATGATCAATATCTGAATTAGTAGCAGAGAATAACAACTACGTTACCATTTTGTTATTTTTCCTGTCCCCTTTCTTGGTGATATCACTTTCGGGAAATGTTGCTAAACTAATGAGTTGACACAATAAATGTGTACAGGTAGTGAAGGATGGTAGCTAATTATTGACAAAGAACTTAACTTAATTTAAATTGTAAGGTTAGGATAGTTTCTGCTGGAAGTCTTTTTTTTTTATTTGTTTTCCTTTTCATAATACTACTGGATTTATTCTTTCTCATTGGAAGAGTGAATCAGTGCTTATAATGCTGTCACTCTGAAGAGTTTAATGCAGAGGCCAAAGCAAATAAAATATATGTAAGGAAGGAAGTTGATTACTTGAGTGTAGCATCAACTGGCATGATCCAGGTGTACAGACCCTAGGCGCAGAGCATTTCAGTGCAGGAGCCATGCAACATATGTAATAGTCTTCAATGCAAATGCCAGCATCGCTTAGTGAAAGGGCCAAAAAAAGCCCTGCAAAAAGTCAAAATTTGTGACTCCAACTGTTAAAACAAATAAACTAGCAAACAAACAAAAACACCTCCCTGCCCAGTGTGAATCAGGCCTTTACACCTATTGATTTTCATGTGTTGTCACAAACATCTTTTCAACTTCTATTAAAGAGTGTTCCTCATCAATGGACATTCTCCACAGAAGGCATCCAACATCAGTTGTTCAGTCGCTTTTATTAGTCTGGATCCATGCTGGATCTATGCAGTTTATTTGTACTGCCACATGCACATGAATTGAGATGAAATATCTGGGTACCGTGATGAGATTAGAGCGGTTGGAAATTTTTCAATAAAACGTGTGTGTGTGTGTGTGTGTGTGTGTGTGTGTGTTTTAAAATTTAAATTTTTATTGTGAAAAATAGGAAAAAGAAAACATTTCAAAATTATTGAAATGAAACATTTTGATCCGATCTGACTTTTTTTTTTTTTCTAAATTATTAGTTCAGAAACATGTTCAAAACTCTGAATTTGTCCCAATTCAGAATGGGGGGAAAAATTCAAAAACTTTTATGTGGGAAAACCATTTCCTGCTCAGCTCTGAATGGGACATCTTTAGCCAGATCACACACCTCTCTACTGTGAAGAGTGATGTCTGTTACTCCCACAGCTCACTAATAGCCTAGCATATTTGGACAAAAGAGGCTGAGGAAAGAAGTATTTCAGTAGCGTCATAGCATGATGGTTCATTGGCATCTATTTCTTCTATGTCAATGATGTCTGACACTGTCATAGTAAAAGAGGCCTTTATTTTAGTCTAAGGACTTGCAGATAAAGGCCAAATACTTGAAAAGAGAAACATTTAATCACACTAGCCATAAAACAGTATAACTGTGTAAACTATAACTGTCCTATGCAGCGATCATTCTCAGACATTGGCTTCCAAAGGCTATTAGTGTATTGAAACATAGCATTCCCTCCAAAGTAGAAAATTATTCTCCACTCTTGCTGGGCTTAATTTGTTTGTGCATGTACATGATATCAACGTGGCCTGCAATGTTCAATGAAATTTACAAGAGTATTAGTCTTCATTCTGTCTGTGGATTATGCCAGATGAATTTTTTCATCCTGGAATTCTTTGTAATCGCTATGAAATATGTGGCTTAACAAATATTATGTCCAGTTATTACTGAGTTATTACTGAGTCCAGTTATTCCACTCATCCTACTACTGGGAAAATTCCACTCATCCTGCTTCTATGAAAAACCTCCTTGCCCATTTATCTGCCTGATATTATAGTCATAGATACCCAGATTTTTCCTTCTCTAGTTACATGCTGCAAAAACACTGCCCCATCTACTGTAATATGAGTCTAATTCTGACCTTATTTTCACCAGTTTGACATCACTCTCCCTCTGAGTAGTTCTACAGTCACTCCTTATTCAGGTCCCAATTCAGCAAAGTGCCAAACCTTAGGCACGCAAATACACCTCTACTCCGATATAACGCGACCCGATATAACACAAATTTGGATATAACACAGTAAAGCAGCGCTCCAGGGGGCCGGGGCTGCATGCTCTGGCGGATCAAAGCAAGTTCGATATAACACGGTTTCACCTATAATGTGGTAAGATTTTTTTGGCTCCCAAGGACAGCGTTATATCGGGGTAGAGGTGTAATTCTACTGAAATCAATGCTTAAAGTTTGGTATATTAAATATCTTGATGAATTGGGACCTTACAATAGTATGAGTTCAGAATTAGGCCCTCTGATGGGCCAAATCCTAGGTCTTTATTCAGTTTTTACTTGGTCTGTAGTCTGACAAACTCCCATTACAGTCAAGACACCAAGATTTGGCCTATTTTATTTTTTTTTATCATACAGTATACAAGACATAAATAAATGGTTTCTCTATCTCCAGACTCTTACAATCAAAACGTGTCTGTGGAAGATAACATGCTATGAGATAAATTTAGACCTCATATGAATGAGTGCAAACTCCATGGAGGTTTCTGGGCTATATTCAGTGGCATACTTCTCAAATGTCCCACATTTCAAGGGACAACATTCCTTTTAATCCCAGAACATTCCACACAAAAGGGTGTCCCTCCCCTCCATTTATACATTCCACACAAATGGGTGTCCCTCCCCTCCATTTTATTGTGGGAAAAATCAGTTACAACAGAAATAAAAAATAATGAAACTAAGGTTGTAGAGTTATTTATGCTGAAAACTTAAATCTCACACCATTTTCTAGTTCCATCTAATTATTTTTTTTGTGTTCCTCATTTTCAGTCTGTCGCACAGTGCAACCTACATTTAGGCTTTGGCTGGTAGAGAGCTGTGTTCAGTGGTGATGTTAAAAGTTGTGTAAGTTGATCAGAAAATGGGTGAAAATGTTGAAAACAGTTCAACATGGAGTGAAATGGCATTCTTCAGGCATAAAAAATGTGTGAACTAGACACTGAGGACATAGAGGAATGGTGTAGCAGGCAAAGCAAGTCATAATTAAGCTGGTCAGCATTTTTTATTTAAACTTTTATCAGCAGAAAACAGCTTTGCAACTAAAAGGAATTTTTTGGAAAATAGTTTCCATTTTTCAATGAAAATGTACATGTTTTTTACCAAAAAAAGAAAACCCAAAAGCTTATTTTTTTTCTGTACTCAAAAGCTATACTCTTCATTGATGAAAATCAAACAAATTTCAGGGCTTTTTATGAAAACAAAATTTTTTGATCAAAATTTTTTCAAAAATGAAATGGGGGGAAAAATCATTTTCGGGGAAAAAAAATGTAGCAGGACAAAAAAGAAAAACATTTTCCCTACCAGCTCTAGGTATGAGATATTGTGCAAGATTCTGATCTCAGTCATACCTGTATAAATCTGAGTAATGCCACTGACTTGGATAATGAACTGATTAGTAAATCCCAGGTCAAAATTCTGCCAGTGTCTGGTGCGTGTCTTTATGTTTTATCCAGTCATAAAATGGAAGAGGGGTCAATGACAAAAGAACAAACTGATTAATTTCATTCAGTTTTCAGATGTAAAATGTGTTGTCTTTTCAGAGAATGATGAAAATTTATGTATAGTCCTCATTTAAATTTCTTCTCTGTCCTAAAATCCATTGTACATATAATAAAACATTTTGTATACATTTGGGTAAATGATCTTTGAGGCTTTTACTAAAGAAACTGCTGAATGTTCAGGGGTTTATCCATTGCTGCTAATATTGTGTGTTAATATTTGATTTTTTTTTTTGTAGTTTTAGCAGGCACTGTAAATGCAGGGGATCAGCACTTCAAAGTGTAATAACAGAAAAGAATTTTAAAAGTAAAGTGTTACGTGAGGGACTACATATCCACCAGGATGTTTGTGGTGATTATTTTTTCAAAAAGAATGGGTCATAAAGATAAGTTCTTTAAGAGGTTAAAACATTTTTTTTCTTAAGAAAAATGTTTGTTTACAGGACATAAAAATCCATTTTTAAAGCCTCGTTAATATAGAATAACTACCAATCTATTGGCATTTCCAATGTAAATTCTACTTTATCAGTCACCCATGTATATTTATCCAGTTATTTTGCATGGGCAAATGATTCCTGTAGAGGAAAGCAGGAGAGTTTTTAGTGCATTTCTATACCCATCAAAATTAGTAAGTCTTTAAGAATAATAGAATGCAGTTTAGAGACCTAGAGTAAGCATTGTTAAAATCCATTTTGACTGTGGTAGATATCTAACAGATTATTTCTATTGTTTGAAAGGTATTAAGAGGTAAAAGATTGTGTAACAATAGCCCTGTGATAGGGCAGCTGCCCCTCACTGGCAGAAAAGGGGTTAAAAGCAGCCCTAGGGAGGCTGCGCCAGAGGTAGCCAATTAGAAAGGGGCTGAAAGGAGTAGCCAGTCATGGCCCGATGGGCTGATATAAGAAGGGCTGCAGGACAGAGCAGAGTTCAATAGATGCCTGGAGCTTGAGGAGGGAAGATCAGGCTCCTAGCAAGAGGAAGGAGTGCCAGCACCCTGGAGAGAGCAGTGCTGCCAGCAGGGACCAGGGAAGCTAGAGAGAGCTCCTGGCTAGCTGATAAGACTGGCAGGTTGAAGCCCTGAGGTAATGGTGAACAAAGTATTGGGGGCCACAGGGAAATGGCCCAGGGAAAGATACAGAGAGGTTGGAGAGGACACAGCATGTGGCTTACATCTACAGGATCCCTGGGCAGGGACCTAAAGTAGTGGGTGGACCTTGGTCTCCCCCCTGCCACTTCCTCACCACTGAGGAAGTAGCCAGAAAATTGGCTGTGGTTGCCATTGAAGGAACTGGCTGGTCAGTTGATTGCAGTTCCCCCAGAAGTGGGGAGAAATGAGTGTGACACAGCTGGAGTGCTGTGTTCTGAAGAGTATTCTGCGGTCCTTGGGGAGATATGGGTCCAGAAGCAGAGGTGACGGTGGGTGAAAAACCACCAGAAGAGGGTGCAGAACTAATTCGTAAGACAGCCAGCAGGAGGTGCCACAGTGGTGTGTTGCACCACATCACAAGCCTATCATATCATTTTGATCTGTTATGATGTCAGACGAGAGAGCTAGCTTCTGTGCAAATGTAACTTATAATAGAACTCTGCAATTCGTTTAGTTTTTGATCAATAAAATATTGCATTTAGAGCTAAATGTGTACACACAAGGGCTGAAGTAATAGTGAGAAAAATTGTATATACAACACTTTTTTTCCCGAGAAAATCCTCATCTGTATATGCAAACCAACACTTGTGCATACAAATGTGACAGGGTGAATGGAAAATTCTAGTTCCAAAATGCCAAATTGCTTATCTGCACTTGGAATAAAATTTTCCATAACCAATCTGTGTATACACAAAAGTAAAGGGGTCTACATTCTGTAGTTGCCTACTTTCAGCTGTGACACATTGACTCTATTGTTCATATCCTCTCATATCGTTTGGAAATGAAGTGATTTCAACTTTTATAAATGTTTTGTGCAACATAGGCTATGAGACAGATAGAATAACTGCTGGGAATTCTTATGTAGTATTTTAAGACCCATAACTCTATAACTGACTACCACAAATTATATTAAAGGAGGAGAATCAAAATAGTAATCTCTTTTCTGATGGAAGTTGGCAGCTGCATCACTCATTTTCTTAGTGAAATGGATTCAGTGGAATTAATGGAAGACATAAACTAAATTCTATTGAGATATGAGATTTTTAGTGCTTAAATAAAGACCTGATAGATATAAAACCTGTAGGAACCATATATGATGAGCTCAGTATAAAATATGGAATGTAACTGAGATAACCAGAAAATGTGCAGGAGCGAAAATATACCCATTTTCAATAACTGAGCACCTGACTGTTGCTGTATTGCACAATTATTCTTTGACATATGCAAATATGAAAGGGGAGACTCGATTGCAGTCTATAAGTACCTGCATGGGGAACAAATATTTAATAATGGGCTCTTCAATCTCGCAGAGAAATGTCTAACATAATCCAATGGCTGGAAGTTGAAGCTAGACAGATTCAGACTGGAAGTAAAGCATACATTATTAACAGTGAGAGTCATTAACAAGTGGAACAATTTATCAAGGGTCGTGTGGATTCTCTATCACTGACAACTTTTAAACTAAGATTGGATGTTTATCTAAGAGATATGCTCTAGGAATTATTTTAGGGATGTTCTATACAGGGGGTCAGACACAATGATCACAATGATCTCTTCTAGGTTCAGAATCTGACATTTGTTGCTATTTGTGACTGATTACCTCACTTTTTACAAATGGGTTACATTTATACATAAGTTATAGGTCCCTGGTCTGTGCCCCATCCACAGAGTTTGTGTTTGTTTGAGCCCCAGCTAGCAAGCTTAACTCTTTAAATCAAGCTATAGCATCTTGTGCTTTTTTGCTCTGGAGATCCCCAGTTGAATCCTGAGTGTGTCAGCCAAGATGGCAACTATCGCACAAACCCCAATAGAAAATAGGATGTGTACCATTTCCTTGAAGAGTAGCCTCCTTTCTGTTCCTCTCCAACCAAGACAGACTTCTGCTTGAATTTCAGGCAACCGTCTAGATATGCTTCTGAACAAGTATTAAACAGCTCCATATAAAAAATGGAAAAGTTATTAACACCTTGTGTTTTGGCCAAATGCCCCACTTCATTTGTTTTGCTTTTGCTTGCAGCAATTCGAAGAAAACTGACCTTTAGGGAACGAGGAAAACACCCTAAATTCTTTCAAATAATGTTATTGTCATTTGTGAGTTTGTGTGTGTGTGTATGTGTGTGTGCGTGCCTGCACGTAGCTTAGGTGCTATCAAAGCTTCGTAATTTCTTTCAAAATATTTTGATAATGCGAACATGCAATGAAATGCTCTTTTTCATGGCTATATTTCAGATAGTACAAAAAAAATTGTTTTAGATTTCCTCAAAGCCCACAACTTTACTGCAGCTTACTGTATTGGGATGATCAGTCTGAGGGGAACATTTTGACCTAGATTGCTATTCTTTCATCTGGAATATAGCTGCTCTGAAATAGACTGAACTATGCTGAAAAGAAACTTGCTGATGATGGCAGGCCAGTAAAACATGGATGGATAGTTGGTAAAGATGAAGATCTGGGGATCCCTGGTTCAGTCCAACTAGATTTCTCAAATTTCTTGAGGAAAAACATTAATCACCTGTACAACAATTCTAAAACTGAAATCATTTCCCAAATATTTATTCCAGGATGAATGCATATTTCTGCTTTGCTCTGTATTTGTAACCCGGAGCAAGCCCACACTGGTCTTTATGAACATGTTGACTACCCTAACTTAATTAATTTCAGGTCAAAAGGGCTAGTGCAGACATACCCTTAGATATTGAATAGAATAACATTTTGTGTCTTCAGCGCTTTTGCTATAATACATTTAGAATGCTTTCCCTTCATTAATTCACAGAGAGTGTTTGTATTTAAAGACAGTCAAAAGCTATGTGGTCAGTAAGTTAAAGTGGTCTGTATCTGTCAGCTAGGTTGAGTAGTGGTGTGTGAATGTAACTGGCCTGGTGTGGGCCCAATGAAATAACACAACAGAGCCTGATGTGGTTTCCAGAGCTGGAAAATAGGAGCAGTACCAAAACCCAATTTTCAAAACCCAGAAGCCCCAAACCAAACCAAAACAACAACAACAAGAGATTTATATCCCATGTCAAATGTACATGATGCCCTTCTTGGTACCTGTATCCCCATCTAGCAAGTTTATATTATGGTACCATTGGAAGTATGTATTGTGGTATTGGATAAGGGCCACCTGAGAACCAGAACTCACTGTGCTAGTCACTGTACAAACACAAAGGAGTAGACAGTTATTGCTATGAAGAGCTCACAATATAAATAGATGTAAGAGACAAAGAATGGATAGAATATCCAAGCAGAGAGAACAGAATGAAGCTCTTCAAAGGTCACGTTACTGCCACATTTTTGTTTTTTTCCCTGCTTGTTATGAGCTGGAAGAAACTTTGTTTTGGGGTTGAGGTTGATAGCTGTTGAACTCGCCTTCAATTAACATAAAAATAAGCACACAATCTACCTAAAACAAAAGGAGTATGTGAAGTCACCTATGAGCCTTTTCTGAATATTGTTTCAGGTAAGGGTGTGTTGGTGAAGGCAGATAATAAATGGAGAACAGACAAGAAAATCAGAGAGAGACAGCCAAAAGGAATAGTTGAAAACACGGTCACTGGAAGAAACCTGAGGAGCGTTTTTTGGGTCATGATACAGACTGCAAAGAATGCTCTTGGTACTGTGAGTAAAGGCAGCCATTTCGTGCTATTTTATTCCTTCTGCATTCAAAGAAAGAGGACTATGTGCAACTGCGGCAAAGAAATACCTGACTACCACGAATTTCTGCTCCCAACTGGAACATCCCCAGGGCTCCAAACTTTGACTAGCAGCTTGTATCAAAAAGGAGTGACACTGTTTTGTGGGGGATGGGGATGGAGGCACTGTTAATATTTGTTAGTTCTTAGAGTGTTTTTTTGTTAAGGAGATTAGCTAGAAGGGAAGGCAAAGGAAGGGAACTTGAAGAGATAGGGCAGAGGAGAAAAGGGAGGGTATCAAGGGCATGTGGCGTGTGGCTGAGGTGGTTTCATGTACTGGATACTGGATAATTACATTAGAGGACTCCATTTGTCTAAAGCTAAACTGATTCTTTTTAAGAGAACTATTTACAGAGATGCTTCAACTGCAGATAGCATTCAAATTATGTACAAACAGACCGACTACCTCCAAACTCTTCTTTCCTGCAGCTTGTGCTTCTCTCTTCAAGTTCCACAGAGGTTGCTGCAGGGGTGATGAAATTTGGAGTGGAGGAGGAGTTAGAGAAAGTATCCAATTAGCATGTGGATGAGGATGTCCAGAGTGAAAACTACAGAAAACAGGTGACCTTACTTTCCTCCACTTGCTGAGGTTGCTTCTGTGTTCTTCAGATTCAGTCCTCAAGGCTCCAGGTTTTTTTGACCTCTAGGGTTGGCCCCTCCCTATAATTTCTTTGTTCCTCAAGACCACATGACTAGTGCTGGGACACTGCATCAGTTCTAGGGCCCTTAGCAAGTGGCATCATACCCTAAAATGAACAGAGACTTTTCCCCCTCCTTATTAAACTTAATATTCCTTAATGGAAAATTCCCAGTGGTTGAGCTTTTGCCTGCCCCATTTGCAAATCAGAAAATACTGTATTAAACACCACCCTGATTCCTCCAATACCAGAAGTCTGTGTCTGTGACTCTAACCACTTTGAACTCTGGCTTAAAGCTAGCACTCTGGCTATGGTAGGAGAATTATTAAAATTTAAAGCCCACAGGCTGGGTTGTTACTGTTTATCATTGAAAGGTCTGAAACTCTGTGAACCCTTCTTGGATGCTGATTATGGTTGCTCTTGCTTATGATCTGGAAGTTTCCCAAAGCATCTTTACAATTCTAATGAGCCCAGTCTGAGTGCATGAGGTCACAGCTCCAAAATCATTGGCTAATGCACAAGTCACAGCATGAGGAACTTGATGGGGATCCAGCAATTTTCAGGTTTGGAGGAAAATAGAAATCACATAAATGTTGTCAATTTTGGTCACAATCTACCACTCTGAAAAAGCACCGACTGAGAAAATATCATTTCCTAATAGTTCTATCTTGCTTAGCCAGACGAGCTGCATTCCAGGAGTGGAGTAATAGGTATCAGAGCATAAAATGAAGGTCAAATCTGAGTAGCTGGTTTAGCCACACAATTCCCATCAATTTCAATGGCAATGCGTGGCTAAATCCCTGAGTCAAGGTGACAGTTTCAGAACTACATCCTTTAGATAACAACATCCACTGTTAATTGAATTTCTGTACATATGATGCCAGATACCTGACACTGAACACCGCAAGAGACAAGTATTTCTGTTGCTGACTTCATAAAAATAAAGTTAACATTGTTGGCTTGACATGCATCATTTCACTTTGTTGTAACAAAATAAAAAAAAAAAGTAGTGTTGGCAGAGGGATGGTGTGGAATAGATTAATAGGATCCAGATTCCTTTGTGAAAAAATGCTTTAATCAGGACCAATGGAAAAGAGATGAAATCATTGACAGGGACAACATGAGCTGGCTTTATAAGGAGGAATACTCTGCCAGCCATATGCTTACTGCAGAAGGTATTTTGAGCTAGGCTTTGTCTGGCAAAGAAGAAATAGAAAAGAAAATGAGCGGAAACTCCAGGCCAAGTTGGAGTCCAGCACTATTGCAGGTAAAATGAGCAGTAGTGGAGTACCATCCATTCATCTGGAAATACTCCATATGTGTCCTGTAAAATTGATTCACTTGAGAAATCACCCGAACAGCAGAGAATAAACCCTAGAGGTAATAATTGAGCTCCCAGACCCTGCACCTTCACTAACCAGCCAAGTTATTCCCTTCCTAAAATACAACTTGTGCATTCTATTGCACAAGGATAAATAGATTAGTATTGCAATCATTGTTTTATTGAATATAACAATTATACAAATGAATGCAGTTTTCTGGTTTTTGAGGAGGGTTTTAGGTAACTTTCACTTACACTGATATATTTGGGTTTCTCTACTCACAAACTGGAAACAAAAGTTTTAATTCACACCGTTAATTATTTTGGTGCAAATCCCCAGGTGCCTTATTTTGACCAATGTCAATCAAACCCTACCTGATATCAAATAGGGCATTATTATTCTGATAAGTGTCCATACACAGACTTGCACCAAAATAACTGAAGGTGTGAATTAAAACTGATTTACCTATTTTGGTTCCAGTTTGTATAGAGACAAGCTCTTTAATAAATGTTTCATATATTGCTAAACCTCAAAAGAATGTTATAGAGATAGTACATGGTATTTATTGCCTGAACAGTATTACACAATCAAGAAAATAGTCCCGCATTCTGTGCTTCCACTTACATGGGAACACAACACTATTGCCCACTTAACTAACCAACTAAAATAAATATGATAATTAAACAAATTTAAAAAATCCATACACTGCAATCAAAATAAGAAATAATAATCCATTTCACAATCTCTTTCTAATAGTCCATGCCTCACACACATGCATTGGATCTGATGTCAGTAGGTACACGATATATTGTATTTTCAATTCTTTGCCAGATGCCCAAGAGTTTATTTTAGTAATTTCAATTTTATTATGAGAGCACTGTACCTGGGCTCTCCATCGATTTTGCACATCACTTTCACTGCAAGCCTCGTCTCGAAAATCATTAAAGACTAAATGAGCCTTGCAGGTACTGTAATCACACTACCTTCTCATCTTTCTTCCCACAGGAGGTGGCCCTTGCAGATTATGTAAACCAAACCACAACAGTGTGCCAGCTACAAATAATAATGAAAAAAAAATAGTTTAAACAATGCCAGGAATTTTGATAAAATTATTGACCTTATTCTGATGTCTTTCCTTGGTTCAGCAGCAGAAAAACACAGCAGCATTTAAAATGTGATAAAACTGTTTTCTGTCCTAGAGAGGGAATAGGTTTTTAGCTGAATAATCCTGTGTTTTAGAGGCTTGATTTTATTTTATTTTATTTTTTTTACATGGTCACTATTTTTACTCTAGGTCAGAATAGATGATCATAAAGGTCCATTCTGACCTTGAACTGTCAGATTGATAAAACAACTGTGCCTACAATTATGTCCCCCTCAATCAGTTGTGGGTACAAAATGCAGCATTAATAATATATGGAGTTATACTGATCTCAAGGAGCTGGAAGGGACCCTGAGAGGTCATGGAGTCCAGCCCCCTGCCTTCACTAGCAGGACCAAGTACTGATTTTGCCCCAAATCATCCCTAAGTGGTCCCCTCAAGGATTGAGCTCACAACCTTGGGTTTAGCAGGCCAATACTCAAACCACTGAGCTATCCCTCCCCCATTAGAGCATCTAACTGCAAATCAGGGAGTTGTTATAATATCAAGCTCTTATGTTTCTTATTCATAGCTCTGAAAGCATGTGTCGTATCTATTTTACAGATTGGGAAAGTGAAGTGGTTATAATACTTAGTCCTGCCATGAGTGCAGGGGACTGGACTAGATGACCTCTCAAAGTCCCTTCCAGTCCTATGATTCTATAAGTTGGCCGAGGTCATGCAGTAGGCTGCTGGCAGAACTTGGAATAGAACCCATGCTTCCTGAGTCCTATTCTAGTATCCTTACCATGGGAGGCCACGTGGGTAAATCTCTCATTGACTTCAGTTGGAACAAAGTTAGGCCAATGCTTTCTGCTTTTGCAAATTCTACTCCTAAGTGTTGTGTTTGTGTCATTTCCAGAGTTGTTGTAGAGGTGCTGGTGCTAGGATATTAGAGAGACAAGGTGGGTGAGGTAATATATTTTATTGGATCAACTTCTGCTGGTGAAAGAGACAAGCTTTCAATCTACACAGAGCTCTTCTTCACGTGTGGGAAAGGAAGGCAGAGTGTCACAACTAAATACAAAGTGGAACAGTTTAGGATAAGTAATTAGCACAAATTGTAAGGGACCATTCAAGGTAAGGTGTCTAGCTAAAACCTATGAAGTTGTAGAACAAAAAAAGGGAGGGTGTTAGTGGTTATAATAAGTAAGGCTAAGATTTTGCCAACGGTATTTTTAGTAAAAGTCACAGAAAGGACATGGGCAATAAACAATAAAATATGGACCCCGAGCTCTGTGGTGTGAGGCTGATAGCCCAAGCCCCACTGCCTGGGGCTGAAGTTGTGGAGCTCACATAAAATCATGGAATCTGTGACCTCCATGACTAACTTGAAGCCTTAGTAATAAGCCATAAAACCAGTGTCCTTATGAAGTCCATGATTTTTAAGTGTCTATCCCAGTTATGAATTTAAGTTCCCAAACTTGTCTTTTTAAGGTGGTGGTCAGGTTTCCTCTGAGAATGAGAACTGAGCGGTCAGACATGGAGTGATGGTTTTGTGAAAAGTGTTTGCCCTTGGATGGTATGTGTACTTGTCTTTTATAATTTTTTTTCTGTGTCCGTTCATTCAAGAGTGTACTGATTGTCTGGTTTCACCCACACAGTTATTGTTGGGACATTTAGTGGATGAAGTGCACTATATTTTGATAGGCATGTGTAGGATCCATGGATCTTTGAAAGTGTGTTGTGTTGTTGTTGACCATTGTAGCACTGGAGAGATGTCTGCACGTTTTGCATCTGTTGTTCTGACCGCATCTGGTTCCGCTTCAAGTTTGCGCGTCCTGATCTGTGGGGATGCGATGAGTAGCCCACCCCACAAAGGATTGGAAGAGATTAATACAGGTAGGCCAATTAACTCCACAGGGTGCACCTGGAGGAGGAGCCAGGGAGTAGGAAACTAATTGAGAGCAGGCTCAGCTGCACAGGAACAGGTGGGGCCTGTTTAACACCAGGTAGCTGGTAACAGACAAGGACTGCTGGGAAAGGCTGTAGGAAGTCACTCCCTGGGAAGAAGGTGGGGGAGTTGGAGCTGGTACATTCAGAGGGAGAAGGGGAACCAGGTGTGGTAGGAAGCAGCTGGGGAAGGAGCGGTGAGAGCTGAGAAAGGAAAGCCCATAATTACCTAGCTGAGAGTCCCTGGACTGAAACCCAGGGTAGTGGGTGGGCCCAGGTTCCCCTACCAGCCACTGAGTGGAAGGGAAGACTGCCTAGGACTGCTAGGGAGAAGGGACTTTGCTACCCCAGAAGGGGGGAACACTGAGTGACCTGGCCAGAGGACTGAATCACAATGAGGATGCTGCCGTTCTTGGGGCTGAAAATGGGACTGCAGACCTGTGGGAGAAAGAGAGAGAGCAATAGCATGCAAACTGTGGATGGGGGCATTGAACTCAAGAGCTAATACCCAGAGTGACCAGGAGGAAGCACCAGACCAGCAGTGAGTGGTGCATGCCATGACAGGGGAGCTTGCTTATGATGATTTTGGAGAGGTTGGGGTGTTGTTTGAAGGCCAAAAAAGGGGGTATGGGAAACTCATCAAGTATGGGTTGTAATTGTTTAACAATACTCCACTTGGGTTCCGGTGTTGGGTGGTAGATAACAACTAGAAGTGTGCAATCAGAAGGTTTTTTTTCTGTATTGAAGGAGGCTCTTATGGGATATTTGGGTGGCCCATGCCATGATGCAATCTCCCTCACTGGAATGTTCTTATTTGGTGAAGGTAGTTTTAAGTGTGTGAGGACTTTCTCATTGGAGTATGTGCCTGAAATTATTGCGGGCAAAAAACTGCACAAGTGAAAATAAAGGTTAGGCTGAGGCCCTCTTCACAATCACACCAAACTGTAGGCATCCTAGAATTCTAAGCGGTGGAAAAGAGAATCATTTATGTTGTCTGTTTTTTTGTTTTTGTTTTTTTTTTTTTCCTCAACCCTATAAAATCAATTTTAAGAACTTGCTAACATCTCATCTTCATCTACCTTGTCCCAGTAGAAACATTGGTTGCCATTCAGTGTGCTATACTAGACCTACCAAACCTACTGAGAAACAGTCATTTATTTTTCAGGTCATCTCTCCAGTCTCTTCGACTGGTGATTCACCCACTTTAAAAAAAGAAATGTAGCAAGGGGACAACAACCTTATTCCCAAATTTTGGTGCAGGATGGGCTATACTTGAGGTAGTAGTTATTAATCTCCCTTGTTTTCCTTAAAATGTGGCAAGTAAGTACGCTTGACTGGTGCTGAGCAAAGGTTTATTTAACAGCTCATTGTTGGCAGGAAAAGTTGGATTGCTACATATATCAAACCACTTTTTAAAATAGAAGCTATCTACCTTCTGTATTTTTAATAATAAATTGTAGAACAGGTATTGCTATAGATTTCCCATACATTATAAAGTGAAAGTGTTTGAAATAAGAAGCAGAGCAGCTGATCTGCTTGGGTACATTTTACAGGTATAATCAATTCCCCCTCTGGGTTCCAGATGTTTGCACCCAGTAATGCACAAATTCCCTGAGTCCTTTTTTCTCCACTATCCAAGTCATTATTTGTGTACCCCAAACAAATGCAGTTTGTAGTTTGTAGCTGTCAGATAACACCACTAAATTACTAAAAATGTTCATCTGTGGTGATTATCCTCAGGTATCTTTCACCCTGTGCTCAGTGCGCTACTTCTAAACCCATTCCCTTCCCAGGTATGGGAAATATGCCATTGTATATGTTGCTTCCTTAGTTTATAGCTCCCTTGTCTGGTCTGATTTTTATTACATGATGGGAAAATAGTAATATAAATACCAATTTAAAAACTATCCCCTCCTTTGCTGCTGTAGGGATAGCTTCCATCTATGTCAGGTGCTTATGTGACCCCCATTATCAGGGTATCTGAGTGCCTCACATACATCAATGTATTTATCCTCACAAGGATGGGGTGAGGAAGGGTAGTGGAATTTTCAGGTGGGGAACCGAGGCACAGAGAGGCTAAATGACTTGGAACATAACTAATCCATGTTTGATATGTTGGGGTGTAAGAAGGAAACAGGATGTGCTGTTCATTTGGAGTTACTGTTGGTTACAGATTGGATGCCCCTCTGTGAGAGCTACATGGACATATTTTGGCATATTACATGTTTCACTGTGTGATGGGGAGTGTTTTTTGTTCTCTTCCCTCAGGGGTGGGGGGAGTCAGGTATCTGATGTCTGTATTTTCTGTTTTTGACAAAAGACTATTTAATATATCTCTTCATACCTTCAAGTTAGCAGATAATCTATGATGACTGGGACCATAATGAAGCATGGTGGATCACATTCAGTACAACACAGAGAGCATTTTGGGGGTACTTGCCATGTATTTTCATTCCTTAAATAGTCTGGTGGGGCTTTTCACATGATAATGCAAAAATGATGCTATAGTTTGGCATGCTTGCATAGCTGCGTGCTATGGCTACTATCCTTCACTACGTGCCACTCTCTCGTTGACAATTTTAGGATAGGAAGATGGAGGGTCTGACCCTGCATGAGTGAGTGTTTTCTTCATAGGGACCTTGATATGGGCATGAGTGCCATGTACACAGGGGAGATAGCGATCTGTATCACAGTAGTCAGTTTGGCATGAACCAATTCTCTTCATGTTCCTTATTGGCTGTGTTCTTAGTGTTGGACTTTGCTTCAAGTCATTATATAAACAATGCAATAAGATGGATATTGCAATATATGTATTAATTATAATATACATCATGCTTTTGTTGTTGAAAAATTCCATTCTTCCTTTAATTAATATAGCAGGTTTCAGCTAGTTAAAGTATCACATTTGATCAAAATCACCACTGACCTTACTCTTATAGATAATGAATGCAATAGAAGGGCAGACACAACTTATTTATATCAGGCAACACCCAACCTCTCTGCCTTTTCAGTCACACCTCTGTGAGGTATAATGAACCAGTGCTTATAATATATAAGATGCTGATTAATCATGAAAAATGTCACTTCACTGTAAAGGACCCCACTTCCACTTTTCAAGACCCAGTTAGAGCTAAAAGAAATGTAGTGTGTTAATGGCTTGGAAGGGTATCATTTATTGAAATGACCTTTGTTGCTTAGTAACAGCATGATTTGCAGACTATATTAGAAAATTATAATTAGCATGAGTTTAGCATAATCTGTTCTGGTGTTAGAAACATTAAGTCTCACTATGGGGACGTAAATTAGCACGGGAAGGTTCACATTTAGGTCAGCACGATTGTCAGATAATGCTGAACCAAGTCAAATTAATTTCTAATAATTTGTAGAAGGTCCAGTTACCAGTCAGCAGAGAATATCTGGTATTCTGCATGCTAAAGGACCTGCAAAGCCATGATGCCAAGTTTAAAATATGTTACTTGTTCCACTAAAAATAAGAGATTGAAAATCAGAAACAGAAAATGCCAATTCATTTCAGCTTGGTTTGAGCATTTAAAAAAAAATAATTTTTTTTGGCACATTTATTTTCATTTTTACTGTTTTAAGCTGTTAATACTACTACTGCTGCTGCTACTACTACTTCTACTAAAGAATGAAGTTGTTACTGTGGTAGTGTTCTCTATGCTGCAATCTTGTTCCTAACTATAGTTGGTAGGATTCTTTTAACACAAGTATTTAACATAAGTAACCAGGCTGGGGGGACCATCCAGTGTGAACGGTGCCTGCTGGTGTAATCTCTCAGAAAGCAGGTGGGAGAGCTACAGGAGGAGGTGGCTAGGCTGAGGAGCATCCGTGCCCTCAAGAGTGTTCATATGAAGACATCCAAGCAGGGCCAGCTCCAGGCACCAGTCGAGCAAGCTGGTGCTTGGGGCGGCAGCTTGTAGGAGGTGGCATTCTGCCCAATCCTAGGGCGGCACGGCCGCTTTTTTTTGTTTTTTGTTTTTGCTTGTTTTGTTGTTGTTCCGCTCTGGCCGCCCTGTAGGGGGCAGCGGCATGGCGGACGGGCGCACCCTGCAGCAAGCCTGGCAGGGCAGCCCATGTCCTTCTCTCCCAGCCAACCGGAGTGGTGCGGAGCCCTCCCGGCAGGAGGCACGACGGGAGGGGCTGCGTGGCAGCGCCCCGCTGAAGCCCTGGCCGCCCCCCTTCTCTCTCTCCCCCTGCTCCCTCCCCCTCCCCCTGCTAGCCGGGGCACATCTGCAGCACAGGGAGTCCCCCTGCACCCTGGCTCTGGCCGCACTGCAGGGTTGTTTTGTTTGTTTGTTTGTTTGTTTTTTGTTTTTTTTGCTTGAGGTGGCCAGAAAGCCAGAGCCAGCCCTGCATCCAAGGCTGAGGAAGCTATCCAGCTACAGAGGACTGCTGTCACACCGCCAAGGGAGGAGGATATGGCTCTGTCACAGGGAGCACACTGGCTGCTGGTTACTTCTGGCAGCAGGCAGTGTTCCACCCATACTCCCAATCTACCCACCATGCTGATGGAAAATTGATATGCTGCCCTGGCAATGTGCGATGAGGAATCAGCCCCAAAAGTGGAAGAGGAGAGGCCATGTACCCTCAAGGCTGGGAGGATCACAACCACCACTCCCAGGAGGAAATGTAGGGTAGTGGTGGTTGGTGACTCTCTTCTGAGGGGGATGGAGGCACCTATCTGTTGCCCTGACATGGCATCCCAGGAGATATACTGTCTGCCAGGGGCCCATAACTGAGATGTTATGGAGGGATTGTCGAGGATCATCTGCCCTCTGACTACTACCCCATGTGGGCACTAATGATACTGCGAGGCATGTCCCTCAGCAGATCAGAAGTGACTACAGGGCTCTGGGAGTAAGGGTGAAGGAGCTGGGAGCATAGGTGGGTGGTCTCTTCTATCCTCTGGCAAAGGGTAGGGGCCCAGGCAGAGACAGATGCATCCTGGAGGTGAATGCCTGGCTGCAAAGATGGTTTTGCCAGGAGGTCTTCAGCTTCCTTGACCATGGGATGCTGTTCCAGGAAGAAGGACTGCTAAACAGAGATGGGGAAGAGCATATTTGGATACAGACTGGGTAACCTAGTGAGGAGGGCTTTAAACTAGGTTTGGAAGGGGCAGGTAACCAAAGCCCGCAGGCAAGTCAAAGACATGGACCTCAGGAGAATGGGCTTTATAGCAGGGATAAAGGAGAGACTAGACAGAACTAGAAGGGGAAATCAAATCAGTATCTTAGATGTCTGTATACTAATGTGAGAAGTATGGGTAATAAGCAAGAAGAACTCAAAATGCTAGTAAATAAACACAACTATGACATAGTTGACATCACAGAAACTTGGTGGGATAATACACATGACTGGAATATTGGTATAGAAGGGTACAGCTTGCTCAGGAATGGGGAAAAAGGGAGGAGGTATTGCCTTATATATTAAAAATGCATAAACTTGGAATGAGGTTGAGATGGAAATAGGAGACAGACTTGTTGAAAGTCTCTGGGTAAAGATAAAAGGGGTAAAAAATAAGGGTGATGTCATGGTAGGGAGTCTACTAACGACCACCTAATCAGGAAGAAGAGATGGATGAGATTTTTTTTTTTAAACAACTAACAAAATCATCCAAAGCACAAGACTTGGTGGTGATGGGGGACTTCAGCTACTTGGACATCTGTTGGGAAAATAACACAGCAGGGCACAGATTATCCAACAAGTTCATGGAACGTATTAGAGCCTTTTTTTTTTTTCTCAGAAGATGGAGAAAGCTGCTAGGAGAAAGCTTGTTCTAGATTTGATTTTGACAAAGAGGGAGGAACTGGTTGAAAATTTGAAAGTGGAAGGCAGCTTGGGTGAAAATGATCATGAAATGATAGAGTTCATGATTTTAAGGAAGGGTAGGAGGGAGAATAGCAAAATAGACAATGGATTTCAAGAAGGCAGACTTCAGCAAACTCAGGGAATTGGTAAGTAAGATCCCATGGGAAGCAAGTCAAAGGGGAAAAACAATTGAAGACAATTGGCAGTTTTTCAGAGACATTATTAAGGACACAAAAGCAAACTATCCCACTGAGTAGGAAAGATGGGAAGTATGGCAGGAGACCACCCTGGCTTAACCAGGAGATCTTCAATGATCTAAAAATAAGAGTCCCACAAAAAGTGGAAACTAGGTCAAATTACAAAGGATGAATATAAACAAATAACCCAAGCATGTAGGGAGAAAATTAGGAAGGCCCAGGTACAAAACGAGATCAAACTAACTAGGGACATAAAAGGAAACAAGAAAACATTCTACAAATATATTAGAAGCAAGAGGAAGACCAAGGATAGAGTAGGCCCATTACTCAATGGTGGTGGGGAAATAATAACAGAAAATATGGAAATAGCAGTAGTGCTTAATGACTTTTGTTTTGGTTTTCACCAAGATTGCATGTCTAACATAGTGAATGTCAGTGAAAATGAGGTAGGATCAGAGGCTAAAATAGGAAAAGAATGGGTTAAAAATTACTTAGGAAAGTTAGATGTCTTCACCTCACCAGGGCCTGATGAAATGCATCCTAGAATACTCAAGGAACTGACTGAGGAGATATCTGAGCCATTAGCGATTATCATAGAAAAGTTACAGAAGATGGGAGTGATTCCAGACTGGAAAAGGACAAATATAGTGCCAATCTATAAAAAGGAAAATAAGGACAACCCGGGGAATTACAGACGAGTCAACTTAACTTTTGTACCTGGAAAAATAATGGAGCAAATAATTAAGAAATCAATTTGCAAACATCTAGAAGATAAGGTGATAAGTCACAGTCAGCATGGATTTGTCAAGAACAAATTGTGTCAAACCAACCTGATAGCTTTCTTTGACAGGGCAACAAGCCTTGTGGATGGGGGGGAAGCAGTAGACGTGGTATATCTTGACTTTAGTAAAGCTTTTGATACTGTCTCACATGATATATACAGATATAGATAAGAATATAGCTGTAGGGGTATATTACAGATCACATGACCAGGATGGTGATACTGACTGTGAAATGCTCAGGGAGATTAGAAAGGCTCTTAAAATAAAAAACTCAATAATAATGGGGGATTTCAACTATCCCCATGTTGATTGGGTACATCTCACCTCAGGAAGGGATGCAGAGATAAAGTTTCTTGACATCTTAAATGACTGCTTCTTGGAGCAGCTAGTCCTGGAACCCACAAGAGGAGAGGCAATTCTTGATTTAGTCCTAAGTGGAGCACAGGATCAGGTCCAAGAAGTGAATATAGCTGGACTGTTTGGTAATAGTTACCATAATATAATTAAACTTAACATCCCTGTGGCGGGGAAAACACCACAGTGACCCAACACTGTAGCATTTAATTTCAGAAGGGGGAACTACATAAAAATGAGGAGGTTAGTTAAACAGAAAGTAAAAGGTGCAGCACCAAAAGTAAAATCCCTTCAAGCTGCATGGAAACTTTTAAAAGACACCATAATAGAGGCTCAACTTAAATGTATACCCAAAATTTAAAAAAAAACACATAGTCTGAGAACCAAAAAAGAGCCACTGTGGCTAAATAACAAAGTAAAAGAAGCAGTGAGAGGGAAAAAGGCATCCTTTAAAAAGTGGAAGTTAAATCCTAATGAGGAAAATAGAAAGGAGCAGAAACTCTGGCAAATGAAGTGTAAAAGTATAATTAGGAAGGCCAAAAAAGAATTTGAAGAACAGCTAGCCAAAGACTCAAAAAGTAATTGCAAAAAAATGTTTAAATACATCAGAAGCAGGAAGCATGTTAAACAACCAGTGGAGCTACTCACAATTGAAACGTTAAAGGAGCACTCAAGGATGATAAGGCCATTGCGATGAAACTAAATGAATTATTTGCATCGGAGGAGGATGTGAGGAAGATTCCCAAACCCGAGCCATTCTTTTTAGGTGACAAATCTGAGGAACTGTCCCAGACTGAGGTGTCATTTGAGGAGGTTTTGGAACAAATTGATAAACTAAGCAGTAATAAGTCACCAGGACCAGATGGTATTCATCCAAGAATTCTGAAGGAACTCAAATGTGAAATTGCAGGACTACTAGTTGCAGACAACAGCTATCATTTAAATCAGCTTCTGTACCATATGACTGGAGGGTAGCTAATGTGATGCCAAATTTTAAAAAGGGCTCCAGAGGAGACCCTGGTAATTACAGGCTAGTAAGCCTGACTTCGGTACCGGGCTAAACTGGTTGAACCTATATTAAAAAACAAAATTGTCGGACACATAGATGAACATAATTTGTTGGGGGAATAGTCAACATGGTTTTTGTAAAGGGAAATCATGCCTCACCAATCTACTAGAATTCTTTGAGGGGGTCAACAAGAATGTGGACAAGGGGGATCCAGTGGATATAGTTGTATTTAGATTTTCAAAAAGTCTTTGACAAGGTCCCTCACCAAAGGCTCTTAAGCAAACTAAGCAGTCATGGGATAAGAGGGAAGGTTATCTCATGGATTGATAACTGGTTAAAAGATAGGAAACAAAGGATAGGAAGAAATGGTCAGTTTTCAGAATGGAGAGAGGTAAATGGTGTCCCCCAGGGTTCTGTACTGGGACAGTCCTATTTAACATATTCATAAATGATCTGGAAAAAGGGGTAAACAATGAGGTGGCAAAATTTGCAGATGATATAAAACTACTCAAGATAGATAAATCCCAGGCATACTGCAAAGAGCTACAAAAGGATCTCTCAAAATTGGGTGGATGGGCAACAAAATGGCAGATGAAATTCAATGTTGATAAATGCAAAGTAATTGGAAAACATAGTCTGAACTGTACATATAAAATTATGGGGTCTAAATTAGCTGTTACCACTCAAGAAAGAGATCTTGGAGTCATTGTGGATTGTCCTTTGAAAACATTGACTCACTATGAAGCAGCAGTCAAAAAAGCGAACAAAATGTTGGGAATCATTAAGAAAGGGATAGATAATGAAACAGAACATATCATATTGCCTATATATAAATCCATGCTATGCCCACATCTTGAATACTGTGGGCAGATGTGGTCGTCCCATCCCAAAAAAGATGTATTGGACTTGGAAAAGGTTCAGAAAAGGGCAATAAAAATGATTAGAGGTATGGAACGGTTGCTGTATGAGGAGCGATTAAAAAGACTGGGACTTTGCAGCTTGGAAAAGAGATGACTAAGGATGGGATATGACTGAGGTCTATAAAATCATGACTGGTGTCAAGAAAGTAAATAAGGAAGTGTTATTTACTCTTCATAACACAAAAACGAGAGGTCACCAAGTTAAATTAATAGGCAGCAGGTTTAAAACAAACAAAAGGAAGTATTTTTCACACAACACACAGTCAACCTATGGAACTCCTTGCCAGAGGATGATGTGAAGGCCAAGACTGTAACAGGGTTCAAAAAAGAACTAGATAAATTCATGGAAGAAAGGTCCACCAATGGCTACTAGCCAGGATGGAAAGGGATGGTGTCCCTAACCTCTGTTTGTCAGAAGTAAGGAATGGGCGACCGGGGATGGATCACTTGATGATTACCTGTTCTGTTCATTCCCTCTGGGGCAGAAGACAGATGGACCTTTGGTCTGACCTATTATGGCTGTTCTTATGACTTTCTCATAAACAAACTAGGGAAATGCAACCTAGATGGAGCTACTAAAAGGTGGGTGCAAAACTTGTTGGAAAACAGTTCCCAGAAAGTAGTTATCAGTGGTTAACAGTCATGCTGGAAGGGCATAATGAGTGGGGACCTGCAGGGATCAGTTCTGGGTCCGGTTCTGTTCAATATCTTCATCAATGATTTAGATAATGGCATAGAAAGTACACTTATAAAGTTTCAAGATGATTCCAAGCTGGGAGGGGTTGTGAGTGCTTTGGAGAATAGGATTAAAATTCAAAATGATCTGGACAAACTGGAGAAATGGTCTGAAGTAAATAGGATGAAATTCAATAAGGATAAATGCAAAGTACTCCACTTAGGAAGGAACAATCAGTTGCACACATACAAAATGGGAAATGACTGCCTAGGAAGGAGTACTGTGGAAAGGGATCTGGGGGTCACAGTGGATCATAAGCTAAATATGAGTCCACAGTATAACATTGTTTCAAAAAAAGTGAACATCATTCTGAGATGTATTAGCAGGAGTGTTGTAAGTAAGACACAAGAAGTAATTTTTCCATTCTACTCCATGCTGATAAGGCCTCAACTGGAGCGCCACATTTCAGGAAAGATGTGGACAAATTGGAGAAAGTCCAGAGAAGAGCAACAAAAAATGATTAAAGGTCTAGAAAGCATGACATATAAGGGAAGATTGAAAAAAAAATGGGTTTGTTTAGTCTGGAAAAGAAAAGACTGGGAAGGGATATAACAGTATTCAAGTACAAAAAAGATTGTTACAAGGAGGAGGAAGAAAAATTGTTCTTCTTAGCCTCTGTGGATAGTTCAAGAAGCAATGGGTTTAAATTGCACAAGGGAGGTTTAGGTTAGACATTAGGAAAAACATCCTGTCAGAGTGGTTAAACACTGGAATAAATTGCCAAGGGAGGTTGTGGAATCCCCATCACTGGAGATTTTAAAGAGCAGGTTGGACAAACACCTGTTAGGAATGGGTTTCAATAATACTTAGAATGGTCTAGATAATACTTAGTCCTGCCTTGAGTGCAGGAGACTGGACTAGATGACCGCTTGAGGTCCCTTCCAGTCCTATGATTTTATAATTTGATGATTCACAAACAATTATTTTTAGCCTAGTAAAAGTGGGAAGTACAAGAATTTTTGCAAAAAAGCCTTTCCTTGTGAGATTTTTCAGCCCAAATTGGTAGATATGACCAGGGTGAATAATTTGGATAAGCATCTAAAATGCTGAGATCTTATTTTAGTTGAAATCAACTCCAAAAGTTTTGGGGTCAAATCTTTAGCTGGTGTAAATTGGTTCCAGTTGACCTACATCAGATTATACCATTTGAGGATTGGGACCTTAAGATTGTCCCATCACTTATTTTTATTTTATTTAAATATATTTCTATATTAAAGGCTAGGGTGTATGTTTAGCATATATTTCCCTTGGATATGAGGGATGCAGACACTCACCTTTCCAATAAGACTTCCAAAAGGCATCTCTCTGGAGCTTTAAGAACAAAGACAAATGGGCGAGCCCATGATCCTGACCCTTCAAGCGCATTTTGGGAGGGCTAGTGCCACATTCAACACTAACCTCAAGGAGTTGTGCTTACTGAGCATACTTTGGCTAAACAAAAATACACACATACACTAAAATCAAAACAAGAAACAGTAAAGCCTGTGCAATATTTGAACAACTAAACTGGATGTGTGCCTAACCTTAGTAGTCACAGAAGACAACACCTCTCAACAATTAAAATGTTTCAAAGAGAAACCTTTAAAATTTAAGTCTTCATGGGCAGTAACCTAGTTATAAAACTATGTCTGAAAGATACCCAGATTTATGGGCTCATCTTGTCTGTAAAGATAAGTTCCTGGAAAGCTGTTAGTAATAATGTGACAACTCCAAAGATTTTCCAATTTTATGCTTTGCAATCTTTCAAGAAGACGGGCTTCCTCTGAGAGACTGACTCTAAAGAAGATGTGTTTTTCTAGTGACATGACCCCTCAGGAAAGCTGTCGCCATTGTGCCAAAATGGTATCAGGCCTAAATGACATTAGCATCATCACCAAGTTGTTATAAGTCATCAGAATTTCTTGTAATACAGATAAAAATCAGCGAATTGGCAGTCGCCATGAATTTTGGCATAATCTCTTGATATTTCAAATTCTTCTTACAACTGGAACAATTTCTTGTTTTCTCCCAGGAAAACATAGTAATTGATTCTGTGGTTGAGTTACATCAAGCTGTATACATGTATTTTGAAAGGTTTCCTACCTGTCTTTTACCCTGGTTTGCAGTATTATGTTTTTGCTTTGTTTTGTTATTTATCATTTCACAACTTACCTTCTTTTAAAAAATGTTTAATTTGGGCAATACATCAAAGGAAAAGCAGTTAGATGTAATTTATTGTATTGAACATATTTCTTGCTAATTAGAGGCATATACTGTCCCTTTACTTTTGTCAACTTCTGAAAGATTTCTATCTTTGTTCCCAGATTAAAAAGAAGGTAGGAACCCAATATGATTCCCATTTAAATCAAAGAGATTTTCATTAATTAATTCAATGGGCTCAGGGTCCAGATTGAGTTTTAGAAAAAATATGTCCAAAGAGGATCGAGAGAAGCCAAACACTTGGGCTACATCATGTCACCGGGGGTGCCTGGGACAGCCCTCACTGGAAATGCCAGGGTCAGGGCAGGCTCCAAAACGGAGAACAGATACTCCCAAGACTAGTGGGTAACACTGAAGTTATTCTCCTCAACTAGTCACAAACTGTGCTTCTGATTCCCCACACTGGTTATCAAGAAGCAAAGAAAGAAACCACACAGCCCCCTTTATTGCTTTCCAGTTCTCTGGCTCCCCGTCAGCACCTATGTTCAGTACAGTGAGAAGTTATTTTTAAAACTCTGCTCACATATACAAAATGTTGTTCTGACCCCAAATGGTCAGCCACTTTACCTGGTCAGTATAGGTTTGTATCTTACCCAAAATACCACACTGCCAGCCAATACTTTAGTATCTAAAACTAAAAGGTTTATTATAAAGAAAAAAGGAAGAAGAAGAAGAGGAGAGATGTTGAATGGTAGAGCAATCACATACATACAAAGACTTCAAAGTCCATATATTAGATTCCTAGCAGTATTGGTGAGTTTGCTGGCTTGAAAGTCCCTCTGGAGTACATCCAGTGCGGATGCCAAACTATCTGGGGGTGTCACCCAGAAGCATAGTACAAGTTTGAAATACAGACATACATACATATCTATAACTCATAATACAAAGGTGATACAAACACATAAATAAGATTATCATATCTGGCAAATTATAACATTTTTGCAGATACCTTACATGGCCTATCTGGCATAACTCATTACAGTTTTATAATATTGATATTCATAATATCCTCAAGTGTCCCCCAGATTCCATACAGCATCACACATTATACTACTCATCTTTATTTTTTTTAAAGGGAACATAAAACTTGGATGGGTTATTCAGTCCTTTGTTCAGAGCTTCAGTTTGTAGCAAAGTTCCTCCAGAGGTAAGAAGCAGGACTGAAGACAAAATGGAGAAGATGCAGCTGCCTTGTATAGTCTTTTGCCATGCGGCCTGTACTTCCTTTGTTTCAAAGCACAAGATGCCCAGCATGTGGCTTGAAAGCCTTAGAGTTCTGTCCATAGGCATGCCCCTACATGCCTTGCTGAGTCATAAGGTGTATCTGCCTCCTCTCAATGGGTCAGTTGTATAGTTGGTGGTCCTTAATGGGCCATCAAACAGGCTAGGCAGTGCGGATGCCAAACTATCTGGGGGTGTCACCCAGAAGCATAGCACAAGTTTGAAATACAGACATACAGACATATCTATAACTCATAATACAAAGGTGATACAAACACATAAATAAGATTATCATATCTGGCAAATTATAACATTTTTGCAGATACCTTACATGGCCTATCTGGCATAACTCATTACAGTTTTATAATATTGATATTCATAATATCCTCAAGTGTCCCTCAGATTCCATACAGCATCACACATTATACTACTCATCTTTATTTTTTTTAAAGGGAACATAAAATTGTCAAATTCCAGAGTTCATGCACCAGTTCTTATTGCACATGCAAACTTTGGAAGAACATCTTTTCAAAGTCTCCGTTTTGTTCTGTTTCCTTAGAAGAGATGAAATATTCTGATGAATAATCAACTATCAAATGTGTATTCTTTAAAATACACAATCACTCCACAAGAGACAAAACGCAGTAGAGTTCTACATGCAATGAAAATAATTACATGTATCTTAATATAGCATATATTATGCTTTTTATCTGGCTTTATTCATTTGGGACTTTTTCCAAGTACATGATAGGTTTGAAAAGTGAGTATTAGAGTATATTATCTCCTGGGTGTGTACGGATGCTTGAGTAGATAAGGCCAGCCCAGAGGTGATGTGTAATGTGGTTTAAGTACAATACTGTATCAAACTACCTTTAGACCTACTCACATCTACTCTAATGATGTGTAGGAGCATCTAAGGATAAAGAGATCTAATTACACCATGTCTGAATTTGGCCTAATAATTTGAGACACAAGATCCTGTAGAGAGTGTGTGTGTATGTGTGCAAATGCACCACTGAAGAGAACACTGGACTGGGTGTCAAGAGATCTGGACTCTATCTCTGCAACTGCCCTGCTGTTTGACTATGATAATGTCACCTTATTTCTGTCTCACTTTCCCCATCTGTACAAAGGGGATAATGATACTTTTTCTCCTTTGAAAAGAGCTTTGAGAGCTATGAATGAAAACAGTTACAGGAAAGCTAGGTATTTTATTAATATAGATAGGCAAAACCTCCAAATTACTTCTGTTTGAGTTTTGGCTATTCATGAACTTCAGAATTTGACCCAAACTCATGTTGAACAAATTCATGCTAACTGATAACTTTCTAGTGTCTCATTCTAAGTAAAGCCCTTCTAGTGAGTGAGAAAGAGAAGAGAGAATAGCAAATAATAATCCATTTTCTGAAGAAGAAAAAAAATCTGAAAAAATATAAATACAATAATAATTGTAAGCATCTTATGTATGAAACGATCCTTAAATAAGGACTAATGTAGGTCTTGTCCCCATGATGAATCTCTAATTTACAATGTTCTTTCAATATCAACTTCTAGATGAACAGTCACAAGCACATATGACTCTGATCTTAGCCCTACATGGGGGTCTCTGAATGTAGTTACATTTTTCAAAATCTATCCAGTCAACAAGGAAATGAAGTTAAATGGGTTGAGTTGTTATTAGGGATGGACAAACTCATTTTTCCTCATTTTAAATCCACTTCAGCATTGTATGACTTGGACGTTATTAGATTTGCATGCCCTTTGGGGTGGCTGGAGGCTTGTAAATAGGGGAGAATAATAGAAAAAAGAAGAGAGAAAAATTCTAATAAAAATACAGTATATATTTCATAGATCTTGAACATTTGCTTTTTCCTACCTAACTTTTGGATGGTGTTCTTACATTCCTATATAACAAAAGCTTTTAGCTATTAAAATATGGGTCTAAATTATAAGGAAATGGTTTGCTTATATTTTAACTTGTCTTTTGCATCCAAAAATAGATTGAGGTTTGCCAATCTTTAACTATAATAATTGTTTCTCCTTTCTTGAGGAAGAAGTTATTCTTTCAAAATCAGATCAACATTGTTGGCTTATATGTGGTGTTTACCTTGCAAAAGCTAATAATTCATAATGGTTTCCTTGTGTGTCAGACTGACCCTTTCAGAAGAGGTCTAATGCTCCCCATCATTTTCTAGGGTACCTATTAGTTTCTTAGTGGCCCTGTGCGCTGAAAAAGAGGAAATCTATAAAATAAAATAATAAAAAAACCTTATTGAATTTGTTTTCCACCCAATTAAAATTGCTGTGGGTAACAATGTGTACAAGTAGAAAATGTCACTAATAATATTGTGTTACCTTGAACTTCAAATGAAACATCATTCATGTTCTCAAGGCTAGAGTTACAAAGGGTTATTTCCTCCTTAAAGAAGACCTTATGTTATGGCAACCTGACTCAGGAGGATGAGCTGATTTCCTGTAGAACTTATCAACTCCACTTATTCGAGACACAAGATGGGTGAGGGAATATTGAGAGACAAGCTTTCACACTTACATAGAGCTCTCCTTCAGGTCTGGGAAATATAATCAAAATACGTTTCCCAGACCTGAAGGAGATCTCTTTGTAAGCTCAAAAGCTTTTCTCTCTCACCAACAAAAATTGGTCCAATAAAATATCCTGGGACTGACACGGCTACAACAACACCGCACACAACTCCACTAATGTCAGACTTAGAATTGGTAGAGGACTCCTTCACCTTTGGGACACTTTGATACCCCAATGTTCCCCGAATTAGACTATCTCTTTTTTGTCGGTCTTAGGCACTATCTCTGTGATATCTAAGCACTACTCTGATGGTTGGACCACGACAAAATAAACATTGTGTTAACTGAGAAATCCAGTGTTACTCCAAAAACAAAATCAGTCCCAGAAACCATGTGAGTTTTCCATATAGCTGTCATTGCTGGATAGCACATTTCATGCAGCAGCTTCAGGGGAAAAATAAATCACGGAAACCTTGTTACACCACTAGTTCTCCAGAAACTGATGGAGAATGCCGAAACTAGCTAGAACCATTATTCACTAATACTGACCAGGTGGCATCATGCACCCAGGCCTCTAATAAGCACAATATTAAAGCCCAAATTCAGGAAAGTGCTTAAATTTAAGCATGTGAGAAGTAACACTGAGGAAAAAGGAATACTCACATGCTTAAAGTATCTTCCTGAATCAGCACCTAAATCATAGAAGGAAGTTTTGAATTACAGAATCTCAATACAATCTACACTAACAATAGACTGAGGTGCTGAGTTACCCCCATACCCAAAGTAAAAAGAGCATGTACCAAATTTCTTACCCACAGGGGCTCTTAAAGTCAACCCACAATGATCATAAGGATCTGAGGGGCCCTGGATGTTTCCTTCCCTTCCAGGACATATTCCCAGTTGCTTACATTGTACATGTATGTCACCCTAGAATGGGTATCATTGAGGGCACAAAGGCACTGCAGTTACATCCTAGGAAATCTGCCAATAAGATAGGTGGTTGCCTCTTCTTGACCTTACTAAATAGTACCTGAGTCTGCTGGTGGAAAGATCGAACCAGGTGGAGTCTAGTGGAAGTGAGTGGTGAGGAAAGAAAATGGCTTGACCATGTAGAGGAGGACAATGGTTTTCCACTGGCAGGAACCACTGAACAGCTCTTCAGTTCAGTGACGGACCAGCAGAGGCCCAATGGAAGTGGTTGACTGATGTCATTGGATGCTGATATTCCTGATGTGAGAGAGGCAAATGATGTCCCAACATGTTTGGAGGGAGATTCACAGGAAGGAGGATCTTGGATCCAGATGCTTAGAGGACACTACTCATGGTTCCAAGTTGCTTGGGTGCCAGGGAAAGAAAAAGGGTATCCCCAGGCACTTGAAAGACAACAGCAGAAGATGGAGGAGAATTCAGAATTGGAGTCCCCTCAATCCTGTCCTCAGGCAGTACAGTGTCTGGGGGAGGGTGATGTTGACATTATAAACTCTATAACAGAGAACAAATAAAGGAAAACCTAATATTGCTTTGGATATACCATAATTAAAATCTATTGAAAAGTGAAGCCTAGATACGGTATAACTTTGGCAAATTTGTTCAGTTTGTAGATTGTGCATAACTTGTTCATCTATTGAGGAGCAGCTCTGATTGTTCTATTTGTGATGGTCACAGAACTCTAGTTGTATGCATTAAAAAAGAGCAGAGTTGAATTAATAAACATTTGAAGTCACATTAAGGTCGCCATATAATTCCCATTTAAAGGGACACTGTCAAGGAAATTCAAAGTATAGTTTTACATTTTTAGGGGGATTATACAAAATCTAAAACTACTAAATATTTTAATTTTATGTTTTATTTATTTTTTGAATGTAAACATTCTGGCAGTGTGTGCATATAAAGAATTACAACATTGGACTAGTGAATTAACTCTTTAACTGAAAGTGATTAATCAGTTTCCATTGTCCAAGTGAGTGAAACACAAAATGTAAACTGAGATCATTAAAAACTTCCAAATTATTAAACCAATAATTCTTTTTATATTATCTAATGAGTTATTACTTGTAATGCTGGTATGGAAATCCACTCCTTAAATATTATATTTAGTCTGACAGTGCTCCTTTAAAGAGTAGCTTCCATCACCAGACTTCATCTGTCCTGACTTGAAGAGAGGGGAGTACAAATGAAAAGTTAGCACCACTGTAGCCTTAGGTGTTACACAAAGATAGATTTATAATGTGGGCTCTGCCTTTATTGGCTGGTCTGTTTAGTAGTCAGATTATTAAAATGACCAGTTCTGGACAAATCCTGACTTTGCTGAGAACATTATAATGACATAGAGTTGAATATAGAATAATTAGAGAGAATTCTACTTGAGAAAGAGATACAATGAAATTCCTTAAACAGATCTTTAAGACTGCTGTGAACATTTTTTGCTTTGGCTTGAATAAGTGTGTTCCACTTTAATGAGATTATTCTGATGCTTCTATCAGGTTTTGTGTGCAATTTTCTGCCAGTTTTGAGACAGTCTTTCTGTTTTTCAACAGAATTTCCTTTCTGTTGGGTTACCAGTAATGTCTTTATAGCTGATCAAAAGCAGTTGAGTTAACTGACAGGTAAATTATTATAAATAATTGTTTTCCCTGATTTATATATTTCAATTATGTCCATATTTGTTTTGTAGACTGGTTGCCTTTTAAAGTTTGATTTGTTAATATCCTTTGCAATCCAGTTTTAAGACATTTCGCCCCCCCAGGCTGGCTGCCTATTTAGAAGACCATTTAAATCTGAGACATACTGTTTCTCTACTATCCTATCATTCTGCTTGGGAAAGAAAGGAAGTTGGCATCCATTCAGGAAGTAGACAAATAAGAGAGATATTAAGACAAGCTATAGGATGATGTCTAGTATCATTTACATTTCCCATAAAACTCAGCTCAACCAAATCCACTCCCTGTTGTTATGAAAGGAAAATAGAGCACATCTTAATTTTGTACTTCAGCTACCATTTCTCCCAAGAGAAAAGGGGTTATTGTAATTCCAGCTTAGTGAATAAAACTGATAACTCATGCAGTTGGGACTGCTTATTTATTTCTAAATTCATTCCAGTCTTTATAAGTCAACTGAGCATTGAGCATTTGAAGAATGATCCTGGAAAATTATTTTGCATAAGCAATAGTAAACAGTGACATTACTTTCTGTCAGTGAATGAAAATGATCCATACGATTCCCAGTGGCTTAATGAGCAGAAACAGTGACTATAGCCATGAATAGCTCACTGGCTGAATTTTGGCAGTAGTAAAAGCCATGTTGATCAGCTGTGCTTTCACTATTAAGTATCTTTCAAATCAGTTGGAATTACTTATTTTGGAAATTTAGAAAGGCACAAAGGGGAAGATTTGGCATGAAACCCCCCTCTCCTCCCCACACATACACACCCAAATACCTTAACAGCAAAATTAGCAGTCACTGTACTTTTGAACTTTTATTTATTTATTTATTTATGCACAGAATGGTGCCAAGAAGTTTTATATTCTGTGAAGCATCCCATCATGCCACAAAAGTACTATGCACAGCCTATGCAAATTCAGCATAGATAGGTATGCCAAGTTTTTGGTCTTTAAATAGGACCCCATTACTTCAACCAATTTCACTGTCAAAACCATTACATAGGGTTTTTTTTTTTTCTTAAAAAAAAACAACAAAAAACAGTTTCAGATTATCTGTAACTTGGGTTTCACCTTCACAAACCACTAAGTGAGCCAATGCAAACTCTTTGCAACATTGTACAGAAAAACTGATATTGCAAATAAAAGAAATGAATACAAAGGCATAAATGACAGCACCTTTCCTTTTTTTTCCTTCTTCATTTTGTTTCAAGTCTGCTGAATGATCAGGTGAAATAAGTGAATCTACTGTCACACATCTTATGATTCTACCACTGCCTTTTGTCAATGCAAATTAGGGAAGCTTTCAAAACACAATATAAATGAGAACAATTTACAGTAGCTATAACACCAGTGGAATACTTAGTCCCCTTCCCACCACTATAAGTGTTTTAAGTGTTCACTTAGGGCCTGATCCAAACACCATTGCAGCCAATGGTTGTCTTTATATCCACATAAGAGGGCTTTGGATCAGCTTTTTAAAAAGTTTGTATGAAATTCTCCTCAATTTACTCCACACAAATAGCTTTGGTGTAGTAATCCATGGGCTTGAATGTGCAAGTTGTTGAGCCCTCTGTCCCCAGTTCATCAATGTACTTAAGCATGTGCTTAACTTTAATTTCCATTCAAATCAATGGGACTACTTACAGGTTTAAAGTTGCGTGTTGTTAGGGTTGATGGATTGGGGCTAGACTGCTCAGTAGTTTGCATCACTGAGCCTTGTGTGAGTATGATGAGGATGGTTTAACTTTGAGCACAGTACCAGGTACAATAAATGGTTATTTAGTAAACGTGACTATAAACAATGATGAAAATATGTTACGCTTCACTTTTTCAATGGCAGTTTCACACAGAGCTTCCACTATGAGTTTTACATTTGCAGATTATGTTTGTGCATTAGCACATGGGTATGGGAATTATATAGCTATCTAGCAACCCAATCCCTTATGCACAAGAGTTTAGAATCTCAACAATTCTTATGAGTGAGGATTACTCATGTGGCTAGGATAGGCACTGTGGCATGGAAGTTATTTTTAACAGACTGCAGCATATGCAGTGCCAATCAATATGCTGTAAAGAGTAAAAACATGCTGGGAAAAACCCTCTCAGTATTTATTGTGTGATTGCAAAGAAAAGATCACTGATGTTTTGGTAATCTGTCATTTTGGTAAAGGGTATAAATAGAATGAATAATAGAAACAAATTGATCCTGGTATTGGTAAGGTAAAGATTGTGAATAGAGTGAAAACTGGTGGTAAGTTGTGAATAAAAATTAGTAAGGAGAAATCAAATTGTGATATCAGGGTTCCATCCTTTTCACATACTGCACTACAACCCAGAAGGCTGTTACATATAACTCTATAGTCCTTCTAACCAAAACATATATAAATCAAAAATAAGACTACAATGTTATATGCTATACAGCTACTGTGAAAACGACATGGAAGCAGATTAGTAATCTTTATGAACATTAGAAAACTAGTTCCTCTTGCTGTATCTGCATATGGTAGTCATCCTTGTTCAGTGAGCTTATTAGAATAACAAAATGGCTTTGTTTGATAGTGTACCGTGGTGCAAATGATACTCTACAGGAATCTCAGCAACTGTTCTGCAACCCAAATCCAGTGCTTCCCATGGAAAAAGTGTCACATAACACTGTGCACAACAATGCAGAATGGTCACCCTTCAGGTTTTTACTTGCTGATTTCACAGGTAGTGAAAATGGCTGCCATACTTAATGCAAATACAAGACAACTGAGAATGTGTTCATATGGTCCTTCTCTGATTTCCTTGCTTTGGAAAAATAGTATTTTCCTGTGTAGCTCTGTTAAATTCTCAATATGGCTGAATGGCAGGCACTTTCTCCTATAATGAAGACTGGCACCTTCTCATATAATAGAACTTTATTGCAGAACAGAGGTTTTTTAAATTCAGTCTGAGAACAAAATTTGGAAATACTAAAAACCCTAATGTGAATTTCTCCCTTAGAAACTGGACGTGCAGCTCAGCAGAGTATGTTCCTTTGAGAGTATTAATTAATTTGACTTTATTAGCCTATTTTCATTAGGAAGACAATTATCATTCTGTTTATTTGAGGCAATTAATTAAACACTTCATTCAGTTTTCCAAGTCATAGTCAAACTGTGAGGCTTTCAACATAGCATATACCCCAAAGTAGAAAGATTTCTTTCCTTGCGGAGTCCTCTGTACCCTTCTTTGTGCCTTAAGCATCCCATCATTTTAGCTCTTTTTTTTTATTCCAACTCACCATTAAGATGGGAAATACCTATCCACCAATATTGAGTATTTATACAGCCCCCATCACCATAGCATCTAAGTGACTCACAATCTTTGATACTTCCCAGTCATTGCCCTTCCAGGTACAGAGGCATGGCCACAGTGACCATGGTCTTAGCATGAGTGCTGTGCAGGTAATCCCCTGAGTCCACACAAAACTATTATGAATTCTAAGCAGCTGTAACCAGAAATGAGGGATGGGCCAGTGATGAGGGTATTGGACTTGAGAGGCCTAGGGTCTATTCCCTGCTGTGTTACATACATCCTGTGTGACCTTGGTAAGTTATTTAAAATTTCTGTGTTTCAGTTCCTTGTTTGTAAAATGGGGGTACTAGCAATTCACCCCACACACCCTTGTAAGCCAACCCGTGGGAGCATTTTGTGTGGGAACGCGAGACATTTTTATAATTTTGTGTGGGAACAAATGGTACTAAGCACAGGCATCATCAAGGCCTCAGTGTGCCATCCCTAGAACTCCAGAGTCATTCTGCTGATGCTTTTGAGCATGGGAAGAATGCTTCTGGGAACTGTGAGTAGCATAGTAACCTTCTGAAGCTCCCACAACATAGCTGTGGCTTCTACAACCACAGCACTCAAAAACTGAGCCCGTATTGTTACTTTATTTGTTTCTCTGAGAAAGACAGCATGTGGATCTTCAGCTTTTTCTCTTCCTTATGTTTTTATTCCCAGCCTCAGAGTTCAATAGAAGTTAAGTGTTCTTTTCTTTCTTTGAACTTCACAGGGTTTTATTTAAACTCTTATCCCAGCCTCTCCTTTAAAACATGTTTATTAAATTTTTAAACTAACATAACAAAATAACATAGAAAAAGACATCCGAAGGAGCCATAAACACAGAATAATTAGGAGATCAATAAACGAGTCGGTAATTCTTAGACGACTTTCAAATGACCTTCCAGAATAAAAAAGGCTAACACTGTGTAGGACATACAAACCTTAAATGACAGTTAATGTGCCAGATGAATTTGAGTAGGTTACTAATGTTGATTTAGCTGTCTTCATTGTGGAGAGCTCTGCAGATCATAGAATAAAAGAATATAAAGAGAACAAAAGGGGCATGCACAACAAAGAAATATTCATAAAAGAAATACACAGGATAATGTACTTGACAGAAACAGTCATCTATTTCTTTGTTAACATAAAGGCAGGAAGTAAGGACTGAACAGATAATAAACTAGCAGAATATTTCACCAAAACCCACTCTCAAGTTCATCATTGCTAATATTAAAGCATTACTCCCTCAGGAACTGAGCATGCAGCTTCTATAGCATTTCAGCTTCGAATGGATTGAAAAATTGTGAATAAAACCTATGATTCCCTCACAGCTGAGTAAAGAACTAAGTACCCGTCAACTGAAGCAGACCAGATTAGAAGGCTTTTGACATTTCTTCTGGTTCCAGTGCTTTATGGCTGGATAGAGAAAGTAGTTACTAGTCTATTTTTAAGTGATTCTCCTAAGATTACTGATGAATTGGCATAACCCTAGTTTTGTGTGCGGTTGACTGCAATATTAGACTTAGGTATTTTGTTAAAATGGTAATAGAAGTTTATAGTTGTGAGTGGGGCCCTTTCCTTTTTACGTGATTCAATATGTAGCATTTCCAAAGTGCCTTCTCAATTTATGGGGCCTGGGAAGTGTGGGACTCAAAGGAGAATATGTAGAACAATGGAAAAATGTAATTGCAAAATCAAATTCTTGACTCCATTCAACAATGTTCATTTTTAAATCAACATTTGGATGTCTAGCTCTGCTTTGGATTAAAACCCACATTCACACATGTATGAAAATATTTACTTGCTATTCATTATTCACTACTGATCATTTATTATTTTAGAGTTTAAAAAAAAATGTCACTCATACAATCAATAAACAGAGACCAAAGAAATCTTATGAGCCTATACCTGGGCCCATTACAGCCAATGGGAGTTTTTCTAGTTTTTATCCAAGTAACTTAAGTGATCATTAGCAGAGAATGAACAATGAATACTCCTATTGCCCAATTGACTGATAATCTAAGAGAGAGAACATTTAGTCAAATTATGTGGTCAAATAATTACAAATAATGGAAGGATTCAGGAAAATCATGGTCAGTTTGTGCATAAATCATTATCAGGAAAAAAGGGGTTGCATTTATTGACTAATTTGAGGAAGCAGCTGTCCACAGAACAGAGAAGGAAGCAGCGTAGGAATATGTTGACTGCCCTGGAAAAAAGGAATATTAAAAACTTAGCATTGGTTCACTCTTTTTTTTTTTTTGTCTTAGACAAATTATACCAGGCGATCGGTACTATGTCTCCATCTTCACATCCCAGTGTAAAGCAGCATATTTCTTTTCATTTTGGATGACATTTTATGTTACGCCTATGACAGTTTAATTTCAGTTAACCACTGCTAACAGTGAGAACTCACAAAGAAAGCAGGCAGTCACGCAGTCATTGACTGTGTATGTAAATGATGTAATCCATTGTGTTGGGTCATTGTGGAGGACTCTTATTATAAAATTGTTCTGCCCCATCACTATAAAAACCATTTTGCATGACTGACATTTATAAAATATACTGTATGTAGTTATGCAAAGCTACCTAAAGCTGTCATAGCTGAAGCACTTTATTTAAGGGTGAGATCTTAAGTCACAGATGTTTTTATTGTTGATTCAGAACTCCAAATGTATATCCATTAGTTAAGGCTTCATTCTGGGGCCTCACTTTTTTTCATGCATTACTCTTTTATCTTGAATAAATCATATGAAACTGCTTACATGGGGTTTGTATTCTGCTTTTGGAGCATTGATACCCTTCTCCTTTACCCCTTTTGCTCAATAAACCATTACTCCCTAGACCCATACCCCCACTGTTTTCAAAGGACTGGAAGGGACTCTGTTGATGCTACATCTTAATCAGCCAGCAGAATGAATGTTAAGCAATACAAGATACCCTGGTATATAATATGTTGAATGCTGCCTCCACAGGTCTCTCACACTTTGCTGGTTGAGAGATTGAGAAATGAGGACCTCAGCTTTGTGCATGGCAGAATTGAGACCTACCACTGTGCAACAGGGATAGTCTATTTTAAACCCTCAGTCTTCACCTTCCAATAACACCTCCCCCCAATTCTTTCCCTGTAGTTATGGGAGATTAACAAACACAATCTTATTCTGAAATCCCCCTTAGTCTGAGATCCTGCATGGTATCTGAGATGCCCATTGCTAGTAAATGAATGACACGAGTTTTAGTGTTTCATTTGTGATTGCCTTCTACCATCACAAAATATACCTGCTACCTCCACAAAGTCCCCGAGCACAAATGGCCCATTGAACTTGGATTCAAAGAATACATTCATGCTCAGCACCTTCATTTAGCAATGCTGTGTGTGCTGCTTTAGTTTTGCTGGACTGAGTTTTATATCCTGACCAATAACTGCTGAGTTTGTTTTTTCCCCCATCAGTAAATATTCTGATAAAAAGTTAAAAATAGGTGGATATGCTGTTTTTCCGGTATAGCATTGTTTTATTATATTTGCTACATAGGTGATTGGTACAACAATATTGTTATATCAGAATAGAATAACATGTTTTGCATGTACGTAGCATAGTCATATGTTAGTATCTGCATCAGCATTCATTGTGGCAGTGTTATCTAAGAATAGTTCTTAGTATTATTCTGATTCATTTTAAAAAAGCAAATCAAGTAACCATTCCAATAAGGATTCCGTTAAGATTTCCCTTCAAAAGACTTTCTGGAAAGTTTCTGAGGAGCAAAGTTGTTTTCTAAAACAGGTATACAAACCAGACCCTACCCTTCCATAGAATTTGCTTTTATAATTTATTTCTTGTTAGTTAGAGCAATGAGATCTAATTAAGCTTTCAATGCCAGGCAATTTCATTCCTGCTAAGAAGTACCTAATTTTATCTTTGTCAATATGTTTTCCTTTAAAAGAGGCTAGTATAAAAATCAATTACAGAGTGCATTATGTCTTTGCCATTAAGATAGACAGACTTGTTTTTCATCATAAAAATATTTAACTGGATTTTAATTAACTGTTTTTCTGCTGCACCCATATACCTGGACATGATCAGCATTTCCATTTCCTTCTTATATTTTAGTAAAGTTAAGCAAATTGTACAGAAAACTCTCATTTTATCTTAACCAGCTGAATATGGAAAAAGAATCCTCCTTTGATTGTAAAGCACATTCTTGAATATTGAATAATTTCCCTTCAAACATTTAAAGCAACTTAAAGGAACAGTTAATATCTTGTTTGTTTTTGCTTCTTACCATCAGCCTCTATCAAATTATATGTACTCATATAATAGAGGAAAGCCCTATGGTGTATCTGCATTGAGTACAGGGTGCCATAATAGGAGTGAATGTGGTCTGTTGTGCTTGTTCCCACCCCTTCTGAAATTATTCTCCATGCAATTGAAGTTTCCATAGTCTTCCACCTTCTCGCTATGTTCAAGCTGTTGTGTAGAGTTTGGCTGCAACCAGATTTTCCATTTTGCTGGGAATTCTGTTTTGAAATCTTTTCTGTTCCAAAATAGAATGAAAACAAAACAAAAAATGATTTAAAAAAATCCTATAAAACAAAAAAGCTTGGGAAAAAATCATTTCAGGTCAATAGAAATGTTCCTTTCTGATGAAATCAGAACATTTTTTTCCAGCTTTGAATTTTAAAAAATATATATTATGTAATATAAAATAAATAATTTGAAATGGAAAATTGAAATGTTCTTTTTTTTTCTGAACAAATTTTAATGGGAATTGACATATTTATGTGAAAAGTTTCACTTTTGATAAATTAGCATTTTGCAATGAAAAAACCTTCAATGGGAAAATTTTCAACCAGGTCTACTTTTTGTGCTTTCCTTGTCCTGCTCCTTACTGAATGAAGCAGTCTGCAGACAATGCTCAAGGATCTGAAAATTCCAGATTCTAGAGCATATTGTCCTTAATAAGCAACTTGTCAAACTGACTCAGACTTCCCTCTATTAAATATGAAGTCTAATTTGTAAGGATTATTAACTCTACAGAGCCCAAATCAGCTCCCTTTGGAGTTAACAGTAAAGCTCTCATTGACTTTAGTCGATGGAAAATTAAGCATTACAGTCCTGATCCTGAAAACACTTGAGCATATGCTTAATTTTATGCACAAGAGCAGTCCTATTGACGATATAACATCTAACCACATGTATCAATGTTTGCTGGATCAAGTCCACAATTATTATTAGTAATACTAAACTATGCTGGACATTGGCATCATTTGCCCTCTGTCCTGATTGGATTGACAAAATTAAAGTTGCTTTAAAATACTAAATTTGGGATTTTCAAAGTAGCTCAAGGTGTCCTCCTCCAGTTAGGCTCCTTAGGTAAATTCCTGCCTAAAATCTTGGCTATAAAAGAGCGGTGAAGAGTCTTTCTATCTTAATTATTTCCATTATTTTTAGTATGTACCATAGTCTCGTTTTACTAGGAGTTCTTCAGACATACAGAAAAATACAACCTCACCTCAAATGGCTTACTCTGACCAGTCCGTGCTTAATATCCCTAGCACTGAGTAAGGGTAAATTTGTAGGTATGCAATGGTCAGAGGAATTTTGATTGTGAAGTGTGTTTAGACAGTTCTTTTGCCCTTAGGGCTGCAACATAGGTTTCATCAATAGATTGGGACCAACCAACCTATCCTTTTACAGTCAACAAATAAATGTCCCAATGCTCCAAATAGGCTCACAAAGGGCTTGACAAATGCCCTTTATAACAAATTTTACATAGGATCTCTGCTGTTTCTTCTTACTTCTGACATGTTGGTAGGCAGAGGAGGCCTGAATATTTTGGTATTGTAACCCATGTTTCATCTCATCTCCTGGGCTTCCTTTCATGAGTTTCATCATTCCTCTAGCTGATGGGTAAATTCCTGTAAAGGGATATTTATGCTTGTGAATGCTCCAAGCTTTTCTTGCTGATTTCTTGCAATTTTAAAAGTGCTGTACATACATTCTCTGCCTTCTCAATGAATGCAGACTACAGCATATCCTCACAAACCTTCAGTCATCTACTCCCCTCATAGTATCACAAGCACTAAATAACTCAGCTCCACAGTCTATTTATGGAAAGGAAAAAAAAAAAACCTTCTCTGTGGGACATCAGTGTCAGTTTTTCATGGGGTTTTCAAAATGTCATTTTCTTGGCATAAATGTTACTGTAATTAAGTATTCTCCATGCAGCAAAATTGATTCTCCATTCTACAGTTTATAAACTTAAGCATTTCTTTGTGAATCCCCAGTTCATCTGCAAAGCAATGTGCCTGTTTCACTCAGCATGCTTTATTTTCATGTTACTAATAGGAGCCGCTTGTTTAAGAGAACAGAAAGTATTGTAATATAATCAAACAGTACGTGGGTTGTTATATTAATTCTATCCTAATTACGTTGTTGGCATCCAAATGACTCATGTTGATTCTAAAACTGTTGATAGTAATAATTCCCTGGTAGGTAAGGAAATGAATCAATTGAGAGGGTGTATGAATTATGCTTGCACATACCTATCCAAGAATAAATACAATTTCCTTTTAATTTGTATCCTTTATAGCCATCTTCACATATTGTACAGATATATAAAGTATTGTCCTATTTTTTTTTAAATGTATGCGTACTCATTTCTTGCTTTCAGTGTTTTTGGGTATGCAAAGAATACAGGATTAATTCCATAGAAGTATTGTATCAATATAGGACTCCCGTCTGGTACCAAGAAGGTTATTGCATGATATCCTTTTCACTCAGGTGCAGGGTTTGTTTGTTTTTAAAATATCTGTAACCTTGCTTCACATGACTATAGGCAAAGTTAATGAGTCAAATTTAGCCTGGAGTAATCAGGTGGAACTCCCATGGAAGCCATTGGGTTAGAATCAGTGGTGATGTAAACAGCAATGAAACTCTATTTTACAATGTTCCTGTTATCTGGTCTCACTGCTCCACTCCCACCTCTATCCCTTTGTTATGTAACTTTCACTCATTTTGCATTATTTTATCAATTACCCACCTTTTCTGACTAGCTTACATTTCCATTTACATCACTGCAGAAATCTCACAAGCATTGAGCTCAGGCAGTCCTGGGATGCAAGACCTCCCCGGACACCAACACTGAGGAGGAATTGGTGCTTCAGTAAGTAGGACTCCTCCTTCAGAGTTGGTAATGAAGCAATCTCTAGTCATAGTGTTAGGAGACAACAAACTGCTATATCTGAGATCCTGACTAACTGCTATATAGTGGAGATTTTGTGATATTTTTGTAAGAGCAATCAAACTAGCTCTGGTGTCATGGTTACCTTTTATTGTCACATAGCTACTGTGTTGCTCCCCAGAAACACTGGCATTTCAACAGTAAATGAAGTGATTCTTATATGCTGTGTAGTCACTTTATAAAATGTTGAAAATCTTGTTTAATTAATGCTTTATGTGTAAATTATTTTGAGACTTGGGAGGAAAGGTGCAGTAGAAATGCAAATTATTCCAGAATTTTTATTATTTATAACAAAGGGATCAATCTAAGTTGCTCCCCACCACCACCACCACTTTGTTCTGCAAAATGACATTTTAGAAATACTTTTGATTACTTCACCCATCTGAAAAGGAAAATATTTGGGAGACAAGTTAAAAGAGGGCATGCAGTGACTGGCAAAGGAATGTTGTTTTAGTATTACAATGATTTCCTTCTCCCAATCACCCGGATGTCTGGAATCCTAAAAAGATTAATAATTAGAGATCATTACAATTTTGGGGAGAGACAGGACCCCTTTACATTTTGAGTTTGTTGTCCAATTCTGTCAGGTGAAGAGGTTGTGACTGTGCAGCCAATTTTCATTCTGTTTCAGTTGGTGTCCCTTTATTGATGCTTCTCATTATTTTTCTTCTGTCATTTTGAGGTTTTTTTTTAAATAGAATATAGGTACATGGCCCTGACTGTGTGTCTTTGGGGGGAATAAATATTTACTCACTTTTCTACATTAATCTTGGCTGTCTGGTGGACTCATTTCTGTTAACTCCATCATCCAACTCAGTCTGCCATTTGGATACGGACACACTCACTCACTTGTCTTCATGGACCATGAAGGAGAAATAATACCTAAAATACTTACAAGTTGTCTATTTGCTGTAGGCCGTGTGATTGGGGATCTTCACAGGAAAGCAAATATTATGAATATGAATCACAGTTTTCCTTCTGCTCTGAAGAACAAAAGGGCAATCTCCTTATTCTTTTGGTCAATTACCAGCTTATTTCAGGAATTCTGGAGAATTAGGGTGACCAGATGTCCTGATTTTATAGGGACAGTCCCGATATTTGGGGCTTTTTCTTATATAGGTTCCTATTACCCCCCCCCCATCCCGATTTTTCACCCTTGCTATCTGGTCACACTATGGAGAAGGGAATTAAACTTAGACTTGGATTGGATTTTAAAACTTTTTTTTATGCCAGCTGGTGATACTTTAATAAAAAAGTATAAGCCATTTACTATATTATGTGCAATTCACATTAGACCAGATGAGATTTTTGGAATCATTATCAAATGGTATGTTTTAACAAAAAAATCAGAAATGGCAGGATTAGTGGGAAGGAAAGGGAAGAAAGGGAAGTGTTTCTATTAGCCCAGGTATGACTGCAACGAGATCCAAATACATAACGGAAAACAGAGGGAAGGCAGGGGGGAAAAAACCTTCCATTAAAGTATAAGCTCTTAGTAAATGGAAAACATCAACCATTGTTTGGCCTTGCCTGCTTGCCAATCAGTGAGGAAAACTGGCTGCCAGTAAGGAATGATTATAGCTTTAGTTCCATGATTGCTCCTCCTAGACTGAGAGTGTTCATTAGAAGGAATATTACTATTCCATCCTTTCCTGAATCTCTGTAGGATGCTACTTGAATTTTTAAAAACTGATTGAGGGGGGGAAAATCTGAGAATTCAGTCTAAAGGGTTCTGTGGTAGTTCTATTCTTTTTAATTAAATACTTTCAAAAATGCCTTGAAGTCAACAAGATTCTTTTTTTTCCAATCTCCCTAACTTTTCTAACAAACTATTAAAACTAATCCTGCTTGTAGGCTTGTGAGGCACTGTGGGTGGGAAAACCAATTACATCAATATTTTATTTTTAAAAATAGCTTGCATTTTTTCCCATTGCGACCTGTTACATTTACAGTAGCATTCGTTACAATAGAGAACTGTTAAGTACACCATTGGCATACAATCAGCTACCATTTATTTTACTGTTGAGTGATTTGTAACAGTAGATAGAAACCATTCAATATCATCGACAAACAACAGACAATCTATAACCCTGAATTACAGTTTGACTAGTTTTTGTAATGAACAGAGGCTTAATTCCAGCTCTGTTTGTCTGAGAATGCCAGACAGAATTGTGAAGAGTAGAAATTAAAAAAAAAAAGTTATCTTTGCAATGCAATTTGGTCTAATTTTTGCTGACTCTTCAGACAATAGTCAATAACCTTGATCAGAGATGGTGAAACAGCTGCCCGTCACTTGGAGAATCACCCACAAACTAAAAGAGAGCTATTTTTTCCACTTGAGATTCCTCCTAGAAATAGAATTCTACTGATCAAATCAACTTGTTAATAAATTTGCTATATTTTTAAATAACAATATTTTCCAATATCTCTAGTTATTTTAGGGACCATTAGTCTCCATCCCAAGTTTAGACATCAACATCTTTCATTCTATCAGAGTAGTCTGTCAATAAATTAAAGCCATAGTAGGCCTCTTACTCATAACCTTGTTAGGGTCCAGTTCTAAGTGTTGGTGGGTACAAAGTAATTATCCTGAAATTAATTTCTTAGGTTGGACCAAGCATTGTCTCACCCCCTCTACAAATTCTATGTAAATCAAATGGCATGAAGTGTGTTCTGCAGCTGATTTAGAAGTGGCACGCATGCAGCTGTGCACATCTGGCACATGTGTTAATTATTTTTTTTTACTTGTTATGGCTAACAAGCAATAGCTGCCTGATTAGGGTGAGGAGATACCATGCAGCAACAGATTCTTCTATGGTATCTCTATTACACTGTTATACAATAGGAGCCCTCATTGCCCTTATCCCCCACTCAAACACATGCACACCCAATGTTTCATTAGTGCTAATTCTGATTCGCAAAGTATCTTCTCCAGAATTCTCTACTCTAATTCTGAAGGAGATACTTTTGGCTGGATCTAAACTTCCATTGGAGGTGACCTTAACACTAAATGTCTGCACATAAAGCACCTTCTGTAAGCTCCTTAAACCTTGCTGTCTTTATAAGAGTCCATTCAGAGAAAGGAGAGTGTATGATCTCTTAATATGTTTCACCCCAAGGGTCATTAATTATCTGGGTCTCTTATAGATGGGTTCATCTTAGGCAAATGATGGACCTTCTCTCGTTAGATTAGAGGACAGATTCAGCAATTATTGACAAAGTCCATCTTTGAAGGTACTGATTACTTTATTGAAAGGGCAAATGGAGCAGCATATGGGTGGGAGTAATATTACGTTCCTTACAAGAATGGAAAGGGAGACCAGCCATTCTAAACAAAGAAATACATAAGTACTCAGTTGAAGACAGTTTATTAATTCATAATCTTTGGAGAGAGCCCTTGCTCTTCTATAGTTCTATAGTTTCTCTTCTATCGAAATAAGTTGAATAAGATAATTTCCTCACATGATTATTTTTGTACTTTCTTTTTTTAAAAACAATGAATACGACAAGCATTTCTAGTTAAACACTAAATGTGTACTGAGATTAAAATCAGGAAAACATTTAGGTTATCAAGAATTGTAGAACAAATGGAAGATCTCTGGAACACCCAACTAATATGAGCACTGCCCATAAATAGAAGCTCTTTAAAAGAAGATGAAAGGGGTTTAATACTGATACCTTAAGGAGTACTTATATTTGATCACATAAACAGTTTAATCATCCAGTAACCATAGGAATGCTGAACTAGTCCAGCATAAACAAGAATCATTTGTTACCTGGGAACAACAATGTTATTTCAGATTCTTTAGAAAACGAAAATAAATTTCTTGATTGGAAACAACAAATGCAAGGTAGCCCTTCTGATCTTGTTAACTCGTTTAGCACCAGCTTTGCAGTAGCATGTGGTTGTCTATTTAATCTGGAGTGAATGATTTGCTGGATGTGTTGCTGAATTGTTTTTCTGGATTGTTTCTACTAGGCATTGAGTACCTTCCGCTTTCATTGAACTCACTGTGAGTTGAGGGCTTTCAGCACCTCTCAGGATCAGACCTTTACTGCCCATTGAAATTTTGAATTATATGATCTTGAAGTATGGGGCCAAAAAATGTTTTTGAAAATCTTTTATCTAGAAGCTATGCTTCAGGGGTTTAAAGAAGCTTTATAATGGTATTGTCCTTTTGATCAAATACACAAAGTGCCTAACACAATTGGACCCTGATCTTTGATCCTGATCCTTGCATTGCTCTAATACAGATGATGATAACAACCACAAAGTAGGGAGAAGGAATCACCAATGAGGTCAGTTTCAAAGCCTCTTACAGGAATTATGCCTTTGATGAAGACAATACTTTTCAGTTCACTTTTCCTTCAGGATATGGAAGGCTTTTGCCATCTCTAGATTAAAATTAAGAGTAATGATAACCTCTTAAAGTCACTAAAAGAGAGCTTCCAATCAAAGGATGTTTTCAATCAACATTCAGTCACAGCTTTAATATCAGGAGACTTCAGGGAGGTATGGCCACCTGAAAAGGTAATGCTGACTTCACTAAAATGTTCCACTGCCATTGAGTATTCCTGTTTTATTTGAGTAAATTCTTAGGTAGTGTGCATAGCCTGAGGCTCAGGGATAGAGCTAACTGCAGCTTCTCAAAGGGAAAAGTAAAGAGATTTTACCTAAAATATTGTTAAATACATTTGACTCTTAACTTAAAATCCCACTAGCACACTACCTGGAATAAACGGTGAAAGGGTTTCATCTCTGTGAATCCCAGCTGTATGGCATGTATCCTTATATGAAATATTGATGGAGTTTAAGTTTGAGGCACAAAGTAAATCATTGTAACTGTAAATGCTGGGAATTGCCTTTATTTAACTGTCAAAATAGCTGTCATTTGCAGTGTTTTTGTCCCAGGATATGAAAGAGACAAGGTGGGTGAGGTAATATCTTTTATTGGCCCAACTTCGGTTGATGAGAGACACAAGTTTTTGAGCTCCACAGAGCTTGAAGTCAACATAGCTGTAAAACAAACAAACAAACAAACAAACAAAAAAACCAACAACAAAGAGAAACTCATCAGAAAATAGCATTATATGGGGTGATGAGCTATAACTTCTTTTATGCATATTCTGGGGATCAAACCTGGGAACTTTAGAACCAAAAAGCACAAGCCCCTACCAGTTGAGCCATAGAAAATAACTCCAGCAGGAAGAAATAGGTAACGGATTTGATCTTTGCTGTGACTAACCATCAGTAGGGAAACAGAACATGCACTAAGTCAATGAGTAGCAATAACACTTCAAGAATGAAGGTTATTAAAGAAAAAGTAAAAGTGATTACATGAAATGAAATAATAATTATATTTGGTAAGTAGCCCTTCAGGGGCTTCTGGGTGCTGTATAAATGTTTTAATATACAGCACAATTAATAATCTCACAAAGCAAGCAGCACATAGGGCCAAATTGTCCTCTTGGCAAGAGAGACATACATAAGGGGCAGGAAATCCTGAATTATTATTGTGGAATTTCCTGTCTTATTCTCTGGTAGTGTGGGAGGTGGATATCCCATACAGCAAGGGAATAGGATTCAGACTCTTAAACTTGTGTATGTCTTGGGATAAATGCAGACTGCAGGAAACCTGTTGGGCATCAGTCATCTGCATGAACTCCCTCTGCCTCCTTAGTGGGCTCTTAGCCCAGCCTTATCCTAGGTCAGCACAAATCAGGAGCTATGAGTCTAAAGATAGGTCATGTTCTTCAGACACTGAACCCCTCTCAAAGGGACCTCTTATAGCTGGAGAGGTAATATACCCTCTGGACTGTTTTTATTTCCCTAGGTTTCTGAGGGATAATTCATTTTAGTGTCTACACTTGTGGGCCCTCCAGAATTTGGCCTGCTCCTTCTGCAGTTACAAAGGCCTGACAAAGGTGCCAAGCAATATGACATGAATAAACAGGAGGAGGTTCCTAATAAAGTGGGCTGGGATTAAAAGGGGTAAAATACCACTCACATGTTTCAGGTATTTTTGTTTTGTAAAAGTGGGTAGAGTTCAAGTGAGACAGTTGCCTGGGGACAGCAAACTTCACCCTTTAGGGGCTAAATGCAGCACTATCATTGCTCTCCAGCCATTCCCCAGGGGAACCTTTGAGAAGTAGGTGGTTTCAGAGTACAGATACCTGCCAAGATGTGGTTCACAGAGGCAGTCTTAAATATAGCCAGGTCCCTCTCCATTATATTGTATGTTATCAAATCCAGCAGAGCCAGCTTTAAAATCAATCTACCGCTTTATAGTCAGATCGTGTAAAGAATACAGAAAGCAGGTTTAATATGATCACAGCTGCTCCATCCACTGAGAGAATGTGCTGCTGCAATTTTCACTAGCTGCAAGCAGCAGAGGAGCCCTCATGACATAATGAGCATAATCCAGCCTTTTGGTAGTGGGGTTATGTTCTACTGCTGAAAGGATACTGTGGGATAAATAAGGTCCAACCCACATTTGGGAGCTGGCATAATTTTATCCCATGCATGACGTCTGATTTTTCCATCCTTGGAAAGAGTGTGGTTTAAAAAAATGCCAATGTTCTCTTTGTGGCGGTCTTCTTCCAAATATCCCCTTTGATAAGTACGGCAGGAAGGATGATAGAATCCTCTCATAATCATGACCCGCTGATGTAGACAAGCTAGAATTAGAATGGGAACCTTCTCTTCTTTCTGCTGTGTTTGAAAGAACTATTGTGTTCCTCTTTCTGCCTCACTGACTAACATTCAACATTTTCTCTTTGGCCTCTGTCTCTACATTTCTTTCTCCCTCTGTTATCATTTAAATGGTGTAAATGTATTGCTAAATTCTGGGATGCATTTGGGGATACAGATTTCATTAAAAAGCCTATAAACGAGGGCCTGCAATTGTTAATATTTACATGGAATCATAGAAATGTAGAACTGGAAGAGACCTCAATAGGTCATCTAGGCCAGCCACCTGCACTCAATCAGGATTAAGGACTAACTAGATAGTTCCTTACAGGTGTTTGTCTAACCTGCATGAATAGCAGAGACCATATTCACAAAAGTAGTCTCACTGATGTCAATGGAATGACTTGCTGTAGTTAAGAAAACTTGTGCAAGTAAGGGTATGGGCCCTAAAAATGTATTAATAGGCCCTTAGAGTGCTTTTCATCCACAAATCAGAAAGCAATTTACAAAGGAGGTAAATAATATAATTAGAGCTGCGAGACTAAAATAAATTTCATTTTGCAGAGGATTTCAAAATTTGTTTTCATTCCAATTTGAAATGAAACATGAAATCATCAAAATCCCCCACAAAAGAAAACTCCAATTTTTTTCAGATCAATTGAAATGTTTTGTTTCAATAAAATGTAAATGGTTGGAGTATTTTTTTTTTATTTTGTATTATATATGTCCACTGGATCATGCTGCCTCCCATGTTCATTCCAATTGTATTCATCATCAAATATAATACAAAATAAAAAGAAATTGAAATAAAAAGTCATTTTGAAAGAGAAATTCAAAACATTTCATTCAAAAAAATGTTGAATCAAGATGTTTTGACATTGTTTGAATGTTTATTTCCCTTTATTACCAGTGGCAAATTGGCCTAACATAGGGTCAGGTTGGGGCAGAGGACATCTATGTGAAGGCAGCGGGCAGTTGGTACAGGAGTCCGCTTCACTACTTCAAGCTGACTAAGAGTTCCTCTAGGACAAAAAATTGCTTATGTTGTCCATTAGGGCCAAATTTTGTGCCAGAGATAGTACAGAGGGATGGAATCCGGTCCTTCATGTTCAATCCCAACATCATATATTTACAACTAAAATCTCAGACTATAATACAGTAAATGCTATAAGAAAAAACGTCCAATTCAGGTTGTCATCTCTGAAAACAAAAATGGCAGGTCTAATGACTAAATGGGCCATTTTTAACAATATATACAGTTCAGTTATACTCCTTCATTATTTCCTCTGTAATTAGGAATTTAATCCCACATGTATTTGTTCTGTTTAAAAATTATTAAAATTGCAAAGCATTCCTTTTGATATATTGATTTATGTATATCATGAATGATTACTGAGGACCATAATAAAGAAGGAGAATGTTATTTAATTCTATATAAATATTAAGGGAAAATTGTTTTATTACCAGAAACCCCATTTCTTCCAAATTGAATGTCACTTTACAGTGAGCAGATGAAGAAAGGAGGACCATTAGAACTGACAGAGCAGTATTTGGCTCTTCAGGGCTATTATATTTCTCATAATTATTGCTCATGAATGTCTATATTCAGTACATGTTCTACAGAATCCATAAGGAAACATTGTCCCATTAGTGTATAGCAATTTAAATAAGCAAGTTGTTGCCTATAACATTGACCCTCCGAAACCCAATTGCTATTATAGATTTCAACAAAATGCTTGATGTGATTTATTTATTTATTTGTTGGTTAGCAAATAGTTTAATGTGCAACAACGATTAGCTGTGAGTTTTAACAGATGTACTTAAATTTGCATAAAATTGAAGCCATAATCTTCCCGTCTATGCATAGGTTCTTTTTGCAGTCGCTGACAGGGATTTCATCATATAGGAAGACAAGAAGAAAACATCTGGTTCTGTCTCACATACTATTTAAAAAAAAAGGGGGTGGGGTGGGGTGGAGAGCGAAATAAAAGGGATTTCCAGTGGCTTAGAGTGTCATATTATGTTTTTTCCCCTTCACCTTATAATTTTAGGTCTATTTTTTATAAGAGATGATGTTGCATTTACCAAGCACAAATTCTTTTCTCTGGGGTTTTCTATTAAAGGTAAGGAATGGAAGTAGCATGAAGCCCCACATATGTTTTCTAAATCAAGTTATTTTCTTTCCTGAGGAGTAGAGGGCTAACCAGATTAAATCCAGTCTCATATGGAAAAGATACATTTATATATATATATATATATATATATATATAAAAAATAAAATAAAATAAAAAAAACAACCATTCTGCCTTGGACTGTGATCTCATCAGATCTCAAAATCTCAGGCCTGGGAGATCCTCCAAGGAAAACGCAGGATGCTGCCAAAGGTGGTGGTGTTGATTCAGAGGGTGGCAGTCTTCCCTCTGAGTCAGTACTGACCTAATGTCTGGGCATAGTGAAGTTGGAGGGCCGTCTTCTGAATAAGTGCAGGTCACAGTGCACTCTTTGCACTTTGTTCTGGCTTACATAACTTGACTCTCAATAACAGCAGTGCTTGAAATTCACCCTGTGCAGTGGACTAGTCTTGGACTGAAATTAGGAGAATTAGACTTTACATTTTAGAAGAATTTAAATATATAACTGAAAGAAAAGGGGGACATTTTTTGATTCATAGTGATCTGTTAAAAAGCATAACAAAAGTTCACAAGAAGACATAAAAATGAAGCAAGAATAGAAATGATTGTGTATTATTATGATCTTAATAGACTCTGTCTAATCAAGACTTAGGACCAGGTCTCCAGAGCAGTGCTTGATTAACCTTGATTGCTGGCGTATAGGTAGTTTTCCAGAGACTAGCTCTAGCATGTATGGTACTGGGGACTGTGCCTTTAAGGGCTGAGCTTCCAAGACAGCAAATCTGTGTGGGGAAATGTGAAGCTCTTGTAATGAACCATTAGTTGGAAGTGGATACGGAATTGGATGAAGCAGAGCTCTTGAAATCACCTTGATCACCAAATGATCAGGAGTAAAGATGAACTAAGAAAATACTCCAAGTTGAAGAATGGAACAGTTGAAAGTCCCACCAGAGCTGAAACTTTCTGGAAATGGAGAAAACAGTTGTAGAAGGTTTAAATAGCCCTTCACTTTGTATCTGGAAGAAGCAAGTGCCAGCAAAAAAAGATGCCTGCTAAAGTCAGCCTTATTTCTGACAATGTGTTTAACAGTTTTCATTTAACTCACGCAGATAATGCTAACTATGAAACTATTAAAAACTGAGTACTGAACTCCATATGAAAATGAAACATATGAGAGAGAGTTTTTACTAATGGAAGGTGAAACCACTGAAGAATTTGTGACTGATCTAAGGCTGCTGATCCAATCTTGCAATTTTTGGGGGGGAGGAGGGGAGAGAAGGGAGGAAGAGGGATGAAGGAACTAACTGAGTCCCTGGTAAGAGACCAGATTGTGTTTGTGATCTGGAACAAAACACTCAAGAGCCTACTCGAAGATCCACAATTAATCCTTGACAAAGCAATTAGAATTTACCAAGTAAAGAAAGTCAACCAGTACAGAATGAAGCTTATGGAGGAGGGACAGTGCAGAAATAATAGACAAACCAAAATGCTATAAAAAAAAGGAGACCTGAGGCAGAAAACCTTGTAAAGCTCAATGTCAGAGTCAGGGAGGACTTGACAATGTATAAAGAAACTGATAAGGAAAAATAAAAATATCAGTAGGATTTGAGGACCTGTGAACTGCCGCTGCTTCATGAAGATGACGCTGTTTCTCTAGAAGATGGGTAACAATGGTCACAAACAACATTTCTCACAGGAGGTTGCCTGCAGTTGTATGAGGTTGGCTCCAAAGATTCACACTACAGAGGAATGAGCTACACCTTCTCCTAATCCTAGAAGGGAGGGAGATAAGAGGTACCAAGTCTGCCCTACCAGGTATTAGGCAGGCAACAACCACAGGCAATGAGGCAATGGAGCCTCAGGACATGGAACAACCAGAACGAGTGATGTTTGCTACCTTCTGACATCATGCTCCAGAGGAATCCTGAAGGTCCAAGTGACAGCACGGGGCACCTCAAATACTGATTGAACAGTATTGCCTTCTTTGTTTCAGATTCCACCAAAAACGGTTAGCGGCAACTGGATAACTAACATAGTGAACATCAGGGTATATGGGATAGTATCTAAAGCTAAAATAGGGAAAGAACAAGTTAAGAATTACTTAGATGTCTTCAAGTCAGCAGGGCATGATGAAATATATTCTAGAATACTTAAGAAATTGGCTGAAAAGATCTCTGAGCCATTAGTGACTCTTTAAGATCTCATGGTGGATGGAAGAGACCCCAGAGGAATGGAAAAGGGACAAATACAGTTCCTATCTATAAAAGGGGAATAAGGACAACCCAGGGAATTATTGACCAGTCTGCTTATCTTCCATACCCAGAGAGATAATGGAACAAATAATCAAACTATCAATTTTTAAAAACCTATAAGATCATAAGGTGATAACATGGATTTGATAGGGTAACAAGCCTTATGTATAGGAGGGAAGCAGCAGCTGTGATATATTTTGACATTAGTAAGGCTTTTGATATGGTCTCACATGACCGTCTCATAAATAAGCTAGGGAAATATAGCCCAGATGAACCTACTATAAGGTAGGTGCAGAACTGCTTAGAAATGTTTACTTGGAGAGTGGTTCTCAATCAGTCTGGAAGGGTATATAGAGTGGAATCCTACAGGGATCTGTCCTGGGTCCTGTTCTATTCACTTTCTTCATAAATGGTTTGGATAAGGGCATAGAGAGTACAGTCAAAGTTTGCGGACCATACCAAGCTTGGAGGGGGGCACATATTTTGGAGGACAGGATTAGCATTCAAAATGGTATTGACAAACTGGAGAAATGGTCTGAAATAAATAGGATGAAATTAAACAAGGACAAATGCAAAGTATTACACTTAGGCAGAAATAATCAGTTGCACAAATACAAAATGGGACATGATTGCCTAGGAAGGAGTACTGCAGTCTGCAGAAAATGATTTATAGTGCATAAATGATTTATAGTGCATTACAAACTAAATAGGAGTCAAAAATATAATATTGTTGAAAAAAAATAAAAAATAAAAAAGCAAACCTCATTCTGGGATGTATTAGCAGGAGTACTGTAAGCAAGACACAAGCAGTAATTCTTCCAGTCTTCTCAGCACTAATCAGGCCTCAACGGAAGCACTGTGTCCAGTTCTGGGCACCATACCTTGGGGGGGAAATGTGGACAAATTCGAGAACGTCCACAGAAGAGCCACAACAATGAATAAAAGTCTAGAAAACATGAGCTACGAGGAAAGAGTGAAAAAATTGGGTTTGTTTACTCTGGAGAAGAGAAGACTGAGGGGGACATAAGTCTTCAAGTAGATAAAAATATTGTTATAAAGAGGAGGGTAAATTTGTTCTCCTTATCTACTGAGGACAGGACAAGAAGAAATAGGCTTAAATTGCAGCAAGAGAGATTTAAGTTAGACATTAGGAAAAACTTCCTAACGGTGAAGGTTGTTTAGCACTGGAAGAAATTATCTTGGGAGGTTGTGGAATCTCTGTCATTGGAAATTTTTAAGAACATGTTAGACAAACACTTGTCAGGGATGGTCTAGATAATACTTAGTCCTGCCTCAGTGCAGGGGACTGGACTAGATGAGGTCCCTTCAAGTCCTACATTTCTATGATTGTTAGTAAGTTTAGTTATTAGGATGATTTTAGGTATTTGTAATTGTGTTTTATTAATTTTTTTAAGTGTCATTAAGTTTTGGGGCTTGGACTTATATTTAAGGACTGAGCTTCACCGACAGAGTCTGGGTAGATACTGTGAATCTTTTGTTATGCACAACTAGTTGGAACCAGATACAGAATAAAGCAGATCTTTTGAAAGCACCTTAAGTACTGAATGATCACTATACACCACCATGTGCTGAAACTTGTCCTGATGTCTGCTTGACTTCTTCAAAGCATCTGGACATGCTGCTAATAATACCTTCTTACACCTTCAGGCAGCTTCTTTAACCTTAGAGGTAAACTTGGCCTCAACAATCCATGCAGTTATGGGAATAAAAGTGCTGACCTTGCAAAAACTCCAGCCTGTTTACCATGAAGGAGCCTGTCTTCCAAATCAACACAGATAATTGTGTGCACATTGCGATAGTATGCCAGGTGCTATGCAGATTCTCCATTGAAAAACAAATTCAATATAAGATCTTAATGTTCAATCCCTCAAGTGGCTGGGCTCAGGTTATATGAGATAAAATCTCCTCCCATAACCAAGACTTACCATAATGGTTGCATTCTTTAAGAATGAAATAGCAGTAAATGTTAAGGGTGACCCTCATGAGATATGGAATTTCCTCAGGGTTTGGAGCACACTTAGCTAAATTTCTTCCAAAAAAGATTAACAATCATACTAACTATAGGATGCAATGTAACTTCATTGTGACTTTTGCACAGTAATAATGATAAATTTGCCTGCTGTTCATAGTTTCATAGGAAGGGAAGAAAAAACAAATAACTTGTTTCGCTATCTGTTGGATTAATGTAATATTGTAAAGCACTTAGCCCAGGTCTACACCACAGGGTTAGGTAAAATTTAGCTGTGTTATGTCAATTTTATAATGAATGTGTCTCCACAAGCAACTCCATTCTGACAACCTAAAGGAATCTTAAAAACGTCTTCTGTACTCCTCCCCGGCGAGTGGAGTAGCACTAAAATCGACCTTGCTGGCTCGAATTTGGGGTAGTGCAGACGCAAATTGACGTTATTGGCCTCCGGGAGCTATCCCAGAGTGTAATCTCTCTGGACAGCACTTTCAACTCTGATGCACTAGCCAGGTACACAGGAAAAGCCCCGGGAACTTTTGAATTTCATTTCCTGTTTGGTCAGCGTGGTGAGCTCAGCAGCACAGGTGACCAGGCAGTCCCCCCAGAATCGCAAATGAACTCCAGCATGGAGCGAACGGGGGAGACTGGATCTGATTGTTGTATGGGGAAAAGAATCTGTACAAGCAGAACTCTGATCAAAAAGAAGAAATGCTAGTATATATGCCAAAAATCGCACAGGGCATAATGGACAGAGGCTACAACAGGGACAAACAGCAGTGCCGTGTGAAAGTCAAAGAGCTCAGGCAAGCCTACCAAAAGACAAAGCAGGAAATGGTCATTCTGGGTCAGAGCCCCATATATGCCACTTCTATGATCAGCTGCATGGCATTCTGGGGGGGGGGGAACCTTACCACTACCCCACCACTGTCTGTGGACACCTGTCAGGGGGGAGTCTCACACAACAGGAAGGAGGATTTTCTGGATGAGGAAGAGGAGGAGGAGGAGAACACGCAGCAGGCAAGCGGTGAATCAGTTCTCCCCAGCAGCCAGGACCTTTTCATCACCCTGGAGCCAATACCCTCCCAAAGCAGGATCCCCAACCCTGAAGGTGGAGAAAGCACCTCTGGTGAGTGCACATTTGTAACTACAGTACAGGGTTTAAAAGCAATAGTGTTTAATGTTTGATTTTCCCTCAAGACTTGGGATGCATTCGCGGCCAGTATAGCTACTGGAAAAGTCTGTTAATGTGTCTGGGGATGGAGTGGGAATTCTCCAGGGACATATCCATGAAGCTCTCCTGGAGGTACTCTGAAAGCCTTTGCAGAAGGTTTCTGGGGAGGGCTGCCTTATTTCATCCTCCACGGAAGGACACTTTATCATGCCAAGCCAGTAGCAAGTAGTCTGGAATCATTGCTGCAGAAAGCATGGCAGCGAATGGTCCTGGGTTTTGGTCGCATTCAAGCAACATTTGGTCTATATCTTTCTGTGTTAGCCTCAGGAGAGTGAAAACATTCATGGTCACCTGGTTGAAATAGGGGAATTTTTGTAAGGGAACAGTAAAAGAACCCCGTTCATGCTGGGCTGTTTACGCTTGGCTAAAAGGGATCATCCCTGAGAATAGCCATGTGGCAGGGGGAGGGGTGAAGGGATCATCCCAAATAGCCACGTGGAGGGGGAAGATGTGTGCTGCATATCCACCCGAAAACTGCAGCCCCTCCTTTTAAATGGCAAACCGAACCAGCATTCTTGCTATAGGAAAGGAGGGTGCTGCAGTTTGAAAACATTCCCACATGTTATGAAGACGTTAGAAGCCAAACCCACATACCCTTTGGTTTACCATGGCTGCCTGGAAACCAAATTCTGTTGCCCAGCCGTGTGTGATGTGTCACCATACCGGCAGGCACTCAATATAACAGGCAAAATGCGACCTTGTACCTAAAGTGCATGTGCTGTCTGCTGTTAATTGCTTGATTCACTGTGAAAGAGTCTCCTTTTTGTTTTCAGAAATGTATCATCTTAAATTTTATCCTCCCTTTTTATCACCCCACAGGTGCAAATGTTTCTATGCTTCCCCTATCATCTCCATTCCTGAGGTTATCGCATATTAGAAGGTGAAAAAAAACCACACTCACGGTGACATCTTTTCCGAGCTCATGCAGTTCTTCCACACTGATAGGGCCCAGCTGAATGCATGGAGGCATTCAGTGGCAGAGTCCAGGAAAGCATTAAGTGAGCATGATGAGAAGAGGCAGGATGCAATGCTGAGGCTAATGGGGGAGCAAACAGACATGCTCAGTCATCTGGTGGAGTTGCAGGAAAGCCAACAAGAGCACAGACCGCCGCTGCATCCACTGTACAACCCCCTGCCCTCCTCCCCAAGTTCCATATCCTCCTCACCCAGACGCCCAAGAATGTGGTGGGGGGAGGCTCCGGGCACCCAGCCACTCCACTCTAGAGGATGCCCAAGCAACAGAAGTTTTGATTTGTAGTGTGGCTACAATAAGCAATGTGGCCTTGTCCTTCCCTCCTACCCCACCCGGGCTACCTTATCAGTTATCTCTCTCTTTTTTTTAATTAATAAAGAATGCATGGTTCCAATACAGTAGTGACTTTATTTCCTTCGCCAGCTGTGATCAAAGGGGGGGAGGGTGGTTGGATTACAGGGAATTAAAATCAACAACAGGGGATGGTTTTCATCAAGGAGAAACACACACAACTGTCATACCGTAGCCTGGCCAGTCATGAAACTGGTTTTCAAAGCCTCTCTGATGCGTAGCGTGCCTACCTGTGCTCTTCTCATCACCCTGGTGTCTGGTTGTTCCAAATTGTCAGCCAGGCGATCCCATTCCACCATAAACATCTCCTCCTTACTCTCACAGATATTATGGAGCACACAGCAAGCAGTAATAATAATAGGAATATTGGTTGCACTGAGGTCTAACCTAGTCAGCAAACAGCGCCAGCGAGCTTTTAAATGTCCAAAGGCACATTCTACCACCATTTTGCACTTGCTCAGCCTATAGTTGAACTGCTCCTTACTACTGTCCAGGCTGCCTGTGTATGGGTTCATGAGCCATGGGAGCAAGGGGTAGGGTGGGTCTCCAAGGATAACTACTGGCATTTCAACATCCCCAACAGTAATTTTCTGGTCTGGGAAGTAAGTCCCTTCTTGCAGCTGCTCAAACACCCCAGAGTTCCTAAAGATGCGAGCGTCATGCACCTTTCCCTGCCATCCCACGTTGATATCGGGGAAACGTCCCTTGTGATCCACCAGTGTTTGCAGCACCATTGAAAATTACCCCTTGCGGTTTATGTACTGGTTGGCAAGGTGGTCCGGTGCCAATATAGGGATATGCATTCTGTCTATCGCCCCACCACAGTTAGGGAACCCCATTGCAGCAAAGCCATCCGTTATGGCCTGCACATTTCCCAGAGTCACTATCCTTGATAGCAAAACATCAGTGATTGCATTGGCTAGTTGAATCACAGCAGTCCCCACAGTAGATTTGCCCTCTCCAAATTGATTCCCAACTGATTGCTAGCAATCAGGCATTGCAAGCTTTCACAGGGCTACTGCCATTCACTTCTCAACTGTCAAGGCACCTCTCATCTTGGTATTCCTGCACTTCAGGGCAGGAAAAAGCAACTCAGAGTTCCAGGAAAGTGGCCTTATGCATGCAAAAGTTTTGCAGCCACTGGTAATCATCCCATACCTGCAACACTATGCGGTTATAACCCGTCTGTGCTTGTTTGCCGGGTCTAGAATTGGTGTTCCACCGTATCAACCAGCCCCACTGCTGCCATGATGTCCCAATTGCCATATACATGCTTTCAGGAATGTCTGTGTCCATGTCCTCTTCACAATCGTCCTCATGCTGCTTTCTCTTAGCCAGGTTCTGCACATACTGCATTATAATGTGAGAGGTGTTTACAATGCTCGCAACAACAGCGGTGAGCTGAACGGGCTCCATGCTTGCCGTGCTATGGCGTCTGCATGGGTAATCCAGGAAAAAAAGGCACAAAATGATTGTCTGCAGTTGCATTAATGGAGGGAGGGAGGAAGGGAGGGGAGACTGCCAACATGTACCCAAAACCACTCGCGACGACGTTTTTGCCTCAACAGGCATCGGGAGCTTAACCCAGAATTCCAATGGGCAGTGGAGACTGTGGGAACTGTGGGATAGCTTCCCACAGTGCACTGCTCCATAAGTCGATGCTAGCCACGGTACTGAGAATGCACTCCGCTGACTTAATGCGCTTAGTGGGGACATGCACAATCGACTGTATAAAATCGATTTCTAAAAATTGCTTTCTCTAAAATCAACCTAATTTCATAGTGTAAACATACCCTTAGATACCATGGAGATGAATGCAGGATGTTAACATAGATACTTGAAATGACTGGAGATTTGTGAATGCTTGAATAAAGTAAAACAAGTTGGTTGATCAAATGAAACATTCCCTTTCATGGACCAGGTACTCCACTTTAAGGTATTTCATTTTTTATGTAATTTCTGATGGATCTTTAAGTAGTGAGCCAGCTCCCCAGTTGGTGCAAATTGTCATAGGTCCGCTCAAGTCAGTGTATCTATACCACTTTCCAAATACTAGGCAGACCTTCAGCTGATGTAATCTGTATAAAAAAACATGAAAACATTTTCTTTTGTTGTTGTTTTGCATTGTGTCAAGCCCAAAGGTAGTAGTTTTGAGGATTTGCAGACCTAGCCTGGCTCTGGTTGTAGTTTATTGATCTATCTGCAGTGATTAGACAGAATATAGTGGTGTAAACTACAAATAGGCCCAAATCAGAACCTCACTTCCCCCCTCCCGCCCCCCACGGAGTAAGGTAATGTAAATCTTGTGTTTAGAATTTACCTTATGAGATTTCTGCCATTTAGAGCTGAAATCACATGAAGACCCATAAAAATGGGCTTATCAAATATAAACTCAGAATCTTAGCCTTGGTCTGATTCAGGTCTCATTCCACTCCTCTCCAATATACTTGATTTTAGGATTTAACATTCCTTGTGATGGGGGGGGGGGTTAGAATACTCTTTAGAGCTTGTTGGGAAGTGATTACTTTTTCTGTGAAAAGTTTTGACTTAAACTAAACACTTTTTGGGTTTTTTTGTTGAAAATTTTCTGGAAAAAAACTTTGGTTTTAAACAAATTTTTTTCAAGCTTTAGGGGTTTTTCAACACAACCCATTTTTTTGGACAATCTTTTCTCAGGGAATTTTAACCATTTCTAACACAGTTGCTAATGAGTTTTCGACTGAGATCAAATTCAGATCTGGTGTAAGTGACTGCAATTTCATTGATTTCAGTGGCATTGGATCTGTGCCTCCTCAACAGGGAGCTGCCTTCTGACATGGGAGTTCTTTGATGGGCATTTGTGGTTGGATGATGGCTCATTGGCACCACAATGGGGCAAATGGACGATAACCCAGGTTGTGAGTCATGAAGGTCAATAGAAATGCTAAGCAATATTAACTCTTTGCATGGTCCTCATTGATAGAGCATCTTTTGTTTTTCCATTATATAAAATTGCATAAAGTGCAGCACTCTTCACTTCCTCTATTGGAACACTAGGGAATATTTTAAGCACTACTCCACAAACACATAGTTCTCTTTACCATGATCTCTAGTTACAGGGAGTAAATGAAACAGCAGCCTTTTAATTGGAAAATGTTTTTCAGTGTTGTCAGAAGGTCACTACTATCAATTATGGGGCATATTTGTAAAGAAGAAATCTTGCCTCTATAGCAATATATTCTGGAAAGTCTAATTTGTTCACGTTAATAAGGCTATGCCCATTTATTGATTAATCAATCACTGTTGTCTGCTGATTAAATCAGAGGAAGTCTCTTAATGTAATGGCATATTATATGCAGAGATGTTCTGTGTAGTATTACAGAAATATTTATATCTAAAATAAAAATGAATGTTTACCTGCTATTGGTATGAAAAGGAAGATATTTCCTGTACAGACCATTCTGACTAGATATGGTAGACTGAGGATTGGAAACATACTATATTCTGATCCCAGACACAGTGGCCAAGGAGAATGATTTCACTGACCCAGCAGTTACTCCAGACTTCATAATTAAATTGGGTGATTATGCTTTATGTTGAATATAATAGAGCAAAATCAAACAAATTTCACATGCCAAAATTGTTGTAGGATACTATGAAAATAGTTTTGGTGTGAGATTTTGAGATTTAGCTACAGTTTAGATTCATGAAACAGAAATTGAGCATTTTATAGTTCATCACTCTCATGCAACAAAAACATGTTTAATATTCTTAGCTAATCACAAATCCTAATGTGATTTGTAGGGCTTAGAGTAGTGATATGAACTATGTACTCAAAAGATGATGTGGTAGAAATCATTTGAGTTACGGTGCAATTATCATTATCTCTGTTGGAGTTAGTGCATAATTTTCACAAAATAATATGCCTTGGTTTGGAGTAATTCTGTAATTAATTTGTGTTCCTCTTGTATTGCATTTGATATAAATGAGCCTTATTAAACTGCCCTTTGCTCACTGTAGTACTTTATATTTAAATAATTAAAGATTAATAAAAATATCTGGGAACAATACAATGGAAAGATAAGTACAAAGCCTGAAAAATACAAAAATGGGAACACACCTCTAATTTTAATTAGATAGGTGCAAACCATCTATAGCGATGCAGGACCCACCCCTGCAGCACCTCTTGCTGGTCTCTGTCAGGAATTAGCTCGTCCAGATTCCAGAGCGCCTTCTGCAGGCCAGTGAGCTGCCTTATCACTGGCCCCTGTGTCCCTCCCAGGACCACAGTGCCCCTTTCTCTAGGGTGCTGCCCCTCTGGCAGTAATCCCTCAGTCTCAGGGTCTCTCCACCCAGGGGAACCCCCACCCCTTATCCCCACCTTGCCTCAGTGTAAGGCTACTGCCAGTCACCAACTAGCCCCCATTCCCTGGGGCAGACTGCAGTGTATGCCACTCATCATTGGCAAGGGGGGGTTGGGCCTGCTGCCTCTGTCTAGTCTTGGGCTGTCCCCTACAACCTCAGTACATGTTTGGCCTTATACTAGGCCACAGCTCGGGGGGTTTCCAGGCCAGAGCTCCCCAGCTCCTTTGGCCTTCCCCTAGCCCTGCTCCACTCCTGGTACCTTATCTAGCTCCCCAGCAGCCAGGCCCATTTCCCTCCACAGATGGAGGAGACTGTGTGCCTTTATTCCTGGCTCAAGTCTTTATAGAGCCAGCTGGGCCCTAATTGGGGCGTGGCCCCCAGCTGAGGCTATTTTCCCCAATCAGCCTAGCTGCTTTTCTCCTCCCACAGCCTTCCTCCAGGGCCGTTTTAACCCCTTAGGGCAGGAGCGGGTAACCACACCATCCATGAGCCAAACTACAGTTTGTGATGGTGCTTAGATAAAATAATGGTATATTTTAAAGTCAGGAGGAATAAAGAACTACTGGCATCAAAGCCCAGTTTTGTATTAATGAAACTTTGGTGATTTCACAAGCACCTTGCTTATGAATTTCCTACTAAACATATTGATCCTAGCAACTGACATTAGAATAGTCACTGTGTTATTTGAAAAAGAGAAAAGCATTTCCAATTAACATAGATGTCAGTTCTTGAGCCTTAATATGTTTTTATTGTTATATTCTATGCTGGTGACAGAACTTAATATGCACAAGCCTCATGTTGATTGATAACATGTACAGAAAAAACATGGGCCCTGATCCTGCAAGTGCTTACACACGTCTGTCTATGATTGGATTACTGATGTGTGCAGTTAAGCATGTGTGTAAGATAAAGACCTTGGAGGAGAGAGTGCTTTTTACAAAACAGTGGTACTGAGAACCAGAAGTGAGAGACTAACATGCACATCATCTGTAGTATCTGTAATGCTTTAAAATTACAAATCAACATTTTCACCAAAGGGATATTTAAAATCACAGATTTAACTAACACATGCGTTGTGAATGAGACTGTAACAGTTCTTTCTAAAAATGTTAATATATTTATTGATTCCAAGTGTATTTTGGAATGTGGATTCAGTTTTTCCGGCTCTGGAAATTTAATGTTAAACACATGGACACCTGCAGTTTCCTTCATAGTGGTAAATTTTTTGTACCTTTCCCCAAGGAAAAATTGAGGTATCATAGATGCTTTCTGGTTTACATATGCTATGTAAATTACACCTTATGAACATGAGACACACTAAAACTGGACAGATTTTTGGCACAGGTACCAGACTCTTGAAAGATGTCATGATGATTGCTACAAATTAATTTAAATTCATGTGATAATCACAATTGGTAGAGAGTATAAATTATTTGCTCTTCTCTCCTGCATCAGGATTGTCTCTTTGATTCTTTGCTGGCCAAGTAATCCAGTTTCTCAGCACTGACCTACTTTTGGGAATACTGCAGTGCTATCATATTCCATAACCCTAGGGGAACAGAGGCGGTGAAAAGGTTGTGTAGTTGTGCTGCCATTTCAGTCAAAGGCCAAGACCAAACGTCAACATCTCCATGGAGAAAAGAAATACTGTCTCTGGAGGGTTTCACTGTAAGGACTGGGAAGGGGGGTGGGGGGAAGGACCAGCATCCCTAAAATACACCATTTGTGTGTTGTTACCACAAAACTCTTCTAACATTTAAGAGGGGATATAAAATGTACATGTGTCAAATAATGTTCTGCCTCTTTTTCTGAGATGGTTCCCAAAACCACACTAATAGGATAATAAAATATGCCTTCCATAGTAGAAGTAGTATAAAATTTAGATTTTTAAACATTTCTAAAACATAAAAAAGTGATGCTTTCCTTGATATACACAGAACAGCTCTTTCAAATCTTTTAGCGAAGGAATAGTGGTTTATTCCTAATAGTTTGTCTATTTCTTCTTAAATAAGGGTATGTCTACACTTACCGGAGGGTCCGGCGGCAGGCAATCGATGTTCTGGGATCGATTTATCATGTCTGGTTAAGACGCGATAAATCGATCCCGGATCGATCCCGGAAGTGCTCGCCGTCGACGCCGGTACTCCAGCTCAGCGAGAGGAGTATGCAGAATCGACGGGGAGCCTTCCTGCCGCGTCTGGACCCGCGGTAAGTTCGGACTAAGGTACTTCGAATTCAGCTACGTTATTAACGTAGCTGAATTTGCATACCTTAGTCCGAAGTGGGGACTTAGTGGGGACCAGGCCTAAGAGTAGACCCTGCACTTCAGTGATATATTCAGATATCTATAATAAATTATAGTGATTCTTTTTTCTCATCTTAGTTCTAGCTTTTTTCAATATGTGTATATGGAGCTCACGTTTTTTTCTTCATATATTATTGTCCTGATTGGTAGTTGCACTGGAGTTCCTTGCAGCTGGGTGCAGCCTCCGTTGCAGGATTGGAGTCTGCATATGTGTGGGCATTGGAGCCTTTCTTAAATGACTTTCAAGGGCGTGACCAAAATTGGTTAGTGAATGGAGGTAGTTTTCCAATGAAGATGGAGCAAAATTGTCCTCAATGGGCCTTATTTTACAAGACCTTGGTTGGCCCTTAGGCATTACCATAAAAATAAACATGTTATTAAATTCAATGGAAGTAGATTTGGAGTCACTTGCACTTGTTTCGTGTTGCCATAACCCCACTGGCTGCATTGTAGTAACTCCTCCTGACTTACTCTGATGTAAGTGAGAGGAGAATCAGGCCCAATGTGTTTGGGGATGCTTGGGAACAGTCTCTTTAAAGAACAAGGCTACCTAATAATAATAATACCAAGCACTTTCATAGCACTTTTCATCCGTAGAACTCAAAGTGCTTTACAAAGGTCAGTATCAATTTCCCTGTTTTACAGATGGGAAAACTGAATTATAAAAACTCTTGTACAGATTTCACTGTAAATTGCCCACTTCCATTCTTTCTTTGCCTTAGATTTGCTAAAAGTCAGGCTGTGATACAAGGCCTTTCTTCTCTCTCTAGTCCACAAGACAATGGGGATGGCTGGGTCTCAGGGAGAAAGGGATTCTTGGTGAGGATTTTGTTAGAGGATTTTAATATTGTTTTTGTTATATGTATGTTATTACCCAAGTATTATGATCTGGGAGTACGTGACAGTAAGTTAGGCACCCGCTTAAATAGCACGCTGAATTAAAGCCTTTAAAAGTATATTTTAAGGCAGTGCCAAGAACACCTAGATTTTGGACTATTATTGTAGAGTAGCATGAATTGAAATAAATGCATAAATAAAACCCTGTGACATGGTCAGGCAAATCAGGCAATAGAAAACTGCACCAGCTCAGCTATTATGTGTGCTCTTTAAAAAAAAATGAAATGGACAGTGTATCTGCATGTTCCAGTATAAAGAATTCTCCAAATAAGAGCTGCTCTTTTATTTCTCTTCATAAAATAAAATTTCCAGCCACAGAGTTCTACGTAAATGGATGGTCTAGGAGAAAAGTCAGATTTGTCTATGTATATTTATCGCTTCCACTATCAGAGTCATCTGAGCACTTCCCAATCATTAATTTATTTATCATTGCAAAACCCGTGTGAGTTATGGACCTGCTGCTATCTCGATTTAACAGATCGAGAACTGAGGCACAGAGAAACTGAATGACTTGTTTAAGATCACACGGGAAGTCTGTGGCACAGTTGGGAGCTGAATGCAGTGTCCTGAGTGATAACTGATTTGTTCAGTTTGGTGGTCAAACACAATGTTTCATTTAGCCCAAAATGAAATTGTTAACTGCATGTTTGAGGTTTATTAACTTAAAAAAAAAAACGTTTAATAAAATCAAAGCAAAATTCTAAATGAAAGGTTGTCTTGAATTAAAAAGTAGAAACATTTTGTTTTGAAAATGACATTTGACTTTTTGGACAGAAATAGTTTCACACCAATTAATGAAATGATTCAAATCCACTGAAACTGCATTCAATGATGAAAAATTTCAGAGTAGCAACCGTGTTAGTCTGTATCCGTAAAAAGAATAGGAGTACTTGTGGCACCTTGTTAGTCTCTAAGGTGCCACAAGTACTCCTGTTCTTTTTATGATGAAAAATGTTTCAAGTGAAAAATTTTACCCCCTCTATTTTGGAGTTATATCTAGTACCCTTGCTACAAAACCACTATCCTTCCTGATCTCACTTACAGTGCAGGACATCTGGAACACTTCCATTGACTTTAATTAAAAAAAAAATATACAGATATTTTAGTTCATGAATTAACAGAATTTCAGAAAACACTGAACAATATTTTGAGAAAGGTAGAGGAAAGATATGGCTTCACTGATTTAAGGGAAAAAAGGCTGTTTCTGAGTCAATCTTAAATGACAAGTTTCAGCATGTTATAATTTTAAATTGTTAATAAAACCACCCCCCTCCATTTAAAGAGTGGGTGATTCCGTGTAATGGAGTTGTATATGCTCCAATTCTGCAACAGGTTCACTCAGGTCAGACCACTGCATGTATGCTGGAGCTCTACTGACTTCAGTGTAGCTCTGAGGTCTATCAGTGTGAAGCCAGTTGCAATATGGGGAGCTAGTTTATCATCTCATCCTTAATATCTGACAGATGCTGAATGTCAGTATAGCCATTGGTGTGAAAGAGTTTGGGCATCCGACATATATAAAGAGGGCTTGTCTAGCAATTCATTCTAGCTATTAGCTGGACACATAAAGAAGCTAGGAAAGTTAGAACATAACAAAATGTCTTAATAGCACCCCAACGTTAGGGAAGGGGTTATTTTTTTATTAGAAAACATGTTTGAAGAGGTAGAATACAACAGTTATGGTGAAATCATAATTAAAAGGATGATAAAATGTCCGCTGGGACAGGAGAAGAACACCAGTAAAATTCACAATGAATGGAAAATTGATTTAAAAGTCTATAAGAATAAACTGCAGATTCCTACCTATAGGAGAAATCTGGAAGATCAACAGATGGAAACAGGATCTTTATGGGATTTATTAGGAATTTTGACTCAAGACTTGGGCCAAAGTTATTGCTGGTTTTTGTTTTTAAATATGCCCTAACATCTCCAAAATCTCATGACTCCAAAATCTGTAGGCATGTTAATAAATTGACTGATTTTTAAAAGTCCACTTGGCAGCCAGCAGGTCCTATTGACTCCAAACCCCTATGCTTAAGGACATGTATTGTATAGGAGATTAAGAACCACCACACTGAATGGGCAGATTATTGACCACCTCAAGTTCCTTGCACTTCTCTCTGAAGCCTGTGGTACCAGACACTGTTGGAGGGATGATACTGGATTAGATGGAATGTGAGTCTGGACTGGTATAATGAGTCCTATGTTCCTAGTTTTGCAAGAAGAATTAGCAATTACAGCTAAATGATTTAGCAAAACCTTGACATCCCATTAGAAAACAAGTTTTGGTAAGGCAGCAGCCCTGACTAGCTTGTCACATTTTTCTGTTCCACTTTGCCTAAATAAAACTGAGGCAAAGCCCTGACACTTGAGGGGACAGTGGGCAGTGGATTTATAATTTTGTCAGTGAGTAGGGACAATTCCTGAAAAGACACTAATTATTCAATAAGAGAAAGTTCTTGCAAATGTTGGTTTATGATTGATGAATTGTCATTCTTTCTTAGCAATCTGAGAGCAGAAATTGGTTCGCCTGATTCTAAAGTTCAGGCTTTGGGAAGGATAATTCCTTGCAGCAAAGGAATCTCTTTTCTTGCCATGTGTAGAAATTAACTTCCCAGGATAGTAATAAAGGTATGGCATACAGGAGTGCTGGTAAGAACCTGATCTTTATTTCTTGGCCCCACTGACATGTGAATTCAGGGTCACAGAAGGCCAGTATCCAATGACTCCCTGGCTGCTTCTATATGGATGGTAAGCAATTCTATCCTCTCCATCAATTTTGTCTGCATGTTCTGGAATTCCTGGAGGTGAGGAAATAGTTATGAGAACTATAGACCCCTGCATGAGATTAGAACATCTGTTCCATTGCTTTGTTGCCTGGGATACTAATGGAATACAGGGTTTTTTTTAATCCAGTTTGTTTTTTAAATATGACCTAACATCAGGCTTCTAAATCTGTAGGCATCTTAATAAGTGGGCTGATTTTTAAAAGTCCACTTGGTGGTGAACAGGTATTTGAAAGTGTATTTCCCTTCCTATCAGGGCCAGCTCCAGGCACTAGCCTGGCAAGCAGGTGCTTGGGGTGGCCACTCCGGAGAGGGGCGGCAGGTCCAGCTATTTGGTGGCAATTCGGCGGACGGTCCCTCATTCCCGCTCAGAGCGAAGGACCTTCCGCCGAATTGCCGCCGCAGATTGCGATCAAGGCTTTTTTTTTTTTTGGCTGCTTGGGGCGGCCAAAACCCTGGAGTTGGCCCTGCTTCCTACAAACCTTTGTTCCTACCAGCCATTCACTACCAGACTTTCTCCTTAAAACATGTTTTGCAATTAGGCTTTATTTCTTTCTGGACAAAATTTCCAAATATTTAGGGCCAGGTTGGTCATCAACTCTGAAGTAGTTCTCATTGTTCGGTCAAGTGAGATACTACAGTGCCATTGTCTAGAAGTTAACTGCATGTGTGACCTGAAGAACGTGTGTCTTACTTAGAGTTCTTCGACTGATAAATCAGGCTTGTTTATGCTCAGTGGAATGGACTTTTGACAAGTCCATGAACTCTTTGGATTGCTGATGAGGAAAGAAAGCACAACAGGCTGCCTTTGAGACATCTGTCTCCAGAACCTGGATAGGTTAAGAGGTGAGTCTAGAAGAGCAGTATGTTAATCAGAGGAGATTTCACTGCTACTACCGAAGGCTAGACCAAACCATCTGTGACAGATGGAGGCTGAATTTTCAACTGGTTTTGCCATTAATAAGCAATTTTCTATTCTCAAATTTCAGCTGTAACAGATACTATCTGGATATTAATTGACACTACTTACAGTAAATAAGCAATTTTCTATTCTTCTGCCATACAGAGGGATCATAGGAAAATTAGGAACCAGAGACCTAAGTAGAATTGAAAATGCTTTTCGGTGACAGATGGAGCAGATATTACCTCTTAGGACATACTTATTTAATTTCTTCTGAGTTTAAAATGTAGTCATTTTACTGAAGATAATAGGGCAGTTTTCACCCCAGTATAAATGTTCCATGTGTAAAATAAGAGCACATTCAATTAATAGCGTGAGCGTTATGCCCCAAATACACACAGTTGCCTTTTAAATAAGTTGGCTAATTAAAAAGCAGGATATACACAGCTGACAATTATAAAACAGTCCTCTGTGGCTCCTCCATCTCATTTCTACACCGGACAGCTCTCCACGCTCCCATCTCTCTTTAGATCACTGTAAGTAGTGTCAATTAATATCCAGATAGTGTCTGTTACAGCTGAAATTTACTCATTATAACCAAGGTAATGTGTTTACTATATTGGGCAATAGCACCCTCAGCAGCAAGCTGCACTTCAACATAAATAATTGTGTTTGTGTCTTCCGAGTCACCAGTCACTTTCAACCACTAGCTCAAAAACAAAACAAAACAAAAAGATGAAGCAAGCAAGAAAGGAGGAGGGTGGGAAGTAGTTAAATCTAGGGGCCTTTACCATCTTCAGTCCCCAACTGAAACATCTAAAAGTTTCACTGGAATGTATCTTTTATTGACCTTAACTTATGTGCATTGTAATTTTTCTGATTTTTTTTTATAGGACCAGGAGATGTTTTCTCTTGTCTTGTATTTAGATTTTAAGTTCTTTGGGCCAGTCACTATTTCTTTATGTGTTTGTACATCGCCTTGCACAATGGGGCCCTGATCCCTTAGGAACTACTGCAATACAAGTAATAACAATGGGAATTCTGCCTGGCAATAATATATATGGGTCTTAATTAAACCTTTCTATCAGTGAGGGAAAACTGGTTCTGGAGCTGCTAAACATTATTTTGACTGCTCTAGGATTAAATCATGGCTTTGTTAATTTAAGCCATTCTTTTAGAAAAGAGATAGCATATAAACTGCAAAGTTTGTGACCTATAGGAAATCTGGGTACTTCTCCATCAATTGTGGAACATACTGTATTTTAAATGTCTGTAATGTGAGTACAAACGGCACATGATCTCTTTTGTGTCTCTCTTCACTCTGTCCTCCTAAGAAATAATGGTAGCAGAATATTATATTATGCTGATTAATCTCTTCCATTGTTACTTGTCCAGAAAAATCTACTAAGTATTTGCCTGCATGGAGTTTAGAGACCCCATTCTACCACAGCCACTAAGGGATTAACCACTGTGGCTAATTGCTGGGCCAGCAACAGAAGGCTGTAAATTAGAGGAGAGGGGTGGCTTCTAGACAGATTGAGGATATAGCTACACAGCAGCTGGGAGGAGTAATTCCCAGCTCGGGTAGACATGCATACACTAGCTTTGCTCAAGCTAACAGTTAAAAATAGCAGAGTGCCCTCAGTAGCTCAGGCTAGCTGCCTGAGTACAATCCCACCTGACCTCCTGGGTACACACTTGGGCAGCTAGCCCAAGCTGCTACCCCTGTCACCACAGCTACACTTAGGCACTAGGTTGAGTTAGTTCATGTACATCCACCCAAGGTGGGAATTACACCTCCCAGCTGCAGTGTAGACATACCCTGAGGGACTACTGAGAAGTGGTCCATTCAGCAACAGACTGTCGGGAAGCTGCCCAGGAATTCTGACTTCCAGAGAAGAAGAATCAGAAAACATGGCTCTGGGAAAAGCCTACAAGAGAGGTGAGGTAAGAAGCAGCAAGGGATTATGAGATTGTCCCAGCTGCTTAATGCCAGGATCCTGGACTGGATCCAGAGGAGAGGGTAGCCAGAGGGGTTCCTCTGTCATCCCCAGCAAAGGTAAGCCTTTTAGAGCACAGGGGTTAGGATTTCAGGGATCTGGGATTATCAACCCCTAACTAAAATCCTGGAGTCCTGGTCTATCAGACTCTCTTTTGTCCCAGAAGGGGGGAGACTATAAATGCCCTGGCTGGCATTTGAGGAAGTTGCTGCAACACTACAGACAGGCATGAGAGGGCACTGACCATCAAAGCTATTCACTGACATTGCCACCTGAAAAGTATTAAAGTAATAAATATATAGAAACTGCCAGACTGGATCAAACCTGAGGTCAATCTAGTCTAGTATCCTGGCTCTGAGAGTGGTCAGGGCCAGATGCTTCAGAGGAAAGGGCTAGAAACCTTGCATTAGGCAGACATAATCTGTCTCTCACACTAGATCTCCCCTTAATCCCTAGAGTTAGAGATAGTTTAAACTTCATGATCAGGGCTTAAAGCAGTCTAAAAAGCAGTCCCACCTTGTGCTAGTTACTGAATGGGAGCATAGGGAAAGAGGGCACAGGAAGTCTTCCTCTTTTCATGAATTCCTCCATGCATGGTCATAGTCTCTGTGCTCCATTAAATCCCAGCAAATATAGAGAAGCTGGGCAAAGGTTGAGATGAGGTTTGACCATGGTTCTGTCCTCCTCTGCACTGCCAAGTGGAGTTGGTGGGGTGCAGAGAGGGGTACATGTAGAAGACAAGTACCTCCTGTGTGCCCTGAAGCTGTAGTGCAGTGACTCTGCCTCAGGCGATGCATTTCCAGCTGCTCACAACATGGGCCAAGTCAAGGCTGTCCGGCTGCTAGTTAGGGGGGTTAGTTGCAAAAATAATCTTCACCACCATTTTTCTTAATTGTTATTACTAAATCTGAATTTCATTTGGTGCCCTCGAATAATGAACAGAATATCTGATGCTGTATTACCTACCCACTGTTTTTCCTCTTATAGCCACTTCATTTGGACAAGTAATGGCATCGGTACACTGTTTTGTTTACACAAAGGCTCTATATACACTACAGAAATAGCCATGATTAAACACTGGACTATGGCCCAGTCATGTTGTGACATGTTTTCTTTTTGCTTGTGGGAATAGAAAAGAACAATGTTATGGCCCCAGATTTTCTGATCTGGGTGAGTTGTGCTGGAGTGGAGCAAAGCAGTTGTAGTGGGGCAGTGGATTTGGTTTTATAACGTAGAAAACCACATAATTAAGAAAATATATTTTAGCCTAGGTATTTATGAGGATTAAAGGAATGTCCTCTGACATTGTCATAATATGTGTTGGAGGGATTCCGGCCATACTGATAATACAGATGGGCAACAACCATATTTCATAATTGTTTACACATAGTTATTTTTGTGTAGTTTAGTTGGAGGGGAGTGTAAAACAAATGTTGACCGCCCCACACCACACTGATAAAAAAAGATAACATCAGAGGGCTATTTAAATATTCACAGGGTATTAGCACTAAATTACTGTCTTTCGCACATGTGTCTCTGGGCTGTGATACATTAAGAAAATTTACAACGTTCAGTGATTTGCACTTTCTACCATGTAGTAGGGTAGTTTATTTTACTGAGCTTTAATACAAAGCATGTAGGAACACCTGCTGGCATTTTGTTTTTCCTATAGCGTCTGTTTTGTGAGGATTTTTTTTTTAATCTAGGTGTGTTTCATTTTGATCTGAATGTATTAAAATCAAATATTATAACACAAGGCACACAAGGAAAGAAAGATTGCACCTGGAATCTGTAGAAATATTTTACCCATAGTTTGAAAGTAATCAGTTACCCCGACCTTCTCGAATACGATGGATCTCATGCTCAATACATTTAAAGCTTCAATAGCCTTTTGCTGATGCCATTCATTTCAACCAGTGACGGAGGAAAGAGGAGAGAGTTTGATGGTTCATTGCTGGTGTATGTGCAGGGAAAGGATCAAGCTGTCCCTTTTTTGTCTCACTAAGTTCCTGAAAGTGGTGTTAATTACTAGAGTCTCAAAATGGTGTTGGCATTTGAAATATGAAACTGAATTTATACCAGTGATTAGGGTCAATTTATCTTCTAACCCAAGGTGGATTTGTGGTAGGAAGAGAGGGTGAGGAAATGAAATTAGTTTTCTTCCTGACATTGAAACATAAAGGCTTTATTATGCTGAATTTCTCTGGGCTTTGCATCTTAGATTTGTCTAGGTTAAACCAAAGATAAACAAAACAAAACAAAAAAAATAGCATAGCACAATGTGCAGCAGAGTTCTCATGTTTGGGGCCAGATTGTGCGTAAAGACCTCATGTAACTTCCCATTTCATGCCCCCGTTCACTAAAAGGGTTAGTGACAGATTCTTATCCATCGATATAATTATTTACTAAATACCAATGACTGGACCAATCACTTAACATCTGTGTAACACCAATGGCAGCTAAGGGATTCTATAGATACTTCTATGGATCTATTCTGGATACAATGTCTTTGCCCTGGTGTACCTGAAAGCAAAATTTTCCCTGCAGAATCATTATTGCTGGAGATAATCATAGAATCATAGACATGTAGGGCTGGAAGGCGCCCTGAAAAGTCCTGGCCTCCCCTCATAGCCAAATAAATCTAGACCATCCCTGACGAATGTTTGGCCATCCTGTTCTTTAAAACCCCAGTGATGGAGAAGAAACAGGAAGTAAAAATCCCAGTTTGACTTTCAGATTACAGGTGAGATTTTCAGGACTGGCAGTTAGGGGGAAAAAACACAAAAATACTTGTAAACTGAATAAATTTGATCTGGAAGTTATAGAAAGACAATAAACATGGCATCTCACAATGTCACTTTTACTTTTAAGATAAAGCTTCAGTTTAAGGTTCCTCACAACAGCTTGCATTTGCACTTTTTCTTCTACTCTTGTTTTCCTTGTAACTGTATACCTTATTACTGGTTTATGTTGTAAAATTAATATCAGAATATGTACAGCATGTGAAATGTGGCTGAGTTGCTATGGAACTTTAAATTTTGAATTTCCTGTATCGTGTGCTTGAGTGCTCAACTTCTGTTGTTTTTTTTAATTTAATATGCTGTATAAAATATACTTTCCAGATTTATTCTGAATTGTGTATTTGAATTTAGAAATTTAAGGTTGCAATTTAAAACACTGTGCCTGTTGTGGAGTAGGGAAGGAGGAATGATGGGATTACTGTACTTTTCCAATACTCAGATTACATCTCTTTATGTTCTATTCAAGGTTTTGGACTGTAAACTAGTCATCTGTCTTTATCAAGGACCATGATCTGAAGAGCTGATGCTTTGCCACTTTGGACAAACACAGATTTTCAAAGAGAAAATGTTATAAGTTACCTAAGTGACTCTGGGCTTGTCTACACTGGACTGCAGTGCGGACTACTAAAGTGTGAATTGCAGAGCACAACAAAGAGTTGGGATCTAACTGCCCCATGTGGACACTGCCAGCATGAATTTAACATAGTCCTCTTTCACACAGGACTATATTAATGCAAACTAGGTACCATTTAGTTTATGCCAGCAGCATCCAAATGGAACAGTTAGAGAGCAACACTTTGGTGCTCTCTGCAATTTAGACTGCATTGTCAGCACTGCAGCACGATGTATATATAGCCTCAGGAGCCTAAACTCTATATTCAAGTGATTTAGGTGCTTGGGAGCTGAAGTTTCATGGGACTTATGCCCAGAGCCACCAAGGAGCCTGATTTTTAATGGTATTTAGACACCTAAAGATGCACCTAGGCAGCTAGTGGAATTTTCTAGGGGACATAGTGGGTCAATCAAAAACACTCCAATGAGAGTTAGGTTCTTTTGAAAATCCCACTATGTGTCTATCTGCATTTTTAGCTGAGTAAATACCTTTAAAACTCTAGGCCCCGAGTGCCTTCACCTTGCATTCCCTGGAGATGATTTCAGTAGGTGTTAAGGGTGCTCAGCATCTGGTATAACTGTCCATTTGGAAGCTGTTGCAAATCCATTGACACTGCTGGGGTTGCTCTTGACTTACACTTACATGAGAGTAAAAGCAGGCCCTTTGTCTGTTGGCCAAGCACTTAGCAGAATTGTGGGTTGCTCCCATCCCTATATGAACATACCTGAGTAGCCACTACAGGTATATAAATAAGTACCTCTGTTTAAATGTAGTCCATGTATATTCATAATGTTAGTACATATAGAGTTTTATGAAAAACTCTCAAATTCAGGGGATTTCCTCTATGAGGGGAAAGAAGTTTTCTTCTTGATTTTTATCTACAAAACAAGAGAAAAACGTAACAGCTGCATGCTATGTTAAAAGGGAGCATAGACATACATTAAATCCCTTATGTCTTTTTAATGATGCAATTGTGAATTATATTCTTGTTGCATTTGTAATTAGAAGGCGGAACAGATGGTAAAGACTAGTTGTAAAGCGTTTTGTCTATTAAAATAATCCACACTGCCAAGCTGATTGTTGGCTATAACAGGGTTTTTTAGTCATTGAAATACTCAGATACTATGCTGATGTCTAATTGATTATTACAGCTCATTACAGATGAGCACATTTATTTTAAATGTGCAATATATATACACATTTGTTATGTGCTATATATTCTTTTCACAATCATTAGGGAAAATGAAGCTTTAGTCCATCAAAATCTGTTTACATGGGTAGGCAGGACTTGCTTTTTTCCCCCATGTGTGCAAAAGTTAAATGTGCTAATGTTAATGTGAACAATAATTGACCAATTGGGATGTTGCTATATCACACAAATGAGAACAACTTTGTTTAAATCAGTGGTTCCCAATCTAGGGGCACAGCTTGTTCAGGGAAAGCCCGTGGTGGGCCAGGCCAGTTTGTTTACCTGCCACGTCCGCAGTTCAGCCGATCGCAGCTCCCAGTGGCCGCGGTTCGCCGTTCTCGGCCAATGGGAGCTGCAGGAAGGGGTGGCCAGCATGTCCCTCAGCCTGCACTGCTTCCTGCAGCTCCCATTTGTCGAGAATGGTGAACCACGGCCATTGGGAGCTGCGATCAGCCGAACCTGTGGATGCGGCAGGTAAACAAACCGGCCTGGCCTGCCGGGGCTTTCCCTGAACAAGCGGCACCCCTAGTTTGAGAACCACTGGTTTAAATGATGCTAATGATGGTTGTTTCCTTTCTTTTGGGTCAAAAAAGTTTGATTTGGTGTCTCTTAGTACACCTCCCCCTGCTTATCACATAGTCTGGGAATAAATAAAGTGGAAACATTTCTTTACACTGGCCCCAGCTATGTCATCCTGCTCTCTAATACACAGCGAACATTTGACTTTGACATTCTTCTGTGTTCTGGCTGTTGTTCAGTAACCTTAGACATTGTCAGGGCTCACCATGGTGTCAGATGCCCTCACTACTGTTTATGCTGAACTAAAAGCAGTATCAGTTTAAAACTGAGATAAAACTTGCACCTACAGCTGTCTGCCAAAGATGGGCCCAGGACAGTCTTCCCGCCTATCAGTTGGTGACAACTTGTTCTCTCCCCCTCCCCCTTCATATTTATAACATCCCTACTCCCTATATGCTTTCTGCTTGTCTTAAATTGCCTGAAGCTTGCAAACTACTCCCTTTACCTACTTTTGTAGATCTGTGGTACTTTGACTTACCCTCCCCACAAGCAGAGACATAGAGAAGATTAAGGAGATGGAGCTGAAAGCACAATTGTTACAACAGGGATGCAGGAAGCCACGTATGTAATTCCTTGTCCATCACTGGAGTTAGATGGAACCCCATGCAGGGAGTCAGGGGTGATGCTCTGGCTTCAGGACAGGTTGTGGGAATAGGCTGTAGGGCCATATGTGGCTGCATATGCATAATACCACTGTCGCTCACTGCACAGGAAGTATAGTAGCTAATTTTCCATGATGCCACCAGTGCACTCTGCTTACCAGGGGGAGGCAAGATCAAACCCATAAGATCTGGAGCAGGGAATCAGAACACAGTTCCTACTTTTTAAAAAAAAACTCAAATTGACAGACAAATGACTAAATATATTTCTTTAGTGATCCAACATTTCTTCTTAATGAGGCAAGTTGTCATTGACTCTGCTTGTTGTCTATAAATTCTGACTGACTCAATCTTCATAATGTCAGACTGGTCAAAGACATCAGTAAATTGCATGAATAAAACATAATACTTGGTAATTGTCCTTAGCTGGTAACATACAGTAATTCAATTTATTCAATAGCCTTTGTCCAAAATAGTGTTGCCTGAATTGCCTATTACTCTTTCTTTCCTAACAGGAATAATGAAACCTCCATGAACAGTTTATCTATTTCAGTTTTTTAAGACCCATAACAGGGAAAGTTAACAAGGGGTTATGAAGTGTTGCAACCAAAGGCATGCTCAGTATGAGTAAAACCGGTGAGCATTGTACTGTAGGTATGTGCATAACTGGACCGTGAGCCTTTTGACAGATCAATGATGTTACTTCTTCTCTAAGAGAGATGCAATATCTTTAAGTTCATTGCAAGTATTATAGAGAACTGGAACCATGGTAGGTGCTTTACCTCTGGTCTCCCAACAGCTGAAACTTTGCCCTGATAACTTATGGTTTATCACAATGTGGTAGTCATTCCAGAAAGAAACTATATACCCCCTATACTCGAGTCTAGGACCATTCCTCAAGTAAATGATCTAGTGGATTGAGGCTGAGGCTGAGACCCAGTAACTTCTGACTCATAAACCCGGTTCTGCCACTGACTCATTGAGTCAGATCCTCTGCCCTATTAGGGACCCTTTCTGCTGCTGGAGTGGCACAAAGTGACCTTAAACCAGCCCTAAATGGTCAGGCCTCTGGGGGAAGGAGAGGAAAGAACTGGAGTGCTCTTATGGGATTGTTCCAGCCTTGTGGCTGCTCTAAGTTGTACCAAGAGCTACCTTTGCCTTGTGTGCTGCTGAGGATTCAACCCACAGTGTGTCCTTGCGTAAGTCACTATTAACTGCCATGTGTTTTTCCTCAGCTATTAAAAAAAAGGCAGGGGGGCTTACTGTCTGTTACATACTTGACTCCTAGGGCTGTTGAGAGATTAATTAATGAATATTTGGATGGCACTCTGACCACACAAATCCTACTCTAAATGTTAGATAATCCACAGTCTCTGTTACCCTCACACAGTAAATTACAATCCCATATTCAGATATTTCAAATTACTTCTGCCATGTAAAGCAGTCAGGCAACACAAATCAGATTGTCCTTGTATTTATGCTGCACTCTGTAGTCACATAATACTCACAGCACCTCTAACAAGCTACCTATAGGACAACTTTGTTTAACATCAAGTATTCTAGAAAAAGAAATCATCATCCAAGATCCGCTCACAACTGCTTATTGCTCCATTCACTAAACTCTGCACTTGAAATATACTTGGGTTTTATTCTACCCTATATAGTAGAATAATAGCTGCTTTCATTTTTTACCACCTATCTTTGGAGTTAGGTCCACTGGATCCATGTGGTCACAGTGTCCATGGCCCTTCCCTGCTTGTGTCCTGCACACTCCCATCACATTAATTCCCCTTTTGTGGTGCCCCCCGTCCCCAGTCCCCTTATTCCAGTGTATGCTGTGGAGAGCTTAGCATAACCCTTGTGTGACATGGGTGAAGATCACCCACTATCCACTCACCTGTGCGTATATGTGGCTCAGTGGTTCAAGTTTTCACGGTGCACACATTTTCTGCAATATCTTTGCATGTGTCACTAGTGAAGGAGAAAAATAAGTAGTTTGCCAAAAAAAAACAATTGGTACACTTCAAGTAAAAATTGCCTACACCAGGGGTAGGCAACCTATGGCACGCATGCCGAAGTCGGCAAGCGAGCTGATTTTCAATGGCACTCACACTGCCCGGGTCCTGGCCACCGGTCCGGGGGGCTCTGCATTTTAATTTAATTTTAAATTAAGCTTCTTAAATGTTTTAAAAACCTTATTTACTTGACATACAACAGTAGTTTAGTTATATATTATAGACTTAGAGAAAGAGACCTTCTAAAAACGTTAAAATGTATTACTGGCACACAAAACCTTAAATTAGAGTGAATAAATGAAGACTCGGCACCCCACTTCTGAAAGGTTGCCAACCCCTGTTTATTTAGACCAAATCCATTCTGCTTTGTTTGATCACATTAAGTGGCTGATGAAGAAAACTGCTTTACTGACTGCCAGTGCCAGAGCACAAAGTGATAAATGAACTAAAACTGTCAGATACAAATAATTCTTAAATTCATCCTTCTTATAAAGTTTACACATTTATAACTAGAGACAGGTCTGAAGTTAAACCCCAGACACAAACAGTCAGACTTTGGAGAAGTTTGGACCTGGATCCAAAGTTTGCAACCCTATATGTATTTAGAACATCAATATATGTCTTTCTTAACACTCTAATTAAATGAATTAAAGTGGAAAGGCTGTGACTTTAATGCATGTGCTATACGATGCCATTTTCTAGTTTTGGAAAACACCTATAGTGTTGGTGTTACAGCAGGGGTCTCAATCTCAAATGACCACGAGGGCCACATGAGGACTAGTGCATTGGCCCGAGGGCTGCATCACTGACACCTTCCCCCCCCCCTCCACCACTGCCCCTGGCCCCGCCCCCGCCCCTACTCCACCTCTTCCATGAGGCCCTGCCCCTGCCCCGTCTCTTCTCCACCTCCTCCCCTGAGCGTGCGGCTCCCTGCTCCTTCCCTGTCCCTCCTGGAAAATGCTAAACGCCACCAACAGTAATGCACCTCACTCAAAGGACAAAACATGCACTTAGTTAGATTTACTTCTGTTAAAGCCCCCGCACTGTACTGGGCTGCACCACCACTCCACCCCTGCTCTGCCTCTTCCAGGGTGACAGGTTTGTAGAAATTTTGGTGGTGCCCAGAACCTGCCCCCCCAAACTCCACCCCCACCTGCCTAAGGCTCTGGGAGGGAGTTTGGGTGGGTGTCTGGGGTGCAGGCTCTGGGAGGGAGTTTGGGTGCAGGCTCGGGGCTGGGGCAGAGGGTGGGGGTGCACGCTCTGGGATGGAGTTTGGGGATAGGAGAGTGCAGGGGTGAGAGCTGTGGAGCTGCGGATGAGGGGTTTGGGGCATTGGAGAGGCTCAGGACTAGGGCAGGGGAAGGGCAGCCTGCCCTGGCCCTAGTGGAGGGGGGCACTAGGACCCTGCGGCAGTAAGTGATGCTGGAAGCCATCAGAGTGGAGCAGAGTCAGCATGAGCTGCAGGCTCCAGGGCAGTGAGGGGGCAGCAAGTGAGGCCGGGGGACACTCGGGGGAGGTGCGTGGGGGCGGCAGGTGGGGCCGGGGGAGAGGCCTGTCCCCAAACATTGGGGAACAGTGAGCAGGGAGCTTAGCTGCCACATAAAATAACTGGGGGGTGGGGGGCAGGGGAGTTTGGCGGTGACAGGAAGTAACTGGGGGGGGGCGCGTGGGGAGCTTGGCAGGCCGCAGGGAAGAGCTCCATGGGCCGCATGTGGCCCGCAGGCTGCGTGTTTGAGACCCCTGTGTTACAGGAAATCTGTCAAGTTAAAAATCATACTTAAAAACCAAAATCCTTGTCTTTGTTTTAAAAATCACCTTAGATAAGATTTTAAAATGAATTTTGCTTTTGACTCTGTATTCTGGTTACTTACGTTTCCCATTTCAGCTTGGACAGTAAAAATAAACTAGTTATTTTTACATTTGATTATACTTTCTAGTGTGGTTCATGTTCTGGATCTAATGCAATGTTTGGGGTTCAAACAGGGCTGAGGAATGTTTGTTTAAAAACTTGCCACTGGTATTTTTAAACAATTATAAAATAAACCATCCTTATTTTTATAAATCTAAATTTGAGGCCAAATTTGACCTAATGGGGTACATCTACACTGCAGCTGGCAGTGAGTTTCAAAGCCCAGGTAGACAAACACTTGCTAGCGTGGTTCAAGATAGTTTCCTAAAAATAACAATGTAAATGTTCCCACTCAGGCTGGACCTCAGGCGAGCTTGAGAGCCCACACGCCAGCCTGAGCCAGAATGTCCACATTGCTATATTTAGCATGCTAGTGTAACCCACACACCTCCTGGGTGTGGTGTTCTGTCCCATCTAGTGGCACCGTGACCACTTAGAGAGAGAGAGAAAATGAGTCTGCTCTACAGCCTTAGCCAACAGCCAGTTGGCTTTTAGCTCATGTGATAGAGGCTCATGCACTAAGTTCCAAAGGCCCCAGGTTTGAACCCGCCCACTGACGACTGGGGTGACTGGTATCTGTCGGTGTTATGCTAGCAAGAGCCCTGCTAGGGCTAGCTTAAGCCCTACTACCGTGAGTCTGTTAATCTGGGCTGGAAGATTTATTCCCAGCTGCAGTGTAGATTTACTCACAATATCTATTTAAATGCCTCTCTCTGAACCATATCTTATCGTTCATAAACCATTATGCAGCTGAGGAACAGAAGGATCTGCTCAATTTGTCTTCATTATTAAGCATATCAGCAATAGACTTAATGGACACCAGTGGACTCAGCAAAATCTTCATATATTATGTCCTCATCAGCATTCACTGATAACCTCACATTGTTCACAAGATTTATCTAGCGCTGGCTTACGTTTAAATCCCTTTCACTTACTTCTAAGGCGAAGGGTGGCTTTGTGGTTAAGATAGAAGAATGGAGTCAGGATATCTGTGGCCCTGCCACAGACTCTGTTTGACCTTGAGCCAAGTCACTTAACATCTTTGCGACTCTTTTTGTTTATTTGCAGGTGAGAAGGGCTCCAGTCATGAGTCAAGGCGCCATTGTGCTAGATACTATGCAAATAACAGTTTGCAGCCTGAGGATAAGACAAAAGACAACATTGCAGACAGACAGGAAGAACACAAGATAAGGAGGAAACAATACGGGTCAAAATTATAGGCTGTGGTCTCAGCGCAACACCTGTCTAACCAGGCATCATGGCAGAAGGGAGTTTTAAAGAGGGACTTGAAGGAGGACAAGCAAGTAGCTTTGCAATTATTTATGGGAATCTTCCTCCCATGAACCAGAGGCAACATGGGAGAAAGTGTGCAGGTGTTTGAAAATTTAACACGTGGGTGCTGAAGGTTGGTGTCACTGGCAGGTCAAGGTGGGAGTTAACATCTCAGTAGGATCTGAGTAATGATAGGTAGGGTCCTGGTCGGGGATAGGTCCCAAGGGGCCTTAAAAGAGAAGTAGTGTGTGTTTTATATGGTAGAGAAGAGGTGCAAGTGGAGGGATGAAAAGAGAGGGGTGATCTGGTTGAAATGATGAGCTAAGAAAATGATCTTTGCAGCAGTGAGACATAAGTGAGGAAAGATTGAATTTTTCATGATTGATGAAGAGTTTGCAATAGTCAAGATCCAAGATGAGCTTGGTTGAGAGTTTATCATAATCTCTTGTCATCCATAGAATATACCCAGCTCATGGGAAAATTCTGCCTCCTGTACTCATTTTGTCTGCTTCTGCTCACTGAAAGGATGGATCCCAAATAACTCCACAAAGAGTGCTCAAGTCACAATTCTACATTGTAAAGTCAGTAGCCCAGTCAGAGGCATGTCTTACTTCATGGGTGCTGAAAGGAAGTTGAATTTTTGGACTTTGTGGAAGTTGATTTTTTCCTTAGTTAATTTGTTAGTCTGAGCTGCACTTTCCTCTCCCCTGAGAATCATGTGGTTGTGCCACGCCTCCATTTTGCTTCATTAAAGACTAGATGAGAAGTGGCTGAGAAATGGTCTCATTCTCTCCAATTTATTCAGGGCATTTCTTCACTTCATGTCTGAAGCAAAGCATGCTGTCAGAATCAGCACTGTAAAACAGCCCCATCTCATTAATATTGGGCATCACAATAATCTGTTGTCAGCCCTCCAGGTTGGCATTATTGGCACCATCACGCTCAGCACCTGAGACCTGAGTAGTGGCTGGTTATGGAAAGAATCTGCATCCCTGAGGGGAGTTTACACACCTGTCAGATTTACAGACCTGCCTCCATGATTGGCTGCTCTGGCAGCTGTGTGGGGTTGTGATCAAGCTCCTTGCTTGTAAACAGGAGAGACTCTCCTCCCTGCTTCTAGGTTTGTAGACCTCATGACAGTGCCCTATTTCAGCCTAGTCCCAAGCTCCTTCCGTGAGTGTTTATATATCCTACCCTTCACAGAATCACCTGCCTGCTGCTGCTAACCCCCCAGTGCTGAGTATCGCAGTACAGAGAAGGATGACTTTATGGGCAGGTTTTTAACCTGAACCTTATAGAGTTCCTTTGCCTCATCACAGCATCCCATGATGTCCCATGTCCTCCCTCGCACACCATATTGTTATGCTGTTTGAAACATGAGAAAAGTCAGTTTCCTATCGCGACAAATTCATTTGCTGAACACATTTGTGAGACGTACATAATCCCTTGTAGAAATGGCCTCTTTACAGTACTGAATTGCTGCCTTGCAAAGAGACCATGATCTTACTCTTTTGAACATTTTCTATTGGCAATTCAAGCTGACCATTCCACTTCCTCATTGGGCCTCTAAGAGACAAATATCCTCTGTGGATCAGCCACAGAGAGGGACCTGGAACATACCATGATCAGGGGTTACATTCCTGCCTCATCAGCTAGGAAATGAGAGCAGCACCATGTGACTTACCTGAACAGTCAATAGATCAGCTCATAACTATGAAGTATTTACAGAGATCCATTCACAATCAGTCCAGGAGTTTAAAAAAAAATCACAAAATATTTAGTTGACACATTTCAAATAAATAAATTTGAGATAAATGATAGCTGCAAAAGAGACTAAAATAATCAAATACATGACTATGAATTATCTGCTCAGCATTAATATACATTTGAAGAATTGTGTGTCTGTTCTGAAGCAAGAAACAATTGACTGTGCCAGTCTGTAATTCTTTGCCAGTATATGCTTGTTAAACAATCTTCCTGGAGCCCTATTTTCCTCAATAATACTCTGGATTCATGTCTCCTGTTTCATACACATATTCTTCTTTTGCTTTTCTGACATCATTGTGTACTGGTGCAGGAAAACAAGCATGACATGGGTTTACTTTTCAGGCTACATGCCAATTTCAATTCTTAATGGATTTCCTGAACAAATTGCTCACTTTTAACAGTTGAAGGTGATCAAAATAAGTGTCAGAAACAGACTAGAAATGGTGCAAGTGATGTTGTGCTATTTGGAAAAAATCAGAGGATCACGTGACTCAGTGGTCAAATTAAATGAACAAAACATTTCATAGGTTGTAAAAAAAAGTTAGCAAAATTATAGTTGTGCTGTATTTCCACACAGGGTGGGATTTTCAAAGGGGCCTAAAGGAATTTGATCCTCAACTCCCATTGACTTTCAAAGGAATGTGGGTGCCTAACTTCCTTAGACTGCATTGAAAATTTTCATCCTCAGAGCCTGAGACTCCTCTCACTTACAGTAGGGTAAATTAGCAACTCCACTGAAGTCAATTATTATGTAATCTGACAAGTTAAACAGGACACAGAACTAATGTGATACTCCCTCTAGAATTCCTAAATCCAAAGTATGTATGGCAAATTGTAACCTAACTGCCCCATAGGGACTGGTGATGCAAACTAATTTGAAAGAGGACTATGTAACATGAACTAGGTACTTTTTAGTCCATGCCAGCAGTATCCATACATGGCAGTTAGAGTGCAACATTTTGGTGCTTGCTACATCCCTGTAATCTGTATTGCAGTGCCGTGGAGACAAGCCCTAAATGTTCAGTGCTTTGAAGTGCAGTACCCCATGCATCTTACTAGAACATCAGGTTCAATGCTGAGTTGGAGGGAATCATATCATCCAGTAAACCACCTGCACCATTGTCAGTTTTCTTTAGAGTAATCCCTTTCAATTGTTGATCACACCTTGCCCTAATTTATGTGAGAGACCTGCATCAGTCCTGGAAAATTACACCAAACGCCAAATCAAACAAAATTCCACTGTTGATTAGATGAGAGATAGTGAATATACAAATATTCTGAGACCTCTGTATCAGGAAAGGTAAAATGGATTATGCAGAAATCTGTTCCCTTGAGAACTATCTGTAATGAACTGAACCTGAATAGTATGGGTTTGATTAAGCAAATGTAGGTGCTCCTCCATGGAAAAAGTCTGACATACCACTGTGCCATATGAAATGACTGTCCAAGAAGAGCCCTGAACCACTGCAGCTCATCTGTGCATGAAAAACTAGGGATGTCTACTTCCTGTCGCTGGCCCAAGGGAGACTATGTTCCGAAAATTATTTCTATCTTGCCCAGTGGCTTAGATAAGTGGCTTGCAAAAATGAACACTGTCCTCTTAAACCAGACCCAGAGGGTGGTCAAGGTGAAAAGAACAGGTTTGGTTCTCTAAGGTTGCTGATCTTTGTAGTGAGCAGTAGCACTCAGACCCAAGCTTCTCCGTCCACCACAAATAGACATATAGCTCAAAGTAAAAAACATCCAAACATACAATTAGGCTATCAACTAAAACTGCAGCTATCCCTAAATGAAACTGCTGCATAGTGCCAGTTACAACTGGAAAGCAACAAGCTACAGCAAATACTCATCTTACCTCTCAGAGGTTCTGCTGCAAGAATCAAATAACTATTCTTCCGCAGCTGCAAATGTACCAAACTATTCCAATGAAGGCAGGCAGTCTCTCTCTCTCACACACACACACACACAAATAAGATACAGTCTCTCCTGTGCGTCTCAAACTAGTTTGCCAGAATTCCTGAAATAATGCAGTTTCCAGCAGTCAGCTCAGCATCCCAGTTCTCAAGACTACTTGATAACAATTTCAAAAGAGAAATGAGTTTCAGGGCAACTCCATCAGTCCCTGGTCAGCACTGCTACAGGCATCTGGTTTAAACAGGATCCCGCATATCATAACTCCTCAGTGTATACCATTCACTTCAGTACTCAATAGCAGGCTCAAAAAAAGAGAAACAAGATCCTGAATAATTTGAACAGCCCAAGAGATAACGTAGTTCTGGCACTTTACTGCCGCCAATATGCCATTAAACAAGAAACTATAAGCCCTTCAAGAGGCACTATGGAAAGAAATACAGCTCTCATGGAGCCTATGTTCTTAGACTGCAGGAACATACCGTACATAGGTAAACCCACACTCAACATGTATTTGGAGAGAACACATTGTCTCTACCATAGCCTTAAAACCGTCTTATACTAGACTAGAGATCCATGAAACAATTTTAATTAAATCCAGAGCACAAACGTTCTTTTAGTTCTCCTAAAGGAGAAAGCCAAAGAGAGCTTATTTCACAAAACTCACACATACTACACAAACACCAATGTCATGTTCTTCAACAAGTTATATCATCTGAGCTGCTTTGTGCTGTTCATGACATATACACAAGCTATTTACTGTTAAGCACTATGATAAAGAGACTAGTTTTGACAACAATTAGGCATAATTTAGGCTTATGTATTCATAGCCTTATATAACAGAATATGTTCCAGTATTATATCCATATAAGCCTGAAATCCAAATTTCAATCAAAAGTAGGTTTTCCTGAGATGATAAAACAGCATTAATATTTTTCAGTTGAACAAGTTAAATAAATCACAGATTTCTTGTTCCACTTTAGTAATGCTCATTTGAGGTGTCCGTGAATGTGTTTAAAAAAATAAAGTGCATCTAGATTGAAAGGAACACTGACCAGTCACCAGTATACTTTCAATGTTACATGGTAAGAATAGGTGGAACTGGAAGAATTTTGAGTTTGGGTTCTTTATAATCACAAAGCATGCTGAGCCAAAACTCAGATTCCAACTTTCATTTCAAGGATAGGAATGGCTGCTATTGATTATGAACATGAAGTGATCAACATCACAAGTTGCTACACTGTGTCTGCAAAATGAGAACTTGGAAACACTTGGATTCTGAGAAGACGCTACCACGCTAGTGGCTCTGGACAGAGCTAGCTGAGAAATGGAACTTCCATTCCACAAAATTTGACGGTTTATTATTATTATTATTATTATTATTATTTTATTTATTTTATTATTATTCTTGAATTGGGATGAAAAGTAAACTCTAAATTTTTCATAGAAATGAAATTCTGAAATATTTTGTTTTGGAATCACTAAAATGGTGCCAATACCTGGCTCCCTGGCTATCTAGGAAGCTGTGCAGTGAGCCACCTGGGGACTTGGACACCCTGGAAGACAGGTAGCACAGGATACCAGGCAGCTGGGGAGTCAGGTAACCAAAACAGCCAAACAACCGGGATGCTCGGTAGCCCATCAGGTGGTCAGCTGGGAGAGTCTGAGAGCAGGCCACCTGCCAGGCAGGCATTCAGGGAGCTGGGGAGTCTGGGCAGCCCTGGAATCCCAGGAAACTGGGTGGGCTTGCATCCTGGTTTGATGTCTTCCCCTTATTTATTTAGCGTGTGCATAATCGACTAGCCAAGCGATGGCATCTTCAGTGGCATGATGCAGTTCTTCTAGGCCACTGCCAAACGGCAGGCATTCCTCAACATTGTGCGTCATCATCTGTGTTGTGCCACAGCTGCACAAAGGGCTGTCACAAAGGGCCCAGTGATACTTGTTGGCTGCAAAGAGACCTTGCCTGGTCTGGAACCTGTTCAACAGGGACCACTGGTGACGGGGCAGGTCAAAACCAGGAGGGCAAATTGTGGGGTTGGTGATGAGGGACTGGTTGGGGATTATAACAGATATCCATTCCTCTCGCCAGAGGGTTTCTGCCCTAACATCCTGGCATGGTGGATGAGACCATAATGGACGACATGACGGCAGACATGCAGCTGGTGGTTTAAAAAGGTCATTGTGCAGTGGCAGGCTTGAGTTGGGGTGTACTTTCTCCAGTAACTTGCCAGTAGCAACCTCTCGTCTGATATGAGGAGGAGCAGTATTGCTCAGAACTGGAAGCCATGGAAGTGGAGTCGAACGCAGGGTGCTGGAGATGATACACATGTCGGCATGTAACTGCGTATCCACCAGTTTGGTGTGTGACGATCGGCTCCATACTGGTGCGCAGTACTCCGCCACCAAATACGAGGTGGCAAGATCTGATGTCCGCATAGTTGGAGCATGAGCACCCCATGACAAACCTGACAGTTTGCTAAGAAGATTGTTGCGCATCTTAACTCTAGCTGCTGTCTTCTTCAGGTGGGCATGGTAACTCAGTGTGCAGTCTAAGGTCAGACCTAGATAGACTGGTTCTACTTCATGCTTCACCTTCTGACCATTCAGATAAACATTCAGTTCTCGGGTTGCACTGGCGTGATGAAGATGGAACAAACTGGAGACTGTTTTTATGATGCTTGGCTGGAGGCATCAAATCTTACAATAGTCAGCTAACTTTACCATGTCCCGGTTTAAGGTGGCATCAAGCTCGTGGAACGTCCAGGCCTGGGTACCGCAACCGATGTCTGTGTAAATGAACTTTCGTGACTCCGTTGTTGGCAGGTCATTGATGTAAAGGTTTAACAGGGTTGGCGAAAGCACAGACCCTGGGGTAACCCATTCCTCTGTCGTCTCCAAGCACTTGTCTTCTCCGCCATATGGACTCTGAACTGCCTATCGTGGAGGAACAGTTCAACGACACCTATGACCAAAGATAGCAGGACTCGTGATACCTTCACGAGCAGGCCAGTGTGCCATATCATATCGTACGCCGCTGTTAGGTTGATGAAAATAGTGCCTGTTTCCAAGTTTCTCTGGAAGTCATTTTCAACAAATGTGGTCAGCACGAGTACTTGGTCGCATGTGCTATGGCCTCGGTGAAAGCCAGCTTGGTCAGGGCTCAAAATTCTCTCTATGTCGGGTAATATGTGCTTTAGGACCAAGCGCTCTAGTGCCTCGAAGCACACCACCAATAATGATATGGGATGATAGCTTGATGCTTGGCGTGGGTCCTTTCCAGGCCTTAGGAGGCCAATGACTTGCGGTGTGCCATATGTTCGGTAGCCTCCCTTCACTGATGACCCTGGTGAAGAATTTCACAAGCCAAAGCCGAGCATGGGGCTAAGGTTTTTCAGGAATTCTGGAGATATGTTGTCAAAGCCTGCAGCTGTTCCACACTTGATGCTACCCAGTGTCTGTTCCAGCTCTGTTACACTGAATGGTTCTGGGCAGCTTCTGCTTTGGTGTACACATTTAAACATATGCCATTCGTTCCTCACTTGTCTTCACACCTATTTCTCCAAAGGTGCTCTTTAAGTAGGTTTCCGGCTACCTGATTGGGTGTCACTGAGGGCCGGCAGAGTGCAGGTGGCTGCTGCGCTGCTCCAAGGCGTCGGAGCAGACCCCAACACTTTTGGCTGGAGCGGATAAAGCTCAGCCTCTCAGTCGTCTCCTCCCCTCTGTCTCAGCGAGCAGTGTCCAATGATTCGATCAAATGGTCAGTGACATCTGGGTAACCAGATGCCTCATAGCACTCAAACAAGGCAGCGCTCTCCATGTTGAGACAGGGGATGTAGACAGGGCGGCAACCGCGTGGGATGGCTCTGCAGGCTGCTTTGTAGATAGCACCACAGCAGCGACGGTAGGTCTCATTTACCGAGATATGCCAGACTAGGACTGTCACCACACTCTTCTCCAGCGCTTCCCAGTATTTTTCCCAGTCAGCCTTTCAGAAGTTCCTCCACTTCTTTTTGGAACTCTTGACGACTGGGAGCTGTATCCCAATATGGATCAGCGACTGTCTGTGTTGGCTGCATAGAAAGTTATTCAAGACTTGGCATGTTGCTGGCTGAGGATGGCCATGAACTGAACTGACCCAGCACAAGTCAGGAGAGTAGTCACAATCCCATCTAGAAGCATGGAACGTGCCTTGCTGCTTAGCATCATGTATAAGGGAGAGGTCATTTTGAGATGCCCAGTCTGCAAGTTGTTCACCGTCGATGTCAACCTCCTTATACCCCCAGTCTGTGTGATGGCTGTTGAAGTCTCCGACGTAGAAAGCTGGGTGTGGCAGGCTTGGTAGAACCTGTTGGTTCCAGCTGAAGCTTGGAGGCTTGTATACATTTGCCAGCCAGAAACCTGGATGGTGTCACAGAATTCAGTAGACATCAGCTGAATGGCATCTGCAATATCGGACCAAATGTATGTGGCACGGCCATGCTTCGGGTGTGCCACATGGCACAGCAGGACGAAGCTGTCAATACTGTAATGCCAGGCTTCGGCAGTTGCCACATGTGTCTTTTGCAAGCAAATGATGTCAATAGTATGTCGATGAGCAAGAATGCCGAGTAAATCACTCTTGGCAGCTGACAAACCCTCCATGTTGAGATGTAACACACATAGAGCTGGACCAACGACATAGAAGTCACCGGGCTGCACGTTGGGGATGTCGATGATGACAGTGCTGGGATTCATTGAGCTGGTGCTCGTGGAATTCAGCTCGCTGATTGGATCATTAGCTTCCCTGACTGCTGGCGGGTGGCACGATGAGGATGCTGATCCATGTGTTCCCCTGGAAGATTTCAATGCCACTGAATCAACATTTTCCAGTGGAAGAGTTCTCTTTGAAAATTTTCAACCAACTCCAGCTTTGAACCATTCATCTAGCCCTAATAGTCTAAAGTTAAGATATCAGAACAGAGACTGCACTTCCTAATGGTATAAGAAACAAAAAATACTGAGATTTTGATTATTCACTACTGAATAAACTCTGAGAAAGAGACTTGGATTTATGATGACAATTTAACTACTCCTACTAGTTATGAACCAAAATATTTGTGTGAAAAAGGACATATACACACTTCAGATCAAACAAATTTTTATCTTTTTATCAACTCAGATCTTCCCCAGATGTAAATATAAATAATATCTACCCTTTTCACATAGACTGTCAGATGAGTGAATAATATTGTGACTGGCAAAGTTCCCATTTTGGAGAATTCATTTAATACCCCAGCACACAGTTTACATTAATTTCATTTTTTTGTTTTTCTACTCCCCATACACTTTTATGGAATTCTCACAGGAAAAGTTCTTACGATATTGTATGCTGCTGCATCCCAGCTGCAAGAACGCTGGGATCTTGGCCAATGTATGTGAATACTTGGAAGGTCAAAGAGTCAGTAAAAAGTTGGCTGGGTCTGCTCTTTCATTCTCCTCTGAGGAACTGCTACGCACCTCATCACCAAGAAAAACACCTCCCACTATCGTTCTTGCCTAGTGCAACCAAAACACACCAGAGTTGAGTGCGAGGTACTGGAATGCTGAGGTCAAATTCCAATGAAGCAGATGTTGACGAGGGAAAGATTACTTTCAATCATATGTTAGGAAAGCTAGACCATTTATATCAATGTTGATTTTAAAGATGTACCTATGAAACAAAGGTGGGGAGTGAAACTAATCAATTCGCTTCTCCCATCCATCTGCGGTCTTCTCCCATCCGTCTGCGGTCAATAATAAGACTATATATTTTAATATCTCTGTGTGTGTGTGTGTGTGAATTTAGTTCTTTTTAAGATGCTGGAGTTTGGAATTGACAATCCCAGAGTCTGAATTAATCCATTTAAAACAGAACTTGTACAACAGAAGGAAAGGCAATGCAAATTCTCCCATATTCTCCCTCCAACATGCTTCAGTTATGAACTGGAGGGACCCCAGTTTTAGAAGTGAGTTGATCTCCATAAACATTTTAGTCCTTGGCCTCTGCTACAACTATTTCTTTGGTTATGAACTGATATCAGTTGTGCAGCTGAGTTTTCCATGTAGACACCAGTCCTCTGGAAAATAGAATCAAATTCGTTGCACACAGGCCACCAAAACTCTCTCTCATTAAGCTCAGCAATAAACAGATTCATATCCAGTTGTCAGGTGTCCACTGAGTCTTTTTGTTCTCCCAAATGGACAGTAAACAAACCTATTGCTATTATCAGTATTCATTTTATCATCTTGATCCAATAGAAGACCATTTATGTTACTTCTGTTGGCTTTTGATCACAGCATTTAGGTGAACAATTTTATCAAATCAGCCGCATATCCCAAAAAAACATTTATTTATGATACTTTGGATCTGATGATGTCGGAGTTCTGTTTGCAGAGCACTTAGTATGTTGGACCCTTTGTGTTTGCCCATACTACATACTTTCAGGCATAAAAATTCTCCATAAGAAATATATTATTAATCATTATTATGCCTCCCCTGACTTATTTTATTTGGACGCTTCACTGGCACCTGCCAGTAAGTACATAGCCTCCATTTTTTTAGGCTTTAGGCATGGAGTCACAGGATAAGGGATATTTTTGATCCTTTATTGTTCTGCTTTCTATTTCCAACTTGGAGCTCTATTGTGGCTTGAGGCTTCTGGATTTGGATTACTTATGAATTTGGATAACTTTGTATCGTCTGTATGCATCTGTGTTGTTTTAATATTATGTTAAAGGCATGCAGAGTTTAAAACATGAAGTTATACAGCAGATAGAAAAGGTAGAGTAACAGGTCAGACATTCCATAAAAGGATTGCATGCATATAACACCTATATTTGTAGGGGGAAAGAGAGGCCCCGGCTAATAAGACAGGTAAAAATGTTCAATACCGGGCAACATGTTAAATCCATTTTGAATATAAATCAGCCACTCAGAGCTTTAAAAGAGGGAATGAAATTATAGAGATCTAGGTAACTGGGTTTTTTAACATCAAACCCATTAAGAGGAAGAACAATTATCCCGTGGAACTCAGTGGGAAAATATATAAATTGAAGCCAAGATTATCAGGATTTTAAAAACCTGCACATTTATGTAGATAAGAATAGACATAGTAATATAAGAAAATATTAAACATATAAACAAGAATTTTGGAAGTGATATAATCCATCATTCTTCAAGGCATGAGTAAAACTATTGGGGATCAGTAGAAGAATTTCTCAGGGAACCAGTTATCCCAGAACACCTACTGTGGGGTTTTTTGCACCTCGTCTGAAGAATCTAGCGCCAGCCACTGTTAGTAACAGGACACTGGGACTAGGTGGATTACTTATTCAATCTCATTTGTGGTATTCAGTATGTTAATTTCTTCCCAGATATAGGTAAAGTAAAGCAAGGTTTCAGATTCTTTTTGTCGCTGTTTTAAAGACACCTTGCTTGATAATACCTTACAGAAATAGCTTGTGCAGAATACATCCAGCAGCTAGCCCCCCTAAGATTAAACCCGAGGGGGAGGGGGCAGGAGATCTTAAACAAACATGGAAAGTAAAGTGCCCTCCCTTTTATAATACCTCTCATCTAATGGTCAAGGTGTAGCAGCAGCAGACTGTGGAGAGTAGGTTTATACTTGCACAAATCAAGCCTTCGAACAAAGAATTTCATCATATACCTCTCATATACTTCTCAAGTCTTTAGGGAGTTCTTCCAAAAAGATGTATTGTTTCCACTGCAGTTTGCATCACCATTTTGGTTTAATTATTCCTCATAATTATGAAATAATTAGATAAAACGATGATATAAACCCCAGTGGAAAATATACATCTTTGAAGCAGCCTTTTTTTCCTCACTTAAAAGGAGGGGTATTTAAGTTACTATAGGAAAAAACTAATTAGAAAAGCAGACACATCTTATCCCTATCCCCATATTTCAGGCAAGTTGGCAACTGCTCAAAAGTGATCAGAGACTGGCCTATTTCTCAAGGACCCCAGGAGAGTATAATAATTTAAATCATCATCTTAGGAAAGTGCCCTGAGCACTTGTCTTTGCATTTTTTAATGATCTTCCATCAAGAAAGATGGTTCTGCTCTCCTAACTGGCACAGACACTATAAACACTGGTTGCAGGAAAGCTCTGGCTACCTCACACTGAGATGGATTCAGGCAAGGCTGAACTTCTGCCAGGATAAACACACTTTACTTTATCTAGGAGACATAAATATTTAAAACAATGTTGTTCACGAGCATAATTAAAACAATACAGTTGCCTAATGGTACAAATCTGTTTTGGTCAATTAACAGTTAACAGGGGGTGCAGTTTTACCACTTCAGAAGTTTTATGTAACTTTTTGCACATATGGCACTTTTCAGTTACAAATATTAATAACTGTCCAGAGTGCTCTGCTGAGTTATCACCAGCCTCATGTTCAAGAGGTGGAAACTGAGGCAGAAAAGGTAGGTGCCCCAGGCTATGAAATGTTAAGGCCAGGATTAGAGCTCATGGATGAAATCTTGGCTCCACTGAAATCAATGGCAAAACGCCCATTGATTTCAGTGGAGCCAGGATTTCATCCAAGGAGAGGGGTGGGGGAATAGAGAATGAGGGAGAGAGCGTGCACTTCCACACATAGCCCCAGATTTTTAGCAGAGAGAAGCCTATAATTAGGTTCCCTAAACTGTATTAGGCATAACTTATGGCCAGATTTTCCACAAGAACTGAGCATCTAGAAGCTCTCCTTGACCTCAGTGGGAGCTGTCATGTACACATTTGCCAAGGAACTGAGGATAGCTATGCCCTGATCCACCGCCCATTAACTATTGACCATTTAGAAGCTTAAATTTAAGGACCCAGTTTTGAAAATCTTGGCCACTGCATTTAATGCTTGATGGCTTTGTGTCCAGGGGTCTTAACCATTGAAAAAGTAATGCCTATAGTGCATAGATCATGCACACACAAAGGAGAAGCCAGTCTGAGAGGTTCATAAAAGCTTGTTTTCCATTATCGTGCCCACTTGTAAATTTGCATTGTTATATTGTTTGTTCAGTGGTTTGAAATTAAAAAGGAACTATAAGTGCTAAGTAGAATTATTGTGTCGAGAAAGTGGTTTAATACCCCATTGATTAGTAACAGACACATCCCTGCTAGTGCCATCAAATGTAAACATCTTCACAGGTAAAACCATGTAGAAGCACTATATCCCCATTTGAAGAGAGAGAGCATATCATGGAAGACTAGAAATGGAAAACCTGGTCATGTTTTCTTCTCTCTGGGAGCCTCAAAATCTCTTCTCAACTAGCAACATGCTTATGGCCCCCTCTTGGATTCCAGGGATGGATGTAGGTGTAAATGATCTCCAAAGGACCCAGAGTGCTAGCCATTCCACTTGCATAAAGCCTGAGTAGTTGGGCCTCATGTGTGCGTGGAGTAAAGTGGGGTTAAAGAGAGACAATCTCAGTCACCCCAAGGCACAGTACTATCCTCATCAAGGGCTCTTACCAGCCAATGGGTTGGAATAGACCAGTGGTTCTCAAACTGTGGGTCGGGACCCCAAACTGGGTCACCCTGTTTTAATGGGGTCATCAGGGCTGGCTTAGACTTGCTGAGGCCTGGGGCCAAAGCCCAAGCCCCACTGCCCTGGGCCAAAGCCCAAGGGCTTCGGCTTTGCACTCACCCCACCCTGCCCTGCCCAGGACAGTGGGGCCCAGGGTTTGGCTTTGCCCCCACCACCACTATGTGGGGCGGTGGAGCTCGGACAGGCTCAGGTTTCGCTCCCCCCTCCTGGGGTCATGTAGTAATTTTTGTTGTCAGAAGGGGGTCAGGGTGCAAGGAAGTTTGAGAACCGCTGGAATAGACCATAGCCTTCCCTGTCAATTTTGCATCTTAAATCATTGGATCCACATGGATTCTAGGGCCCACTCTCATAGCTCACACAGAGACTATGCCACAAAAACCCTATTTGTTTCCCCTCTATATCGCTTGGTGTTTTCCCACAGGTTTGCAAGAGCATGCCGTACAAGGGCTTCTCTGCCTACCTCCTCAAAGCTTCATGTCCTCCAACTTGGGATTGCAGAGGGAGGAAGCTTGAGATGCAAACCCTAGAAATCTAAAGGCAATGAGGCAGGATGGTTGAGTAGTTAGGGTGCTGGGACTTGAGAAAGCAGGGCTTCCTGCTGTGTCACAAACTTCCTGTGTGACCCTGGGCAAGTCACTTTGGGACAGATTTTTAAAAGTTATTTAGACACTAACTCCCATTGCAATCATTAGGCATTAGGTGCCTAAAAAACCTTTAAAAATCTGTCCCTTAGTTTTGCATCTGTAAAATGGAGTTAACAGCACTTCCCTCCCTGACAGGCATGCTGTGAGGATAAATATGCTAATGATTCTGAGGTGCATTTGTATCTGCAAAAAGTTCTCAGCATGAGACACTCATAATCCATGGATCATTGAAAAAGTTTACTTGAACCACTCCAAAGGAGCTAGTTTAGTCTTTCATGTCTAATATTATGTACTTTTAATAAGATCATTATGAATAATCATTAACTGCTCTGTTAATGTTAGAGTCATACTGTATGGTATGTGATATGAATACACACATATACTCCTGAGGGCATTCTGCACCAAAAAATTAAAAATTCGGCACCAAAAAAATAAAATTCTGTGCACAATATTTTAAAATTCTGCAAAATTCTGCAAATTTTGTTTGTGAAATAAATGTGGAGGAACCAGCCTGGCATCGGGGAGCACAGACTACTGGCTGCACAGTGGTGGGAGATCACTATGCAGCTCCCCGCCTCCTTGAGACACAGACTCAGCGAGTCAGCAGTGAGGCTGCACCCAACCCAGACAGTGCAAGGACCGTGCCTGCCCCAGAAACACCCCAGGGCCCTGCCCCTGCATGCCAGGTACACCAGGTATGGATAGGTAGGCTCAGCAAGGAAGGATCTAATTGTGGAGGGACTTAGTGTGGGGGGATCCAAGTATTGCTTGAGAGGATTCTGTGTGGGGCAATCTGGGTGCAGGCAGCTCAGTGGGGGATCTGGATGCATAGAGGCTTGTTGGGGTTTTTTGGGTTAAGTGGTAATGGGACTCTGCAGAGGGGTCTAGGTGAAGGTGGTTGGGGCCCAGTGGGGGGTATAGGTGTGGGGGGATAGGGCTCAGCAGGGGGGTCTGGGTGTCGGGGTCTCAGTGGAGGGGTCCAGATGCTGGGGGAGTGGGGCTTGGTGGGGTGGGGATCCAGGAGGAGTTGGTTGGGGCTTGGTGGGGTGGGGATCTGGGTGCGGGTGGCTCATTGGGGTGGTCCAGGTCCAAGGGAATGGGGCTCATTGGGGGGTTCTGAGTACGGGTGGGGTGAGGCTCAGCGGAAGGGTCTGGGTATGAGGGTGTCTGTATGCACGGGGGTTGGGGGGTGCAGCTCCCTGTACAGGGATCCCCCCAGTGCAGCTGAGGAGCGATGGGTGCAGGAAATGGGGGAGAGAGGGGGGAGTTTTGAGAGCTTCATGCAGCCAGGGAAGAGATCTGGGGATGGATCTGACCCAGCCCCGGATGCCATGCAGGGGAAGAGGAAGTCCCAGCCTCCTCAGCCCAGCCTGGACTACCAGCCGAGCCCAGCGCAGGGTAGGAGCCACCAGCCAGGTCTTCCCCAGTCTTGCCTCCTGCCCCACAGTGATTTACCTCTCTGCCGGCTGCCCGGGACACCCGAAACATACTGCGGGGGAGAGTCCCATGACCGCTCCTCTGGCTTCCCTTTGCTTCCCCATCAGAAAGCTATTTTTCTGTGGGGAAGCAAAGAAATCTGTGGGGGACATAAATTCTGTGCATGCACAGTGGCACAGAATTCCCCAGAAGTAACACATAGAGCCAGCTTCTCTGCTGCATCAGTTTCCATGGGTTACAGTAGGCAAGAGAGCCATCTTAGCTAATTACAGCTCCTTGATTCTCTGTCTGGATTTAAGTGTAGGTTAGAGCAACCAGAACTGCCCCCCTTTCCTATTCTTCAGCAGCGGTCTGGATAAAGATTCCAGAATAAAGAAAGATTCCTTTTTAATCATGGACTATAGGTTATAGAAGTACAAAGAAAAAAACTCTACAGTGTTTTATTGCAATTCTATAACTTAAAAGGGTTGTGTCAATTTCAACCAACATAGGTAAACACAATTTAATTTGTTCCTCCATCTAAAACCTTACATGTTAAGTTTCAGTTGACTTAAATGTACAGCCAAAGTAAGAAGTAAACCCTATAAAATATGGGTTTCCTGTGGCAAAATTGACAGACTTTGAACAATACTCTAGAGGACAGCTATCATATAAGGACTTTGAGATCATACCTGCATTAGTGATTTTGGTACCACTTGTACGTGTGTGTACACACAATTTATTTCAAACTCCTGCATTCAAAACAAAGGTCCAGATTCTGATATCCTTATTCATGCTAAATTGTCCATTATTCCACAAATAATTCCATTGGTTAGGCACTATTCAGCATGACTACGGGTACCATACTCTGATCCAAAATCATTTGCAATTAGTCAGGACCACACTCCCATGTGTTGCTCAGTTGCTCTATATTTTAGATGCTATCTGTTTTTAAGTAGCCCAAAAATCTCATCCAAGAGATTTCTAAGAGTTCATTAAAATAGTTTATGTAATATTAGTCTGACATTATTGTTTTCAGGGAAGCTACATTTTACAATTTGCTGAGACAACACTCGTTTCCCTAAGAACCGGAAACAAAATAGTGAAGATATTTGTCTTGGGTAATTCTTTTGCAGTTAGAGTGTCATTGATACATAAATGCTTTGGAAATGGAAAGAAAAAACATGCAGAGGAGTTTATCTTAGCCCTCGCTTTGTTTAAATATGGTAGAATGTTTATTATCCTAATTTCTGACTGTTATTGTCCAAGTTGCTGGACCAAACTGATGTTGTCTTTTCTCTATAAGCCCTTATTTATTTTATGTTCACATTTCGTGCATTAGTATGACTTTAGATTAAGAACAACAATCAGAATTTATGATAATAAACATTTTGCCAGGGTTGTTTGGGGGGGAGGGTTGGGTTGAAGAGAAGTTGAAAACAATCTCTTCTCAAATTTTGTGTATAATTGCAAATGACCCAATTCTGTATCCCTCTCACACACAGTAACATTCAGGGCTTGCCCATCCCAACATTTAGTTCATGGCAAGCTGGGGTGTGAATCTGCTCCTCACTAGCCTGCCATGGACCCTGCAGTTGCGCACAAACAGAAAACTTATAGCCCATGTCAACAAGGACCAGACAGACAGTTGTTCCATAGCAGGCTAGTGCAGGGTAGAGTCACAACTCCATCTTGCCACAAACTTCATATTTGTGCAGACAAGTCCTTACTCTTATAAATGGTTCCAATCTTATTTTAAGCACTTAAGGGATGCATAGGTCTTGTTCTGCCCCTCTGAAGTTAAATGTCATCCCCTGATTAAAATTTACCTGTAGGGTCATCAAATTCAACAGGACTACTTTCGGTGTCTCCATTCCCCATCTGTAAGTGAAGATAGTGATGCTGCCCTATCTCATAAGGTGTGGTGACGACTAATTCATTAGGGCTACATTGTGAACTCTTCACTCATATTGGTGATGTGTTACATGAATATCCCCAATTACATCAATGGAGGTGTGCCTATATCAGTTCACCAATATGAGTAACGGGTTCATATTCTGTCCTATAGGGATTCTGACCATATCGGCAATGAGCTTAGATACTATAGTAACAGCTCCATATAAACACTTAGCTAGAGAGAAAGATACAACAACACCTTGTTATCCTACTATAATTGCTCAAGTGTGACCTCTTAACTTAACCATTCAGGATCAACTGATTGCATTAAATTTTCAAGTCACACATGATTGAAATAAAATAGTACAGCATGCTTGAATATTCTATTCTAAGTAATCTATATTTGGTCTTGCCCTATTTCATTGACAATTAAACTAATTTCGATAATCACCTCCACTGCTATGATTACTTCCAATCATTTCTGGTTTGGTTCTGTGTCTCCAAAATATGAAGCATCAACTTAACAAGAAATAATTTATTTAGGTTTTTATCTGAGAAATATACAGTCCATAGCCAGGCACAGTGCTATTTAGGTCTTCAAATTCACAATCCTTCTCTTGTGAATTTGTTACTAGTTAAAAAAAAAAAAAAAAAGGCAAAGCAATGCTAATCTGTATAAATTGGGAAGCCTGCCCATACCCAGAAGGAATGGTTGTAGTAGGATGGAGCCTGAACAAATTAAAAGCCATTTCAGAGTCAGTTGCTTAGGAATGGATCCTATGAGATACTCATTGTAAGAACGAGCACATGAATCAATGTGTGGCTCATCCTGTTGTAAATGTCTCACTCATAACCCCATGTCAGGGACAGATACCCCCCAGTCTGTTTCTCCATTAGTTTCTTGGATAAGATACAGAGAACAGGTTCCAAGGTCTCCTAAATGTACCTTTATAAGCAATTTCACAGAAGTGGCATTATACATAACAGTTCTGCGTTGATGCATGTAAACAGTTTCTACCTGAACAACTGGTTCGACCTACTATACAAAGTACACTGGAGTGTCAGTTGTCCATCCCCAGCAGGCAGGGCCGGCTTTAGGAAGTGCAGGGCCCGATTCGAACAGTTTCGATGGGGCCCCAGCAGGGATGACTGAAAAAAAAACCACATAAAAAAACACGTGGGGCTTGTACTCACCAGGCCGCGCTCCTAGTCTTTGGCGGCGGGTCCTTCACTCGCTCCGGATCTTCGGCAGCACTGAAGGACCTGCTGCCAAAGTGTCGCCAAAGACCCGGAGCGCCACCGGGTGAGTAAAAATTAAAAAGGCGCCTCTAGCCAGGGAAGAGATTCTCTGCCACTTGCCCCCCACTCTGGGGGGCCCTGCCACTGGGCGCGGGGCCCTCTTAGGCGCGAGGCCCGATTCGGGGGAATTGATGGAATTGGCCTAAAGCCAGCCCTGTCAGCAGGGAAGAGACTGCTTCAGAGTGGGAGATCTGTTCTTTGTGGTGTCTGCCTCTCTTCACCATATGCCAGTTTGTTGGGACTCCTTACTATAGGCTAAAATAATAGAAACTAGCCCACTTACTAAATGGCCATTCTTTCTAGATTCAGCTTTTTTATCTCTTTATCACAACACCATGACCATCTTATTTTATCCTTTCATATGGAAAGGAGGGTACTATTACCACAAATGATTTCAGCATTCCTGGCCCACAGAAAGGAGAAATGGATAGCTGGTTTCTCAGGCTTGGTTAGTAAAATACATAAGCTAGAGACTTTGGGATATAAGTGAGCACTGATGATATTTAACCTGAATTGAGCAGTTTGATAATCCAAGGTCCAGATACTAGTTTTGTGCTTTCTTCACATTCTGGTGTTATTTATCACAAGCAATAGGCCAGAGATAACACACTCAATTTCAGTTTTGGACTACCTTGAGAGTGGGTTGAATCTGAAAACCAATCAAGGCCACAAATATTTAGGAAAGTCTGGAATTTAACTCTTCCTGATCAGGGAATATTATAGGATCCAGATCTCGAGTGTGCATTTTTGTTCAAGGTTCTCCGTTTCATTTTCCAAGACAAAAACCTGGGATTTTCCCTCTAGAAATGTATAACACCGAACAGACTTTCACTCCATTCTTCTGTTTCCAGATAAAACAGTATATTGTGAAAAGAACTATCTCTTACCAGACATTGATCCCTGGTCAAAGCTGCAATACAAAGGAAGGAAGGGGTACATGAGCTAAGGAAAACATGGGAATATCAATTAAGCTAGCTGCCATCTGGGCTTGCCCATACCCAGAAGATCCGGCTTTCTCAATTTTTACATTTCTTTTCAAACTCAAAAACTTTACAAAACAAGCTGAATATGGCAGCAACAATCTTGAGATAAGGGCCACTTCCATTGAAACCAATGGAGCTATATTGATTTACATTAGTTGGAGATCTGGCCCAAGGACTCAGAGGTAGGTGAATCCAAGGACTCAGCATATGCAGTCACAATGAAAGGACCCAATTGTCGCTTTGGGCTCTTCCTTCATATATCTCTCCTTACCTTAACACTTCCTCTCTCTAGGATCCAGAGAAACCTAGGATTGTAAAAGAGGCATCTTATGATGGGCTGGATAGATGCCAGACAATCATTAGGAGACAAGAAGTATCAAAGCTTTGAGAGCCTCAGATGAAAGTATTATTTCAGCACCTTTTGATTCCCCAAATTTCTTGGAGCCATGACTGGGCACACCCTATCTTCCCTTTAATTGGGTCTGTGGAACCCTAATTAAGATGGCTTACAATGTTCTGGAGATAGTCCATCTATTTATATTGTTAAGGAGACTAGTATTACATTGCCATCCATTCTCTTTGTGACAAACAAGCATTCATTATAAGTGGAGGCAGTCAAATATGCATACAAACTATGTATAGGAGTGAACATGAGGTGTCTATCAACTATTCATTTGACTAAAGGGCTAAAACTAGTCTAACAGATGTATTGATTCCTGGCTGACTTATTCAAGTGGCAGGATGTTCAGCCAATTTGGATAATTAAGTCATGAGAGGACTTCAGAGGCTCCCAGGCTGTGGATGTGTGCAGCTGGGGCATCACATTGTATACATTCAGCTGCTAAGGACAGATGCCAAGTTCCCAGCTCTCCCATTCTAACCCTTATACAGTACTCTACACTCCAGGTATGAAGTCAGAGGTAGCTGTGTAATAATTATGAACAAGGAGATGAGAACTAAACCGAGAAGACTGTTTATACACTCTCCTGTACACCTTTTTTTAAAAAAAGGTAAATATTCTAAACATTTTTTTCAAGCCAGTCTTTTATTTGCAATTATTTCCCAGGAGAAAGAAAACTCAAAGAGTTCTAAGTGAACAAGAACAATTGAACTCAGGACCAAGCTTAATGTAATATGCTACAGTATGTAATATAATCCCCCTTCATCCATGCTTCCAGACAATTAGACAGCTATTCCCTTGGGAGACTCTTGCCTGACATATAAGATGCTGAGATAAAATATAAGACTTACTGCTTGTAACTTGGATAGGTAATATACTTGCTGACTATTAGGTTGCTGAGATCATATGCACAGTCTCTTGACAACTGTAGATTTAAGTAACAAAATTGCATCCACCTTGAGCGGACATGTCAACACACACACACTTTTTGTTGCTCAGTATGGTCCAGCAATCTTCTGCCAGCCTATAGCAAATGAAAATAAAAATAAATCCCAACAGGCTATACTAAGGAGACAACTTATTTTGTTGGCCACAATAAAATCAAACACTTAAAACATTAATTTTGTGTGAAAGTGTTTTTCCTGGAGTAGCAACTTTCAGGTCTTGTTTTCCACTTGTCTTGGTAAACTGTAAGACTGACAGTGAGATACTAAAGTACTTTGTATTTAACTATGAGCAGAAAGAGTGCCAGTCACAAAATCACACTCCCAGCATTGTCTTTTTTTTTTTTAACCTTATACCTCCTATTTGGTTCGCACCTGCCTTTAGAAGAAAGTAAATTCTTCAAGCTCCAATATAGCTCTCCTGAGAAGAGAGGGGGAATTAGGGCAAATAATGTGTGATGTTTTTATCACATAGGCTGTTGACCACCAGAATTTAAGTTAAAGACAAGTGAGCACAGATGGCCGGAAGTATGGAACTGTAGTTCCAAATACAGGGGCTTGAGTAAAGGGTAAGCCAAGGGGCGCTCAGGGATGGATGGTGCATTAGGAGAAACAATCCCGCTTTGGATCCTAGCATGCGGAGGATAGTGCAGCCTGTTTCTCTTCATCCCTGCATGCCAAACTCCTCCCCATCCTTTATGGGGTGATTTGTTCCACAAAGGATACAAATCACCATGTGTGGAGGCCCAGCATGAGGCCAATGCACCACTCAACTCCCACTCAACTCCACTTCTGACAGTTAAGTTGCATCTAAGTGGTGCATAGGCTTCTGTGTCAGCCTCTGCACAGGGTTGATTTTCTAGTAGGAAGGAGCAGACCCTATGCTCCTCTTAGTGCAAAGACGGCAGCTGCTCTTAGCTTCTGTGTAGAGTACACAAGGGCGGGAACAAAATCTTAAGATTAGTTGCTTAATAACGAAATACTATGTCTAGATTGCAATTATGGGGCATGATTGCAGTTCAAGTCGATATACTCAAACTAGTTTTAATCTAACTAGCTCGGGTCCCTGAGCGGTTATGCTGTGTCAGCGTGAGCCTTGGCATTGGCTGTACAAGACCATCTGGTACTTACTCACAGGGCTAGCTGGTGCTGAAACGTGCTGCCATGGCTTCAGGGACCCTGGCTAGTTAGATTAAAGCAAGCTGGGTATGCCTACACAAGCTGCAAATGCTGTGTAGACATAGACTAAGTCTCTTTCTCTTGTAAAGCAACTCCTTAAGAAATGCAGTATCCTAGGAGGAACCCCTTCATTGACCAAAAAAAAAAGACTAAACAAAAATAGATATTGGAGGGCTAGCAAATGCAAACCCATACACAATTCAACTGATAAATTTATTCAGGTTAAATCCCTTCAGAATAAAATGAAATGCTGTAGAAAAAAAATAAGATTCCAAATGAATAAAACAATTTAAAACTTGCAAATTAAATATATATAGAATCAAAATGCATTAGACCTACCTGTGGTCTGATTCCACTGAAGTCAGTGGAATTACATCATGATAAGAATTGTACAACTTCTGCAAATTCAGTTCAGCATTTATTTATCCTTCCAAAACCTGAGTTCGGGAAACTAAAATTATGCAATGTTAGTGTTTTAAGGTAAATAACCTTTGTAATTTTCACACCTGCCAACACATTTTTCCTTTTGATTTTTCATTGGAAACATTTTTCAAATTTTATTTCCAAAACTTTTGTATTTTACCTTTAACCTACTGAACTTCTTTACTTGTTTATTTTAGAACTTTACAAAAGTCTAAGAAAATCAGTCTTTAAATGTCAGGTAGTTTTCTCTGAATTTTCCTCAAGTAACAAAGGAAAGCAGGTGGAAAATTCTCCCTGTAGACTACAAGTGTAGTTTTGTTGGATGAAAATCAACTGCATACCCTTTAAGAAATGAACTGGATTTCCTCTTTAAAATATTAGCATACATGTTGCTCTGTCAGATACGGTCAATAACATTTGTGAAAGAGTGGTTAGTATGGCCTTGTACAAATGGCAAAGCCTATGTAATATTTTTAAGACATCTAGTTCACACAAAGGAAGTTAGATTAAATCTACACCTAAAGTTGCACAACACTAGATTTCTCTTAGTTGATTTGACCCACTCCCCGAAAAATAGAGTGATCTGAGCTGAGTAGTAAACAAAGATACTATGGGCCTTATGCACTGAGTATTGAAGTCAATGGAAATCTTTCCCATTGACTTCAATGGGATATACTGTGTGATCAGTGGTGGGATGGAGGAGGTTCTCCCCTGCCCCAAACACTCACACACACCTCTTTAGCATCCTTTCAAAAGGCCTTGTATAAATTATATTGCAAGGTAAAAAGAAACAAATTCTCATGTAAAAAGTAGATATGTATGAACTCGTTAAGTAAAATAAAAATAACTAGAAATTGATCTAGATCCAGTCAAAGAACATCCTTGTATTATTATTATTATTATTTATTATTATTATTGGTGGTCTGAAAACATTTGATTAACTTTTGGGATCCAGCTATCTGAGAGACCACCTCTCTCACCCTGCCATTGTGGAGACCAGCAGAGTGCTTGAGGGGGAAAGAACTTTTCTTATTAGCTGGAAGAAACTACTCACAGGACCTTCTTAATGGGCATGCTTGCTTTTGGAAATCACTCCTTTCCCTGATCCAACAAGCCAAGTATAATACATGTGAATTTTTGGCCACTTCAAACAGAATCTAACAAAACCATCTGCGGTATAACCCTCAATTTCCATTGTCCATAGTGTATCCACTTGACTGCTACCCACTTGTTGTATAGGTTTTACCTGCTCTCCTCCAGCATGGTGCCACAACCACAAATTGGCATGTTTGTGGGGTATGCAGCCCATCCATACTTCCTGAGACAGTGCATGCTGTCAGCAGCCCTGGCCAGCCTTCCTTTTTTGCTCTCAGTGCATAAACAACCAAATTTTGGAAGTCTTGTGTGGAGTATTGCTGTGGGGAAAAGGGTTTTTTTGAGCCTCCCACCCCACTAGCACAGTCATCCAAGAAAAACAAAATGTTTTTTGGCCCAGAATGTGCAGACTGAGTGAGTCTTGTCATATTTCACCTGTTTCACCCCCACTGGACATGTTAAAAGAGAAACAAAATTTTCTCCTCCATTATTTCTACAATCCTGTCTTTATGGGCTTGATCCCATTGACTTGAATGGTGCAGGACCACGCCCTGAGTCCCCACTGGTAAAACTGTCATCTTCAGCATCAGCCTGCTTTTCTCTCATCATCATCATCAGCAGCAGCAGCGGCTGCATCTGCCAGTTGATGATTTGGGCAAATGACCATCCTACCCCATCAATGAAGAGTGTAAATCTTTTGGGACAGGGATGGTCTTTTTGTTTTCTGTTTGTACAGTGACGAGCAGGCCCATGAATGGGGCGTCTAGTTGCTATTGTAATTCAAATAAATAACACCTCCATCCCCACAAGCCTCATATAGGCCTTAGGTCACTATTTCACAAAAGCCAAATTGGGGAACCTTTCATTACATTTTGTCACTGAGTTTCTCTCCCCTTCAAGAATATTAATCTTCTACAAACTAAGAATCAGGTGATAATCCCAAAGAAATCATCCCATTATCAGTTAATGGCTGGATTTTCAGTTAATGGACCAAGCGGAAGACAAGGGCAGTTAACACTATAACAAACTACAGTAATATAACCAATTTCAAGGAGATTATTGCTATCATAAACTGTATTAAATGGTTTATAAAAGCAATGGCTTTTTTAAAGTTATCTGAAGTAGAGTAAATGAGAGGCTGCTTTGTTAAATAGGTTGTTTCCAACCAATTTTCAAAGCATTTAGGACACAGGGAATACGCTGATAGCCGTATAATGAATATTTTAAATGCATCTGAGGTTCTTTCCTCTGATAGGCGGAGGGAAAATCATTAACTCTTTTATGTGGCCAGCTTTCAATGAAGCTGCTATGTAACTCAGTGTACAGAGATGCACCAAATTCAGATTGTGCCTAGCAGTTTGGTTGCCAAAACCCATCACTTGGTCATTTAAAATGTAGATCATAAAGACAATAGCAAGAGGTCAGTAAATATTAAGGGCCCATTTCTGCACTCAGTTATACAGTTAGTAGCAGCAGGATGGATTAATAAGTAGAGTTGGGTGAATAATGGTTTTTTAGGCTTGCTGGCAATTCCAAAAGTTGTTTAAAAAATTGTTTCAGGTTAATGAAACCAAATATTTTTGAATTTTTCAGCAAATCTAAGTTGAAAAAAGTTGTTTTGGGGTCTTTTTCTTATATAGGCTCCTATTACCCCCCCCACCCCGTCCCAATTTTTCACATTTGCTGTCTGGTCACCCTAGCTACTCTGCACTAACTCCCCTTATGGAAACTTACTGTGCACTAAGAATTTTTGTGCGCGTTGGCTTAATGCACTTTGGAAGTGCACTAAGCTAAGCTGCATGAGGGCACTCTTAGGCTATGCCTACACTATGAGCCAGGGTGTGATTTTTGTCTCCTGCTTGCATACACATACTCATGGTAGCTCAATGAGAGCTAGTGTAATTATAAATAGCAGTGTAGCTGTGGTAGCACGGACGGCAGTAGCGGAGGCAAGTTTGAGCTGTGCTAGGAAGGTTCCCACCATTTCTAGGCAAGTGACTGTGACTCCAAGGCTGCTGCCCATGCTATTGCAGTTATGCTGCTATTTATTCTCACACTAGCTGTCATTGAGCTACTAAAGGGGTGAAAAAATCATGCTCCTAGCTTGTAGTATAGGCACAGCTTTAGTGTGGAGTAGCTACTGTGCTTTAAATTCACTCTCTAGATTACTCCTCACTAACTTCCCCATGTAGACAAAACATAAATGTTATATTTGAGTTTCAATGCTTTTTATGTATTTAAATTTTTGAAAATAAAATGAAAGAAATGTTTTAAATGAAAGGTAGTCATATAAAAAATGGAAACATTTTATTTAGAAAATGTTCTAAACATTATTTAGAATATTTAGTATTTACAAAAAAAAAAAACTTTTTTTGGATTTATTTTTTTGACTGAAGCATTGGCCTATTTTACTATCCTAAGGTACTGCATACTCCTTTATCCACAATCATCCGTAGGTCTTTCTGGTCTTACTAATTTCCAGGTTCCCCCCAATAGAATCTCTGGGTTACGGACTATTTTTCTCCAACCTGCATTACTCTAGGTTCCATTTTTCCAAGCTAAGCCTTATTTTACTATTTTCTGCTTACATTTTCAATTTCTCCTGAACTTTTTGCATTTCTGCTCTGCCCACACTGGAATCTGTAATTTCTTCAAATTTACTATCATCTGAAAATGCTACTAAAGTACTGGTTACTCCTTCTTCCAAATCATAAAACCAGATTTAGCACCAGTCCCTCTGGTACCCCACTAGACTCCTCAATGCTTACTGTGATCAGTTTCAGTTACTGACTGAGGCCACATCCAGCTAATTCTCTCCTTATAGTACCAAGTTACATCATGCAGGGTTGTAAAGTTCACTGGCTTCCTCCTATATTGATCAGATTAGGTTTGGAATGGTTTCCATTGTACACTACATTCTGTATATCTCACAGCTCATAAGCAGTATGTCTATTGTAATCAGATTGCAATGAGATATGGACAACTGACTTTTCATTCTCACTTCTGTAATTTCAGGGCAAAAAACCCAGCAAGGAACATATGGCTCCATTGTCATACCAGTACAATTTTAAGCCTCCCAGGGAAACAGCTGACCTCTAACTTGCAACCAGTACTTGTGATTTAAAAAAAAAAAATTACTGCAGTCTATGCTGTGTAAAAGCTGTCAGCTTAACAACCTGTACACATGCAGCATAATGTCTTCCAATAATGCTGCCTGCCAGGAGTTGCCATCTGTACTTCCTCTACATAGAGCGACAAAACTGTTAGGCAAAATTGGACTAATGCAGCAATACTGTACAATATTTCTCACTGCAAATGTCAGAGCTCATGGAGACTTCACCTTAATTGTTTTCTGTGTAGATGAGGCTTGGTTTGTGAGTGTTTCTGCCAGGTTCCTGAACAGTTTTTAAAGCAGTTGTGAGGCCTAGAGAGTACATAACCTTTGAAGACTGACAGTTGGTTACACATTCAGCTACCCTGTTTTGGGCAAAGTTGAAGGGTGGGTGGGAATGCCCCCTTTTCGAAATGTGGGAGTGGCAGAGCTGTTTAAAGGTTGGGAAGTGTATGTAAATGAGTTCTTGCCCTGACCAATCCCAGGGCAGATAATATCTTATATAGCACTTTTCATCTGTAGATCTCAATGTGCTTTACAAAGAAGGTCAGTATCATTTGCCCCGTTTTTACAAATGGGGAAACTGAGCTTAGGGAGGGGAAGTGACTTGTCCGAGATCACCAAACAGGTCAGAAGCAGAGCTGAGAATAGAACCTAGGATTCAAGTCACAGTTCAGTGCACCATCCACTAGGCCAAACTGCCTCAGCAATAGATGTTTAGCAGGTGTAAGTTGTCATAAAGCTATTGAAATCTATGAAGCTATGGCAATTTACACAGTTGAAAATCTGCCCCACCTTCTCCATTGCTTGTCTAGTCAAGTCCACCACACACACACACACACACAGGGGAAGGGAAGGAGTTTCTTCAGCCATAGGCCTGTACTAACTCCACTGGGCTTCTCCACCACAGATCTGAGGATACAGTATTGTTTAATCTTTAACAAAATTGTGGTAAGGGGCCCCTTTTCCTGACCTCATGGTGGTATAGGAGAGGGTTGTGTACCCTGAGGGACCAACTGTTGAACCCTCTTCTCACCTTGGTGAGCACTCAGTTGCCTTGAGGGTGATTCTTGCAAAGGATTACTCACCAAGAGAAGTAAGGAGCCCAGAACTGGGCCCTGATTGTACAGTCAGTGCTGCCGGGTCCCTTCTGTTGCTGTTGTGAAGAGGGATTTCTTCATGCAAATGGGGCCCCTTCCTCTCCTTACCACAATCTCTGGTTGAGCTCCATTGCAGCTCAACCAGACAAGTAGTCGTCTTTGGGCCAATTTGTTACAACTTTATTCTATTCATGTTCTCATACTATGCCTATATATGGTGCCTGAACCCCTTTCAGAAACATGCTAGTCATGTTGCTTAGTATCTTTTCACATACGGTTCTTACTTGTGTTGCAGTAGCACCTGTATCATGGTGGGCACTTCCCAAAGAACAAAAGATAGTCCATGCCCTGAAAAGCTTCTGACTGAACCCTTGAGCATGAAGATTCCACACGCCTGCAAAGTGGGTGTTCTGCCTCCCCAATGCTATCATCAAGAATCTGAATGCCATACATTGGTGGCAGGCCAAACTGGGTGGGGCAGAGACAAGCTGCACCCCTGGAAACAGGGCAATAAAAATGCTGGGCCTGATTCTCTACTGCCTTGCACTGTCTGTAGTGATTTTACACCCTGATGGAATTTTATATGCCCTTTGCCATTCTGATCGTGTTGCATCTTAGACCCACTTTGTACTGATGTAAGTGGCCACACACGGTGCAGGGCAACAGAGAATCAGGCCCTGTGTTTCTACCTCTTCAGAAGAAGTACTCTCAGAATAGAAAATTGCCTCTGTACCAGTGGAACCTGGGATCCTCTCGGTATATCTGTGGGCTGCACAGAAATAGAGGAGATAAGTAGAGGGGAAGGGGAAGGATTAGGCATCAAAATGTTAGATTTACAATGTATTTAATATCTCACCCTACAGATCACTGGGGAAAACAGTGGTTATTTAAAATTCTTGCAAACAGCATTTAAGAGAGTTACTTCAATCTTCAGTGTAGTATTGGGTTATTAGTTCCTTGACAGATCAGCGCATTAGAGCAGTGAGGTGCTCACTTTTATAATCATTCAAACACCTCCTTCCCTCAGTTTTTTTTGTAATTTATTTGCTTAAGGAAGTTTAGATGCAGCATTTGTTTTTTACTGCACTCCTAGTTTTTAATCCAAATTTTCTAGTTGGGTTGAGTGAGGCACAAGTAGGTCAAATTATGACTTGGCCAAAGTCACACAGTGAATATCTGGTTCATTCCCTATTAGAAAAATCCTGGATGTTCATAGCTCTCATTCCTCTGCTTAAGAAGCTAGGCCTTAGTTCACACACCACAGAAACAAAGTAGGGCCTGTATGAAGTGGTCATTACAGGTACTCTATTAGAGAAAAAATGAGCCATACTAGAAAATAAATTAGTTTTTTATTATTCCTGTTGACTCTTTTCTTTATACAGTTTGTATCTGGTTACTATGAATGTCCCATATTGTTGAAAAAGACACTGCACAAGCTACGGCTAAGATTGTAAGCTCTGTGTGATAGGGACCATCTTTCAGTTCTGTGTTTGTGTAGCACAATAGGATCTTGGTCCATAAGAGGGGCTCCTAGATGATGTCATAATGCAAATAAGATGTTACAAAGACTGCAACTTTATTTAACTAATATACAATCGATATAAACCACCAAAGAAAGGGATGGATGTAGTCATTGCAGTAAAGTGACTACTCTGGCAGTCCCCAATGTCAAAAAAGCTGCCCCAGGCAGAAAACTATCCAGCCCAAGCCCTACACTTCCCCACTGTCAAGAGGGTTATAGCTTCCAATGATCTGCCCCTGAGATAGTCTCTGTGAGTTCCTCTGTCCCTCAGTGGCATAGAATCCTGTAGTGCATGGAGATACATACTCCTCTCTAACAACCCTGCCCAAATAGGCAAATAAATGTACCTCCTGGGAAAAACTTCATAGGCCCTACAAATTACAGCATAACACTCTGGCACATGTGGCAACCTGAATACAATTCTGGTTTGACCAAAGAGAAAAGGAAATGCAATGGCTTAAAACACAATGACATAAATTCAGCAATTAATGCACATATAGTATCCCATACAAAAGGACTGATTCCCCTGAGCACATGGAAGGAGAAAATCTGCTGCAAGCATAGTATCTGAACACCTCAGAGTCTTTAATCCTCAACTGCATCAGAGCTCCGCCCCAGGCAGCTGAGGAAAAGTGGAGACAAAGTAATTTTAAGCAATCTTTGAGTTCCCTGGAGATGCCAGGGGGCTGGAATAATTTAAGAGCTGTCATACCTGTAGATGACTATCCTATGAAGCAGTGCAGAGTCAGGTATAGATAATATCTTCAGGAAAATATGAGCAGGTTAGTGGATCATTGACCTATAAGGTACTATACTTTATAGCTCTAATTTATGGCTGTTTCATTCAGTATTGATCTCATTGTAACCCATGGAAAAGGCTGCTACTGTGTTTAATTGCTCTAAACATTTTTGTGCTCTAATTTGTACATTTTACAAACTTTTTAAAAGGTTGCAGTAAAGGCTTCAAGGTATTAATATTGCATTCAATAAAATAGTTTTGCCTTCAGGCAGTAAAAATACCTGCCGTTACTAAAAAATCAGACCCAGTATTAATATTATGCACTCCAGTTTGCCACACCTCCTGAACATCTGCATAATTCCATTTTTATTAGTCTTGGCAGTTGCGTCAATTACATTTACAGAGCTCTCCATAGATGCATTCTGCTCTACAATAGCCCCCCAAAGCCACTGATTTCTGTATTAAACATTCAGTAGGAAACTCTCAGAAACCTACATTGCTCTAAAATCATATCTCATGTCTGAGGACAGTCTCTTAGCACTGTAAAGATAAAGTGTGTAGCCCAAAGTCAAAAATAATAAAGGGGCTCTATATTTAGGAATATCTTAACTGAGGTTTCCCAAACATGGTGGGAAGATTGATTATTATGGGCATGATTGTGAGCTGCTTCTCTGTACCATATTTCCCCTTTATTGTTTAGCTAGCAAGTAGCACTATATGTTAACACTCCCTTTATGCAAATAAACAATAAGAGTGAAGCAGTGATCAGAGGAGAGACATTTAATTATTTAAGACAAAGTACTTCCTTTGTGAGCCTATCACCTGGTCATTTCAGTTTGTATCTAAGCATGACAATGGCAACAAAGATGTGATGCCGAGAACAAGGTAAGATAAGTGACTTGCAATAATGCAATAATATGTAGGGATACCTTTTTCAGTGAGTGATTGGGGGGGGTGGGAGAGGTTGGCGGACTCAGGAAGCCTGCATGTGGTTCTACAATGACCTTTTGGCTTTCTGATGAAGTGTGTCTTTCACCTAGAGCTTGTGTTTGCACTGTTCCTCATGTTTTTCCATTGTCAGACACTGACTGAATGGGCATTTATTACTTCAGACATCACACAGGCACTAACATTAGTATTCAGGAAGTCCTCAAGAAACAAAGAGCTAGTATCCTTCTTGGTTTTGTTTAAGCATCTTCTGTATATAACATAAGCACCTCTGAGGACAAGTGCTATAGATATGATGCATATACTTCGTTATGTGTGGGAGAACTATTACTTCATCAGGCTTCTGGTCATTTTGTTTGAAACCTAAACTGACTTTAAATGAAAGTTCAGAAGACTAAAGAGGCCTTACTCACTTTTGAAAGTGAACATAGGTACTTTCTGAAGTTTTACATGTGATGTGATATTATATTGTACCAATATTAGATAGGGATTACTTATAGCATGGCAATCATATTTTAGACTCAAAGTTAAAAATCATATTGGAAAGGATACACGAATAAAAGCTCAAAAAAGTTTAATAAAATGTTGCCTGTGAGTCCCAATATGTATAGTTCAGTGGTTTCAGCATTGGCCTGCTAAACCCAGGGTTGTGAGCTTAATTCTTAAGGGGCCATTTAGGGATCTAGGGCAAAAATCTGTCTGGGGATTAGTCCTGCTTTGAGAAGGGGGTTGGACTAGATGACCTCCTGAGGTCCCTTCCAACCCTGATATTCTATTATTCTATTTTCCTTATTCGAACAAAGTTTCTTGTTAAGTGTTAGAAGAAAATATTTGTTATTTATATTATTGTCACATGACAGGTATTTAATATCCATTTATTGTTAGAAAAATGGAGAGTTTTTCCTATGAAGAGATATACATTTATTGTAACAGCTGCAAACATTTTCTTCCTTCATTCAGCACTTACTCCCCAAAACACACACACACACATTTTGTCTCTTTTTCCCAGGTTGCTGCAAGAGGCTTTTCCCCTCTGTCCACTCTATTCTCAATAAAATAAAAATTAAAACCCAAAAAGCTTCAGCAGAAAAAAGTGGCCAACTTAAGTTTTCATTTTGAATTCATTTCCATGTATTCATCTCCATCTTACAGTCCCATAAAAACTGAACAATGATTTGAATCAAGGACAGGGTGACAGACCTAACCCTGCATTTCTATTCATTTGTAGGAGCTTTTAAGACGCTTAATAGTATAGAATTTGGCTTTCTGTGGCACTTTTCATATTTCATCTCTCTCAAACTGCTTTATAAAATAATGAGTTAGTTACTAGCAGCACAGTGACTGTACAGGCAAGCAGGGCAGCCATTATTCACTCAGAAACTGCTCACGCGTTCCGTACCCTGGTCATTAGAAACAGTTTTTCCTAAAGGCAGAATGTTGGCAAGGACAACAGCTTTATTCCCTCTGCTTTCCAGCAATTGACATGGAACCTTTACCTTTCACCTTGACAGCCACCAGACAGGGGCAGAGGGAACTTTTGTTTATATTCCATCAAAAATTCAAGAAAAAAAATAGTTATTACCAGAACTGGGTGGGAAACGGATTTCCTGTTCTGAGAATTTGAGATTTTGAAATTCCCTCCATGCATCCTGAATGGGACCAAAAAAAAAAAAAAAAATCTCAAAAGTTTTCACAAACCAAAAATCCCCCAAAAGTTTTGCATCAGGTCAATAGAAACATTTTGTTCTCATTTCAGCCCTTTAAATTTTTACTTTAAAAAAAAATAGACTTAAATTCCAAAATGAAAAGTTGTTTCAAACAGAATAAAGAACTTTTTGCATTTAGAAAGTGTTTAACTATTGCCCTCCTTCCCCTAAACAGGAAGTTTGACAAAACTGACCCTTTCCCATGAACAGTTTTGATTTCAATTAATCAGAAGTTCCTGGTAAAAAATGTAGCTATACTAACTTATTTTAATTTTAGATTTTCTAACAGCATTGGCCTGAGTCTCCACTCACTCCTGTTATCCAAATGTATGATCCCATTGACTTGCATGGAGTTAATCTTGATCTTGCACTGGCATAACGGAGAGAATAATCAGGACCCAAGTGGCTAGAACACAGTATCTCAGACTTTTCAGATAGACAGCCACCTCATTTAGCAATATCGGAAGGACAGGTTGGTCACAACTCCTGACCCCTTGCCACAACACTGAAGCAGATAACTTCTTTCTAGGCCGGGGGTTAACAAACTATTCTTGTTTTATTAACTAAGGCCCCAGTCCTGCAAAATGAGGTGTTGAGAGCATTCCCCAAGGCAATGGGAGTTGAGGGCATTAAGCACCATACAGGGTCTTCCCCTGATTGAACATGCTGCATTTTACTGTATCACGGATATATTTCCTGTCACGAGGGGAAAGGCTCTTGTGGATCCTGCTGTCCTAACTCAGGGAATGGGAGTTTTGCCCAAATATTGGTGGCAGGATCATGTCCTTAATCCTATAAACCTGGAGATTTCAAAATAGGCCATATTGCATTTCAGCTATACCTTACCTACCTGGTAAATTGCACGGTACACTCATTTCAAATAGTGAAACTGTTGACTAGTTTTAGGTATAAAACTTAATGCAAATGGGAAAGGAATTTTGCTAATATTTAGAATAGTCCCAATTCTTATCTGCCTGCTTGCCTCAAATATCCTTTCACTGAACGACAGAGATAAAAATCTGTCGTTTTAACAAGATTAACCATTGGCTGCTTTCTGAAAGCCATTGGGATACCTCTATTGCTTTACAATCTGTTATCTCAGTGAACCTTCCCTGGCTTTAGAATATATTCTGTGTCCTTACTAAAGTTACTGGATAATTACTGCTTTTATCCACATCTAAATAAACTGATTATATGTATGTTAGACACTGGTAGGCCCTGTATTAATCTTAATCCTATGACTTCACTCCATGCATACCTGCTAATATACAAAAGCTACAGTGTGGTATTTTCCATAATGATGGCCCAAGAGAGACATGAAAGACACTCACAGAAAGCAAATCAGGAACAGGAAACTTGAAGCAGTTCTAAGTAATCTAAGTGTCATTAACTGGCCAACATTTTTGATATTGAGGCACTGAATGTATTGGTTTATGAATCTGAGTTTGCCAAAAAGCAATGGGTGTCTGAAAAGAAGTTTTTAAAAAAAAAAATACCCAACACCACAGGATTCTGGACCAGATTTGGAGAGTTGGCAAGAAAAGACTTCTGTAGTTTCTGTTTTGTAATTTAGTTTGTCTAGGCAATTATATTAGGAAAAAGTGAGGCAGTAATGACAGATCAGCGCAGATTGGAGTAAAAAAAAATAAATAGTGGAATTATCCCTCAAAGAAAGAGCAGCAAAGAGACATCTTTAGCTGATCTTGAGCTCAAGAGACCTGGGCACTCACACCTACAGAAAAAAATAAAGCTTATCAGAGCTGAAGCTGAATTCTTCTCAGAAGACAGGACACTCACCACCCTCAAAGGTAATTAGATGCTCAGAGCTCCTTAGGAAAAGCTGCAGCTTCTCTAGCTTTTATGCATGTATGAAGGGGTTCACTGACTGCAGAAGCACCTCCTTGTGTCTAGGGATGCTGTAACTGCTCTCTCTCCATGTGTCACCCCCTGCCCATGGTAACTGCCTTGCTGTAGTGGTCCCTCTACTTATAACTCAGCTCTCCAACAAAGTTGCTATTTAGTCCATCCCTTCCAGGGTAACAAAGCCCAACAGTCCAATGTCCTCACAAGAGGCTCTTTGGCCTCAGCTCCAGGCCCTGGTCCTCACCTTTCCTTGCAGCTTTCTAATGGCCTTGTTCCCTTCTCCAGGCACAGACTCATACCACCTTGCCAGTGGTTGGTAGGGGAACACAGGCCCTATCACTATACCAGGTTCCCGCCCAGGGACTGTAAAACCAGCAGCCAAGGTCTGTGCGGTTCCACGCCTTGTCGCTGTTTCCCTGGGCTCCTTCATATCCAGCCTTTCTTATGTTTGCCCTTTTAAACACCCCTTACTCTGTTTCTCCATGGGGCACCTACCCATCCTGGGCTCTTTCTCCTTGGCAATCCAAACCCTGCCCTTCTTTCAGGGCACATCACCAGGGCCTGCTCCACCTCAGGGTCTGCTTGCCAGCCTTCTGTAGTCCAACTAGGATCCCAGGACTTATCCTCCCTAGGGCTCCCCTCCCCCCATTCTGTTTCTCTTCTCCCAACACACACATACACCAGCCAGCTGCAACTTCCTCTCCAGTTAAGCCTGGTTCTCCATCCAAGTGCAACCAGGGATCATAACTGGCCTCCCAGACCCACATTAATCCATTCAGGGATTGTTTGGTGTGCACATGTGGGGTATACACACTCCTTCACAGGGTAATATTAAGTTTCATGCCAGGTGGAATGAGTATTTTCTATTGAAAAGACAGCAAGTCAGCTTGAAGCTAATAAGTTATTATTGCCACTAGGATTTCTTATTAATGACCCATTGCTGGTATATGTAGGAGTGCTTTAATCCCGTTTGTGATTAATGTTTCATTCTTGGATCAAACTAGTTGTTTGTTTACAGAACAAACATTGAAAACTTCATTTTTCTTTGCCCAGGATTTGTTCCGAGCAGCTTTGTAAGCTTCTACTTTATGAATATCAAACAGAGTGCATATCTATTCACGATAGCAGATTATCTGAGGCAGGATGGTCCAGGGGCCAGGATAGGAGCCTGGGTTCACTTCCCTGGTCTGCTACAGACTTCCTGTGTGACCTTAGGCAAGTCACTTAGTCTCTCTGTGCTTCAGTTTCCCAATTGTAAAATGGGAATAATTGTACTTCCCTATCTCACACAGATGTTGTAAGACCAAATACATTAATGACTGCAAGGTGCTCTGTTGCTATAGTAATGGGAGCCATATAAGTTAGATTTGTTGAAAATAGAAAGATTGGAGGTCCAGTGATATATCCTACTACTTCTCACATTTGTTCATAAGATGATTCACTGCTAGTGATAGGCAAACCTGAAAAGGAATACTGGTTTTCCATAGTCTGTGCGTTTATTCCAAACTTATCTATTTTGCCTTTCATCAGACTTCAGAGACAATAACTAACTCTGGTAGGCCAGATAGCAAAGCACAATTATGATTAGCTCAAAAGCTTGGGCAGATACAGGCAAATTCTAAAGGGAAAAAAAGTTGCCCCAGTGTATTTTTAAATAGCTAAACAGGATAGAGGCAGCCCTGAGGACAATACATTTACCTTTCCTATTGAAATGGGTCAGAAGGTAGCTAGCATAGGTGTATGGAGTCTCTTTCTGGTTCTAATACAATGGCCCTAAATCTGACCTCACATACACACTGATGTTGTTGGGTTTAGGGTGTGGGTGCAGGGTGGTATTGGTAGCCCGTTATAGGCAGGAGATTAGACCAGATGATCTAGTGATTCCTTCTGACATTAAACTCTATGACTCATGTACATACACACATTGATGCAATTCCATTTACTTCATTTGAGTTACTCTTGACTTAGGCCACCATAAGTGAAAGCAGAGTCAGGCCCCTGGTCTCTAGGTAAGTATCACTGATTTTAGTCAAGAAAGATCTAGACTGAAATGTTCTAAGTGCCTTAGATTTTTTTAAATTGGTTCCCCCTGTATTTCTTATATATAACTGTTTGTGAATATCTATAAATATTAAATATGATTTTTTAATATTGAGTATTATTGTCTGTCATAACAAAGTCACTATAGATCCAAGAGTCTAAAATCTTAAGCTCTGCAAAAGGAACAGCTTCTACCTAGCCCTATTACAGACTAACAATGTGCAGAAGGAATAAAGAGTTTCCTGTCCATTGGCACCAGAATTAAGTCCCATCTCTATTCCCCTGGGGTGCATGACACCCTAAAGAGGGGAAGCAGAAGTGAAAAGCAGGTGAGGTTATGGCTTGCTCCTCTCCTTTCCGTGCACCAACTAGTGAAAATGACCTGTTGCCTGGGGGAAGTAAGCTACAACCCATAAAGGGGTATAGTAATGGTATGCCTGGAAGATCCCTCAGCCAGTGGGACTCCAAGGCACAGCTGAGCTCCTAAGGATGACTTGAGATCCAGTAGGGTGGGACCTGAGCATTCAAAGGCAAATTACAGCCACAAAGCTAACATAGGACAAGTTGGACTACAGTGTCTGTGATGAACAATTTCCTACTAGATTTTCTTCAGCTATACTCTGGTCCCACAGACTGCTTGGCTTTCTGTATCTCAGAAATAGGAAAGTCACATCAATAATATTTGGCTTCTCTTAAGAGGAAGCTCTAGATGGAGGAAGTTGTGTCCCATTAAGAAAGCTGCATTCCAGCAAAAAACAAATGCCATCGTTCCATATAAATTCTCTCTTAAAAGTGTATCATTGGTGTTGGTTTTGGGAAACATGGAGCACATTGGCTCAGTATTCTTGTACTAGTGACAGCCAAAGTGCGTTAGTTGTCCCCAGGGCCCAGTGGTACCAACTGATGTTTTTGTTTTGTGTATTAATCTGGCAATGCCTCCATATCTCCATATAGTACACATAGGGATGCCTACCTCTAAACCAGAAGGAGACAGCAAGTGCAATATTTGGCTCTTTTTAAGTGTCAAACTGTAACAGAAAGGGAGCACAACCTTCTGATAAGGAAGAGGATTATTACGTGAGTCTGAATAAAAAAAGAACACGCTACAGAATACAAATAAATATTAGTCATGTGAAAGAATAATGTATTCCATATATATTTAGCACTATTGGAAGGTTAAGGCTGAGAAATGAAGCACACAAAAACCAAGGAATTCAACATCAAAGTTAAGAATGCAAACACTTGGGAAGGTAGTAAAGTTCTATGTTAACGCTGCCCTCTTCTTTTTTATATTTTAAAATATGGTGGTTTCATGTAATTATAAGTTAGTTGACAGTTTATTCAGGTTATACCTATCATGCACACTAGAATTTCTTATACAACCATACATATAATAAAATACCTACACTCATGCTCAGACTTGGCTTGATTTTTAAATCTCATTCAGGTTTACTAAAGAAACCAAGTTTGGAAGAATATTTAAAGGTATTAAAGGTGTAGAGGAGTGGACTCACCCCTGTGACACCACCTGCTGGTGACTCTGGGAATTAGCTTGATCCAGCCATCAGAGCGCCCTCTGCAGGCTGGTGATCCGCCTGTCCTCTGGCCCCCCGTGTCCCTCCCAGACCCTGGTGCCCTTTTATCTGGGGTGCTGCCCCCTGGCAGTACACCCCTCAGTATTAGGGTCTCCCTTTCCCGGGGAACCCCCACCCACTATCCGTACCTCGCCTCAGAATAAGGCCACTGCCAGTCACCAACTAGCCCCCACTCCCTGGGGCAGACTGCAGTATAGGCCACTCATCACAGGCAAGGTTGGGTTTGGACCTGCTGCTTTGGCCTACCCATGGGCTGCCCTATACAACCCCCAGTATCCCTTGGCCTCCTACTAGGCCGCAGCCTGGGGCTATCCAGGCTGGAGCTCCCTAGCTCCTCAGCCTTTCCCCAGCCCTGCTCCACTCAGGTACTCTGTCTCAAATGAAGTTTGGCAAGTTGACTTTTTTATTATTTATTTATTTATTGTTTTAAAGGTTGGATTAACATACACTGGTTTAGAATGTTGAAGGGGCAGATTGGAGGGCTTTAGTTTTGATCGGCCTTCCAAATAAGTGCTCTATGCCCGAAAGTTCAGAATTGGAAGGAATAAGGATGGTCTAAGTATAAAAATTAGAGCTGGGAGATCTGTTATATGCCTGGCTCTGCCACAGACTTCTTGGGTGGTCCTTATGCAAATCTAAATAGCCATTTGCATTACTCAATTTGCACCCACAATTAAGATAATTGCAGATGAAAAAATAAGTGTGCAATTTTGAATGTGCAAAAGGGTCTCCTTATAGAAAATGTGAGCCTCAATGACTCATAAATCACCCCCTCCACTCTTACACCAACCAACAATAAAACAACAAGGAGTTTGAATCACTCATGGCTTCATTTCGGTTGTAACTTTTAAATGGATTCTGAAGGTCATGACTTAAACGGAGGGAGCTGTATTTTCTATTTTGGTCTGGCTTTAATTTGGGTAATCTTCCCATTAAATATAGCTATTTATGACATTTGTTAAAAGCCTATATTGCTAATTTGGCTCAAAAAAAAATCTAATGGAGTTGTATTGGAAGTTTTCCATAAAATTAATGTTCCAGACTTAATGGATGTCTAAGGTATCATTATTAACGGGAATATTCCATAAACTAAAATCAGACCCTTTGAATTGGTGATCTGATACAGTTAGATCGGAACTTATTTAAAATTGGAAATGTGCCAAAGTACCCAGGAATTCAATTTAAACACCTTATGGACGTTAATGCTTTTACAGTATTTACTTTAATTAGTACTTTATTAAATGCTCAATTTCACTCACATAGTTGGACAAGAATAGCAGTCAGCCTGTGGGCAGAAGAAGTATGTTAGCGGTGAGACCAGTTTAACTCCCTCCCAATCTGCCAGAAACACAAATCTTCTATATCATTTCCAGGGTAATGCTGCCTTGAGCTACATTATCTTACCCTTTGTAAAGTCAGACATGTGTATCACAACATGCCATGTGCCACTGGCCATCTGAGACCCCAAAAACCCCAACTGCAAGCAGGCAAGACTTTGCTCTTGGTAATACTGTAAATCCAAAATAATACCATTGAATTCAGTATGGGGTTGACATGAAACAGAGACCATTGCTCGGCCCAGTAAATCTATCTTCCAACCAAGGAGTTCTCAGTCTTTTCTACACTGTGGCCTTTTTTTCATCTAGCTGGAACCTATCTGGGCTCCCCCTCCAATTTAGCAATATGGAAGGGCAGAATGATCACAGCTCCCCAGGAACGATTGTGGAGGGGGACAGGGGGAAAAGGCATGATGCCTCAGGTTGGCAACGCTTCTAATCTGATCAAATATGCTGCGTGTACCTTTATTAGACAGGAAGGGAGCAAGATGCCATAAACCCCCAGAAAATTGTTTTACACTGGCACAATGAAGCTTATTTTTCTTTTACTTAGGGCCTGATCCAAAGCCTACTGAAGTCCATGGAAAAACTCCTACTGATTACAATGGGCTTTGGATCAGACCCTTGCACCATTTTAAGTCAACAGTAGCTAGACTGAAGTCAGTTGAGTTAGATAAATCCATAATAAATGGGAGGAGAATCGGTTCTAATTTCTTCGGAAAATAATAAACTGAAGGGCCATGCAAAAAATATGGAACCATGTTACAAATTCTATAAATGTGTGAGGAATAAATGTATAAACACATCTTGGACCATTGTGCCTGGCCTCTGCACACTAAGTCAACTCCCAAGAACTCTTTCTAATCACAGGCGGTGCAGTGTCGTCTAGTGCAGTGCTTCTCAAAGTCGGGCCACTGCTTGTTCAGAGAAAGCCCCTGGCGGTCCGGGCCGGTTTGTTTACCTGCCGCATCTGCAGGTTTGGCTGATCGCAGCTCCCACTGGTGGCAGTTCGCCGCTCCAGGCAAATGCGGGCTGCGGGAAGGGCAGCCAGCACATCCCTCGGCCTATGCCACTTCCTGCAGCCCCCATTGGCCTGGAGTGGTAAACTGCGGCCAGTGGGAACTGCAAATGGCCAAACCTGCGGACGTGGCAGGTAAACAAACCAGCCTGGACTGCCAGGGGTTTTCCCTGAACAAGCGGCAGCCCAACTTTGAGAAGCACTGGTTTAGTGGATAGAGTACTGAAGTAGAACACTGTGGAAGCAACACGAGAGACTACGGCTATTCCCAGCTCTGGCCTGCTAGGTGAGCTTGGGCAAGTCACAGCCCCTCTCTATGCCTCAGTTTCCCCATGAGTAAAATGGAGACAATGATTCCTCCTTTGTAAAGCACTTTGAGATCTACTGATGGTAAGAGCTATTATTATGAGCAACTTCAAACAGCCATATATTTTAAGTCAAACTGGAACAAAATGTTTCCATCTCTCCACCCCTCCCAGATGTAGGTACAACATGTGAGTAGATAAGTAATTTACAGCAGCTTGGGATCTGGCCCATGTGTATTACATTTCTTGCTGCACAAGCTCTCTAGGCAGGGCCGGCTCCAGGCACCAGAGCAGCAAGCAGGTGCTTGGGGCGGCCAACGGAAAGGGGAGGCATGCCCGGATCTTCGGTGGCCATTTGGCGGCGGGTCCCTCAGTCCCTCTCGGAGGGAAGGACCTGCTGCTGAATTGCCGCTGAAGAATGAAGTGGCAGCGGTAGAAGTGCCGATTGCGGCTTTTTTTTTTTTTTTTTCCGCCGCTTGGGGCAGCAAAAACGCTGGAGCCGGCCCTGTCTCTAGGTAAACCTGATTTTCTGGACACAGCCCATAATCCTCCAGATTTTAACTGTATCTGACAAACAAACATACCAGCACTTCTCTTTTTCTCTCTCTGTTCTTAATATACATCGAGGGCCTATCCTCATTTACACTGAGGCCACTTTACACCACCTGGATAGTGTAAAAGGACCTTCAAGTGGGTGCAAGTGTAATCTAGACTGACTTCATGGCACCTGTATGCTGCGACAGTGTATATAGTGGCCTTGATACACAGGACAATCAAGCCCTGTACATTCTAAGGGACAGAGACTGTCATTTTATTATATGGATGTAGTGCAAAGGGGCCCTGATCATGGCCTCTAAGCACTACTGTCATATAAATAATAATTAACAATAGAAGCAAATGAGAAGAGTAGCTGCATACAACTATCTTAATGTAGCATTATGCATACACAAGTTAGGAATTCCAAAGTCATGGTTCTATCAGTTGCAATTCCACCATCACCCATATCTATTGAAAAGCCATTGTCCTTATTCTGGATCTGATGTGTCCCAGAATACGTGATAATAGAATTATTTCCTGGTCCCACTGCTCTTAAATTGTGAGGGCTGTTTTTTGTGTTGTTCAGCCAACTCTACCCTTGTCTATCAATCATCTGCTCCAGACACTAGACATACTCCCCCCACCTCCTGCCTTCTGGATTAAAAGAATTAAAATTCAAGTGCAATTAATGTGCAAAGATGAATTGATATGGAAGGGCTGATTGTCCAGCTCATGCCTAGTATGAAGATTTTTATGTACATCCCCAAAATTTCCTATTCTATGCCCCCAAGAGAAGAATCACTGGATCAGTATGCCTTGGTTGACAAGAATAAGTTGGAGGGTTCTATCTGTCTGGCCTGAAGAACACTGAGATCAGCCTAGCTGCAAACAGGAAGCTGCTATGATTTTACATTATCCTTTGGGACTGCCACCAAGTGTGATCTCATCCTTGTGTCCTACTGAAAGCCAGGATTAGAAAGCAAATTCTCTATTCCTTTTCTCCCTCACTGGGGAAACCACATACAACATGGAGGTGACACATTGATCTGTATGTGGAGGACTGAGGGCTCTAATCTCTCATTAGGGCTCTTTGGCTGGCCAAACTATGGAGTTATAGCAAACGCTACAGGCATGATAAATGAACTGGGCATGAGCATCATGGTGCTACAAGAGTTGAGCAGGAAGTTTAAGAGTGAAGAAATAGTTAAGAGCCCATACTTGGATGCTGAAATGGAGATCTGGCATACACCGTTTTTTAGAAGTATATACTACTTTGACAATACAGGAACAGCACCAGCATTCCTAGACTCGAATATCTAGTAACCAAATTTTTAAAGAGAGAACAAAAGAAATAATAAACACAACCTGATAGCTTTCTTTGACAAGCCTTGTGAAGAGGGGGCAAGTGGTAAACTTGGTATATCTTGACTTTAGTAAGGCTTTTGATACTGTCTCACATGGACCTTCTCACAAACAAACTAGGGAAATACAACCTAAATGGAGCAACTATACGGTAGATGCATAACTGATTGGAAAACGGTTCCCAGAGAGTAGTTATCAGTGGTTCACAGTCAATCTGGCAGGGCATATCAAATGGGGTCCTGCGCGGATCAATTCTGAGTCTGACTCTGTTCAATATCTTCAGCTATGATTTAGATAATGGCATATAGAGTACTCTTAGAAAGTTTATGGAGATACCAAGCTGGGAGGGGTTCCAAGTGCTTTGGAGGATAGGATTAAAATTTAAAATGATCTGGACAAACTGGAGACATGGTCTGATGTAATAGAATGATATTAAATAAGGACAAATGCAAAGTACTCCATTTAGGAAGGAACAATCAGTTGCACACATACAAAATAGGAAAGGACTACCTAGGAAGGAATACTGCAGAAAGGGATCTGGGAGTCATAGTGGATCATAAGCTAAATATGAGTCAATGGTGTAACACTGTTGCACAAAAAAAAAATTAAAGAAAAGCAAACCTCATTCTGGGATGGATGTATGTAAGCAAGACATGATAAGAAATTCTTCTGCTCTACTCCACACTGATTAAGCTGCATCTGGAGTACTGTGTCCAGTTCTGGGCACCACATTTCAGGAAAGATGTGGACAAATTGGAGAAAGTCAGAGAAGAGTAACAAAAATGATTAAAGGTCTAGAAAACATGACCTATGAGGGAAGATTAAACAAACCCATTTTTTTTCAGTTAGGAAAAGAAAAGACAGAGAGGAACATGACAACTTTTTATGTACTTGAAAACTGTTGTTACAAGGAAGAGAGAGAAAATTTGTTCTCCTTAACTTCTGAGGATAGGACAAGAAGCAATGGGCTTACATTGCAGCAAGGGTGGTTTAGGTTGGACATTAGGAAAAACTTCCTGTCAGGGTAGTTAAGCACTGGAATAAATTGCCTAGGGAGGTTGTGGAATCTCCATCATTGGAGACTTTTAAGACTAGGTTAGACAAACACCTGTCAGGGATGGTCAAGGTGGTCAAGATGGTCTCGAGGTCCCTTCCAGTCCTACGATTCTATGTCAATGTTTTTAGTATGTAGTATTTGGAACTACCAAGAAGAGAAAAAAAGAGCCTCTTGGAACCAGTTTTATGGAACAGTATCCTACACTGATTTACCAGGGTTTGAAATATGCTATAACACCTAAACACTGAGTATTTAATCTACAGCAATATCTTCAGCTGCACCCACCAGTGCTGAGCTGAGTGCAGGTGGCTTTGTTCCACCTTGACAGCCTCCCAGTACTGTGTCAGACAGGAGATGGTTTGCCCTCTGCTTCAGCTGAGAGCAGCCTCAGTGTTGCTTTAAGTTGCAACAGGTAATTGTGATCATCAAAGAACTGCTACGCTCTGGCCATGCCTCTAACATGCACTCCTTACCAAGTGCAAATAGGATTTGATCCTGTACAGTTGCCATTAACTTGGAAATTACCGTCCTTAGACAAATAATGAAAACAATTATGAGAGCTAACACTTCAGTTTCAATTTATTCACATGTACAGTTGCTACAGCACCTAAAATGAGGGTGGGAAATGGATAGACTCATGTCCCTTAGGGCTGTATGCCTGATCTTCTGGTTACAAAAAGTAGTACTTAAGACTGTGCATTAGCATACAGAAATAGAGTTTACTGAATTTAGGAGGCAAGATACTGAATATAGCAGGCAGCCAGCAGCTGCACATCAAGGCATTTAATTAAAATTAGAACTGTCCAAACTTTCAAATACCTGAACTTGTGGGCCAGCTTAGTGACTCAGTGCTTTGGCAAAGGCTGTAATATTTCCTTTCTAGACGTTGTGGCTTAGAGCCAATGCTTTTATGCCAGATGCTCTGTAGTACTCCACCCACTGACCGAATGACTGGAAATTCTAGTTAGCACTTGAATGTCCTAATCCCCTGAGCTGAAGTATCCTCTCCATTTTTGTGGATAGAGGGGAGCTTGTGTGGACTCAGCTCTTCCTGACCATGTGGAAGGTGTGGAACATCACCACCACCAGACCGTATTCTTTCACCATGATGTTCCCCAAAGAAATTCATCGGCAATTTGGGGTAGGAGGGGGAACTGCCAGTATCTGAGCACATAGTCTAGATGGTATTAAATTACTGAGGAACCACAGACATATTGCCAATGGCAACACAACCCCTGTTGGCACTGTGCTGCCAGGGGGACTAGATAAATGTTACTGAGAAGCTGAAAAAAGATTTACTTCAGGACAGTACAGCAGGATGGCTTTTGCAAGAGATGTGTTGCCAAGTGGAGGCTGGGGCAGGAAGGCAACATGGAGTAGCAGTTTTCCAAGAAGATTGTAGATTGTAGGCTGCAATCTACATAGACCAGGTGATGATCCTTCTTTGTGAATTCCCTGCATGTGTAGGGATGAGGGCCCCCATCCCAAATCCTCCTTCTTTGAGGGGTCTGGCTGCCTTCCCTTGGAGTTTGCGGCAAGAGGAGGGTGATTTGTTCCCAGGCTAGGAACTGGAAAGCAGCCCTTTTAAGTTAGATGCCAGGGAGCAAAAGAGGCTGAAATATCATCTTCCACAGAGACAAAATATCTCTAATCCTAAAATAGGATTAGTTTAGCACTTCAGCAGAATCGGACCGGGGGATTACAGTGGATGAGAAGCTGGATATGACTCAGCAGTGTGCCCTTGTTGCCAAGAAGGCTAACGGCATATTGGGCTGCATTAGTAGGAGCATTGCCAGCAGATCGAGGGAAGTGATTATTCCCCTCTATTCGGCACTGGTGAGGCCACATCTGGAGTATTGCATCCAGTTTTGGGTCCCCCACTACAGAAAGGATGTGGACAAATTGGAGAGAGTCCAGCAGAGGGCAATGAAAATGATTAGGTGGCTGGGGCACATGACTTATGAGGAGAGGCTGAGGGAATTGGGCTTATTTAGTCTGCAGAAAAGAAGAGTGAAGGGGGATTTGATAGCAGCCTTCAACTACCTGAATGGGGGTTCCACAGAGGATGGAGCTCGGCTGTTCTCAGTGGTGGTAGATGACAGAACAAGGAGCAATGGTCTCAAGTTGCAGTGCGGGAGGTCTAGGTTGGATATTAGGAAAAACTATTTCATTAGGAGGGTGGTGAAGCACTGGAATGTGTTACCTAGGGAGGTGGTGGAACCTCCATCCATAGAGGTTTTTAAGGCCCGGCTTGACAAAGCCTGGCTGGGATGATTTAATTGGGATTGGTCCTGCTATGAGCAGGGGGTTGGACTAGATGACCTCCTGAGATCTCTTCTAACCCTAATCTTCTATGATTCTATGAATAGCCGATGTGAGGTGTTTGGCAGAAATTCCAGAGTAAGGGAGAGAGCTGATTGATATTAAACATTCAGGAGCAAGCAGAGCAAGTCAACAGGAAAGAAAACATGGGAAGGGGGGAGGTTGGCCACTGTCCTGGTAGGAATGGGAATTCTCATGCTGCGAAAGGGAGATTCACTCTAAGGTCAGACCGCTCTTATTGCTCTGATCTTCTGCCTTAGTAAACTCACAGGATTTTACATTCATATTGTGTGTCTGTTGTAAATTATTAGCTATGATCACAGTGTTCAGTCTGACTGTATTCTAGAGTGATTGCTCTTATCAGACAATCTGAATAAAATCTTATTGACACATAGGAGCTAAAAAGTATCCCACCTCTTTTGAAGAAAATGACAGAGTTGATAATCTTTTTTAACATTTGTTAGGAGGGTCCAGTGTATCCAAACTGCACCTACAGCTTGAATTAAAACATTGGAAAATAGATGGCAGTAAAGTGAATCAGTTAAAGTTAGAATGTTTCAGGCCAAAGTATTCTACAGTGAGAATATACCAGTCCTTCTGCAACAGTTCTGAGAATTCCATTCTCCGAGTTTCAGATCAGGATCAGCTCTTAATTCACTCAAGTCAAATCAGGACACAGCTCACCCTACATTGCTCTAATTCCCGGTTGATTTGTCTTTTAATGTCCTCAATGGTCTAGTGTGTCTGTATCTTCAATCTTCTCCAATTTCTTAGACTTCTAAGCCTTTCTAGTCCACATACTGTGGCAGAGCTCTGACCTTGTCCTCGTGGGTCCTGCGCTTCTAGCCAGTATATGCTAGCCTCAGTGGCTCTCTGTGACCCTCCCCCCTCTAACACCAAGGGGTTGGGCAGCTTGGGACGCTAGACAGTGTACATGTGATAAGCCATCAGCATTGCCATGGCGATTCCCTGCTCTGTGCTCTATGTGGAACTGGAAAGGTTGGAGGGATAAGAACCACCTGGTTACCCTTGTGTTCTTTTCCTTGTTCCGTTGCATCCATTGAAGAGGGGCATGGTCAGTTACCAGGATAAATCTGCGCCCCAGCAGGTAATAACGCAACATTTCCATGGCCCATTTTACGGTGAGGCAAATGTATTCTCTCTCTACCACTGCATATTTTTGTTCTCTTGGAAGGAGTTTCCTACTGAGGTAGAGAATTGGGTGTTCCTCCTTCCCAACCATCTGTGACAGGACGGCTCCTAACCCTACCTCGGATGCATCTGTCTGTAGGATGAAATCCTTGGTGAAATCTGGGGCTATCAATATGGGGTTACTGCAGAGGGCAGTCCGTAGGTCCACGAATGCCCTCTCTGCTGCATCGGACCATCTGATTGGATCAGGACCACGGGCCTTCACTAAGTCCGTTAGGGGACTTGCCCTTGTAGCAAAATGGGGGATGAAATGCCGGTAATACCCCACCACCCCTAGAAATGCTCGGACCTGCTTCTTACGACTTGGCCGAGGCAAATTTTGGATGGCCTCTAACTTATTCAGTTGGGGTTTTACCAGAACTTTTTCTACCACCTAGCCAAGTTTATTTGGCCTCCGTAAATCCTACAGCGCACTTAACAGGGTTCGCCGTAAGGTCAGCTCGCCGGAAGGTATCAAGGACTGCCCCCACTTTTTCCAAGTGGGTCTCCCAGTCTGGGGTATGAATCACCACGTCATCCAAGTAGGCCGCAGCATAACTGGTATGGGGGCGTAATAACTTGTCCATGAGGCGCTGAAAGGTAGCTGGAGCCCCATGTAGTCCAAAGGGGAGGACCGTATATTGGTGTAGAAAATGCTGTCTTTTCCTTTGCATCTTCAGCTAGGGGAATCTGCCAGTACCCCTTTGTTAAGTCTAAGGTTGTCAAGTTCCGGGCATTCCCCAGATGGTCTACTAGTTCATCTATGCGGGGTATAGGGTAGGCATCAAACTGGGATATCTCGTTTAGTCGACGGAAGTCGTTACCGAACCTTGTGGTGCCATCAGGTTTGGGCACCAACACTATTGGGCTGGACCACTGACTGTGGGATTCTTCGATGATCCCCATCTCCAGCATTTTCCTGACTTCTGCTTTTATTTCCTCCCTTTTGGCTGCTGGCACCCGGTAGGGCCTCATAGTTACTCTGGCCCCAGGGTTTGTGATGATGTGGTGATATGTCCCGGTTGTGCGACCCGGCTTTGTCGAAAATACATCTTGATATTGGGCAATCATCTCAGTTACCTCTTTCTTCTGGGCTGTCGTTAGATCGGGAGACACCCTCACTTGTTTGGGGTTTTTGTTCCCTGGGTGCAGCTCTTCTTGAACCATTGTGCACGCCTCTCGCGTATGCCATGGTTTCAGAAGGTTGACGTGGTATATCTGCTCTACTTTTCGCCGTCCTGGTTGTCGCACCTTGCAATTTACTTTCCCTATGGGTTCAACTATTTCATAGGGCCCTTGCCACTGGGCCAACAGCTTACTTTCGGCCATGGGTACCAGTACCATTACTCGGTCACCGGGTTGAAACTGACGAAGCTTGGCTTGATGGTTGTAGTACGTTCTCTGGGCCTCTTGGGCCTTCTCCAGGTGCTCCCTCACTATGGGAGTGACCCGGGCTATCCGGTCCCTCATCCGTAGTACATGTTCTATTACATTCTTCCCCACACTGGGGCAGGAAATAGCTCCTGGGACATTTCCTCCTCCCAAATTTCCTTGGCTATGTCCAGGATGCCTCGGGGGTTGCGTCCAGACAACAGCTCAAAGGGGGAGAATCCATTGGAAGCTTGGGGGACCTCACGGATGGTGAACATGAGGTATGGTAGTAGGTTGTCCAATCTTTCCCATCCTTGTTTACCACCTTTCTTATCATGGCCTTGAGGGTTCAGTTAAATCTTTCCACCAGACCATCGGTTTGTGGATGGTAAACCAAGGTCCACAGGGTCTGGTCATGGAGCAGGGAACACAAGTCCTTCATCAACTTGGACATGAATGGTGTTCCCTGGTCTGTGAGGATTTCTTTTGGTAGCCCTACCTGGGCAAAGACTGCCACTAATTCTTTGGCAATGTTTTTGGAAGCTGTGTTTCGTAAGGGGACAGCTTCTGGGTACCTGGTTGCGTAGTCTAGGATGACAAGCACATACTGGTGCCCTCAAGTCATTTTCTTTAGCGGCCCCACAAGATCCATGACGATCCGCTCGATGATCAGCAGGGGTACCAGAGGAGCTCTTAGATGTGGACGAGGGCTGTGCAGTTGACATTCGGGGCAAGAGGCACAGTACCGCCGGATATCTTCATGTACCCCCGGCCAGAAGAAACTGCATAAGATTCGCGCCTGGGTTTTCTCCTCTCCCAAGTGCCCTCCAAAAAGGTGACTGTGAGTGAGGCTTAATATTGCCTTCTGGTGTTTCTGGGGGACTAGGAGCTGGTGTACCTCTTGCTCCTGCATTTGCACGACCCGGTATAAGAGATTCCTCTTGATCACAAAATAAGGCCCTGGCCCCCAGGCCTTTCCCTGTATGGGTACCCCATCTATCTCAGCCTCCTCCTTCCTGGCATTCTCGTACCTTGGTCTTCCACCTGGTCCCGTCCAAAAGTCTCTCTCTCTGGGCTTAACAGCCTGAACTCTGAGGGATCTGTCTCTGCCCTCTCGGCTGGCTCTGTGAGGTTGGAGTTGGAAGTGGTCTCTGACCCCTCCTCTGTCTCTGGGCCCTCCCCTTCAGTTGCCCGTGTACGTCTGCCTACACAGGCGACCCTCTGTCCTTGTATCAGGATTCGGGTACCCAAGGCCTTGGCCGCCCTTCTTTCTCTTTTGGTCTTCCTGCCTTTCCCCGGGACAGGGAATAGCTCCTGGGACATTTCCGCGAGAAATGGGAGGTGACATTCTACCGCGGAAGCCTCCTGAAGTTCGGGGAGCTCCTCTCCCTCCAATTCCTCCGGTGGAAGCAAATTTCCAAACCCGGGGAAATCTCTACCTATAAGCACAGGGTATGGGAGGTTTGGGACTACCCCTGCTTTCACCCCGGTGACATTTCCCTGAATTTCAATTTTTACTGATATGATGGGGTAGTAGCTAACAGTCCCATGGACACAGGTTACCCCCGTACGCTTGGCCTGCATTAACTGGCTGCGCTTCACTAATTTACCCAAAATTAGGGTGATAGCACTCCCCGAGTCTACGAGTGCCATGGTTTCTACCCCATTCAACTTTACCTGCCTTGTATATTTATGTGGGGTGACTGCGACCCCGGCAATATTGAGTAGGCTACATGGGTCTGCCCCATTCCCCAGGTTACACTGCATTGGCTCTATGACATTGGGGCACTGGGCAGCTATGTGCCCCAACTCCCCGCACCCATAACACCTATAATTGCTTCTAGTCACTCCCCTATCACGTGGGTTAGGGGGTTTAGTACCAGGGTTCTCCCCACTTAGGCCTTCCTCTTCCTTCTGGGTTCCTGACTGGTTTTTGACCTCCCTCTTCTTCCACCTAGGACTTCCTGGGGGTTTGGCCGCCCGACCCGCTGCGGTCGGGGTTGAGTGTTTGATTCGTGAGGGGCCTTCCTTGGGTAGTTGGGTTAATTCCCTGGCTGTCATCCGTCTTTCCACCAATGTGATCATTTCATCTTAGGTAGATGGATCATTCTGGCATACCCAATCCAGTGGCCAGTATATCTGCCTTCTGCTATTCTGCTGTACCCAACTGGCCTGGGTCTATCACAATACCAAATTAAAGAGGGCCTGCAAAGCTTCTCTCTCTTAGCCCCACTTAATGCTGTGTACATTTGTGAAACGTAGTCAAAGTGAGTGATCTTACCCACCAAGGCACAATAAGGATGGTCTATGTAACTCTTAAACCCTCCACGTAGTTGCTTCTTTTTGCATTACTTTTTTCTAGACTCCCTCTACTTAAACTCATATCTGAATTGCCCTTGCAGTCCTCCAATTCCTGAATCCTGAAGTTTGAGAATCCCCTAATTCCTGGATCCCAAATCTTCTTAACCCCAAACTCTGGATGCATTGTCCATATTCAGATGGAGGAATATTCAAATTAAAATTCTAATTGGCTACTGAACAGTTCTCCTTCAATCCTTTTCTCAGTTGATGCTTGTGTTTCTTTCAGCTGCACATTGCATAAAAATACTCTCTTATTCACTTAGGCTTTTTAAAGAGATAAAACATTACTATTTTGCATCCTGGGGAGGCCTAGAGATTGCCTCTCACTGTGCATCATCCTGAGATCAGCTTGGACACTCTGGCTAACAATCCATAGACTGGCCATGATTCTATCGCCTCCCTGCCCCTCACATCTCATTTGAAGTGTGTTGAATTCCAACGGGCACACTGAAGCAGCCCCTAGCCTAGGTAGCAAGGGTGGAAAGGGGTTAAATATTCCTTCACTCACTATATATTCATCCTGTAAGAGAGAAAGCTTCGGGGGGGGGGGTGTCACCTATTAATTATGGGTTCTCTGCAAGCTTCATATCTACCCCTGTTCTATACAATAAATTAAAAAAAAACCAGAAACACCAATAGAATCTTAAAGAAAGCATCAGATTGTGATTCAGGGAGGGAAACTTTCTGAACGCAAATGTTTAGTTGATATTTAACTTCAAAGGAGAAATTTCAAGAAATTAGGCAACACATGGATTACTTTACTGCTGAGAGTATTGGTGAATGATAACTCTGGGAACAAAATTTCCAGTGAGATTTGTCAGTTAGCCCAGATGAATGTTTGTAATTATAAAATTAAATTAATTTTAATGTAATTGCCTAGAAAGGGGAAATATACAATGAATGCAAACTTACACGGGAGAAATTTGGGGCAGAACACAAAACAGAATTGTTCACAAAGACTTGGAGGGGATTACAGTGTTTTAACATGCATTTGTTTTCAAGGGCTTGGGTGGTTACAAAGTATTTTTATTGGGGCTCGCAGTATACATAGGAGGTAGGATCTCAGGCACGTTAGATAACAGATTTGTAGAACCTCAGTATTCCTATTTAATATGTGCAGAGTAAACTTTTAGCCTCGCGTAATCACAATCATGGTGTCAATAGATAGAATGACTATCCAAATACAACATGGAATAGGATTTAATCTAAAACAATAAATGCCACCTAGAGACATATTGAACAATATGACTATAATTTCACCACTCAGGGAATCCAACTGCTTTCTGGTTCACTCTGCTAGGGTCCATAGTATTATTTTGAGCAGAAAAGAGTTATCAGGATTCAGCCAACTGCATTCAGCCAACTGATGTGTCCTCTCAAGCAATGATAGTGTATTGTGTTGAAGATGTAATATCACACATGTACACAGTGCCAAAGATACACTTATTCTAATATATTCTGTTCCATATATTTGGGTTCTTGTAGCATTTCTATCACCACGGTGTCTGTGAACCTCCAAGAAAGAACCTCTGGGGTCACTGTACTTCTTCCCACCATGTGTGGCCAGTCCTGACGGCTACTCTGAAGAGAAGGGCATTATCTTGGCCCCTTCACTGCTGGCAAGTCTAACATATCATACTGTGTCATAATGAGACAATATGATCACATCAAAACAAAAAGTGCTTCGGTCTGATTGGAATTAAGTGCTTTGATAATTTTTCATTAACATTTTTGATAAAAATAAAAATATTTTGATTTCTGCCAATCAGCATTTTCCAACAGCAAACTATCCTGTTGGAAAAATGTCAGCCCCCTCTAACAGCCTTGCACTATTTCAGGAAGCAGCCAGATAGACAGTTTAGATGATGAAACTTTTAAGTCCATTCGCCAAGTGTTTTTCTTTCCTAGGAAATTTCATAGAACACCTCCCCCTCCCCAGCAATGCTATGGTTAAGAAATCAAGCACTCCAAAGTCAGGAAATGTAGAGTTACAGATGAATCTTAATATTATCCCTTTGTCCTTAAATGTAAAAATGTGGTGTCCCTGTATACCAGGGGTGGGCAAACTATGGCCCACAGGCAGCATCAGTCCCATCAGCCATTTTAATTCGTCCCTCAAGGTCCCGGTGGGGAGAGGGGTCTGGGCCTTGCCCCGCTCCGGCTCTCCAACCGGGGAGCAGTGTCGGGGACCACTCCATGCAGCTCACGGAAACAGCAGTATGGCCCACTCCAGTGCTCCAGCCAGGAAGCAGGGTCAGGGGGCTGCGCCATGCGGCTCCTGGAAGCAGTGGCACGGCCCTCATCTGAATCCTATACATAGGGGCAGCCAGGGACCTCTGCTCTGCATGCTGCCCCTGCCCCAAGTGCCTCCTCTGCAGCTGTCATTGGCCGGAAACTGCAGCCAATGGGAGCTGCAGAGGTGGCACCTGCAGACGAGGCAGCGCCTATGGACGGGGCAGTGTGCAGTGCCGCCTGGCCGCGCCTCTGTGTAGGAGCTGGAGAAGGGACATGCACATCCTTCCTGGAGCCGCTTGAGGTAAGCGCCGCCCTGAGCCTGCACCCCTGAGCCTCTCCCCATGCCCCAACCCCCTACCCCAGCCCTGATCCCCCTCCTGCCCTCTGAACCCCTCTCTCTCAGCCCAGAGCACCCTCCTGTACCCCAAATCCCTGATCCCCAGCCCCATGCCAGAGCCCACACCCCCAGCCGGAGCCCTCATTCCCCCAGCCCAGAGCCCCCTCCTGCACCCTGAACTCCTCATTTCTGGTCCGACCCCAGAGCCCGACCCCCAGCCAGAGCCCTCACCCCCTTCCGTATCCCACTCTAAAGTTTGTGAGCATTCATGGCCCGCCACACAATTCCTATTCTCAGATGTGGCCCTTGAGCTAAAAAGTTTGCCCACCCCGCTGTATATTATAAAGCAACTCCAACAGATCACACAATGTTCTGTAGAGCAGTGTGACAAAGCCCAGTACCCCTGTCTAGGAAGTGATGATATCCCCCATTTTACAGTTGAGGAACTGAATGACAGAGGCACTAAGGGTATGTCTACACTATGAAATTAGGTTGATTTTATAGAAGTCGATTTTTAGAAATAAATTTTATATAGTCAACTGCGTATGTCCACACTAAGCACATTAAGTCGGTGGAGTGCGTCCTCACTACCTTGGCTAGCATCGACTTACGGAGCATTGCACTGTGGGTAGCTATCCCACAGTTCCCACAGTCTCCGTCGCTCATTGGAATTTTGGGTTAAGCTCCCAGTGCCTGATGGGACAAAAACATTGTCATGGGTGGTTTGGGGTACATGTCATCAGTCACCTGTCCCTCCGTTAAAGCAACGGCAGACAATCGTTTTGCATCTTTTTTCCACGCAGACGCCATACCACGGCAAGCATGCAGCCCGCTCAGCTCAGCTCACCGAAACCACCACTGTTGTATCCTGGGTGCTGCTGGCAGCAGACGGTGCAGTAGGTCTGCAAACCATCGTCATCCACTGCTTCCGCTGCAACTCTGCTCTCCTGCTGTTGTAAATGAGCTCAGTCTCAATTGAGTAAATGATGACTGAGCTCAATAGAGTAAATGATCTCAGTCATCTATCGCTTCCGCTGCATCTCTGCTCTCCTGCTCTCCTGGTGCCATGAATCCACCTCACAGGTCCTCTCGTTGTTCGGTATAAATATCTATTCTTGTGACATCCGTCGTCATCCACCGATTCTGCTACAACTCTGCTTTCCTGCTCTCCTGCAGACCACGGCAAGCATGAAGCCCACTCAGCTCACCGCTGCTGTTGTGAGCATTGTAAGCACCTCGCACATTATCCTGAGTGTATGCAGCACCAGAACCTGCAAAAGCAGGCGAGGAGGCGACGGCAGCACGGTGACGAGAGTGATGAGGACATGGACACAGACTTCTCTCAAAGCACGGGCCCTAGCAATTTGGACATCATGGTGGTAATGGGGCAGGTTCATGCTGTGGAATGCCAATTCTGGGCCCAGGAAACAAGCACAGACTGGTGGGACTGCATAGTGTTGCAGGTCTGGGATGATTCCCAGTGGCTGCAAAACTTTCGCATGAGTAAGGGCACTTTCATGGAACTTTGTGACTTGCTTTCCCCTGCCCTGAAGCACAAGAATACCAAGATGAGAGCAGCCCTCACAGTTGAGAAGTGAGTGGCGATAGCCCTCTGGAAGCTTGCAACGCCAGACAGCTACTGGTCAGTCGGGAATCAATTTGGAGTGGGCAAATCTACTGTGGGGGCTGCTGTGATCCAAGTAGCCAATGCAATCACTGAGCTGCTGCTATCAAGGGTAGTGACTCTGGGAAATGTGCAGGTCATAGTGGATGGCTTTGCTGCAATGGGATTCCCTAACTGTGGTGGGGCGATAGACGGAACGCATATCCCTATCTTGGGACCTGACCACCTTGGCAGCCAGTACATAAATCGCAAGAGGTACTTTTCAATGGTGCTGCAAGCACTGGTGGATCACAAAGGATGTTTCACCAACATCAACGTGGGATGGCCGGGAAAGGTACGTGACACTCGCATCTTCAAGAACTCTGGTCTGTTTGAACAGCTGCAGGAAGGGACTTACTTCCCAGACAAGAAAATAACTGTTGGGGATGTTGAAATGCCTATAGTTATCCTTGGGGACCCAGCCTACCCCTTAATGCCATGGCTTATGAAGCCATACATAGGCACCCTGGACAGTAGTAAGAAGCTGCTCAACTGTAGGCTGAGCAAGTGCAGAATGGTGGTAGAATGTGCATTTGGACATTTAAAAGATCGCTGGCGCAATTTAATGACTCGGTTAGACCTCAGTGAAACCAATATTCCAATTGGTATTGTCACTTGCTGTGTGCTCCACAATATCTGTGAGAGTAAGGGGGAGACGTTTATAGTGGGGTGGGAGGTTGAGGCAAATTGCCTGGCCACTGATTATGCGCAGCCAGACACCAGGTGATTAGTAGAGCGCAGCAGAGCACGCTGTGCATCAGAGAAGCTTTGAAAACCAGTTACATTACTGGCTGGGCTATGGTGTGACAGTTCTGTTTGTTTCTCGTTGATGAAAACTCGCCCCCTTGGTTCACTCTACTTCCCTGTAAGCCAACTGCCCTCCCCCCTTCGATCACCTCTTGCAGAGGCAATAAAGTCGTTATTGTTTCAAAATCATGCATTCTTTATTAATTCATCACACAAATAGGGGGATAACTGCCAAGGTAGCCCGGGAGGGAGGGAAGCACCGGGTTGGGTGGTGGATGACGGGAGGAGGGAAGGACAAGGCCGCACTGAACTTTAAAACTTATTGAATGTGAGTCTTCTGTTGCTTGGGCAGTCCTCCGGGGTGGAGTGGTTGGGTGGCCAGAGCTCCCCTCCCTATGTTCTTGGGCATCTGGGTGAGGAGGCTATGGAACTTGGGGAGGAGGGCAGGCGGTTACACAGGGGCTGCAGTGGCGGTCTGTGCTCCCGCTGAATTTCCTGCAGCTCCAACAGACATCGGAGCATTGATCCCCCAGTAGCCTCAGCATTGCATCCTGTCTCCTCTCATCACGCTGCCGCCACCTCTCCTCTTGCTCCTGCCAGCTCTCATCTCGCTCATCCCTCCTATCCTTGCGTTCATTTTCTGCTTTCCTGGACTTTGACATTGTTTGCCTCCACGCATTCTGCCGGGCTCTTTCAGTGCGGGAGGACTGCATGAGCTCAGAGAACATTTCATCACGAGTGCGTTTTTTTGCCTTCTTATCTGTGCTAGCATCTGGGACGGAGCTGATAGGGGGAGCATTGAAACATTTGCAGCTGTGGGAGGAAAAAAAGGGAGAGTAGTATTTTAGAGAACAATGGGTAGACTCTTTCACAGTGAACCAAGTTGTTGACATTACATAGCACATGTGCTTTCGGTACAAGGTCACATTTTGCCTCTTATATTGAGGGCCTGCTGGTTTGGCGTGAGAGATCACACACGCAGGGCTGGGCAACAGAATTCGTCTTGCAGGCAGCCATGATAAGACACAGTCTTTCGGCTTCTTCAGAACATGTGGGAATGGTTTCAAAGCAGCGCCCTCCTTTCCCATAACAAACACCCGTTGAGTTGGCCATTTAAAAGGAGGGGCTGTACTGGCCATGAATGCCTCCCAAGTCTTCAGAGCAAATTAATCATTAAACACGCTTGCTTTTAAACCATACATTATATTTACAAAGATGCACTCACCAGAGATGCCTTCTCCGGCTTCATGGTTCATGAGCCCGGGTTGGGAGGGTATTGGCTCCAGGGTGATAAACAGTTCCTGGCTGTCTGGGAGAATGTTTTCTCCACTTGCGTGCTGTGCGCTATCCTCCTCCTCCATTTCCTCATCTTCCTCATCCCCCAAATCCTCATACCCGTTGCATGAAACTCCGCCCTTGCAGGTGTCCACAGACGGGGTAGGGTAGTGGTGGGGGCTAGACTTGCATGCAGTTCATCGTAGAAGCAGCATGTCTGGGGCTCTGACCCGGAGCGGCTGTTTGCCTCTTTGGCTTTTTGGCAGGCTTGCCTGAGCACCTTAATTTTCATGCAGCACTGCTGCGGGTCCCTGTTGTAGCCTCTGTCCATCATGCCCGTAGAGATTTTTTCCAATGTTTTGGCATTTCATCTTTTGGAACGGAATACTGATAGCATGGATTCGTCTCCCCAAACAGCGATCAGATCCAGTACCTCCCGTTTGGTCCATGCTGGAGCTCTTTTGTGATTCTGGGACTGCATGGTCACCTGGGCTGATGAGCTCAGGCTTTTTCCTGTCTACCCTGGCCAGTGCATCTCAGTTGAGAGTGCTGTCCAGAGTGGTCACAACAGAGCACTGTGGGATAGCTCCCGGAGGCCAATACCATCGAATTACATCCACACTACCCCAAATTCAACCCAGCGATGTAGATTTCAGCGCTAATCCCCTCATCGTGGAGGAGTACAGAAATCGATTTTAAGAGCCCTTTAAATAGACAAAAATGGCTTCATCCTGTGCAGGGTTAAATTGATCTAACGCTGCTAAATTCGACCTAAACTCGTAGTGTAGACCAGAGCTAAGTGACTTTGCAAACATCACACAGGAAGCCTGCTGCAGAGCAGGGAATCAAACCTAGCTCTCCCAAGTCCCAGGCTAGCACCCTTGACTACCCTTCCACTCTTGTGTACCACTGGAAAAGTTATAAATTTTTTTGGAAATTGGGTTAAGTTAACTGAGGTCCATAGTACAGTTCCATGGTTCTGATCTGAATTCTCAGTACATATTGTCCTTGAGAGCCCACGGCCAGTTCTGGCTGAGAAATATTGTACTGTTTGACTCAGTCCCTGATTGCTAATTCTTTAATAGTCATCAATGGAATATTTGCAGCACGGGTCACTATGCAATAAATATCCTCTTGGTGATATATTTCTTTTTAAATGTGAGTGAATTTCTACACAGCTGGTCACTTCCCTACAGTAAATAAGGATGTAATTTTAATACACAGAGAGCAAATGAGAGAAAAAAATGGAAAGGGAATATGTATGGCAGTGAATTGAGATTTATTGCTGAGGGGACATCATAAAGGTCATGGTAAGGAAAGTTATTCATCAAATACTTATTATCAAGGCATAATAACTGTATGTGAAACCAACTGTTTGTGCCCAATTGACATATATCATAGAATATCAGGATTGGAAGGGACCTCAGGAGGTCATCTAGTCCAACCCCCTGCTCAAATCAGGACCAATCCCCAACTAAATCCCCAAATGGCCCTCTCAAGGATTGAACTCACAACTGTGGGTTTAGGAGGCCAATGCTCAAACCACTGAGCCATCCTTCCCCCCCTGTACAAAGTATGGATAACATTGATTGATAAGAAAGAGATTTTTCCTCCTCTTTTTGATGGATTTCTCATGGATTACTTCAAGGATTTTCCAGAGTAGTGTATTTTTAAGAGAGAGACAGTAATGACCCCTATATTTAGGTTGGCTAATACTTTTATCTAGCGCTACTTTGCATTCATACACAAAATCACTACATTGTGTGACAATGGAGGTGACATATGCAAAACCTCTGAAATAAAAAGTCATCTAATGGACATGTCTTCTACTCATGAGACACACATGGCCATTACAGCCACCATCATACACCACAGACAAGGTACGACAACTTTAGCTCTGCCCAGGTAAGGATGCCAGACTTCCTGCATGCACTTTCCCAATTTCCCTTCACCAACAAACCAGACTTCCTGCCCCCAAACCTTCCCACTCTATTATCCTATCTGTACGGTTCTGGAACGCTATACTGATTGGGGAAAGAGGTACTGGCTGGCTGGTATCCCGAACGACTATCAATTTTGATTGGTGTGTTTAGTCACATGGTAGGTATTTTCATAATCAAAGTACTAAAAAAATAAACACTTTTAAAAATCATCATGTTTTCTATTTGGAAATCTTCCAAATGCTACATCAGAGAATAGGAATAGGTAATGGATAATATCTTATGAATTGACTACCATTATATTCAATTTTTCAGTCATGACAAAAATGGGAATGGGTGTATATATCTATACAGATAGTTTAGTAAATTAATATAAAATTAGATACATCATAAACCTTATTGAGCACAAATTTCTGTAGTTTTTAAGATAGAGAAGCCCAAAATATCAAGATTCAAAATATTAAGTTTTGGGTCTATTTACAATTAATTATAACTCAAAAATTAGTGGATTTGAAAATCCTCATAAAATCAAATTTTACCAATAAATTAAGTGCTGTAAATCTGAGATTTAAGCTTCATACAAAACAAATTCCTGCTTGAAGTGCAACATGGAGCCCAACTTTATCTATGGAATTGTTATCATTCCTCCATAATGAAAAATGAATTATTGACAAACCAAATCATCTGTGACAGGGATAAATTGCAGAGTATTGTAATAAATTGCCTTTATCGTGGACCTTTGACTGTCTCACCTGTAGTGGGATCACCTAACCTGAACTCTGTTCACTAATTCATTTCCTTGGATCTCTAGCCATAATTCCAAACCTCGGAGCAGCGACAAGCAGACACTATTTTTAAATAAATGGATTGTACCACAAGCAGTATTTTCTCCTTCCCCATCCCCCAAAACAAAAAAAGTTTCTCTTCCTAAATTACAATGGCCTGAAGCCCATAGACAATATTCTGTCTTGGACCAATGGCAGGTTTACAGGCCACAGCTTTCCAGTAAATCACAAGTTTTGACCCTTAAAATCATTACATTATAAAGCTTACAATATCTATTTAAGAAATTTCAGGAATATGTTAATTACAATTTTTCGTTCACTCCAAAACCTCTTGCATTGGGTTCCTGGTACTTTGGCATCTGGCTTTATAGGAGGAATATAATAATACCACCAATTATTTTAAAAGACTTCTCTACAATATTTCTGATTTTTCTTCTATAAAGCATAAGGCACATACAGAATACACGATGGGAGGATGTAGGTATAAACATAGGAAATGCCATACTGGATTGGACCAGTTGTAAATCGAATCTAGTATCCCGTCTCTAACAGTCTACAAAAGCTCATAGAGAGTAAATACCCATGAAGCAGAATTGCCCAATTTGCTACTTTTTTCCTTCCTGGGAGGGATGGGAGGAGGGAATCATGTAGCTTTATGAGTCCCTTTGGTGCTACAAGTATAGCCACCATAACTTCCATCTTCTTCCTGTAACTCATCACTATACTTCAGTGTTGCCAACTCTCTCAATTTAATCACATATTTGATGTTTTTAAAAGTCCTATCTCCTACATGAGGCTCAGTTTTACTTAAAGTTTCTATCCCTCATAGCTGCAGAGAAAAGCTTGAAAATGTTGACCTGAAAGGCTCAATTCAATAAACAGAAGCCAAATAAAAAGAATCCAGAATTTCTTATTTTTATTTATTTATTTATTTTGCAAGGGCAGGGGATTGACTCAAGGTCTCTGAATGCTTGGGATTGGCAATGCTGATTTACTCCATACAATAGCTCCCTCTACATCAAGTTTTTCACTCCATGCCTCAGGGTTTTTTTTTACTTTTTTTTTAAAATAAAATAAGGCAAGGGACCATTATCATATATTTCATTGCAGTGACCTTCAAAATGTGTAGCTTAAAAGATGAAAATTGACTCTGTATGCCAGAATCTCCCAACAGGCAACTAAAAGATTAACCACCCAATTTGTTTAAAGGAACATAAAGACATATAGGTAAAAGAATACATCCCCCCTCATTAGCATAACAATAACCTAAAAAGAGGATTAAAATGGGAAAGCATTTCACCTTTATAATGTAACGTACAAAGCCAACAACAAGAAACAAATTATATGTATTCACACTGCACCATAGGAACTTTCAAAATTCTTTTCAACCAGTATTACAGAAAGATCATTTACCTGTGTTTAAGTCATGAAACTCCACAGAGCTGCAGAAACAGCTAAAGTCTGCTTTCCATAGCAAGGAGTTAGCACAGGGCGGGGAGCCAGCAACTCCTCGGTTCTATCTCCACCTATGCAGCAGAGACCTGGCCTGAATCCCTTGCACTTGTTTACAAATATTGTTTAGTTAAGCCTCACAACATTCCAGTGAGGTAGCTACATATCATTATTCACATTTTACTCATGGAGAAACAGAGACTCAAATAGATTAAGTGAGTTATATGTTCACATATTAAATCCACGTCAGAACTAGGATTAGAAGGTGTGTCTCCTAATTTCAATAGCCATGTGTGATGGGATCCACTCACCACAGTGGCACCTCCTGCTGGCCATCACAGCGATTAGCTCTGCTGCCGGTGCCTCTCCTCTCATCTTCTCCACCTGCAAGTCAACCTCAGTCTAAGTAGTTGAGTGTCCTCTTCATGCCTCTGCTCTCCAGCTGAGTCACCATCAGTATTTTCACCTTGCCAGGGTTCATTCCATTATTCTGGCCACTTCCCCTGTGGCTCATGGGGAGGACCCAGGCACATCCACTACTCCAGGTCCCGATCCAGGGACCCTGTAGATAGCAGCCTCCTGCATCTCCTTAACTTTTTTCAATGCTGCTTCAATTCCCTGGACCACTTCCCTGCAGCCCAAGCACCTTCCTCGCCCTCTTCCCAAGGCATTCAGCCAGCAAGTCACAGCAGTCAGCCAGCTCCCTCTTGCTCCCCTGGTCCTAAATTTGACCCCCAACCTTGTGACAACTAGAAGAGTGAGGTTGGGGGTCAATTTCTGTATTGAAGCAGGATCACCACACCTATTTTCATAGATCCAGTAACCACCCCAAACACACCAAGAAATCTGTTATCTACAGCTAGGAACTCAAATACCATAGGATATACTCCAAGGAGAAAGTCTGGGATATATACCTCAATACTCTCAAAACCACCATCACCAAAGAAGGACACTCCAGAGAAGTAGTTTGCATCATGGAATGGACTACGCTAATACCCTGAGAGAACCTGCTCCAATAAAGAATTAAAACCCCTTCCAACTCAGAGCTGTGATGCTCTCAGTACTTTTCCCAGGCCTGGGGAAGAGCTCTGTGTAGCTTGAAAGCTTGTCTCTCTCACCAACGGAAGTCGGTCCAATAAAAGATATTACCTTACCTATGTTGTCTCTCTAATATCCTGAGACCGACATGGCTACAACACTGCATACAACTCTCACAAATCTATTTTGTGTTGAATTAGTTTTCCCAATACCTCTCCAATTTAAATGGCAATCCTGTTAAATCAAGTGCCAGTTTTCCACTAGCAAGAGGACCACATGGTGAATACCCACATAAAGTAACTAAGTAAATATTAGCATCTATTTTACAGATGGGGAAAAAAGACAGTGAGATTAAGAAGCTTGCCTTGAAGGCACTGTGGTCTAGCGATTAAGCATGGCTATATGTCTCAAAGAATAAATTATTTGGAATTTGTATTTTTATTATTAAACCAACTTTTAATAGATAACACAATAGGCAACAAACAACTTTGGCTAATCATGGATTTATTTAATGAAGGCATTGCTGAATATCAAGACTTCTATCTTCTCTCCCTCTTCAACTGGCTTGCCTTGAGAAAGCCAGCCACTGTAGCACTTCCTTGTTTCCTCTTTTGTTAGTTGGCATAAGTAGCAAATCTTGTGAACTTTGGCTAACTAGAGAGTTTCAGTTAACCAGAATTCAGATAACTGACTTCTCTGGGAGCAGTAAAGAGCACCACCAAGTTCGGCATTTTCCTCAGGTACGTTTTTCTTCTGATTGTTTGTTCCCTTGTGATTCCCCTAAATGAAGTCTAACACCTTGATCCTGCAAGCAGCTCCAAGCAAGGAAACCTTTCTACCGACATGGAGCCCTACTGAAATCAAAAGCTGCCCAAGTAAAGTTTGATCTTTTAAATAACCACCATACTTTAAAAAAAACATTTTCTCCAACCAAAAATATTTACAACATTTTTTAAAAAGTCATGATTTCAATATTTGTTTTTAACTGTACCTGGCTGAGATTACATTGCTCTCATTCCTATTTTAGCGTCTCAAAAAACAAATAAAAAAAAGAAAAGAAAAAGGTCTCTGAGTAGAAAGGCACAATATATTGAAGTTTGTGATAAAAAGGTATTGCCTGGCAGGTTGAGAAATCGACCAACTATAGTATATAATAACAAAGTCACAAGCTACTTTTTCAACCCAAGAGCAATACGTTTCTAATATAAGTGAAAAATTTGCCTGTATATAATTTACTAAATACTTTAAAGTATCATAAATATAGTATTTCAAATTGAAGACACAGGCTTCACTCTCCGAGCGAATGGGTGAAAGATGTAAGTGCAACAATTGGGACTGCAGAGTGTGCAGCTGGGCATGCTGTTTAATTTTAATGCACACTTTGAAAATGCTAGAAGAATGACTGAAGTATTTCTCCTTCAGTGAGAAATATGGTCTTAAAAGGGTGACTGGAAATTTCACCAGGAAAAAAATAAAAAAGCAGGAAAACCTTTTTTTGTGTTTAAACGCTGGAATGTACCCTAGGTAACAATAATGTAATAAGTAGGAATATTTTTCAGGAGTGAGCTCCTGGCCTATCAACATCTAGTCCTCATAGAAACTCTGCCAAATTTTACCCACCAACATGTTGGAATAATGATAATTTGGATTTTAGGGGCTGATAAATGATAGGAAATCTTTGATTTAGTTTGTATTGTGGAGATAAGTACAAATAATGTTTTAAAGCGTCTCTCCAAATGGAAAAAGTGAATACAGAGTTCTGCTTGTTTGGCATTTGGTTGTGTGACTCAGGTGACATATTGTGAGGGTTAAATGGAGGTAAGTGATGGAAAATTAAGAAATGAATATAAGTGGAAAGAGAAAATGAGATATACATGGCCCAATTTTCAAACATGTACATCTTAATAAGAAATCTGAATTATGCACTTGGATGCTCTGATAGGCATATGCACACCTAAGTGAAGATCTGACTTTCCAAATACCAGCACTCTATTGGTTACATCTTTCAGAAACTTAGACACACTGTAGAGCTTGGACAACTTACTATGAAGCACTATAATAAATTATTTGGGAAGATGGGGGAATAATTATATTTGGAGGCTAAAAATTGGAGGCAAGGTGTAAAGCTAACAGATAACAAGAGCCTTATGAAAATCATGGCTCTGTTGTTGGGAATAGCAGCCCAAAATTTAACATATCTGTATAATTCAAATGGCTTAGAGGGTCATATTTATTCCATTACTTTATTCAATTCCACTTTTTAACTTCTATGCACAGTTTTAGTTACCCTCTTTGAGGGCTGATTATTTATTATTCAGACCTCAGAGCTAGGTAAGGGATGCCACCTCCTGATCTAGCTCTGATTTGGTTTTAAACCAGTCCAGAGCATTTGATAGGGCTAAATAATGGTTTTAACACAGACCAGGGTTCTTGTATTATTGATAGTGATTTGACACTATATAGCCTGTTACTAAGTTTCAAATCACTATCAATAACACTGCTCTACAGCCAAAATGCTTCTGAAATAAATGTAGTCAAACTTTACTAATTCTGGGTCACAAAACGAAAATGATGCTTAAAATTGTTGATTGGCTCTAGTTTTCAAGATATGCTATTGGGTCAGTATATACGACCCTTGACTTGGGAATGGCGGAGGATAAGTGAGTTATAAAGGGAAGTGATCTCAATTTAAACCAGAAATGACTAAAATACATCTTTGACTGGATCTATGAATAAATCTGTGACTGGGTTTGGACAGTACTTGCTTCTTAGGCAAAAAAATGAATGATGCAATCTGAAGCTGGTATTGCGTCATACATGATATGAATTGCATCATGTTATTCCTAGAAGTCATGGATGATGAAATCATAACGAAGCTTACATCACTCTGCTGAACAAATTGCCCTATATCAGCTCTAGAAATCATACAGTGTCGTGCTCTCTTATTTGTCAGTGTTTGATTTTGCAAAGGGACACATTTCTGTTTAGCCAAAGTGAGCAGAGATGCCTCGTACTTGTGTGAACAGTGCAGATAACTTCTGCTATGTTTGTGGTGAAGTGACTTTTGCTTCACAAAAGCACAGTATAACCACTATGGTTAAGAAAGCCTATCACCTTTATTTTGGCTGCAAAATTGGAGATCGGGAAAAGAGGTGGGCCCCACACATATGCTGCAACAGTTGTGCAACAAATCTTCGCCAGTGGTTGAACAGGAAAAGGAAATCTATGCCTTTTGCAGTGCCAATGATTTGGAGAGAGTCAACAAATCATACCAGCAATTGTTACTTCTGCATGGTGCCTCCAGTTGGGAAAGGTGTGTCAATGAAGAAAAAGTGGACTGTGCATTATCCAAATATTCCATCAGCTATACACCCAGTACCCCACAGAGAAGGACTGCCGGTTCCTGATGCACCAGAATCATTCTCACTTGAGTCAGACGAGGAAGAGGAAGAGGATGAAACTTCTGGTCCTGAACCATCAATGTCACAGGACCCACATTTTCTCCCATCCTCCTCCTCTGAACCACACCTCATAACACAAGGTGAACTGAATGACCTTGTCAGGGATTTGGAACTACCCAAGAGTAAGGCAGAGCGGTTGGGCTCCAGACTACAGCAGTGGAATCTCCTGGCAGGTGATGTTAGGGTTTCCATGTTCTGTGACCGTCAAAAGGATCTTGTCCCATTCTTCTTCATGGAAGGTGATCTTATAGCCTGCAACAACATCAATGGTGTGATGGTAGCCCTCAACATCGTTCACGATCCAGATGAGTGGAGACTGTTCATTGATTCATCGAAGACGAGTCTTAAAGCTGTTTTACTGCATAATGGCAATGTTTTGCCATCAATTCCAGTTCGTCATGCAGTCCATATGAAGGAAACCTATGACAACATGAAACAACTTTTGAGGTACACAAACTATGACCAACATCAGTGGCAGCTTTGTGGCGATTTGAAGGTTGTTGCTCTCTTGCTTGGTCTGCAGACTGGATACACAAAGTACTGCTGTTTTCTCTGCGAATGGGATAGTCGTGCAAGAGATTCCCACTACATCAAGAAAGATTGGCCACTCCGACAGTCATTGGAGCCAGGGAGGAAAAGTGTTCAGCATCCACCACTTGTTGAATCAAGGAAGATTTTGTTACCACCCTTACACATCAAGCTGGGTCTGATGAAGAACTTTGTCAAGGCCATTGACAAAACACAAGCAGCTTTCAAGTACCTCCGTGGAAAATTTCCAAGGTTAAGTGAAGCTAAGATAAAGGAAGATGTCTTTGTTGGTCCTCAGATTCGTGAACTTCTTCGAGATGATGCATTTGACCATGCACTGCGTGGCAAGGAAAAGACGGCATGGAAAGCCTTCCAGTTAGTGGCAATAAATTTTCTTGGAAACAACAAGGCAGACAACTACAGGTTGTTGGTGAAAAACCTCCTCAAGGCATACAAAAGCCTTGGTTGCAACATGTCACTAAAGATACATTTTTTACACTCTCATCTAGAGTTTTTTCCACCGAACTGCGGAGCAGTGAGCGACGAGCACAGTGAGCGATTTCACCAGGACAGTGCAACAATGGAGAAACGCTATCAGGGCAAATGGAGCCCATCAATGCTTGCAGACTATTGCTGGACAGTGACAAGAGATGCTCCATTTAATGAATACAAGAGACAAACCAAGAAGCGCCGAGTAGACACTGAATAGGACTAAACTATGTACAGAATAGTTTTTTGCCTTTTGTTTCATAATAAATTTTATTTATATAACCCTTTTGCTGATTTTTAAAGTGTTACATAAACAGGACAGGTGAAAGATTATCATGTAAAGCAACCATAAACACATGAAAAGACCTAGGTTTACAATTGATGATTAAAACTCTACTATCTACACAATATACATAGACATAAAATGTAAAAAGTTAAATATCTTAGAAACAGTAGCCAATCAGTTGTTTTAATTGTCATATTTGAGTTCAGCACATCAAAATACATAATAAATAACACATTTTATCTCTGAAGCAGATGACATCTCAAAAATTGTAGACCAGTGTAATACAAGAACCCTGGTCTGTGTTAAAACATTGAGTAGGTCACTGTATGAATCCAGTACAAAAGAAGGAGCCCTTTTCGGGGTGAAGAATGAGTAAACAGTATTCCCAGTGCTGTACATGCTTATTTTTAAAATCAGATCTCTCCCATTATTCCTGCCTGGCTGCTCTGCAATCTCAGAAGTATCTGATTGTCTAGATAGATGGGTTGAGGCACTTAAAGCAGTCAGACTATGACCACATTGGAGTTATTTTTAATTTGATTTCCAATTAACTCAAGTTAACTAACATATTAGTACATGCTTGTCTGGGCACTCCACAAACATTTGTTCCAGAACCACAAAGATTTGTGGTTTACCCTAAGCAAAGCTTGAGAGTTTGGGGTTAGGACTTTTGCCACATCATTTCATATAATGGATCTTTATCCAGGCATTTTTGGTCCATTATCAACCAGGAGAAATGTACCGTATTGTGGGTGGGAAATAAAGGGAGGGCTTTGCTTTGCCAGCAGGTATTTCTTAGCGACTGAAGGAAATATTGAGCCAGATCCTCACCTGGAAAAAATCAGCACGCCTCCCTTGACTTTAATGGGATGAGGCTGTTTTACCCCAGCTGACAATCTGACCTAAAGATTCTGGCATTATGACTCACTGTAGTATAGTTTAGAAGAAGGATTTACATCGGCGTGAAGTACACATTTAAGTTGAAAGCACTGGATGTTCCTTCTGGCTGAACAAGTCCCCCTAATAGAGCTGGTGTTTGCATATTAGTTTCACGTTTCCTCCTCACTGCAGGTTGTGCCTAGATTATATGTTTCTTTCCAAACCTTGGATGAACTGCTAGAATTTGATCAGATTGTTGTTGTATTTGCCTGTCCAGGAGAGTGAGTTGAATATAATCAATTCAGAACACTCTTGATTTTGTGTTATATTTTCATTTTGCTAAGAGTTTTTCAACCAAGTTTCTTAAATGTGGCTTGATACTTATTTTGCTGGGTTTTCTCCTTTCTCTCTCCTCTCTTTTGGGGTGGGCTGGGCTGGCACCTTTTCTTCCTGGAAGGAGAATGCAGTGAGGTATACCTCTTAAACCAGAGAATAGATATATGTACAGAAAAGGAATTAGAACTCACTTGATAGTGAAATTCATCCTCCTGACCCATACAGAGTCCAAATAATTGGGCTTGTGCATGAGGGGTGAATTTCACAAACTGTGTTAATGTGAAAGTAGCCATTGGCTTTTGCGACCAGGGGCTGCTAACAGGGAGTTTCGCAAGGGAGTTCTCCAGGTGAAGGAGGAGCAATACAGCACCCTTTTGGGGTAAGTGACTGTCTGTAGTGTGTGTTTGTTTGTGTTTGGGGGTTACTTGCTGTGTGCTGAGCTTGTGTTTGTCAGTCTGTTTGTTTGTTTGTTTGTTTGTTTGTTTGAAGGACTGTGTGCTGTGGCTGGCAGTTGGAAGCTGTGAGCTTCAAAGGAAGGTTTGAAAACTAGAAGCCTCTGGTAAGTGGCTGAGCCTTAATCAGTGGGTGGGGCATTCATACAGGCCAGGGCTTTATAAAGCAGCACACAAGCAACCAGGGAGCTTTTGCGACCAGGGGCTGCTAACAGGGAGTTTCGCAAGGGAGTTTGGAAGGGGGTGAGGGTCCCTTGCCGGTTCTATCTGTTTTCCCTTTATTTCCCTTAAAACCTATAAGCCAACTACATTCAAAACTTCTTGCTTAAACAACCCTTTCAGCAGACAGGGGGCTGCAGATGGGAGTTTGACAGAGGGAGGCTTACGATGGTTAGGAAGACCCGCAACACCTGTGCCAGCACTGCTTCTGTCTCCTCCACCTGTGCCTGTAGCCAGACAGAGCGCCTGAGCATGGATGCTTCTACCCAGATCCTGGTGTGGTTTTGCAGAGACTGGAACTTGCAATTTCCACTTACTGATATCCAGACTGGGGGGACCATCCAATGTGAGAGGTGCCTGCTGGTGGAATCTCTCAGGCAGCAGGTGGGAGAGCTACAGGAGGAGGTGGCTAGGTTGAGGAGCATCCGAATCCACGAGCAATTCCTCGACAGTGTCCATGTGGAGACAGCTGAGGTAGCTGTCCCAGTACACAGGACTGCTGATACACCACTGGTGGAGGAGGAGATGGCTCAGGGGGGACACTGGCAGCTGGTTACTTCTGGCAGCAGAAGTAACCCTGCTCCGAACCCTCCTGCCGTGGTAATAGGTAACCGTTATGCTCTTCTTGATACAGGAAAGAAGGAATCACCCCCTACAGTAAAGGAGGAGAAGCCTCATACCCCTAAGGCTGGGAGGTCTGCTGCCACCACTGCAAATAGGAAACGTAGGGTAGGGGTGGTCGGAGACTCTCTGCTCAGGGGGATGGAGGCGCCCATCTGTCGCCCTGACATTTCATCTTGGGAGGTATGCTGCCTGCCGGGAGCCCGTATCCAAGACGTTACGGAGGCATTGTCGATGATTATCCAGCCCTCTGACTACTACCCCATGCTACTCATCCATGTGGGCCCAAATGATACTGCGCAGTGTGACACTGAGTGGATCAAGAGTGACTACAGGGCTCTGGGAGTACGGGTGAAGGAGTTTGGAGTGCAGGTGGTATTCTCTTCGATTCTTCCTGTCAAAGGTAGGGGCCTGGGCAGAGACAGATGCATCATGGAGGTGAATGCCTGGCTGCGAAGATGGTGTCGCCAGGAGGGCTTTGGCTTCCTAGACCACGGGATGCTATTCGAGGAAGGACTGCTAGGCAGAGATGGTGTTCACCTTTCAAGGAGGGGAAAGACCCTATTTGGACACAGACTGGCTAACCTAGTGAGGAGGGCTTTAAACTAGGTTCAACGGGGACAGGTGAGCAAAGCCCACAGGTAAGTGGGGAACATGGAGACCTGGGAGATGGGTCGGAAATGAGAGGGAGTGTGGGCTATATTGGCAGAGAGAAAGGAGGGTCAGGACAAAACTGGGAGGAAAGATCAAACCAGTATCTTAGATGCCTATATACAAATGCGAGAAGTATGGGGAATAAGCAGGAAGAACTGGAAGTGCTAATAAATAAATACAACTATGACATTGTTGGCATCACTGAAACTTGGTGGGATAATACACATGATTGGAATGTTGGTGTGGATGGGTACAGCTTGCTCAGGAAGGATAGACAGGGGAAAAAGGGAGGAGGCGTTGCCTTATATATTAAAAATGTACACATTTGGACTGAGGTAGAGATGGACATAGGAGACGGAAGTGTTGAGAGTCTCTGGGTTAGGCTAAAAGGGGTAAAAAACAAGGGAGATGTCATGCTAGGAGTCTACTACAGGCCACCTAACCAGGTGGAAGAGGTGGATGAGGCTTTTTTTAAGCAACTAACAAAATCATCCAAAGCCCAAGATTTGGTGGTGATGGGGGACTTCAACTATCGGATATATGTTGGGAAAATAACACAGCGGGGCACAGACTATCCAACAAATTCTTGGACTGCATTGCAGACAACTTTTTATTTCAGAAGGTTGAAAAAGCTACTGGGGGGAAGCTGTTCTAGACTTGATTTTAACAAATAGGGAGGAACTCGTTGAGAATTTGAAAGTAGAAGGCAGCCTGGGTGAAAGTGATCATGAAATCATAGAGTTTGCAATTCTAAGGAAGGGTAGAAGGGAGAACAGCAAAATAGAGACAATGGATTTCAGGAAGGCAGATTTTGGTAAGCTCAGAGAGCTGATAGGGAAGGTCCCATGGGAATCAAGACTGAGGGGAAAAACAACTGAGGAGAGTTGGCAGTTTTTCAAAGGGACACTATTAAGGGCCCAAAAGCAAGCTATTCCGCTGGTTAGGAAAGATAGAAAATGTGGCAAAAGACCACCTTGGCTTAACCACGAGATCTTGCATGATCTAAAAAATAAAAAGGAGTCATATAAAAAATGGAAACTAGGACAGATTACAAAGGATGAATATAGGCAAACAACACAGGAATGCAGGGGCAAGATTAGAAAGGCAAAGGCACAAAATGAGCTCAAACTAGCTACAGGAATAAAGGGAAACAAGAAGACTTTTTATCAATACATTAGAAGCAAGAGGAAGACCAAAGACAGGGTAGGCCCACTGCTTAGTGAAGAGGGAGAAACAGTAACAGGAAACTTGGAAATGGCAGAGATGCTTAATGACTTCTTTGTTTCGGTCTTCACCGAGAAGTCTGAAGGAATGCCTAACATAGTGAATGCTAATGGGAAGGGGGTAAGTTTAGCAGATAAAATAAAAAAAGAACAAGTTAAAAATCACTTAGAAAAGTTAGATGCCTGCAAGTCACCAGAGCCTGATGAAATGCATCCTAGAATACTCAAGGAGCTAATAGAGGAGGTATCTGAGCCTCTAGCTATTATCTTTGGAAAATCATGGGAGACGGGAGAGATTCCAGAAGACTGGAAAAGGGCAAATATAGTGCCCATCTATAAAAAGGGAAATAAAAACATCCCAAGAAACTACAGACCAGTTAGTTTAACTTTTGTGCCAGGGAAGATAATGGAGCAAGTAATTAAGGAAATCATCTGCAAACACTTGGAAGGTGGTAAGGTGATAGGGAACAGCCAGCATGGATTTGTGAAGAACAAATCATGTCAAACCAATCTGATAGCTTTCTTTGATAGGATAACGAGCCTTGTGGATAAGGGTGAAGCGGTGGATGTGGTATACCTAGACATTAGTAAGGCATTTGATACAGTCTCGCATGATATTCTTATCGATAAACTAGGCAAATACAATTTAGATGGGGCTACTATAAGGTGGGTGCATAACTGGCTGGATAACCGTACTCAGAGAGTTGTTATTAATGGTTCCCAATCCTGCTGGAAAGGCATAACGAGTGGGGTACCGCAGGGGTCTGTTTTGGGACCGGCTCTGTTCAATATCTTCATCAATGACTTAGATATTGGCATAGAAAGTACGCTTATTAAGTTTGTGGATGATACCAAACTGGGAGGGATTGCAACTGCTTTGGAGGAGAGGGTCATAATTCAAAATGACCTGGACAAATTGGAGAAATGGTCTGAGTTAAACAGGATGAAGTTTAACAAAAACAAATGCAAAGTGCTCCACTTAGGAAGAAAAAATCAGTTTCACGCATACAGAATGGGAAGAGACTGTCTAGGAAGGAGTACGGCAGAAAGGGATCTAGGGGTTATAGTGGACCACAAGCTAAATATGAGTCAACAGTGTGATGCTGTTGCAAAAAAAGCAAACCTGATTCTGGGATGTATTAACAGGTGTGTTGTGAGCAAGACACGAGAAGCCATTCTTCCGCTCTACTCTGCTCTGGTTAGGCCTCAGCTGGAGTATTGTGTCCAGTTCTGGGCACCGCATTTTAAAAAAAGATGTGGAGAAACTGGAAAGGGTCCAGAGAAGAGCAACAAGAATGATTAAAGGTCTTGAGAACATGACCTATGAAGGAAGGCTGAAAGAATTGGGTTTGTTTAGTTTCGAAAAGAGAAGACTGAGAGGGGACATGATAGCAGTTTTCAGGTATTTAAAAGGGTGTCATAAGGAGGAGGGAGAAAACTTGTTCACCTTAGCGTCTAAGGATAGAACAAGAAGCAATGGGTTTAAACTGCAGCAAGGGAGGTCTAGGTTGGACATTAGGAAAAAGTTCCTAACTGTCAGGGTGGTTAAACACTGGAATAAATTGCCTAGGGAGGTTGTGGAATCTCCATCTCTGGAGATATTTAAGAGTAGGTTAGATAAATGTCTATCAGGGATGGTCTAGACAGTATTTGGTCCTGCCATGCGGTCAGGGGACTGGACTCGATGACTTCTCGAGGTCCCTTCCAGTCCTAGAATCTATGAATCTATGAATCTATTATTAATAATGGCATGTGCATGCTGCCGCTACTCAACTACTGTGATCATGGGAGAGAGCCAGCTAGTGGTGTCTTTAGAGCCTGCAGCTGTGGATGGACAGGATAGGGAGAACCAGATGTCTGAGATTCACCCATCGCTAATTTTAAAATAATCACACATTTTTTTTCACTACAAAATTACAAGCTATTGTCATTCTTTATTTGCTGGCTTGCCTGGTAAGATCTCACATCATGAATGGGGCTGTGATGAGGCTGCTTATGAAAAGGAGGCTGTCTCACATTTCTCCTGTTTAGAAACAGCTCTCTTGGTGGTCTGTAAAATAAAGCACTGCACTGATTTTAAAATAATTTATTAAAAGGAACCACACAGCCGGTTGTATTGTACTGATCTTTTAACTCTTTATTGTCCCAAATTCCATGGATCCATGGAGGCTTTGACTCAATGTGCTGCTCCTGTGGGATCTCCCAGGGACTGGAAATATATGGGATGTTTGCTGTCTCCCTGAATTTGTTTTCTTTTTTATTCCTATTGTACTGGATATTAACTATCCCCAGGAAGAGACCCTAATTGGAGGTGACTGAGGGTAGGCTGCCTTACACAATGGTGAATTCCTTTCTAAGCTGTATAGAAAGGATCACTGCTACAGGGTGGTGTAATTTACATGTCCCTGTGCCAGCTTTTGTCAGTCTGGGCATCTGCAGTTCTGAAACAGTGGCTAATACGTGATTACTTTGTATGAGTTCAGCACACCTCCAAGGGAAGAAAAACAACAGATATGTCTTCAGCTTTCCTAGGATGGAACTACTTGAGATTTAAGGGTGTTGAGAAGCTTTGTTGCCCTTTGTTATAATAAGGTATATTTCAATAATGTCAGCACAATATTCTGAGGAAATGTCACATCTGTCTGCAATTGGCTACCTCTAGATAGCAGAAAACCAGCTGGAAACCTGAAAAACAGATGTTGCTTTCAATCAAACAAGGGTCAAAGCAGCCTTGAGACCTAGAGTGACTGCATCCCTCCTTCCAAAAAAAAAAAAGATCTTTGGATCATTTCAGTGGATCAGTAATTCATTTTCTTTCTTTTTCTTTTTCTTTCTTTCTTTCTTTCTTTCTTTCTTTCTTTCTTTCTTTCTTTCTTTCTTTCTTTCTTTCATTTTGTTGTTAATGTATGACATTATGCCTATAAATTAGAGCAACAAAAATACGCTGGGCTTTCAGTCAGGCTGCATGGGATGATTATTGAGAAAAGGATGAGGACAAAAGAATATCCTTAGCTAAATTCATGGAGCTACACCTGGTAACTCAGTAACACTAACAATATTGTGATGTGTTGGCTGGACTGAGTTTCCTACTAACTGGACTCTAGAAATATTTATAAGTCACTTGACTGAGGTTTACCTGCTCAGCCTGAGAATTGCAGCTAATTTATACATATTATTCTATTCTAATCTATTCTATTGTATTCATCTTAGACCATAGCCAGAAGGCTGAAAAAGATAATCTTAGGGCTAGCATAACAAATAGGGGAATTCTGAAATGATCCAAATTTATGAATTCCAGTACAAACGGCACATAACCTTCTGAAAGTGAATGAAGTTAGGGCAGGTTTTCACAGGCCGGCAGAAATCAGATTGAAACAGCTGATTGAAACAGAGTTTGAGAAGAGAGAGTGAGAGAAAGAGAGAAACTGGATTTGCTGGAGGCTTTGACTCACAAATGGTCAGGGAATATGGCAGGTCTAGAGAATTTCTCCTACCAGACTCTTTTGAAAGTAAGTCGAATCGTGGAAGTATTTTAACGACAAAAAGAGCATGGCGGCCTGCCCTCTCTCCTTCCACTTGTCCTTTTATTTTCAGCTTGCTGTTCACACTCTTATTTACGGTATGGTCTGGAAAAAGGAATTTTTTTCATTTCTTCACCTTCTATTTCCATCCCTCTGAGTCAGCATTTCTAGCAACTGGCCTTTCTCTTTGTGCCTAAGCAGAGACGCTGCTCCTGATGAGATGGATTTTTGCTCTGTGTATCTCTTCTTTTTTATTCCTGTTTTTGGTTGTTGTTTTTTTGCTCCTATTTTCTGATTATTTCTTCTGTGTTCCTTCTGTTTGTTTCTACTCCCTACGGCTCATTTCCTTCGAAGTTGTCACTCCACCCTCCCCTTCCTCTTTTGTCAGTCAGCCCCTTCCACCATCTTTTCCCTTCCCATCTGTACGCTGTCCAGTCATTCTCCTTGGGTTATCTCTATTCACATCCCTAGCCTGCACATTCACATCTCTATTTTTCAGATGCACCCTCACACAAGATTCAAGCCACCTGCCTTCTGCACCAGGGTGCCAATTCAGGAAAGCACAAGCACATGCTTGTGTCCATCCTTATTCAGAAAATGGGACTTAGCATGTGCTTAAGTGTTTTCCTGAATGGAGGCCTCAATGTACTAATGGAACCACCAGAACAATGGGTATTTAGAGGCCCAGTCATTTTCAGAAGTGGGATCCAGACTTCTGAATCTCTCCTGCCTTGTTCCAGGTCAGCTCTGATTAAGGTGAATACTTGAGCGAGTAGGATATACTAGTAAGAAGCAGTTTCTAATTAGTATTAAGTTGACAAACCCTATTTTTTCCACCATGAAACACAATAAAGACTTGATTTTCTGAATGTCAGGAGGGACACTGAATATGGTATGTTTGGAAATCAAGGGAGGATTCAATGTAATAATAAATATCAAGGGCCATAACCTTATTTCAGATATCTAAAGTTGCACTATGGCATGAAAAAGAATAGTCTCCTGTTCCCTCTTTGTTTTAACATATTGGCATATTCCAGGGGTCGGGAACTTATGGCCCGTGGGCCAGATCTGGCCCGCAGCTTCATTTCATCTGGCCTGCGGCAAGTCTACATGCCATGGGCCAGAAGTCCTGAGCCTCGGCGCTCCCCCATGGGGCTGGAGCCATGAGCACTGGCTCACTGGGTTGCCAGAAGAATGGTCCGCTCCGCGCAGCTCCCGGCAGCAACGAGCATGTCCGGCCCCTGAGTGCTGGGGCAATCAGGGAAGCTCGGTGTGCTGCCCCTGCCCCCAGCGCCGGCTCTGCATCACCCATTGGCCGGGAACCGTGGCCAATGGGAGCTGTGGGGTGGTGCCTGCAAGCGTGGGAAGCATGCACAGTGCAGAGCCCCCTGGCCCCTCCACGTAGGGGCCAGACATAGATTCCACTTCTGGGAGCAGCGTGGAGCCCTGACAGCCAAGGAGCCTGCCTTAGCCCCTCTGTGCCACTGACTGGGAGCCATTTGAGGTAAGCACTGCCCAATCAGAGCCCACATCCTGAACCCGCTCCTGCACCCAAATCCTCTGCTCCAGCACTGAGCCCCTTCCTGCACCCAAACTCTCTCCCGGAGCCCGCACCCTAAACCTCCTCCTGCACCCCGAACCTCCTCCTGCACTACAACCCCCTGCCCCAGCCCTGAGCCAACTCCCACACTCCAAACCCATTGGCCCAGCCCGGAGCCCTCTCCTTCACCCCAAGCCCCTCATCCCAAGCCCCACACCAGAGCCCTCACCCCCAGCCGGAGACCTCACTTCCTCCCTCACCTCAGTCCTCTACCCCAGCCCAGAGCCCCCTCCAGCACCTCGAACCCCTCATTTCTGGCCCCACCCGAAGTCCCGAGCCTCTGCACCGCCCCTCCCCCCCACAGTGCTGTGTGTGGCCCGCAACTGCTTTTTTTCTGTGGGTCAGTGGCCCCTGATAGAAAAAAGGTTCCCCACCCCTGCCATATGCAGTGGAGGCTGATAAGGAAATTCTGATGTGTAACTTTCTACAGCTCTTTTTAAAATCCCAGAAAGCACCTCAAGATAGGGATTAACATTTTAAAACACAATTTCTATATATTAGGAGAGGAAGAAAGTTTGTATATTCTCTGTCAACAAATCAGCAGAAAATGTAGAGTAAGGGCTGGTCTACACTGTGCGGGGGGTGGGATTGATCTAAGATACGCAACTTCAGCTATGCTATTCGCGTAGCTGAAGTCGAAATATCTTAGTTCGATTTACCTGGCCGTCCTCACGGCGGCAAGTCGACCGCCGTGGCTCCCCCGTCGACTCCGCTTACTCCTCCTGCCAAGGTGGAGTACGGGCATCGATTCGGGGATCGATTTACCACGTCTAGATGAGACACAATAAATCGATCCCTGATAGATCGATTACTACCTGCCGATCCAGTGGGTAGTGTAGACGTGGACTAAGGAACAAACCTGCTGTCATAACTATAAAGGGAAGGGTAACAGCTATCCTGTGTACAGTACTATAAAATCCCTCATGGCCAGAGACTTCATAATCCTTTTCCCTGTAAAGGGTTAAGAAGCTCAGGTAACCTGGCTGGTATCTGACCTAAAGGACCAATAAGGGGACAAGATACTTTCAAATCTTGGGGGGGGGAAGGCTTTTGTTTGTGTTCTTTGTTTGGGAGTGTGTTCGTTCTCGGGACTGAGAGGGACCAGACATCAATCCAGGTTCTCCACATCTTTCTAAACAAGTCTCTCCTATTTCAAACTTGTAAGTAAATAGCCAGGCAAGGCGTGTTAGTTTTCCTTTGTTTTCTCAACTTGTAAATGTACCTTTTACTAGAGTGTTTCTCTTTGTTTGCTGTACTTTGAACCTGAGACTAGAGGGGAGTCCTCTGAGCTCTTTAAGTTTGATTACCCTGTAAGGTTAATTTCCATACTGATTTTACAGAGATGATTTTTACCTTTTTCTTTAATTAAAAGCCTTCTTTTTAAGAACCTGATTGATTTTTCCTTGTTTTAAGATCCAAGGGGTTTGGATCTTGATTCACCAGGAGTTGGTGGGAGGAAGGAGGGGGAATGGTTAATTTCTCCTTGTTTTAAAATCCAAGGGGTTTGGATCTGTATTCACCAGGGAATTGGTGAAGGTTTTTCAAGGCTTCCCAGGAAGGGAATCCATTGAAATGGTGGCAGCGGAACCAGAGCTAATCTGGCAGTTAAGCTTAGAACTTTTCATGCAGGCCCCTACATTTGTACCCTAAAGTTCAAAGTGGGGATCCAGCCTTGACATGGTGTCAGCCGTGGGATCATTTTAAACCCAAAAGCCAGTGAGATTTTTTTTTCCTTCTAGCTGCTTGGAAAGCCGAACTGGAGGTAGATAGATGCATATCTTATCTCTCCTTGCCTGAAGGCAGAGGTGTTAAGTTTTTTTTAACAAGGTCCTTTGTTAAGAGAAGTGCTCAAATGGGCAAACAAAGGTAAAGGGAATTTACAAGCTGAATTGTTTTTTTTTCTTTTTACATCCTCGGGAGTAGCTAGTTAGAAAGTTTCTGTTAACTCAGCAGCAGCCAGAGCTGAGAGCTTCCCAGTTTCAGTCAACTGCAGAGGGGGTGACCCAGCACAAGAAAACAGGAAAATGACTACAAAAGAAGAAAAAGCCAAAGAGGAGGCCCACAAGAGAGCTATGGAGCTGAAAGAAAGAGAAGAAAAAGCCAAAGAGGAGGCCCCCAAGAGAGAGATGGAGCTGAAAGAAAGATGTGGAGAACCTGGATTGATGTCTGGTCCCTCTCAGTCCCGAGAACGAACACACTCCCAAACAAAGAACACAAACAAAAGCCTTCCCCCGCCCAAGATTTGAAAGTATCTTGTCCCCTTATTGGTCCTTTAGGTCAGATGCCAGCCAGGTTACCTGAGCTTCTTAACCCTTTACAGGGAAACGGATTTTGGAGTCTCTGGCCAGGAGGGATTTTATAGTACTGTACACAGGACAGCTGTTACCCTTCCCTTTATAGTTATGACACCTGCATTCATTGGGAATGGGAATGGATGGTTGAATAAGTGTTTCCCCCCATTTCAAATACCTGTGAGGGGGTTTAAATGTCTTTTTAGTGCCCTGAAAAAATGTCAGACAGACAGCCCTGGAGATTGCAATCCTCTATGCCCAGAACAGAGGAAGCTTCCCTGTGTCGTGCTGAAACGCTGAGTAAATCACGCTTGGCAGCTGACAAACCCTCCACGTTGAGTTGTAACATGCGTAGAGCTGGACCAACGACATAGAAGTCACCAGGCTGCACATTGGGGTTGTCAGTGACAACAGTGCTGGGATTTGTTGCGCTAGTGCTCGTGGAATTCGTCTTGCTGGTTGAATCATTCTCTTCCCTGACTGCTGTCAGGTACTGCTGGTGGCGTGACAAGGACGCTGATCCATTGTCCCCTACAATTTTCCTACCTGGTTTGACCTGCCCCATAACCAATGGTCCAGGTTGAACAGGTACCAGAACGGGCAAGGTCTCTGTGAAGCCAACCAGTATCGGTGAGCCCTTTGTGCAGCTGCGATGCAACATAGACGATGACACACATTTGTCAATGAATGCCTGCTGACTAGAATCAGCAGTGGCCTAGAAGAACTGCATCATGCCACTGAAGATCCCATCGCTTGGCTAGACGACTATGCACATGCTAAATAAATAAATGTGTTGTGCTATCAATGTGCTCTGATTTGCTGGGCCATAGGTAGTTGTGAGAGCTTTGTTCAGCTTCCATGTTCAGTCCTTGGCCTTCCCACTAAGACAGTCAATAAACTCATCAACTCTGATGGCGATTTTTTGATGTGTTTACACTTGTTCTCCAGAAACTGGACTGAGACCCCTTAATCATTTCACATATACCACAAAACAGCATGGAAATGACTTACATATACTACTGACCTGGTTGGATTTGTAACCAATAACCAAAAGAAAAAAAGCTCCACATCCCATAACCAATTTTCTGAGTTGCTCTGTCTCTGGAGAAAGAATATTTTAAACACTCATTCAAGAAACAATTTAATTGATCTCATAGCTTCTATTATGTTCTGTCCTCAAGAGTCAACAACTGAAATTGATTCTGTTCCCACTTCACCTTCCTCGGTTGTCTGTCAGATGCATGGAAAGTTATCAGCCACTGTATCAAACCAATGAAAGTACAGTGAGGTAAAACTAGACAGTGCATTATCAAGAAAGATCCGAATGAAAAAAAGTGATCCCACTTTATCTGACCTTCACAGAGAGGGGTGTTCTTTTCCTTTAGCTTAGTGGTTCTCAACCAGGTATGTGTACCCCTGGGGGAACATGGAGGTCTTCCATGGGGTATATCAACTCATTTAGATAGTTGCCTACTTTTAAAATAGGCTTCATAAAAAACACTAGTGAAGTCAGTACAAACTAAAATTTCATCCAGACAATGACTTGTTTACACTGCCCTATATACTGAAATGCAAGTACAATATTTATATTCCAACTGATTTATTTTATAATTATATGGTAAAAATGAGAAAGTAAGCAATTTTTCAGTAATAGTGTGCTGTATCACTTTTGTATTTTTATGTCTAATTTTGTAAGTAGATTTTAAGTGAGGTGGAACGTGGAGGTACACAAGATAAATCAGAGTCCTGAAAGGGGTACAGAAGTCTGGAAAGGTTGAGAGTCACTGCTTCAGCTGGCCACAGCAGCACCAGATCCAAGAACACAGTCACAGTCACTTTCTATTCACCCACTTTGTCTCTAACCCCAAACATCTGTAACCTATCTAGTTGGGGTAGGGAATCTCATTGCAATGTATTGCTGTATTTCAGACTAATGGTATGAGTGAATACTCTCAGATCAGTACTTTACCATGGAAGTATATTGGTAGTGTGACTGATTTAGTGGCTAACCTTTTAAAGATGACTTTTAATATTGTGTTGGAATTTTGTGGTAGTTTTAAAGTCCTGTGGTACCTTTATGGACATGAAAAAAAAACATAAGAGAAAATGAGTGGGGGCATATAGAATTATAAAAGCTTAAGGGCAGATTCTGAGCTGTGACTTCTGTAAGATGGAGCTCAAGAAGCGCAGCCCAGAGGATGGAAGATGTCAAGTGTAGCTTTAAACCATCTTTATGTCTCTCAGATTTTGGGTTACTGGGGAAGGCAAAATGGCAGCTTTTCCATGGCTGTCTATGGGCTGCACTTCACTGAGTGGGCCTACCTCACCTTCTGTCGCCCATCCTCCTTACCTTGCATCAGCCCCAAGCTGTTCATGCAATACAGGAATACCACCCTAATTCCTTGTAGCTCCTTTGTGGGCCCTGAAGGCTGCCAGAGCAGCCTACAGGAACTAGGGTTGGGGAACAGAAGCAGCCCCTACAGTCTTAATTGTATTTTGAGTTGCTCCTGCATATTCTAAGAGTAACAATAGCTGGCAGAGATTTTTCCCATCATCTTCTCTTGGTGAGGAGATTATTACTAGAGCTGGTTGGGATTTTTTCAGTAAAACATTTTCTTGTTAAAAAATGCTAATTCACCAAGACCAAAGCTCTTTTTTGGAAAGTTTTGATTTAGAGTATTTTCCTGTGTTGAACAAAACTTTGAAAAAAGTTTTGAAATTATTGGACATCCCATTTTGACATTTTTGAAATGAAAAAGTTTATTTTTTTTATTGAAATTATATTTTGTTTAGAAATGTAAGTTATTTTATAGTATACAAATATAAATGAATCATTTTGAAATTACTAAAACAACAATTGAGCCAAACTGATGATCTTTTTTCCAGTTTTTCAATTTACGGAAATTTTCATGATTTCATGATTTTGTCTGAATTCAAGATAGAAAATTCTTTCCAAATCTCAAAATTTTTCCTAGGATAGAAATACTGTTTCCCATACAGCTGTACTTACTACCTTTCCTGGCTCCTGAGAACCTTACTTTTACAGTCAGTCAGAAAATGACATTTTTAATTAAAAATGTTGGGAAAACTGACTTCTCTACATTTTTTTCATTTAAAGTTTCATTACATTTATTGCCCATACATGTTGACCAAAAATGTTATTAAAACATTATTAAAACTGTTTAATTTTTTTGTTTACCAAAGCCCCTTTTTCAGTAAATGAATAGTTTTCATAACTGTTTCAGTAATGGTTTCTATCACATTCAATAAAAATGTTGATGAAAAACAATTTCAAAAGAAAAAATTAAAAATACCTTTCAAACCCTGTGAAATTGAAACAACTTTGAAATTTCAAAATAACCTGTCAATTTTTAAAATACATTTTGACCAGCTCTGCTCAGCATGCTTTTGCCATCTCCAGCTTGGATTATTTGAAACCCTATGAAACCCTATGTGAAAACCATTCAGGAAATTCAGCTAGTACAATTATTTTGGCCCTATCCGAAAAAAAGTATTGGGACTGTTTGTTTATTTGGTGGGTTATTTTTATTCAAGGAACATATTTTACTCATGTTCTGGTGATTTCACTGACTTCCATTTAATTTCTGGGAGCTATTCAGGAAGTTGGGTTTGACCTCTAAATCCCTTTATGGTTCAGATCCTGTGTATCTTAGAATATGTCTGCACTGCAGCTGGAGGTATAATTTCTAGCTCATGTAGACATACACATGCTAACTTTGATCGAGCTAGCACACTAAAAACAGCAGTGTGACTGTGGCGGTGGTATGCAGGGGTGGTGGCTTGGACTAGCAGCCTGAATACAATCTCGTCTGAGATCTCAGGTAAGTACTTAGGTGGCTAGACCAAGCTGCTGCTTGTGCCAGTGTAGCTACCCTGCTATTTTTAGTACTCTAGCTCAGTCAAAGCTTGCATATGTGTGTCTATGCAAGCTGGAAATTACAGCTCCAGCTGCAGTATAGAGGTACCCATAAAGACAGTGCTTTACACTGATAGTCAAGATCAGCTGGAATGCTCATTTAAATGTATGCACTGCTGTTGTAGGATATTAGAAAGACAACGTAGGTGAGGTAATATGTTTTATTGGACCAACTTCTGTTGGTGAGAGAGAGAAGCTTTTGAATGATACCGAGCTCTTGTCTAGGTCTGGGAAAGATACTAAGAATGAGTACCTTTCCCAGACCTGGAGAAGAGCTCCGTGTCCCTCAAAAGCTTCTCTCTCTCACCAACAGAAGTTGGTCTAATGAAAGATGTTAATTCACACACCTTGCCCCCCTACATTTAAATGTCAGAGAGCTAGTGTCCAGGTGTTCTTATTGGAAGGCTTTTGACTTTAGAATTTGTTCCACCTGGGGTGAGGGAAAATCAAATGTGTTGACCTTCTGGCACGCTGCAAAGACTACCTAGCCTCAGCAATTTAGTGCAAGAAGTGAAGACAAATATCTTTTCCACTTGAAACTTCATGGGAAATTTTGGTCACTAGAACAGGGGTAGGCAACCTTTCAGAAGTGGCAGGTTTCAGAGTAGCAGCCGTGTTAGTCTGTATCCGCAAAAAGAACAGGAGTACTTGTGGCACCTTAGAGACTAACAAATTTATTAGAGCATAAGCCGGGCTGTAGTCCACGAAAGCTTTTGCTCTAATAAATTTGTTAGTCTCTAAGGTGCCACAAGTACTCCTGTTCTTCTTTCAGAAGTGGTGTGCCAAGTCTTCATTTATTCACTTTAATTTAAGGTTTCGCGTGCCGGTAATACATTTTAACGTTTTTTTAGAAGGGGTCTCTCTCTAAGTGTATATTATATAACTAAACTATTGTTGTATGTAAAGTAAACAAGGTTTTCAAAATGTTTAAGAAGCTTAATTTAAAATTAAATTAAAATGCTGATCTTATGCCGACAGCCTGCTCAGCCCGCTGGGTGTGGGGTGAGGGGTTCAGGGCAGAGGGCTGGGTGTTGGTGGGGACTTGAGGTCAGGACAGAGGGCTGGGGTGTGTGTGGAGGTGCAGGGCACAAGGCTGGGTGTGTGGGGGTGTTCAGGGCAGAAGGCTGGGGTGCTCGGCTCGTGGGGGTGCTCGGCTCATGGGGGTGCTCCCAGCCCCCTGTCCTGAGCGGCTCATGGCAGGGAGCTAGGAAGGATATGACCTGTTCCACCCCCTTCCCCCAAGCCCGTCCCTACCTCTCTCTGCCTCCTCTATGGAGCAGCGAGCACGCTACCACTCGGCTCTGCTCCTCTGGGAGGAGGAGGAACCGGAATGCACCATGTTGTGCGAAGAAGCAGGGGAGGGGGAAGCTTGGCTGCCGCAGGACCAAGCTTCTGCCTTCTTCCCCCGCAGGGGAGAGCGGTGGGCGGGGGGGCTGAGTGGGGCGGGGGGCTGGAACCCCCTCCCCACCGCTCTCCCCTGCGGGGGCAGGAGGCAGAAGCTTGATCCTGCGGCAGCCAAGCTTCCCCCTCCCCCTTCTTCCCACAGCGTGGTGCATTCCGGCCCCGCTGCCCCTCCTCCTCCTCCTCTCAGTGGGCAGCAGCGTGCCATTCAAAATCGGCTGGTGTGCCGTGTTTGGCACGCGTGCCGTAGGTTGCCAACAACAGCACTAGAATATATTATTACCCGTATTGGAACTTGGTGTGGACACACCTCTACTCTTAGAGTTAACACACCTCTACTCTTAGAAAAAATAAAATGGGACACCCAATGGCCTCAATTATTTGGGAGATTTTTTTTTTTTTTTGTGAAGCATGGCTCCTCCAGTAGCACCATGCCCATTCACTTTGTACTTAATGATAGGAGAGGGTGATGCCAATTGTATCATCATCCTTGTAGTTCTCCTATCCAAGTACTGAGCTAGTCTGTATTCTGCTTAATGAGACTCCACTGTATCACAGTACTGGGAGCATGTCTGTATGGGAACTGGTGCACTACAACCCTAATGAGTTTCTTTAAAATTCAGAAATCACTGTTAAATTTTTCTGTTCTTAAAACCCACTTGGAAATGACTTTTTGAAGGAATATAATTAATGACTAGAGCTGGTCCAATACCATTTGACAAATGCATGAATAGTAACAAAATTCATCAAATAATTTATTCATTGGCTTTTTTAAAAAATTCAGCCAACTGTATTAATGTTCATCAAGGACACCATAGGTCACATTTCAGAACGTATTGCCATTTAGGGAAAATATTTTTTGATGACATATGCCATAACTTTCCTCTCCTATTAGTCTAGGAAGCATTTATATATAAAAATAGACACATTGAGACTCCTTTGTGTAGCAGGGTAGTTATCTGCTCTGGCCTGGAGGGGCTTAAAACAGCCCAGGAGAAGGCTGTTGCTGGAGTAAGTCGTTCCCAGGCTGATTGGGGAAGCAGCCTCAGCTGTGGCCATGCCCCAATCAGGGCTCAGCTGGCCCTTATAAGAAGGTAGTGGGCCAGAAGCACAAACACTCTCTTTCTAGCTTTTGGAGAGGGAGGGATCAGGCTGTCTGGGGAGCTGAGGAAGGTACTAAGGGTGGAGCAGTGCTGGGGGAGCTCCAGCCTAGCAGAGCCCCAGGCTGAAGGAAGGGCCCTCTAGAGGGTACTAGGGCTACAGAGGGGCAGTTCTGCTATAGGTAGAGGCAGCAGGTCCAAACCCAACCTTGCCTGTGATGAGTGGCTTATACTGCAGTTTGCTGCAGGGAGCGGGGCTAGTTGGGGACTGGCAGTAGCCTACGACTGAGGCGAGGTGGGGATAGTGGGTGTGGCCTCCCTGGGAGGGAAGACCCAGTGACTGAGGGGTGTACTGCCAGGGGGCTGTACCCAGGCATGCAAGGGGCACTGGGTCCGAGAGGGACACGGGGGCCAGGAAAAGCAGGACACTGGCCTGCAGAGGCTGCTCTGATGGCTGGAGAGCTAATTCCCAGAAGGCACCAGCAGGAGGTGCCGCAGGGGTGAGTCTGGCACGGTTACACTTACATTCTAAAGTAAATAATACTCAGCATGGCAGATGTTGCATTAGTGGTGCAATGACAAAATACCTCAAATATTCTTTTATTATTTATTTGTATTTTGGGTAGCACCAAGAGTACCCAATTAGAGATTTGGGACCCTGTTTTGTTAAGCATTGCACACATAACAGAGAGATGGTCCCTACCCCACAGAAATTGTAATCTAAGCATAAGACAGGAGACAACAGGTGACTACAGCAGAAAAACAAGGTGGGGAGCACAAAGTAACAGAAAGCAATGGAGTCAGCCCACTAGCTGCTCAGCCATAGTCAAGCTGAACTGCCCTATACACTCCTTTGCTAAAATCAGCCTGTTTCCATTATAAGTATCTTTTCATAATTAGTTATGAGTGTCTAAGACCTTACTCCCATGAGCCTGAATGATTTCTTACCACTGTGAACACCATTGCAACTCCTCCAGTGATAAGTGGTAATGTTACTGGAGCTCCTATTGTAAACAAATCAGCTGCTCGTGTTTGTGTATCGTGCTCTGAGACAGTTTAGACAACCTAGTAGTTAAAATGACAGGAACACATCTCTTGTCACAATCCACCATTTTTGTGACTTGAGGAGCTGTGCTGGTTTTAACTGAGATGGGAAATCCTCAGGAAAAAATGGCTCTGGGTGGAGCAGAACATCATGCAAAGCCATAACCCCTACTGAGGAGGAAAGGAATAGGTATATGCTTGTCCAGTGGTGACTCCTTTTTATGGAGGGATTGCATGTGCTTCCAGCTGTCTGTGGGCTATTTAAGTGTCCCTTAAATCTACGGCAGTCAAAGCAGAAGTAATCAGGCAACACACAGGCAAGAGTATCATGTGCTGTATATCAAAAGGCCTTGCCTGTCAATGCATCGTCCTTGCTGAGTGAAGGTGCTAGCAGTAATAGAAAGTGGAGAATGAGGTTGTCTAATGATCTCCACACTAGGCACTTTCCAAACATCCAATAGTGCAAATGCTCCATAAAAAATATCACCTTTCCTGCTGCCTTCAGTTATGAATGAACAGATCTATTATGTATTAATACTGGGATTGCACAAGCAGTTTTCCCTGTATGATTTTAAAATTCGAGTTAAGGGATTTAGTTCATTCCCAGGCTATACCTCCTTCTGGTGGCATAACCCAGTTCGGGGGAGCCCAAGTGGCAAAACACCTACCAGAAAGTTGTTATGGCTGTGCATAGACCCACACCCCTGCTTTGCTGGGGAGACCTGCAGACAGTCAGCATTGCACCAAAAATGCTTTGCACTGTCCACACACATACCCTTGTGCCAATAGGGGAGAATATATCCTGGTCTGTTTAAATATTACAAGGCTCTCATACCTCTAGAAATTATGGCACAGGGTCTCAAGTGTGGCTCTACACTGAACAATAAGTTTGTAAATATGGCATTGTGGGGTTTCATAGTCCTTGTGGCTCCATGGTTTCCAAATGCAGCTTCCAAATGAAGCAGTGTTTTTTGTTTTGTATTTCTCACTGCCAGCCCTTCACACTCACCCTGGGATCTGACTGGCAAGTCCTTTCCATCTTGGACCTTATCAGCAACAGAGATTCTTCAGGGAAATTATGCTGTCTGTAGGTATTGTGGCAGGCTTGTCATGCCATATTCACTGTACTTGAAGGCACTAGAGTTAATCAGAATACTGGAAGGAATAGTTTCATCTACAGCCTCTTTGTGACTGGTGAGAGTATGAAAAATGGGATTTTGGGATAGGATGCAAGAGCCTGACTGCCGGCCCCCTGTTCTAACCACTGTAAAACCCAGCTTCCTTGAAGTGCTGGTTCCAATCCACTTACAATCCTCACTCCTGAATCTGAAAGTCCTTAATATTTTCCAAATCTATTTAGCCTGGCTTCAGTTTAAATTTGCAAATGCCAACCTGATTTTTCCTGCTTTGATTGTGGTTTGAATTCCAAGGTTGAAAGTAATGGCTTGGATACAGTCAGACAGTCACATGCTTCAGCAGTGAAGAACAGGAAATATCAGATTCCCTTGCCTGGATAAACTAATCAAACTGGTGTAATGTTGCTTTATTAATTTAATGTCCTGTCCTGACAATTTTCATTGGAATGCTTCCCATTTTGGTTTATGGCACAGCCTTGGATGTATAAATACCCTTTAACATATATAGAGCTCCTTGCCTCTTTCTCCTCAGCTATTTTATCACTGTTTATGCTGCCAGTGTCTATTTCATCATACAGAAAGGCAAGTTGGCAGTGTGAGTTGCTGACACTGAGCACGTATTCCAATTGCAAATGCTCTGTGTGGTGCTACATGTATGTTTCATGTTTCTCTTAAGGGGGAATATATTGCAAACCTCAGACAATGCTTAAAGTCTTTGTGGGACCACAGTAGTCACAGACATGAATCTTAGAGTGTGGCAGTCTCCTGGCTAGATTAATCACTTTTTCTAGCCTCCCATCAGATACCATGGTGTTCATAGCCTCTATAGATCTATATACAAAATATCTCACTTATGGTATGACCCTAACAAGTAATTTGGTAAAAAATTGGGGTTCTATATTCATTTTTACCTCACTGATTCACATAGCAAATTTGCTCAGTTTGTGAGTAAAATTGGGTAACAGTCAGCCCAGCAAGCTCACTCTGAATTCTGCCTATAAAGTTGCATGTTTTTCATCTCTTGCCTCATCACTAGTAACAAAGATTCTCTAGGGCAAATAATGCCCTCTGCTATTCCTTTGCAACCCTGTTACGTGGTTGTGAATACAATGTGAAGACAGTGGGTTTGTAGGACTGATTAAAGAGAAAAAATCAGCATCTGATCTGTACTTCAGCTCTGTCAGTTTCAGAATTACAAGGCAGTCCTTAATCAAGATCAATTAATGAAGTAATTGACAAGATCAAAATTGAAACTGTAAAAGCATTGAAGTAATGAGACCTGTAATTAACAATAAAGGTTATCTCCATACCGTACCCAGTTTTATATAGCCAGGCAGTATCTCTATCTCACCACTGCCCATCACTGTGCTATCTTATTGCCTTACAAACTTACTACCAGAACACAAGAGGATCTCTGTGTATTTTTCAAAAACTACTGTTTATATAGATGTTTAAAATTAATGCAAACATCCCTTTATTGAAATGAGTGTGCAAGGACTGTCCATATGCTTTCTTGCTAACTCTGTTAGAACGTCTACTCTCAAACACAAGCCTCAGTCTGCAATGGGAGCTGCATAGATAGGACCTGGTGCCCACACAGAGTCTCACTGAAACTCTATGTAAGCAATTCTGAAAGCGCCTGCTCACATGAATCCCATTGCAGGAACAGGATCATAGTAAGTACAATGAAAGATATGAGCAAAGTTTTCAAAAGTGATTAGTGATTTTTTGGGTACCTCAATTTTTGATTGCCCAACCTGAGATGTCTTAAAGGATCCTGATTTTTCAGAAAGTGATCAGCACCTACCCTGTGATGATCAGGACATTTTAAGCTGAGCAACAAAATCACTAATCATTTCTCAAAATATTGTAATGTATCATCCATTTATTCATGTCTGATTACTGATGACATCATAGCAGAATTTTTGGAACCCTTCTTTATCTATTGCTAATTTTTCACACTTAGAAGCTGACCTCCCAGTGATCTGCCACACACCATCTATCCAACTCCTCATTTGTCATCTCCTACTATGATGACCTGCCACCATTCCTTTCATGATAACTTTCTCAATGTTATTTCCATCTCTATATTTGATATGACCAAAGTATATAACTTTGTGCCTGTTGATTTCCAACAACAAAGCCCACTTCTCTCCAGTAATATTTCTCACTTATGCATTCATCTTCTTTTCTGTCCAGAAGAGTCTTTGCCAGCATCCCATCTCAAAGATCATCTGAAAATGTTAGGCATAGTTTGTTGTATATGATTGTACCGAGATGAGATTTCATATTGTGATTTTTGGGGTTCAACCAGACCAATTTGGGATTGTGTCACCACCTGTCCTGCAACTCTGGGTGCCTTAAATGCTATGCTGCTGTTGCTCACAGCCTGGACACCAACAGCCTGCATTCAAGCATGGAAGAAACTAGTTAATCGACTCCCCATGACATGCCTGATTTAAATACATTTTAGGCACATCTGTATAATCCAGCACATCTGTATAATCCTTTGTGGGTTGACTGTACATATATCACACAAGAATATTAATGATCAGTGAGTTACTAGTTTTCCAATGACACATTACATGACAGCTTTTGGGACTATATGATGATAAATATTTTAAGTGTAGTGAGTATGTCAGGTCTGACAACAGTTGCTGACAGAGTAGTGAATAACCAGTGGGCCTTTGTGACACACACTTTTTTTTAGTCTGCGTTGCTTTTCACAATGAAATTCTCCATGATGTTGTGATGTGAAGCCCATTCATATTACATCAGGACCCATTCTGATTCATCACCCTAATTTATTCTGGGCATCCCGCTACCACATATGTCTCAAAATTGGGCCAAACCAGAAGAACATGAATCGACTGCACAGAAGAATAATCATAGAATCATAGACTATCAGGGTTGGAAGGGACCGCTGATGGAGGGATAGGGAGAAGCTTTTGGCAACGCTCCAATAATAAGACACATCAGTTTAATAACATTAATTTACATCTGTTCAGCATTGTCATTAACTACACAATACTGCAACACTTTCTTTTTATATATATATAAATTTTTCACTATTTATGTACAGCCTATTCCTAGCTGAGTGGATTTGAAATGCTTTATCCGAGGTTCTATTCCCGTTTGCAGATATTGGGATCATACACATTGATGAATAATAATGTAATGAGTGACGAGCGCAAAACAATAGGCTGGCTGATTTGGTAAAACAATGTTTTTCTTAAACAATAGGTTATTTGATCAAATCATTCTCCGAGAGAGAGGGAGATGGAATTACAAAGGATGAGCTCCTAATTGAGATACAGACAATGGGATGTGCACTTGAAGCAGCTGAAGCATTTTAATGTATCAGGTCTCTACACTAGATGGTCATGGCTTTGTTTCTCATCTTAAACTAGGTGTATTTACAGCTGTGTATTAGATTTGGGGGTTGTGGGAGAATATATTCTATATGTATCTTATTTCTTTTACAGAGATTTTTTTCCAACTATTTATTTAGCCATCATTAAAATATTGGATGAAAAAATCTATTAATGTAAATTGCTAACCTTAATAACATCACCACTTAGTTCAGTTAAAAAGAAATGGAATATTAAGTTAAGGATGAAAGCACTGATTATATGTTATCTTAAAAAATGAGATTTATCTAAAGGAAATGTATATCCTCCAATTTATTACTATTTGCTATGTGCCAAACTGGAGACCTTAAACAAAATACAGGCCCTGTGTGAAATAAAGCAAATTCTTCTCTACAGAGATGATTCTTGGAGTATTTGGTTGTGAAGAACAACAAATTTGAAGTGTTGACTGCTTGTGATGCTATAAATTGCGGCTGTTTGGTGTCTTGTTTTGCTGATTAGGAGAAGTTGCATGATGTTTTCAATACTTGACTATTCTACTGGCAAACTGCTCTTTTATCTAAAGCTTTGTCATCTATTTTGAAGAATCGATCATAGACCATTAATGTTTTGGGACAAGATCCTCAGCTGATGATAATCAGTGTAGCTTCATTGACTTCAATTTACCCCATGTATTTTATTATTGTTTTTCTCATCAGTTTAATTTGTCTTCATTTCAACTCCCTTTCATTACATGTTAGACACCTTAGCACAAATTCCACACTCAATAATGAAAAGCAATAGGTATTTCAGTGGAACAACTAAAGCCTAACAATGTACTGGAACAGGCTGATGTGAGATTACACAAGTACTGCCTTTGATTCAGAGAGAATTTAAATATGGAAGTAGCTAAAATGTTAGTGTCACTGTAGAGGTTTGTGTGAATTCTGTTTGTTCCCTGAACAATCCTGCAGAGAGGCATTGTTGAAATGCCAGAGGTTAAGATAAAATATTCCTAGATACATTAGACACCATGGGAGACAAGGGAGTTTAGCTACATGAGTCCTTGTACTCACTTCAGGGATACAAACCTTTGACACCGAAGTCTTATGATTGGTTTGGAACCCAGCAAAGTTTGCCTTTTTTAAGGGCTGTGGGTGAGTATATGTGTTTTCGTTTTTGTCAAGTTCCTTTTTGGTTTCCAGTTTTCTTTAATGTAGAGGCTTCCGATCAAGAGAAACATATAGCTTTGCTTGTGTCTTTACTCTATGTATGTATAAACTAGAGATGAAATCAGTGGCAAAACTTCTATTGACTTCTACGGAGACAGTATTTCACCCATCTCTTTAGAAAAGGTCCCTCAAGAAAAAATAATTACTACATCTCTGGCATAATACATCCTTTATGCTGTTCATTTTCTAGGTACTGTGATCATCTCCACTTTCGTACATTTTGGTACCCAGAAATCAGAATTTGTATTTGACTTATAAAAAGGCCAGAGAATGTTGCAATATCTATAAAATATTACCATAGCCTTTTTCCATCCTCACCATTTTAACATAGTTATGCGGGCCCCAGTCCTGAAAAAAATTATATACATGCTTACTTTTGCTCACGTTAAGTAGTACCATTGAAGTCAATGGGACTGCTCACATGCTGCTAGACTGGGTCCTTAAACTTAATTAGGAGGAGAATGTTGATGCATAAGATCTGGATGTATCCTTTCTGTGCCCCAACTCTTAAAATAATTTGTCAGGAACAGCTCTTTCATACTGTGTTCACTGAAAATTACATAAATATTTGCTTAACTTCAGATTCTTTCAAAAAAAAAGGGTTCATAATTTTAAACATTGTAATCAAAATGTAATAATTCATCTATTGGCTTACACTAGCTATGACAGTGAACACTGGAATTCTCAGTTCCACCAGGGAGAAAAAACACCTGGCAAGTATTGGAGAGATGGAAATTGAGACCATTCCTTTCCTAACCCCCAGTCATCCTTCTGTGTTTATTGGCTCACAGTCTAACCAGGTATGGAATCCTAAAGATGTCTGTGTCTGAAGCATGGCCAACTATCATAAACTAGGTGACACTGCTATAAGCCAAAAAATACAGAAACAATATGGGAAGACACAATCAGGAACACTTTTGTGTTTCTGAATGAGCTCATACTCCACAAGTAGCTGCCAAGTCCTGATTTTTGTCTCAGAAGAGTGTGAATAGTAACAATTAAATAAATAAGCAAATATGTGGAAGGACAGTTAAGATATAACTCATGTGAACCTTTTTTTAAGGTGTAGAGGGCAGTTGTATGTTCACTAATTATGAAGATGTATTCTACAGTTTAAGCAGAATTCCTGAGCTTCAGGATATTGATACCTATGAAGTACCAAGATGGGGGCACTTTGTCTGAAATATTGATAGCGCGGCGACCATTGAAATCAAGAATTCTTGATTCAAACAAGAACTGGATCAAAATAATTCACTTACCTTCTGAAGGGTTAAAATCCATGTGCATTTTATATAACAACCTGGTATATGGATTGTGCCAGCTCTTTTTCAGACCCAAAGTCCAGAGTTTGGTCGAGAGACCAGAGACCTAGCAAATAGTGATTAGCTAAGAGAAAGCTGGGGTAAACAGATAACGTTGCCTTTGCTAAGATATGCTTGGTCAGTAGAAATGCCAGATGTTGAAGCAATAACTGAATAATTATGTTTCATCCAATGTTTCAAATTGAACAAAGGATCCCTGTTCCTATTGTTTCTCCTGTAGGGAAACATTCTTCCCACAGATCCAACCTTGAGTTTATGAAAAGTTGGCATATGTCAGTATAAAGATATGGCATCCTTCCACCTCCCTTCCCAGGGACCAATGCTTGCCTTAAGACATAAAGAAAGCAAGTGTTGTCATATACTTTCACTGTTTCTTTGCTTTAACCCCTAGGAATGTACCTGTTGGACAATCAAAGGAGTTGCTCCATTCCTATGGACCCCAAATCACAATTCAACATATATATTTTATACTTATAACATTTTAACAAAGTATTAATTAAATGTTAACTTGCTAACTTGAGACCATGGGCGGAGACATTATGTAACCTTTTAACCATTGGCTAACGTGCTATCTTGTCTTGCTGCAAAACCTATCCCAGGGTGTGGAACTGCCTACCCTGTCACTTTCCCCTGCCCATGGAAAATCTGTATATTCTATTGTAATCAATTGATTGACAGTGTCTCTGAGCCTAATAAGCAAGGTGACACTCTGCCAGCGCTGTGTGTAATAAACTCCTAAGCTTGACCTCTACACGGTGTGGATTTATGTCCTTCACCTTCTAAACTAATTACATAACACAATAATAACAATTTATGATAAATGTGCATACACCGCAAACATAAGCAACCTCACGACCTTATTTTATCCATTCTTCCAGCCTTCCTCTGTCTTGTCTCACATCTGTTCATGAGTCTTCTCATGTCCTAGCTAAGCCAATGCCCAGTCTTGAAAACCCTTAGTCATGTGAGCATGCCCATCACAACATCGTCAACGGGATCAGTATTTACTGAGTGTAACATATTGTCATAGCCTTGTTGTTTCTTTTTCCATCCCCACATTTCAACATATTCATGACGGCCCCAGTTCTGCAAAAACTTATGCATGTGCTTAACTATACTCACATAAGTAGTACCATTGAAGTCAGGGTTTTCAGGATCTGCTCCTTAGATTTTAAGCCCCTAAAGAATCAGACCATGGGTTGATCTCTCAAATAATAGTTTTATACCATTTAACTCCATTATCTTGATTGGAGTTATTCCTGATTTACACTAGTGTAACTGAAATGAGAATTTGTCCCTGTGTCTTTTTTTCCTGTATATGAAATACAGTGAATACCTATTTTCAGTGTTACAGTATGTCCACTGCCCTTAGCAGATGAGTGTTTTGGTGGGAGATAGCTGTATCCAGATACAGCTATGAGCCAATAGGATCTTCAAATATCACAGATGTCTTGTGTTTTGAGTGAATCTTCTTTCTGCTGTGTAAGCCAGAGAATTAATAGGTCACAGACTTGCCCAAACATGCATTAGATGTATTGGGGCAGATTCTGTACCTCACCCCACTCCCTTTGTGCAACTCAGACATCACAAAAGGAACAGACTCTTTGACCCCAAACCTACACCTGTGGATACTGCTCTGGTGCTATTAGCCAGGAGGGGCAGGAATGGTGTCTCTGTTTGCCAGAAGCTGGGAATGGGTGATGGGATGGATCACCTGATGATTACCTGTTCTGTTCATTCCTTCTGGGGCACCTGGCACTGGCCACTGTTGAAAGACAGGATACTGGTCTAGATGGACCTTTGGTCTGACCCAGTAGGGCCATTCTTGTGTGTGTTGGGTGCATCAAACATGTGTAAAACCAGGTCCTATGACTCCTTTCCTGAAGCTGAGGCGATTGGATGGCAGAGGGGTGCTTTGGGATGAAGAGAGGTGGGCAGGGGAAGTGGAATGCATGCTGGCAGTTATTTGGCATAAGGTCCTAGGGAATTACTATAGCTGGCTGATAGAGTAGACTGCTCTACCTTCCAAGTGGTGCCAGGGGCCACGCAGAGAATCAGTGAGCTGTAACCAGCTCCCTGATTGGCATCTCTCACTGCTGTATCCAACAAAAATGGGTCACAGGATACCTAGGTTATTTGCTATGAGTGTTATCAGTGCTATGAGAGGAGCAGCTATGCATCCATTATTGGACACAGATATTTAAAGAGAGGATCACCTCTCATCCAAACCTATTAGATCCTGGCACAAAGCAGGAGCCATATAAAACTCAGATTGTGAGCCCTCATCCCATGATTTGACCATGCTAGCAGCATTTCTGATGGGTGCAAGCAGTGATGGGACCTTGCAGCTATAACAGGCTCTCCATTTGTTCACTGCTGATGCCTGAGCTCTATCATGCCTGGAACAGTTTGGTGCCTCCCTCAATGACCTAGTGGGTAGTGGTTGTTTTTTTCCCTAGCAGACTTTGTCACTTAGACACAGAGCTTAAAAGAGCTGCACTGAAATATGGTGGGAATCCAAAGCAAAATGAAGAAATGAGACAATATTAGCAAACTTACCTATTAGCATTGTGTTGAAATAGTAAAGGCAGCTTAAACCTGCACTTGCATGCAACAGCACAACTTGAGATGCTCCTAAATTCTGGAAGACTTTTTTTTTTTCATTACAGCTAGAAGTGACAAATTACAGAAATACGTGAAATTATTGCTTTGGGTTTAACTTCCAATAATATAAAATGTTATAATTAATGTGAAAGATAATACATTTTAGTATGACCAGTGTGCGTGTGTGTGGCTAGCAGCTTTCTTCTTTTGTTTGAATTCCTGCAAAATACACTAACTAAGCTCTGAGTGGGAGAATCTAAGACTCATATATGCTCAGCACAAGATCAATTTTAGCGCTGCAAATTTTTGCTGACAACACAACTATTTCCTGTTGACTCTCTGACAGATTCTTATATTTAAGCATCTATCTCCTCTTCCATCAGGATCATACTCTTATAAAACCTTGCCTTTTCTGTTTCCGATGCACATTCATCCATAGTACATCAGGAGCAGTCATGCTGAAAATAGGCTTTTCCAAATGGACAAAACTATACAAATAGTTGGTGTCGTCCATGGCAATTATCACTTCAAACTCCTTGAAAAATCTCACTTCCCTAAAGTTTGAAAAATGGAGATCTGCCCCCTTTATTTTGGAGCCGTACTCCTAATTGTCTCTAAATTTACAACAACCATTTCAGCTTTAAGAAATTCAAATGCCCTCAGAAATTTAGTCTCTATTTCAGTGCTGGCTTTTCTTTTAATGGTTTTTAATTGAATATAGTCCTCTATTTTATATAAAAGAGGAGGGGATAAGAGAAACTTCCAAAAGCTTGTATTATTTCTCATTTGATCAAATCTCCTCTCAAACCCTGCATTCTGACAATCATTCTCCAGATTAGTTTCACTGCACAAGAGTTAATATAGGGCATATTTCAAGGAGAAGACTATAGCTGGAAATTAAATATCAAAATGAATAACATTTTTGTCCTGGTGATTTAATATCCTACACAAACAATCAATACTTTTTCCATTATTGTACCAATTGTGTGCTACATATATCTATGGGTTTTGTGGGAAAAAATAGTTGATTGCAAGTGCTCTCTGATTTCCTTCTTTTGATTTCTGTAAGGGTTATTTGGTAAAACGGCACCAATGTAATAACATATATGTATCTTAATATTTGGAGCCTCTTTAAAATATGAACCCTAACTTTTTAAAAGGCACTTTTAGTGAGCCATATAACAAGCTATTTGGAGATGTTGGGTTCTCCAGTAGAGCAGTGGACTGGGAATTAATAATTATACTATCTAGCTCTTATATAGCATTTTTTCATCCATAGCTGAAAAGGCATTAGGACTTTTTAGTTCTGTTCCTGTCTCTGACCTGACAAAAGTGCTGATCCTGTGGACAGTTCCATGCAGTCTGTGCCAGTGTGAAGCCCCACTGAACTGAGTAGGGCTCTGCACAGGTGTAAGAGCCCTCCGGTGTGGAAGAGCTTGCAGGATAGGGGCTAATTGTGTGATTTTTTTTTTTAAATAAGTCCTCTAACTTTTCTGTGCCATCTGTAAAATGGGTACAGTAATATTTTCTGAACTAACAAGGATATTGTGGGGATTACTGTAATTATTTAATATTTTAGAGCACATAACATTCTGTTCTCCAGTCTGTTCTATATAGGTTCTTATTATGCTCTTGTCACCTTAGTATATGAGCACCTTCTAGCAGTGAATTAAGTGACTTCACCAATGTGAAATGTTTTAGATAAAATAAGTGCAAAGTATTATTCCAATTTTAATACCTGCTATTCTTGTAGTCAAATCACACCCCTTAACATTTGGATATAACATAGAAATCTAATAAAAATAATTTTGTGTATACATTTTTTTTCAGACATCACATAGATAAATTTAAATAACATCTTCTTTTCTTCTCCCATGAATATTTAGTCTGCTGTAAAGTCAAAGTTAATCTTTGCTCACTATTTTCCCTTCTTATCATAGCAAGTGTGGTATAATAGAGCATCTGCCTCTGTATGAACAAACTGTCAGATAGCCCTAGTGAACAGTCAATTTATGCATTTGACAGGTTTATTACTTTATCAGTTATTTGCTCAAAGAGGGTTTTATTGTATGAAAAACATTGACATAAACTGGGGCAGAGCAGGCTTATTAAGGGGTCTAGATTCAGTTTTTACTATTTGGTATGTGACTTTTTTATTGATGTGATGTATTGACTTCTAGAATCTGGATTTGTTTAAAAGAGTTGTGCTGTAAATACAGGATTTCTCAGGGTTCAGAGGAAGGTGATCTGGTTTTTGTTTCATTTTGTTCTGTTTTAACACATTTCTCACTATGCTGCATAGTATGGGCACTTGGCATTTCTCAGTTACAGGAGGGATAAGATTCAGATCCTCATGTTCCAAAAGGACAAGACTCATACCACTTGAACTAAAGGAAAATTCCTGTTAGTGCCTGACCTAGTGCCCATTCCAGAGAGTTAAATAGACACTGAATCAAGGGCTTAGTGGCTAGTAGTGGAGGAGCTACACCTAGAACAGGGCAATTACATATATTCTGTAAATATTTGTTGACACTTAAAAATGAATTTATTTTGTCAATGATCATTGTCTTTTTGTGTTCACTTTCTGTAAACACTCATGCTGTTCTTTTGCTTGCACAAATACTCATGGAAAATGGATCCGAAGCTTTCATACTTCAGCATTTGCACCAGAAATGGTATGTTTCACATATCACAGCAGGGGCATAGGGATCCTAAAATTTCTGGCCAGGTTCCTGGAACAGTCAGTTAACTGACCTGGATAATGAATTAACTGACCATTTCCAATTAGGAGCATGCATGTGTCACACACTAGTATGTGTCTGTAGCAAAGTATAAACCCAATTTTGTTTTGTGAATGCCCTGTAAAATGCACTGTTGCCTCATTTGATGCCTTTTTACCTCTATCTTGGACTAGAATTTAAAGAGGTAAGGGGGTCAGGAGAGTCACCTGACATGTGAGGGAGAGGTTTGGAATGTTATAAAAGGAAGGCTTTCTCATTGGCCTTTTGAGTGAAGAGGTCAGAATAAGGCAACAAGACTGTGCAGGAGGAGAAAGAGGAAAGGAGAGTCCTGGGACCCTGAAAGGACAGACCAAAACCCAGAGGGCTCTTGGGGTGGTTGGGACACAAGAGGGAGGGATTTTTGTGATGGTGTTTGTTGTTTTCCATTGAGCTCTTAATTTCATGTGGCTTTTTTTCTATGAATAAAGTGTGAGTGGCTTAGAAATTCCTTTGTAAAGTCTGTGTGTCCCTTGTTCCACTGTCACATGGTCCTGAAGGGGAAGGCAGTAATTCAGAGGGTCCATAAGTTTGATGGAACTCTTGGGGTATGCAAGAATTACTAGGGAGGCCAGGAAAAGCTGGCACTAATTTCAGATATGTCTACACTACGAAATTAGGTCTATTTAATAGAAGTCGAATTTTTAGAAATCAATTTGATACAGTCGATTGTGTGTGTCCCCAGTAAGCGCATTAAGTCGGCAGAGTGCGTCCATGGTACCAAGGCTAGCGTCGACTTTCAGAGTGTTGCACAGTGGTAGCTATCCCACAGTCCCTCCAGTCTCTGCCACCCATTGGAATTCTGGGTTGAGCTCCCAGTGCATGATGGAGCAAAAATATTGTCGCGGGTGGTTCTGGGTACATGTTGTCAGGCCCCCCTCCCTCAGTGAGAGCAACAGCTGAGAATCATTTTGCACCTTTTTTCCATGCAGACGCCATACCATCGCAAGCATGGAGCCCGTTCAGATCGCCGCGGCACTTATGAGCACTGTAAACACCACGCGCATTATCCTGAGTGTATGCAGCACCAGAACCTGCAAAAGCAGGCGAGGAGGCGATGGCAGTGCGGTGACGAGAGTGATGTGGACATGGACACAGACTTCTCTCAAAGCACGGGCCCTGGCAATTTGGACATCATGGTGGTAATGGGGCAGATTCATGCTCTGGAACGCTGATTCTGGGCTTGGGGAACAAGCACAGAGTGGTGGGACCTCATAGTGTTGCAGGTCTGGGATGATTTCCAGTGGCTGCGAAACTTTCGCATGTGTAAGGGCACTTTCATAGAACTTTGTGACTTGCTTTCCCCTGCCCTGAAGCACAAGAATACCAAGATGAGAGCAGCCCTCACAGTTGAGAAGTGAGTGGCGATAGCCCTCTGGAAGCTTGCAACTCCAGACAGCTACTGGTCAGTCGGGAATCAATTTGGAGTGGGCAAATCTACTGTGGGGGCTGCTGTGATCCAAGTAGCCAATGCAATCACTGATCTGCTGCTATCAAGGGTAGTGACTCTGGGAAACGTGCAGGCCATAGTGGATGGCTTTGCTGCAATTGGATTCCCTAACTGTGGTGGGGCGATAGGCGGAATGCATATCCCTATCTTGGGACCGAAGCACCAAGGCAGCCAGTACATAAACCAAAAGAGGTACTTTTCAATGATGCTGCAAGCACTGGTGGATCACAAGGGACGTTTCACCAGCATCAACGTGGGATGGCTGGGAAAGGTACATGACACTCGCATCTTTAGGAACTCTGGTCTGTGTGAATGGCTGCAGCAAGGGACTTACTTTCCAGACCAGAAAATAACCATTGGCGATGTTGAAATGCCTATAGTTATCTTTGGGGACCCAGCCTACCCCTTAATGCCATGGCTCATGAAGCCATACACAGGCACCCTGGACAGTAGTCAGGAGCTGTTCAATTATAGGCTGAGCAAGTGCAGAATGGTGGTAGAATGTGCATTTGGACATTTAAAAGCACGCTGGTGCAGTTTACTGATTCGGATAGACCTCAGCGAAACCAATGTTCCCATTGTTAACGCTGCTTGCTGTGTGCTCCACAATATCTGTGAGAGTAAGGGGGAGATGTTTATGGCGGGGTGGAAGGTTGAGGCAAATCGCCCGGCCACTGATTACGCACAGCCAGACACCAGGGCAGTTAGAGCACAGCAGCAGGGCCGGCTTTAGGCACTGTGGGGCCCGATTCGAAAGAGCTGCCGCCAAAGACAGCGGCGGGACTTCGGCGGCAGCTCAATTGGCTGCCAGTGCCTATGGTAGCATGTCAGCGGAGGGTTCTTAGGGAGGTTGTGGGGCCCTCTTAGTGGCATGGGGCCTGATTCGGGGGAATCGGGTGAATTGCCCTAAAGCCGGCCCTGCACAGCAGGGCATGCTGCGCATCAGAGAAGCTTTGAAAACCAGTTTCATGACTGGCCAGGCTACAGTGTGAAAGTTCTGTTTGTTTCTCCTTGATGAAAACCCTCCCCCTTGGTTCACTCTACTTCCCTGTAAGCCAACCGTCCTCCCTTCCCCCCTTTGATCACTGATTGATTGCAGAGGCAATAAAGTCATGGTTGTTTCAAATTCATGCATTCTGTATTACTTTATCACACAAATGGGGGGATAATTGCCAAGGTAGCCCAGGAGGGGTGGGGGAGAAGGGAAGCACCGGGTGGGGTGGTGGAGGAGGGAAGGACAAGGCCACATTGCACTTCAAAACTTATTGAATGCCAGCCTTTTGTTGCATGGGCAGTTCTCTGGGGTGGAATGGTTGGGTGCCCGGAGGCCCCTCCACCACGTTCTTGGGCATCTGAGTGAGGAGGCTATGGAAATTGAGGAGGAGGGTAGTTCATTACACAGGGGCTGCAGCGGCGGTCTGTGCTCCTGCTGCCTTTCCTGCACCTCAACAATAAGCCAGAGAATATCAGTTTGATCTTCTAGTAGCCTCAGCATTGTATCCTGCCTCCTCTCATCATGCTGACGCCACCTATCATCTTGATCCCGCCACATGTCCTTGCATTCATATTGTGCTTTCCTGCACTCTGACAGTGTCTGCCTCCATGCATTCTGGTGGTCTCTTTCAGTGTGGGAGGACTGCATGAGCTCAGAGAACACTTCATTGGGAGTGAGGTTTTTTTGCCTTCTAATCTTCGCTAGTCTCTGGGACGCAGATGATACGGGGAGCGTTGAAATATGTGCAGCTGTGGGAGGAAAAAAGAGGGAGAGTTGTATTTAAGAAGACACATTTTAGAGAACAATGGGTAGACTCTTTCACGATGAACCAAGCTGTTAATGTTACATGGTTTCAAACAGCAGCACCTCATTTCCCATACCATGCACCCGTTAGGTTGGCCATTTAAAATGGATTGGCCATTTAAAAGGAGGGGCTGTGGTTTTTGGGTTAATGTGCAGCACAAACCCAACTAAACCCTTCCCCCCCACACACACACCCTATTCTCTGGGATGATCGCTTCACCCCTCCCCCCACCATGTGGCGCACAGCAGGGATGATTTCTGTTCAGCCTCAGGCAAACAGCCCAGCAGGAATGGCCACCTCAGAATGTCCCCTTAATAAAATTCCCCTATTTCAACCAGGTGACCATGAAGGATATCACTCTCCTGAGGATAACACAGTGAGATAAAGAACTGATGTTGCTTGAATGCCAGCAAACACTGGGACCATACGCTGCCATGCTTTGTTATGCAATGATTCCAGACTACATGCTACTGGCCTGGTGTGGTAAAGTGTCCTACCATGGAGTACGGAATAAGGCTGCCCTCCCCAGAAACCTTTTGCAAAGGCTTTGGAAGTACATCCAGGAGAGCTTCACTGAGATGTCCCTGGAGGATTTATGCTCCATCCCCAGACACATTAACAGACTTTTCCAGTAGCTACACTGGCCGCGAATGCATCCCAAGTCTTCAGGGCAAATTAATCATTAAGCACGCTTGCTTTTAAACCATGTACAATATTTACAAAGGTACAGTCACCAGAGGTCCCTTCTCCGCCTTCAAGGTACGTGAGCCCGCCTTGGGTGGGTTGGGAGGGTACTGGGTCCAGGGTGATGAAACAGTTCCTGGCTGTTGGGGAAAATGTTTTCTCTGCTTGCATGCTGTGCCCTATCTTCAATGTTTTCCTCATCATCATCTTCCTCATCCCCAAAATCCGCATTCCTGTTGCATGAGAATCCATTGACGGAGTCCACGCACAGGGGTAGAGTAGCTGTAGGGCAGTGGTTCCCAAACTGGGATTCGTGAACCCCTAGGGGTTCGTGAAATGTTACAGGGGGTTCTCAGGAAAAAATTCCCTAATGGAGGACAGAGCTGTCCCTAGGGACCCCGGGCAGCACAGGGCCAGCAGCATGGAGCCCCTGGACTTCCAAGAGCTCAGCAGATCAAAGCAAGCATCTCTATCACACTTCAAGACTCCTTATAAGAAATGGAAAGGGAGGTGGATATATTTTGCTGTTTTTAAAATTAAATAGGCAGCTTGACTTGTTTTTAAAATTATTATGAAGAACAAGTTTAAGCTTTGTTGCAACATGCATTGTTTGCCTGGACTGCTCAAGACCTGAATGCTTGTGTAGGAGGAACTCTTTGAGTTGGCTTCTTAAATACAGTCATGCTCTTTCAAATCTGATACTCCTTGATGAAACATAGTAGTTTTGTCTTATAACAGGCTTATTCAAAGTGATACAAGCTACGAAAGTGAGATCTTGGAAGAGTGTTGCCGTTTTCATAATGTAATAAGAATACTGTAATGATAGATAATAATAAATAGTATGTAATAAGCAAGTCATAAAAACAAATTTTATATTTCCAAGATCACTGCTTTTAAAATTTATACTCAGGTAAAGGAGAAAATCCCTGGAAATATTCATTTTTTAGGAAGGAGTTTGTGAGACTTGACATTTTAGTGAAAGGGGTTCACAGGTTGTTAAAGTTTGAGAACCACTGTTGTAGGGGCACCCCCTAGAATGGCATGCAGTTCATCATAGAAGTGGCATCTCTGGGGCTCTGACCCGGAGCAGCCGTTTGCCTCTCTGGTTCTTTGGTAGGCTTGCCTGAGCTCCTTAAGTTTCAAGCTGTACTGCCTCGGGTCCCTGTTATAGCCTCTGTCCTTCACGCCCTTGGAAATTTTTTCAAATATCTGGGCATTTCAGCTTTTGGAACGGAGTTCTGATAGCAAGGATTTGTCTCCCCATACAGCCATCAGGAGCAGTACCTCCTGTTTGGTCCATGCTGGAGCTCTTTTGCGATTCTGGGACTGCATGGTTACCTGTGCTGATCAGCTCGCCACGCTGGTCAAACAGGAAATGAAATTCAAAAGTTTGGGGGCTTTTTCCTGTCTACCTGGCCAGTGCATCGGAGTTAAGTGCTGTCCAGAGCAGTCACAATGGAGCACTCTGGGATAGCTCCCAGAGGCCAATACCGTCGAATTGTGTCCACACTACCCCAAATTCAACCCAGCAAGGTTGATTACAGCGCTAATCCCCTTGTCGGGGAGGAGTACTGAAATCAATTTTAAGAGCCCGTTAAGTCGACAAAAATGGCTTTGTCTTGTGGACGGGTGCAGGGTTAAATTGATCTAACACTGCTAAATTTGACCTAAACTCATAGTGTAGACTAGGCCTAGACAGTATGTCTGCAGAGAAAGGGCACTAGACATAACATCTACATCCCGGAGAGAGTGCCAAGAAGTCCAGAAACAGTCTGTAGACTGTATCCAGCCCCAGCCAACCTTACAAGCACATGGGATCCAGTGGTTAGATTAAGGTAATAGAATTTAAGACCAGAAAGAACCACCAAATCATCTAGTCTGACGTGTATCACAGGCCAGCAACACCACCCAGCACCCCCACACTAAACCCAACAACTAGCATTAGATCAAGGTATTACAACCTTAAGAAACTAAACTATTGTGCCACAGGCAGAGAATAGAATGGACCCAAGTACACCAATGCCTGAGGCCCCTGCAATGGTAGGAAATTGATTAAGTGAGATATATGCAGATGATCTTGCCAAGTGACCCACACCCCATACTGAAGATGAAGGCAAAAAAACAAGATGGCCCCTGCCTATCTGACCGGGGGGAATTCCTTCCCCATGCCAAATATGGTGATCAGCTAGCCACTGAATCGGACAGCCACACACCTAAGAGAAAGAATGCTCGGTGGCACTTTAGAGAACTGGCCCATCCCATTCAGTGTCCCATCTCCAGCTGTGGCCTCTCTGATACTTCAGAGGAAGTAAACAAAACTAGTAGAATACACTGGGAGAAAAATCAGTTCCTAACATTTGCACATGACTATCTGAAGCCATGAAGCATGAGATTGTAGGAACATCCAACTCAAACCAGAAGGGACCCTCAGGGCTGCGAAGCCTTGCTCCCCTACTATCACAAGTAAGCCTGTCATACAATCCCACTCATAAATTGGTCCAGCTCACTCTTAAAACTAATCTAGTTGTTTGCTCCCACAACTCCTATTGGGAAGTGGTTCCAGAACCTCATCCCTTTGATGGTTAGAAAACTTTTTCTGAAAAAATATGAATTTGTTCATGGCATATCCATTTGTTCTGGTGCCAACATTGTCCTTTAATTTAAATAGGTTTTCTACATCCCTGATATATTTATAGAGAGTAATCATAGCCGCTCTCATCCTTCATTTTGCTAAGCTAAATAAGCCAAACTCTTTTAGTTTCCTCTCTTAACAGGATTCTATTCCTGATTATCCTAATAGCCCTTCTCCTCACCTGTTCTGGTTTAAATGTATCTTTCTTGAACATGGATGACAGAATTGTATACAGTATTCCAGAAGAGGTCTTACCAGTGCCTTGTACAATGGTATTAATACTTTCTATCTCTACTGGAAGTGACTCGCTTGATATACCCTAGGATTACATTTATTTTTTTACAGCTGCATCACATAGATGGCTCACAGCATCCTGTGATAGCCAATACACACTGGTCTGTCTCCTCTGTTGGTCCTAAATGATGATTCCTCAGTCTATTGCAGAAATTCTTATTAGACTGTAAGTGACTGACTGGGTACTATTACATTTCATTCCATTTCTCTCACTCTAGTTTTCAAGATCATCCAGATTTTCCTGTATAATATTCCAATCCTCCTGTGTACTGACAATGCCTCCCAACATTTTATCATCAGATTTCATTAGCTCACTCCTACTTTTTGTGACAAGGTCATTAATAAAAATATTAAATAAGATCAGTCCCAAGACCAACATTTAAAGAACTCCACTAGTAATGTCTCCCCAGTCCAAAAGTCCACCTTTCAACACAACCCGTTGCCTTCTCCCTTTTAGCCAGTTCCCTCTGTGCTACCATGTCAATGCTTTACTAAAGTCCAAGTATATTAGATCTACTGTTTGTCCCTTATCTAAAATATCAATTATTTTCATAAAAAAGGAAATCAGGTTAGTCTGGCATGGACAACCTTTAGTAAACCAATGTAGCATTACATCCCCTTTCCATTTATTTCCATGAATTGAATTATTCATTCAAAATTTGTTTTGAAACCTTGCCTAAAATCCAACGTTAGACTAACTGGTTTGTTGTTGCCTGCATCATTTTTAAGTATAGGTATGATATTAGCTATTCTCTAGTCATCTGGTACCGCCCCAAATAGATAGTTACTAAAAATCCTTGCTACTGGACTAGCAATCTCTGTCAAAAATGTGACAGTTACTTCAGTATTCTGGGATGGAAATTATCCAGTCCCCCCCTATTTGAGTACATTAAGCTCTTTAAGTTTTTCTTCTGCTTCAGATGTGGTAATTTCCTGCCTTCATGTCCATGTTCTATAATATCATACTTATTGAAAATATTTAATAACCTACATTATCTTTCTACACTGCACAGCAGCCCAGCCTCATCCTTCCTTGTTCTTTATTTTATTTATATAACTAAAAAAACCTCTTGTTTGTTTTAATTTCCTTGACTAGATCTAACTCAGATTCACTTTTCAAAGCTCTCACTTTATTCCTACATTTTCTGGCCTCCAAGATGTAGCTTTCTTTGCTGAAGAATCCCATTTTTCATTCCCTGTAAGCTCTCTGCCTACTTCTGCTCTTTCTAAGCTTTTTGAGGTGGTTATTCATCTAGCTGCACCAGGAGCCTTTCCCTACAGTTTTTCCTCCTTGCTTGGGATGCAAATTGCAGTTCATTTTTGAATATATAACTTAAAGAAATTCCAAGCCTCTTCCATTTTTATGTCCTTGAGCTCTTCAGTCCCATTTGCTCTGGGTGAGATTGAGGCATGGATTTGAGTCAACGGACTGAGGATTACTCTGACTGAGACTTGAGTGATGCTATGGGCTGAGAAAAGCAAGTGGAAGATATGGCAAAGAGTTTAGCTGCACCATTGGGAATGTGAGTTTTCAAGCTTGAAATTCAAGGGGGGTCAGGTTCCATTCTCAGCTGTTAATGTATGACCAGGTAGCAGCACCAGGAAGGGTGTCCCTCTTTCATCTGCATTCAGTCAGGCAATTGCAAATTTTTCTTTAAGATGTGGACCTTGCTACTATGATCTATGACTTTGTCACTTCTAGTTTTGCCCACTGCAATGTACTCTAAATTGGGCTTTATCTTACATTCATTCTAGACTAGGGGAGAGGATAGCTCTAGTGGTTTGAGCATTGGCCTCCTAAACCCAGGGTTGTGAGTTCAGCCCTTGAGGGGGCCACTTAGGAATCTGGGGCAAAAATCAGTACTTGGTCCTGCTAGTGAAGGCAGGGGTCTGGACTTGATGACCTTTCAAAGTCCCTTCCAGCTCTATGAGATAGGTATATCTCCATGTATTATTATTATATAACAGGAGGCGCTGAATGTAGGGCCCTGTGAGATAAACTGTTTGGGAGTGGAGTGTAAAGGTTTCATTCTGACCAGTGGCTAATGTGTAAATTGAAATAGGAAAGAGCCACAAACCAAGGAGGAAGGGGAATTGTGAAGGAGTGTTGCTTACCAAAGCCAGAAAGAAGGAAAACTCTTCTCCCACTATCCCTTCGTTTAACTTTTAATTTGGATCTATAAAACCTAAATTACCTACAACCGCTCTATCCAAGAGGCTTCTTCTTTCTCCGTGTGCTACTGCCACAGTTGCAATCAGCAGAGATATTCTGGCATGTAAGAAAGAGCTGTTGGAAAGACATTCCCATCTCCTGGTCTGAAATAGCCCAATTGTGTTGAATTTCCAGGCATGTTTCAAGGAGCTGTTTCTGTGATTGAGAGAGATGGCAGGTTACAAAGAGTTGGTATGCTTGGAGTGATTAGACTACTTTTAAGAGGACTTGTTTGGTTGCATATTTTGTTATGTAATGATGGAACATGTTGCTAAATTCACAGATGTACTGTTTACAGAGCAGGTTGGAATTCTTTTGGATTTGAAAAGTTGAAAATTTGAAATGCTGGGTTTTGAAATTTGAGGGGGGGAAATGGAAAACACATCTTCAATTTCTGCCTTTTTAACTGGCTATAATGATGATGGTTCTGGTTTTGTCAAAAATGCTTATCTTATAGGATCTGCATTTTAAAAAAAAAAGTCTAAATCAAAATGAAATATATACACTCCTCCAATGATGGAAAATATTGTTTAATAGCTCTATCTAAAGCACTTCATAAATGTACCAGACCCAAACCATTCCAGTTTTTCTCCCAAGCAAAGGGAATGCAGCATTATCAATTATAGTTTAAAACTGTTATTCCAACTGAGCCATTTATAATTCATTTTAGAGTTGTTGAAGTTTTCTTTTAAGGAGCCTTTGAAGATTTTAATGGACTTAATGGATTAATTTTTTCCTGATGGATTATTTTGTACATTATAAATCCAGAATGAAGAGCTTTTGCATTTTTTTTTTCTATAAATGAATCCCTCATGATTTCTTAAGGACTCGTAGCAGTCAACTCAAAACACACACAAAAGGAGAGAATAGTTATTAGGGATTTTTGTTGCCTAGAGATCTATTAAGATCATATATCTTCCTAATATAATAAGTGTTTTGTTTTGTGTGATAGATGAACCTCAAAAGGTTGGTTGATTCAGTGTGAAGGAAAATACCCAAAAGTCTGAGTACGATCTGAATTACCTGGAATTCTTGAGCATGCAAATCTTGATTCCTGGTAGTCCGTGTATTCCACTAAGAAACATAATATCTATACAAATCTAAATGAAAAGTGAGCTCTGTGCATGGATGCACGTGCAGATATATAATATGTATCCCCAAGAAGCACATTTTACCACTGCTTTCAGACTCTCGAGCCACGTTTCAATTACATACTAGGTTAAATTATAGTTTGGTGTGTGGTATAAATCTATGGAGTGATAGTCAGTGGTGAAGAATTATATGGCTGTGGGAAAGTGGCTGAATCCCTGAATTGTTCCACTGAGTCTCTGAATTCACTTTCAGGCTTCTTAACTTTTAGTTTTGAAGGTGTCCATTTTTAGGTATAAATTGGATTTCATTACAACACAAATTTCCATCTCTTATTTTCAAACTACATTTTTGTCTTGCAGTATGGTAATGTGTTGTACTCCTCTGATTCTTGAAAGATGTTCAGTAGGTCATATTCTCAGTTGACGTAAATTAGTAAAGTCAATGAAATTACATGAATTTACACCAGCTAAGAATCTGGATTTGTCTCTGTAACTGGACCCCATGATGTGGATTCAAATGTGGCTTGGGGGCAAATAGTTCTTAGCAGGATGCACTGAGCTATTTTCCAAATAGTATCTGTATATGACAAAGTTGATTTGGCAAGTGATATGGAAGTGGCTAGAGTAGGACAGAAGGATCCACTAAGCAAATATGGAGTGCCTGAGTATTCAGTAAGTATGGTAAATCTACTGTATAAAGCACCTACAACAGTGATCCAAAATGTTTTGAATGACAAGTCCCTTTGAAGTGAAAAGTCGTCTGCTATTTATCATATTGATGGGCTATGTCCACAGGAGGACCCCAATGGGAAAAAGAGTGAGAAGGTGCTAGATGAAGAAGACATAGCAATAAAAGTGTCCTCAAAAGAAGATCTAAGAAAAATAGTAAACCAGAAGCATGGCCAGCTAAGCAGGCATGGGATGGAAATGGACATAACTAAGACTGAGATCATGTGGATCAGTAGAGATGCCACAGGGAAACTGGATATAGAGATCGATGGAGTATGACTAAAGCAGACTCACCAGTTTAAGTACTTTGGCAGCTGTGTTATGGAAGACAGTGAACGTGAACATGAGATACAGACCAGGGAGTGCTGGAAGAGTGTGGAATAACATCTCAGGAGTTCCATATGACAAGCATATACCACTGAGATTGAAAGTCCAACTGTATAGAACAATGGTGAGCCTAGAAATGCTGTAGGATGCAGAAGCATGGGTAGTTAAATGAGGGCAGGTTCAGGGCCTCCAGGTCTTCATGAGATGAGGTGTGTTTGTGCTATAAAAAGAGTGGGGGGGATAGCTCAGTGGTTTGAGCATTGCCCTGCTAAACCTAGGGTTGTGAGTTCAACCCTGGAGGGGGCCATTTAGGGATCTGGGGCAAAAATCTGTCTGGGGATTGATCATGCTTTGAGCAGGGGGTTGGATTAGATGATCTCCTGAGGGTCCCTTCCAACCTATGATCGGGGGGTGGGACAGAGAGAGAGATTTCAAAATGAAAGCATTAGCATGGAAGTCAGTCTGTGATATGGCTCAAAAACCTCAGGAAGTATGATTGGTTGTTTGGACAATACAGGGTGGGGGGGAAATGCAGTAGGAGGAGAAAGGTGGGTGGGCAAGTTTCAACAAAATAAAGACATCTCTAATGGATGATGAACTTCCCATGAAGAAAAGGAAAGAACTGTTTAACTCCAATGTTCTGCCAGCAACGATATATGGAGTGGAAAGCTGGTCAACAACGAAAGCAGAGGAAGAAAAATTCGCTGTCACTCACAGAGCAATGGAAAGGCGAATGTGTAAGGCATCACTCTGTGATCACATAGCGAATGAGGAGATCAGAAGGCGTACAGAGGCGACTGATATAGTGCAGGCAATGTATGATGCAAAGTGAAGATGAGCAGGTCATGTAGTCTATAGGCAAGACAATAGGTGGACAACCTGCATCAGTGACTGTTTCCCCAGAGACTACAAGTGACCACTGGGCAGAACAAAAACATGCTGGGCCAATCCCATGACCAAACTCTTTGGCCAGAAATGGAAAGAACATGCTTGCAACAAAACAGAATGGTGTGGCATCGATTTGCATTTGTGGTGGGACGGACGAGGACAAGACGGACAAAGGTGATGATACAGATGATGAATAAAGAGGACCTGGTGATAGTGTGGCAAGACAGGTTAGTAGAAAATGCAATGCCAAGAAAAGCCAATGAAAAGATGGATGGATAGCATCAAAGAAAATATCCTCAGTACTGCCTTAGATGGGTGAATATGTCAGATGCTTGCGCTATGACCTGACTCCAGGTGCTGGGGTAAAAAGAAGAAGAAATCTGATAAAGCTAAATGAACCCAATTTATTTTTAAATATTACTATTGACACTCTAGTTAGAGCTGATGTCTTAAATACAGTTGTGTGCTGAGCACTTTGCAACTGTAAACTTTTTTTGCCTTGCTACTGAGATAAACGTCTTATTGGAGAAACGTCAGCTGAATCTAGGAGCAAATAGGCTGCAAACATGTTATGACTCTGACAGTTACTCGGATACTTTTCAAGGCTCCAATGGCACTTCTCTCTCTCTTTTAGAAGGGGTTCTTGAGAGCTTTCAAGAAGCTTTTACTAAGTCAGCTTTGAAGCTCTAAACATGCCAGGAATTGCATGGCCAGGATAAATCTTTCTCAAAGCACGATCAGTGTGGAACCTTGTTTTATAATAAGCGAGTTGAGGAGGAGACGTGTCTTGAGATGTAGCATGATGGGATAATTAGAGAGGAATATAACTCTGGTGCCAAGCCATGTGCCAAATTCTTGACACTCACAAGCCTTGGAGTGCAGTCTTTCCAAACTTCTGCTCTTTTTTTTGTATCAGCTGCAGTTCTGAAAGGAGAAAGGCTTTTGAAGAGAAAATCAGTTACAGAGATGCTTTATATGCATCATCTCTCCACGGAAGCATCTATTCATCATGCGTGCAGTACTGCCAATCCCAACCATTCAAAAATCATGAGTCTGATCATCCAGAATCATGAGTTTGATTGTAAGAGGGAGGACATCTGCCTCCAAAGTGTGTGTGAGAAAATATTTCAGGTTCAAGATTCAGCCTTAAACACAAATGCAAGAATCTCTGCTGGGCCTCAGAGGAAAACTTGAGTTATCTTCTGGGGCGCAGGAAGCTGCCATTCTATCTATCTCCACCCTCGCCATCCTCACTACCCTCTGCCTTTTTCCACCATCTCCTGTACTTCTTCAGTTTCCCTCCTGTTCCTCACACTCTCCCATTCCTTTTACAGTACAGTAACTCCTCACTTAACATTGTAATGTTCCTGAAAAATGCCACTTTAAGGGAAACAATGTTAAGCAAATCCAATTTCCCCATAAGAATTAATGTAAATGAGGGGGTTAGGTTCCAGGGAATTTTTTTCATCAGACAAAAGACTATATATATATATACACACATACATACAGTATAAGTTTTAAACAAACAATTTAATACTGGTACACAGCGATGATGATTGTGAAGCTTGTTTGAGGTGGTGGAGTCAGAGGGTGGACTATTTCCCAGGGAATGCCTTACTGCTAAATGATGAACTAGCAATTGGCTGAGCCCTCAAGGGTTAACTCCCACACTCTACAAGGCAGCAGGAATGGAGGGAGGGGAGACAGCATCGCAGACAGAGACACACACCGTGTGTGTGTGTGAGAGAGAGAGAGATGCACATTTCCCCTTTAAGTACACTGCCTTGTTAATTAGATCAGCCTGCTGAGACCGCAGCTGCTTCCAGCAAGCTCCCTCCCTCCTGAGCCCTGTCGTGTGCTCCCCCCCCCCGCTCTATGAAAGATGGGGTAAGCAGGGTGCAGGAGCAGGGGGAGGGGGATACCCTGACAGCCCCCCTCTTTCTCTCCTCCCCCCTGCACAGCAAGCAGGAGTCTCAGGGAGCAGCTCCAAGGCAGAGGGCAGGAGCAGCACATGGCAATGGGGGGAGGGACAGCTGCAATTGGTAGCCTGCTGGGCAGCTGCTGCACAGGGAACTTAGGGGAACAGGGAGCTGATAGGGGAGCTGCCGGTCCACCCTGGTTCCAAGCCCCCACCAACTAGCTGCAATGGGCTGCTCTTCCTGCAAGCAGTGGACAAAGCAGGTGGCTGCCAAACGACGTTAGAAGGGAGCATTGCACAACTTTAAATGAGCATGTTCCCTAATTAATTAGCAACGAAACAACGTTAACCAGGATGACTTTAAGTGAGGAGTTACTGTACCTCTGTAGTGCAGCAGGAGGCATTCTTCCCAGCATGAGTAGACAGACAGAGAGAGACACTAACTGTGCTCAAGCTAGTGTGCTAAAAATAGCCAAGGCAGCATAGGCATCGGCTTGGGCTAGCCACCCGAGTATGTTCCCAGAGAGCCTACATGGGTTTGTACTCAGGCTTCTAGCCTGAGCTGCTGTCTGTACTACCCCCAGCTACACAGCTGAGACAGGAAGCATTCACCCAGCAGCACTTTAGATGAGCCTTTACTCTCTCTATCCCATATATTTTCTTGAAATCTCAGCCTCTTTTCATTTCTTCTGTTGATCATTCCCTTATTTTCCAATGGTGTCTCAGCTAGCCCTTAAGCCATAGAGTGGCAAGCATTTTTTTCCTATGGGAGCCTGTCTTCAGTCTCATTGTCAGTAATGGGCCTTTTTGAATAAGTATAAAATTGCAAGATGGAAGGCAAGAGTACCGAGAGCATGGGAAAGTGTTCTTGTTTGTTTATCTTCTTTTTACGGCAATATAATCATGAGACGTGGTAACATCATGGCGGGGAGTTTCAAGAGCACCTAAGATTGACTTCTCGTGGCAAATTCACCTCAGAGCTAAACAGTCCATCAGAGTAGGAATTGTTTGGAGTATAAGAAGTGACTGTGTGATCAGAATGCCACTGAGGCTCTGTGAGACTAGCTGTTGACATATGCCCAGTAAGAAGTAGAATAATCCTTTCATCTGTTTGAAAGGTCAAGTTATCTGCCCCAAGTGGTATCCCAGACACCTCTTTTTGTATTTGGTGATGTTAGATTGTGATTGTTGTTATAGCTGTCCTCATGTGCCACATTGCAGGGTTCAATACATAAATGCATTCACAAAACAAACTCTTCAGAGTTCATACAGCTCCAGTTTTCATCTCTCCCATCTTCTGTTTTTGAGCAACAATGGGTTAGCCCTGGATTACCAGAATAATTTGGTTAGGGGTATAATTTTACTGGTACAACCTCTAGTATGGGCATAGTTATATTAGTATAAAGCACCTTTGTCATTGCATCCACTCTACGGGGATTCAGAGTAGCAGCCATGTTAGTCTGTATCCGCAAAAAGAAGAACAGGAGTACTTGTGGCACCTTAGGCCTGGTCTACACTAGGCGTTTATGTCGAAGTTAGCGCCATTACATCGTCCACACCCGTCCACACTGCGATGCTATTTAGTTCGACATAGAGGTCTCTTTAATTCGACTTCTGTACTCCTCCCCGACGAGGGGAGTAGCGCTAAATTCGACATGGCCATGTCGAATTAGGCTAGGTGTGGATGGAAATCGACGCTAATAGCTCCGGGAGCTATCCCACAGTGCACCACTCTGTTGACGCTCTGGACAGCAGTACGAGCTCGGATGCTCTGACCAGCCACACAGGAAAAGCCCCGGGAAAATTTGAATTTGAATTCCTTTTCCTGTCTGGCCAGTTTGAATCTCATTTCCTGTCTGGACATCGTGGCGATCACAGCAGCACTGGCAACGATGCAGAGCTCTCCAGCAGTGATGGCCGTGCAGTCTGTGAATAGAAAGAGGGCCCCAGCATGGACTGATCGGGAAGTCTTGGATCTCATCGCTGTGTGGGGTGATGAGTCCATGCTTTCTGAGCTGCGCTCCAAGAAACGGAATGCAAAGATCTATGAGAAGATCTCAAAAGACATGTCAGAGAGAGGATACAGCCGGGATGCAACGCAGTGCCGCGTGAAAATCAAGGAGCTGAGACAAGGCTACCAGAAGACCAAAGAGGCAAACGGACGCTCCGGATCCCATCCCCAGACATCCCGTTTCTACGAGGCACTGCATTCCATCCTCGGTGCGGCCGCCACCACTACCCCACCACTGACCGTGGACTCTGAGGATGGGATACTCTCCACGGCCGGTTCCTCGGACATGTTAGGGGACGGGGAAGATGAGGAAGGAGATGAGGAGGGCGAGGCAGTCGGCAGCGCTCACAACGCTGATTTCCCCGACAGCCAGGATCTCTTCATCACCCTTACAGAGATCCCCTACGAAGCGTCCCCAGCCGTTACCCCGGACACAGAATCTGGGGAAGGATCAGCCAGTAAGTGTTGTAAACATCTAAACATTTATTTTTAACAGAACAGGAATATTAACAATTAAAAGAATGGGTTGTTCATGATTACTGTGCCCTAGGCGCTTAACGGTTTAGTCATGGGCAGTGCAAGTTTTGAAAAAAAATCTAGCAATGTCCGGTTTTCCGTGATTGTCCAGCACAAGCCGCTCTACTGTTTATTCCCTGCTACTGCAGCTACAGTAAAATGCGGTCTATATGTGCGGGGATAGAGCAGTAATCCTCCTGGGACATCTCGATGAAGCTCTCCTGGAGGTAATTGGAAAGCCGTTGCATGAGGTTCCTGGGGAGAGTGGCCTTATTGGGTCCTCCGAAGTACGACACGTTGCCGCGCCACGAGACTATCAAGTACTCGGGAATCATTGCTCTGCACAGCAGGGCGGCATATGGCCCTGGTCTTTGGAGGCTTTCCCGAAGCATTCTCTCTCTCTCGCTCTCAGAGATCCTCATCAGGGTGATGTCGCCCATGGTGACCTGCTTTGAATTAGGTAGGGGAATGTTAGTGTTGGGACTGCTTGCTCGTTCCTTTACAGAACTGTAACCGCTGGTTTGCAGCCACGCGGTGGAGGCGGGAGAGGGGCAGCCGAAAGGGATCGTTCCCGGGGACAGCCGCGAGGGGGTGGGACAGGGGCAGAGTTCCCGCTTGCCGGATTGCTGGCAGCAGGGACTGACATTGCTTTAAATGTGAAATGAGGTCAGTGGTAATATAAAAGTTTTAAACTGCCACAAATCTACGGCTTACCATGTCTGCCTGCAACAGAAATTCCGTTGTGCTGTCCCGCTTCTCAAATGTGCTGTGCAAGACCCCAGGCACTGAATGCGAAGGCCGAGAATTCGACCTTGTGCTGAGTGCGCATGTGATAGGTGCTGTGCATGGTCTTGTTCACAGAGAAAGACTATGTTCTTTGTTCACAACTACATTTATCTTTCTGAGGAATTCACTCCCTTTTTCCCATTTCCACAGCCCCATCTGCGACTGTCTCAGAAGCTAGCCTGGCATCACACTCCCAGAGGCTACCGCGGATTAGGCGTAGGAAGAAGAGGACACGGGAGGACATGTTCTCTGAACTTATGGCCTGTTCCCAAGCCCAGGCAGCACAGCAGACCCAGTGGCGGGAGAAATTGACCCAAATGCAGCAAGCAAACATGGATCGGGAGGAGAGGTGGCGGCAGGAAGACCAGCAGGCGACTCAAACGCTGCTTGGACTACTGAGGGAGCAAACAGACACGCTCCGGCGCCTTGTGGATGTTCTGCAGGAACGGAGGCAGGAGGCCAGAGCCCCGCTGCAGTCCATCTCTAACCGCCCTCCCCCGCCACCAAGTCCCATACCCACCTCACCCAAAGTGCAAAGAAGGAGAGGCGGCAGAGTCCCTGCTAACTCTCACTCCACCCCTGCAGAGAGCTCTAGTAGCAGAAGGCTCTCATTCCCCAAAATTTGAAAAGTTCTTTCCTTCCTGCCTGACACAAGCCCCTGTCCAAGTTTCACCTCCCAGTTCCATGTGTGGTTGATGATAAAAAAATACGTTTCTGTTAACTACTGTTTCAATCATGTTCTTTTGGAGGAGGAGGGGAAAGGGGGTTGGTAATTGGACAGGACAGTCACCTTTGGCAGGGTACATAGGCGGGGGCAGGCACAGCAGCAGGGCACATACACAGTGCAGTGATGCAGTGACTAGTTACCCTGGTTAGTCTGGGAGGTTGTTTTCATGTTATGTGGTGGGGGGTGGGTTGCTCTGTGACTTTGTGGCGGGGGAGGGCAGTTACAGATCTTAAGCGGCGGTCCTTATGCAGGATCACAGAGCCACGCAGCAGGGGATCTGTAACCATCCTCCCCCTGCCACAAAGTCACATAGCCCCCCCATACACACAGTCCCGATCAGGAGGGGTGACAGGCTCCGTTGAAACAACCATCCCACCGCAGCGGAGCCCGTCAATCCTTGAGTTTAGAAGCTTCATTCGCGTCACTACACTACACCCGCTCCGCACCACAGTCTGCGTCCCAGTTTTAAAAAATTCCCGCGAAAACAGTATTAAAGAAAACGATGTGCATTAACAAACTAGAACTATTTTTATTTCGAAACATGTGTTGGAAGGGGGGTGAAGGGGGTATGTAACTGGATAGGATAGTCAACATTAACTGGGTAAAGAAACGGGGGCAGGTTCAGCTTCTCTGTACACAAACTTTAAAGTCACAGGTTACCCTGCTCACTCAGGAACTTTGCTTTCAAAGCCTCCCGGATGCACAGCGCTTCCCGCTGGTCTCTTCTAATCGCCCGGCTGTCTGGCTGTGCGTAATCAGCAGCCAGGCTATTTTCCTCAACCTCCCACCCCGCCATAAAGGTCTCCCCCTTGCTCTCACAGAGATTGTGGATCACACAGCAAGCTGCTATAACAATGGGGATATTGGTTTCGCTGAGATCACAGCGAGTCAGTAAGCTTCTCCATCTCCCCTTGAGACGGCCAAAAGCACACTCCACCACCATTCTGCACTTGCTCAGCCAGTAGTTGAAGAGTTCTTTTTCAGTGTCCAGGGCGCCAGTATAGGGCTTCATGAGCCAGGGCATTAGCGGGTAGGCTGGGTCCCCGAGGATGACTATAGGCATCTCCACATCCCCAACAGTTATTTTGTGGTCCGGGAAGTAAATACCTTGTTGCAGCCGTCTAAACAGACCAGAGTTCCTGAAAACACGAGCGTCATGAACCTTGCCCGGCCATCCCACGTAGATGTTGGTAAAACGTCCCCTGTGGTCCACCAGTGCTTGCAGCACCATGGAAAAATAGCCCTTTCGGTTAATGTACTGGGTGGCCTGGTGGTCCGGTGCCAGGATAGGGATGTGAGTTCCATCTATGGCCCCACCTCAGTTTGGGAATCCCATCGCTGTGAAGCCATCTATGATCGCCTCCACGTTTCCCAGGGTCACTACCTTTGGCAGCAGTACATCAACGATTGCCTTCGCTACTTGCATCACAACAACCCCCACGGTAGATTTGCCCACCCCAAACTGGTTCGCGACTGACCGGTAGCTGTCTGGCGTTGCAAGCTTCCAGAGGGCTATGGCCACCCGCTTCTGTACACTCAGTGCAGCTCGCAACCGGGTGTCATTGCGCTTCAGGGCAGGGGACAGCAACTCACAAAGTTCCAGGAAAGTTCCCTTCCGCATGCGAAAGTTTCGCAGCCACTGGGATTCATCCCAGACCTGCAGCACTATGCGGTCCCACCACTCAGTGCTTGTTTCCTGTGCCCAGAATCGCCGTTCCACGGCATCAACATGACCCATTGCCATCGTGATGTCCTCGGCGCTGGGTCCCCTGCTTTCTGAGAGGTCTGTGCTACTCTCAGACTTCAGGACATCACCGCGGTGCCGTAGCCTCCTCGCCTGACTTTTCTGCATCTGCCTCAGGGAAACCTGTATGATAAGCTGCGAGGCGTTGAGAGCGGCCACAACTGCAGCGATGGTCACAGCGTGCTCCATGCTCGCAGTGCTGTGGCATCCGCGCTGTCAATGACTGGAAAAGTGCGCGAACTGATTTCCCGCCGGCGCTTTCAGGGAGGGAGGGCGGGAGTGATGGACGGATGACGACAGTTACCCAAAAGCACCCTCGACACATTTTGTTACCCAGAAGGCATTGACGGCTACACCCAGAATTCCAATGGGCAGAGGGGACTGCGGGAACTGTGGGATAGCTGACCACAGTGCACCGCTTCGAATGTCGACGCTTTCACCGTTAGTGTGGACTCACAAAGTCGAATTACTGTCCTTAGTGTGGACACACACGTTCGACTTTGCAATATCGATTCCAAAAATTCGATGCAAGTAAATTCGAACTACTCTCGTAGTGTAGACAAGGCCTTAGAGACTAACAAATTTATTAGAGCATAAGCTTTCGTGGACTACTTTAACCTGTCTGGTCATTCAGTGACAGACCTGCGGGTGGCTATATTACAACAGAAAAACTTCAAAAACAGACTCCAACGAGAGACTGCTGAGCTAGAATTGATATGCAAACTAGACACAATCAACTCCGGTTTGAATAAGGACTGGGAATGGCTGAGCCATTACAAACATTGAATCTATCTCCCCTTGTAAGTATTCTCACACTTCTTATCAAACTGTCTGTACTGGGCTAGCTTGATTATCACTTCAAAAGTTTTTTTTTTTCCTCTTAATTAATTAGCCTCTCAGAGTTGGTAAGACAACTCCCACCTGTTTATGCTCTCTGTATGTGTGTATATATATCTCCTCAATATATGTTCCATTCTATATGCATCCGAAGAAGTGGGCTGTAGTCCACGAAAGCTTATGCTCTAATACATTTGTTAGTCTCTAAGGTGCCACAAGTACTCCTGTTCTTCTTTCTACGGGGATTGTACTTCTTTAACTTTACTGGAATAGTATTTAACTATACTGGTATAGTTAAAGTGGTATAACTTTTGTGCATAGATAAGACCTTCAAAAATTTTACCTATAAAGCTAATTTCATAATAAAGTTAGAATTCAGGAAACTTACATGATTTTGAGGATGAAAGGCCATTTCACATTATTTTCCCCAGGGCTTTCATGATGAGTGACTTTATTCACCCATGCAAAGGTATGAGATAACTTAGGAGGCTTCTTATTTCGCCTAAAGCCTTTACAAGTCTTGACGAACAGCATCTGTCTTCATCCTTCCTTCCCACTTCCTATATTAATTACTTCTCTCTTTAATTAACAGTTTTTATTTTTTAAATAAACCCCAAACTGCATGTCCGTGAGTGATAGCTTCCTGACAGTATTTTATAACTGAGTAGCATTTACTTGCTCAAAAAACTCTCTGATAATATAGTACCACTCAGTAGTGACAACAGGAAGTCATCAATCAGAACAAGGTTCTCCACATTTCATTTAAAAATATAAATATCCTATTTTTAATAAAGAAAAAGAAGTAAGGTTGAGCAGAGGGATGACACATAGACTGGATGGCTCCACCACCCTGCCCAAAGTCTCTTAAAAATCAGATTATTTTTTTTAAACATGAAGATCACAAACCACATTTTATTATCCAGAACAGAATATCCAGATCAGAAATTAGGATAGGAATTGTCACACTGGCTCAGACCATCCACATGGTCCAGTATGCTCTCTTTTGAGAGTGGCCATCACCAGTTGTTGCACCGAGGTATAAAAATCTCTTCCTCTTCATAGGAAAATGTGGGTTTAATCTGCCCCCCCCCCAAGGTGTTATTCTGGTCTAATAGTCCAAGATTATCTTAAACCCTAAAGTCTAATGTTTAATATCCCCTCCAAATATTTTATTGTCATTAAGTATAACTGGATATTCTTGATCTACATATCTATATCCATATTCAAGTCATGTTCAAGCAATTCTGAATTCATTTAATATCTTGTTTTCCATCAACAGGGAAGACAGTGCAGTAGGTGTGACACACAAATAAATGATATCCCCCTACAAAGAACACTTATTATATCGCTGATGTATTGGCAGCAGCATAATAAGTGACTGTACAATACAATAATGTAGCTTTCTGTACTCTGAGCTAAATAAAACAGCTCCATCCTGTAATCGCAGAGAGAGCTAGAGAGACAAACTTTCTTCTTTGCTTATATCTTTTCAGGTGAGCTTTGAAAAGATATTGAGTGTGTGAAGCAGAGAGACACAGGAATGGTGTGGCAGATAGCAAGGCCTGAAGAGGAAGAACAATGGCAGGATTATAGAGAGAAACAGTGAATTGGCTGGTACTAGATAAGTGAAGGGTGAAGGAAGAAAGTTATAGACTAGGGCCAAAATCTGCTTAGCTTATTATGGCTATTAAGTAGTGCCATTTGGTTTCAGTGTCACTTCTTGAGTGACCAAGGAGGTCTGTGTGGAAATTGGAGTAAGACCACGGGGAGTTTCAGAAGCTTCTTTTTATGTGGGAGCCGGTAAAGGCAACCTGGTAGGTCTCTTCCATCTCTCACGTCTTAGATTCTACACAACATGCTTTGATATTATTAGAATACAGAATTTGTGTTCACTAGACCAACATAAAGCACCCTGGTTATTTAATCTGGAGTTCTGAATTATTCCCTAAAGCACAATTAATTCTTTGCATGACTATTATTTGATATCTTCCACTATATGGAGATTTTAAAAGTAGCCACAGGACTGTCTTCTGAAAATAGGTTATTGTTGGCCAAATCAAACTTTAATTGTATTCCAGCAGTTCAGGATTAGTGCATTGATTTAGCTGAACGTGCATTCAGTTAATACAAAAATAACCACCAGAGTATAGTGCATCCTGGGAGAAATTCACAAAGGAGAAGGCATTGGAAAACTTATTTAATCAAATGTATACTACAGCAAATAAGAGCTCCTCTCCTAAGCTTTAGGAGTCCTTGACAACCTTGGAAGAAATACATCTAATAAAATAGACCCCAGCAATTGCCCACAAGATATATTACCCTGGCAGTTACATAAATATTAGAAATGTAATAAACACAATCACAATTGGATTCCCTGTTGGACCACTTTTCAGCCTCGCCCATCTCCCAGACACCTATGAACCACAGTGTTGCACTTATATTAAGGTTCTTAAAAAAAAAAAAAGTTGTAAAGAGTTAATAAGTAATTAGATGTTTTCATAAGTAGCTAATCAACTTTTATAGATTGTTATAGTGCAACAATCCAATAGGTTGCTTATGACCCAGCATGCTCCCATTAAACCCAATAATCAAAATTCAACCTAAGTATTACAGACCACAGGAGACAATACTCTTGTGTATCACAAGCAGAGAAAAGGAGGGACCGAAGTGCTTATAATATCTTATAACGGGTTTATTGGATTAATAACAGAACATTTCATACGCAGAGAGAACAAATCATGTCCTGAAGTTTGTTGATCTCAGGCTGTTATGAACCAAGATGGGGAAGTGAAATGCAAAGGTCCAGAGCCCTAATGGATAAATCCCTACTAGAAGTCCCTTATATCTGGCTCAGAAGTCACTGCTGACTACAACTGTGGCAGTATGTCATGGGGTGGGGGTAGAGAGACGAGCAGGAGGTTGTTTGAGGTTATTTAGGGCTTACAGGCCAAAAATACCTTAAAACCAAGCCAGAAATTAATAGGCAGTCAGTACAGATGGCAGAGCACAGGTTTAATTTCCTCATGAAAGGAAATTTTGCTTAACAAGCAAGTTGCTGAATGTTACACCATTTGCAGTCTCTGGATGGTTTAAAAACAATTTATGGTTTACATCGATCTTGCCAACACATGAAACTTGTATCAAAGTGCAGAGGACAGTGTATATTAACATCTGACACTATTCTGTAAAAAAGATGCTTCAGACTGAGATTCTCAATTACTTTTGTTTTGTTGGTGTTTGCTTTTATTATTGATATGTATAAGGTCCCAATCTTGCCATAGTTTACTCCACACACATATAAGAGTCTACACATTCAGATCCCTTTGTAGGATTAATGCCTTCAGTGGTATATAGTTCTGATCAACTGTATTACACCTCTTTTGGTGTTAGGTTAAAATCCATATTTTATGTTTTGGCCTATATGTCTTATTATTTGAATGCATTTTTGTTATCAGTATCAACATTAATATACATTTTTATTTGTTTATTTAAAGTACACAGTGTAGACCACCAGGTCTTGAAATCTAATTGTTTATTGAGCAATTTTTTTTTTATTTCAACAAAATTTTCCTGGGGGAAAAAAAAAAAAAAAAAAGAAAAAACTGCTTGATTTTGACCAGATACTATAGCTGGTCAAAATGTCTAAAATTAAGAATTTTGTTGATCCACACGTTATTAATGTGGCAATTGTAAAACCAGCCTCCAGTATGCAGTGCAGGAATCCTTCTCAGAGAGGATAGTTCTGATTATAAAATGAGAACCTTTTCTGCTTGCATCAATTCAATACTGTTATAGTTGAAACAGACCTGAAAAATAGAACAATGTCACTAGAGTACAATTGCCAATTGTTACTTTTAATTATGTTTCTATGCATAATTCATAAATACACTGCATGGACAAGAGAGTGGAAAAAAGATAAGACTGAACAAAAGAATTAAATTCTCCATAAAACAATTACAGTATAAATAGGCAAGATATTAAATATGCTTATTATCAAAATGATTGGTGTGTGTTTGTTTTTTTCTTGTTCCAAGGCTAAATAGTGCCTTCCTTTCGAAAAACAAATAAACTAAAAAGACTCTTATCTCATCCATTAAGTGGGTCTTCTAATTCTAATATTCTATAACTTTAAAAGCAAAGTGGTTTTTTTTGTTTTGTTTTTGTCATTGTACTGAGGGCCACTAGCCTGCTTGTCTTAGTCACATGAGTTGTCAGTGTGTTTCAGTAGCCACTAGCAGCACAGTGGGTCTTGTAGCTGTGCTGCTGTTTGTTGCAAGTCCTGTGCTCTTTAGAGGGGAGTCATGGTGTGCAGTAGGACCTAACCATGCCTCAGGTAGCTCTCTGCAATGTTTCATGGAGCTAGCCTGAATCTTGTGGAAGCAACATTTTGATTAGTGCCCCATCTCCACAGTTGGGTCTATTCAAACTAATCTATGTGTCATGTGTCCCTGTCATATCTGAAGGTCTGAACAAAAGACAATTGAAGTCAGTGAAAAGATGCCCACTGGCTTCAAGTCAGTCCTAAGTGCCTTACAAATCCTAAAGGTTCTAAATCACCAGTTTCCGGTTCCCTCTCCTTCCCCCTTTTTGTAGGGGTGGAGGCATCTCTTCCATCTCTCCCAGAAGAATGAGTTCCACGTGTCATTCTGAAGGCAATAATATTAATGCTGTTTCCTTTGCCTGGCTTGCTTCTTCCATATTGCTCCTGGGCTAGCTTTCTCTGTGGACCTTCTCTGCATAGAATATCAGGATTGGAAGGGACCCCAGGAAGTCATCTCATCCAACCCCCGACAGATTTTTGCCCCCATCCCTATAATGGCCCCCCTCAAGGATTGAACTCACAACCCTGGGTTTAACAGGCCAATGCGCAAACCACTGAGCTATCTCTCCCCACCCCCATAGTAAAGTGAGAACCATATTATCTGTGAGATCAACTGGAGTACTTACATGAGTAAGCCAAACAGGATTTGGTCTTCTAGTTTTCAAATGCCATCCCACAAACTCTATTGGCCCAATGCACTGAAACTGCTGACTTTTAAAGGGTGAGCTTGGGCAGCATGTAATGGGGACATTCAATGACATTAAAAAGGGGGGAAATCCAAAACAAGTGAAAGGAAATACATTTTCATACTTTGTGTAATTAATCTGTGGAACTCGTTGCCATGGGAAGTCGTTGAGACCAAGAATTTACCAATCACTTTTTTCAATCTTATTTATATCAATATGATGAATATCCAGTTATAATTAGCTACAATAACATTTTAAGATATTAAACATTATGCTTCAGGGTTTAAACTGATCTATATGTGAGGGGAATCTTTTCCATATCGGCCTACTCTTATGCTATCCTCTGAAGCATCTGGCCACTGTCAGAGACAAGATACTGGACTATAGGGATGTATCATCTGATCCACTCTGATCACATGTCTCTATAATCTCTACAGATGGAAATTCACATGTGAAGTCTTCAACAGTACTTTATATTAATTCTTGAATTATCAACTTGACCATTTTTTATTGGAGAGAAAAGAAAATGCTTCCAATGCTAGATGCAGAAATAATTATTTTAATCTTTTTTCTTCAAAGGCTATATGGATTCAAGATGAAAGTACATAAGGGCCCTTCAGAGACAGTGCAAAGGGTTAAGGAGCACAGACTGTAAAGTTTATATTATCAGGAAAACTCTGATTCTAAACCCTTGAGACTTATCCTGTGTCCTGGACAGAATATTCTGTAGTGATATTCATTCAGGCATTGTTTAAAAAAAATACTCTGCTTTGCACTTCAGACACTATATAATTTCATCACCTTATCATTTGTTATACCACATTCTAGTGTATGCACCTCTGACAACCATTAGTGATAATCTCCCAGGGCTTTTAAATAATTTGTCTGTAAAATCTTGGGCAAATTAGAGATGGGCCTGCAAATATTTTTTGGATTTAGAGGTATAGAGAGAAGTCCCCTGCCTCAGTTAGATATAAATCAGAGCTTTGAAAAATTCCATGAGGTATTTTAAGTTAACAAATTAGTAAAATTACCTAAACATATCAACATGTAACTTATTTCAAAGCCAGCTTTAGAGCATTCCCTCTCAGCTCTGATTTTGGATGAGACATAACTGATCAAATTTCCCAATCTGTGCTAACTCTAGGTTTTATTTTTTTATTTTATTTTTAACAAATGATTCTATCAGGTTATGCTTCCATTGGTCAACACCAGATTTAGATTTTAGACTCAAATGAAGGTTTAGTGGCTAAATTTCAGAAGAAACTTTCCAAAATTCTAGCTTTCAAAGCATACAGAATCTATAAACACACCAAATATAATTAAGTAGCCCTCTCTAGTGTCATTCTGTGGCTGCTATTATTTAATTGCTAGTAAATCATTTTATAAAGGGATGAGTAGGAAACTTTCCAGAGAATTTCATTTTGAGCCAGAATCGTATTTTGCAGATTAGTGTCTAAATTTGTTCCATGCCACTTGAGGTTGTGATGATTATATCTATTACATACTCTGTACAGTGGGGCCCTGATCCCCAACTAACACCTCTAAGCACCATCATAAGCCAAATAATAAATAAAAGTCAGTGGGCTGCATACACACTAAAGTGTTGTTCAGTGACTGTAGTACAACAAGAATTGCCTCTTGGTGGAGTACAAATTACTTTCTAATAAGAAAAATTCTAGACTTCAAGGGTTTAATCCTGAAAGTGCTGAGCAATTGCAGAAAAGTGCTCAGTGCCTTTAATTCCCATTGATGTCAATGGAACAGATTTGTGAGAAAACCCCCAAACCTTGCAAACTTGAAAATAAAAAAAAAGTTAGGATTGAGGAGGAAGAGATGGAAGGTGAAAGTCCATTGAATAGTGACAATAGTCTGGTGCACCAAAAAAACTTTTTTTCTGGAGACAGGACATGCAGAAGAAGAGGTTTACAAGAAGTGCTGTAGATTTTTACTATACCCCAGGCTTTCAACCCAAAATCCTGCATAAGTCTCGGAACAAAGGTGTAATGCGGGCTATGCCACAGGTTTCCTCTTCCCCTTGGCAGGTAGAATAGAAATTCATCAGTAATGGGCTCAGTCCTGTGAAGTATTGAGTAAAGCTTGTTGGGAATTTTTCAGTGTATTGTTTTTCAATGAAAAAATGCTGATTTGTTGTATTTGCAAAACAGGGTTATTTTTTGACAAATTCCTAACTAAAAAATGTTTGAGAAAAAGTTTCAAAATTGTCAAAATGTTTCATTTCAATGCTTCTGAAATGAAAATTCCTAGTTTTTTCCAGTTTGACATAACTTTTGATTTTAAAATTTAAATTCCTTAGACTAAAATGGTCAAAAAAGGAAAAAAAATCTGAAACTTGAAAAGAAATATTTTGAAATGATTGAAACAAAACCTTTCAATTGAGATGATCTAAAATCAGTCAAACAAAAACCCAACAACTTTGTGGTTTTTCAGTTTGCAAATATTTTAAGCAGTTCAACTCTTTGTGCCAATTTGAGACAGGAAACAATTTCAAACTCTTGAAAATATTTGCAGGATGGAAAATATTATATCCAGCCCAGTTCTAGCACTGAGCATCCTGCCTTCCATCGCCTTAGTTTGCTGAGTTTCTCTTACCTCCATAAAGGGAGACCTTTGGTGTGTTAATTTTCATTCTGTTCTTTCTGCTGCTACTACTAACATCTAAACGTGGGCTGCTTCTGGATTTTATGTTAGTACATTCAGAAAATCATGTAAATCCATTGTAATTCATGGATTGCTTATACAACTAATAATAACTTCCTAACCAAACTTTTTTTTTTTACCTACAAACTGTGCACACAATTAGTCTATGGGGAAAAAACTAAAGACTTCTATTATTGTTACCCTCTTCCACCCCCTCCTCTTCCTTTTCATAAAGCTCACCTGCTATATGTTGTCTTCAACAAAGACTGTACTTTGTACAGTACCTAGCACCATGCTGTTCTGGCCAGGTGGAGCCTTTAGGATATACTGTCATGCAAATAATGATGGGACAAATCATCCCTTCTGCCTAGAGACTTCTTATGAGGAAATCTCTGAAAGGATCCTGTCACGGGGATTCCTCACACCATTTAGGTAGAAGTGTGGTTGTCTCCCCATAATAAAGACCACAGGACTCTCACTCAACGTTGGCCGAACCCCTGGGATGTGGAAGAGGACCTGTATTCTTTCTGTAGTCACTGACATCCCATGACTCTGCACAGGCAGGAGTGCCTTTCCTGACTGTGGTTGCTCACAGTACTCTGAATAAAGAGATTGTCAGAAAACGTACTAAAACCACAGTTCTCTTCTCTGTGTGCAGATCCAGCGTACAATGTAGCCCAATAATAATAATGGAACATTTCTATTATAAACAAGGTAGTTACACATTGGCATGGTCACATTTTTTTAATGAAAGAGCCACAAAGATAATAGTAAGTCATCTTAGCAAAATATCTATTTTAAATTTCATAAATGCACCAGGCCAGACAATAAGTGTGTGCACATTGTTTGTTTAAACTGGTTTAAGCAGAAACTGTCCACAGCTGAAAACCCAAATCCAAATACACCAAAACCATGGGGGGTGGGGGAGAATTTGTAACCTGTTTGCAAATCTGAATTATGCACCCTGTATCCCTATATGATGAGACTATTTTATTCAAGAAATCACTAGGATTTCTTTTCAGTTTTTAATTTAAAAATTTAATTTATAATCAGCTGATTATATATACTCTCCCTTCAAATTAACTAAAATAATTTCACTTCTGAGCTAACACCTTGCATGCCAAATTGCACCTAAACATACATATTTAAATATTTAGCATCAGCATTAAACCTGAACGTTCACAGAACCTTAACTACAGGGGAGCGAACAGCAATGCTATAATATTTCAGGACAATCTGGGATTCTTTTCTTTCTCCTTTATTTGTTCCCAAAAGAACACTTAGTTTTATGTAATGCATGAATACCAAGATTTGTGGTGGGAATACTTCACATCTAAAAACGGTTGTCCCTCAGGGATTTGTAGCACTGTTTTAGATTTCTGTTTCCTGCTTTAGATTTCTGTTTCAGTTTCCTGATGTTTCACCATCACACCAAATGATTTTACAGAAGAGTTCTGTTTAAGCACTTTTCTGCATTATGTATGGTACTTTTTTATATACCTGGATTAGGTTACATTGAATTACATTGGCAAATTAATTACAAAGCATGGTCTTGTCATGACAAAAACATATGCATATAAAAATGTAACAAGTCATCAGCATGTAGTAAATATGATTTGTTGTTCAAAAACTATTTTTATATTGAATCCACTTAGCTCTTTTTCTTCTAGGGGGAGTTTCTGAACATGTTTTCAGTCATAAACCACTGAGTCTAAAAATATGGAAAAACGAATGCAAGGACAAAAAGTCCACATCCCTCTTTCCAAACACACAAAAGAAAACCAAACCAAACCAAACCAAAACCACACGCTTGAGTGATGTACATTCTGTGAGGTGCTGCTATAATTTTTATGTAATGTACTTCTGCTGGTGATAATCCTAACTTAGTCAGATACTCATGTGAAAGCACTAAATGAAGTAGAAGTCTTTCCATAGATGGACCAGATCCTCAGTTGGCAGAAACCGCCGTAGTTTGATTCACTGCAAGGGATCTTCACTGATAGCTCTATTGACTTCAGTGAAGTTACACTGGCTTACACTGAAGATCTAGCCCATTTAATTTATTGTGATGCAAAACGATAATTTATTATACTGCTTCCACATTATTACCTACCTGCAGTTTAAATAACAAACAGGTGGATAAGAATTCTGTGTAGAAAAAATACAAACAAAGTAGAAACATCTAAGTCTACAGTAAAGGGTTCATATTTACTGGTATGCTCAGCCCGCCTTGCAAAGCAGCCATGAACCCATTGTTTTCTGCCACTTTCTGCTGATAGAGTCCTGCAGTGCAGCCAGAGCCTAGTGGTGAATATAGCTCAATGAATGTTGGTAACCACTGGAGTTTAGGGTTTAGAATTTATTAGGGAGAAGTAGCAAAAAGGATTGGGGGGATTTTAGAAAATGTGAAACTTCTCCTTTTTATGATGTAGGCGTTAATTGGATGACATAGACATCCTTGCTAGGAAACTTAGGCCACCCTGAGATTTATTGACTGACTACACATTTATCTAACAAGAGAAAATTATATGCAAACTAACTGCATGGGTATGCACAGCCCTCATTGAGAAAAGTGCCTAATTTAATATCCTTTCTGTCAGGTTCTGGAGAGGGCCTTGGGGAATTCTTTGACTGCTGTGCTAAGTAGTGTCACATATATAAAACATACCAAGTGCACCGTCCTTACTGATCTGTAAGTCAAGTAGTGCTTGCTGCAGAGCGGGTGAACAGATTCTTATCCAATTTGACTTTGTGCTAGAGTTCTGGTGAGGGATTTTGTGTTCAAGTGCCCCAGCCCATCTGAAACTATACCACTTCCAGTGTGCATACTTGGATGTGGAGACTTAAAATTCATTTTTCATAGGCATTCATGCAAATCAAACTTGACCATTCAACTGTTTGTTGAAAGTGAACACAAAAAGGAATTTGAATACAGATGATATATGAATTTCAAAATGTCAGTGAATACTCTCAGAATACTTGCCCCCTCTCATCACTGATCTCATTTGGTTTGTTTTACCCCCAAAGGCATCTCTCATTTTGTTACCATTAGAGATCCTAACACAAGTATGTGGTGAGAGGCTGTACCCTCTGTTTCACTATGGAAAGCAGGAGAGGATGGGGTAAACACGTGGGATCCTAGGTGGAAGGAGTCTGACTCTGAGTGAGGAATGTCTTGTAGGCAGAGCATGTGATGGAATGTGTTCTAATGAGCTGCGCTTGAGAAGTTCTGGAACACAAGCACCATGAGTGCTGTAAGATGTTCTGGCTCCCAAAAAAGTGCAAGAATTGTGTCTTGAATCATTCTGGCAGGATTGCCATTCAAGCAGTGGTTCTAGTTCTGCCACTGTCTTACTGAGTAAATCACTTTATCTCTCTGTGCCTCATTTTACCTATCAGGATAATAAAATTTTCCTACAATGACTGAGAGGGGGTATCATGAAACTTAAAAAAAACACTTCTTGGCATCCTCATGTAAATAGCACCTTATCAGAGCAAATTATTAATGTCCTTTAAGCCTATTTTTTTCGTATGTATTGTCAGTACTCAATGTACTGATTGGTTTTTTTAGAAAATAAAAGAAAATTCCATATGACAGTAAAACCCCAAAAGGAAAATATGTAAGTAAGTGACAGTCAATGTACAGAAATCTCAAGCCAATTACTTTTAAGAAGTCTACATAGTTTCAGATGCAGCTTGATGCTGTGAAGAAAAGTCACAGACTTTGCACTGATATGGTCTTCAGACTTGAATCATTTGTTTTTTTAGAAATGGGTATTCAGCTTGAACAAAGGCATTTAACTACAGAGCTTTTTCAGTTTGGGAAAATAATCAAATGCATCATTTTTCTGAAGTATATTTGGCAATAATAAAAAAGTAGGCTGTAATGATAGACTATTTGTCAAACATGAATGAAAAATATATTATTTTTACCAAATATGCCCACTATATGACATTTTATATATGGCTGAGCATAAGGGTGAACAGATACCATGAGCAGAGTGAATATTTTAGTATATGCACAGCTCCAGCCCCTTACCAAAAGTCTTGACTGATTCTTAATATTTGCCCCAGGTTCATGTTTGTATAATAGTACAGTAAAGGTTCTGTTGGTGGCATCCATTAGAGGGCGACATAACACTACTCTCATATCAAGTGATAATATTCCACTCAGCAGATGGTAGTGGAATAATAACATTCTGAGGGATTATATAAGGACACACACAAATAGCATATTATAATACAGAATAATGTCAGAGAATATCAAGTCTTTTTTCCTTTCTCTGTCAAACATCTGCTAGGAATGACTCAGTAAAATGGATTTGTGGCTGACAGTCAAACATAAGCTGATTCAACAGCTTGCCAATTTTAGTATTGCCACCCCAAGCATTCAAGCATCAGGACCCCAAAAATCAAGAGACTGACTTAAAAATCATGAGATTTTAATAATACATTTGGGTTCTTTTTATTTGCTTTCTGGTTTTGGAATCTTTAAGGTTCATGTTTTTAAGTTTATCTACACAACCATCGGGTCTAGAAACTTTTGTCTGTTTTAATGAAAGCTCAGAATCTGGTGTATTTACACGAGTACAGAAAAACATCAAGTATCAAAGGGCTTGTGATAAAATTGTGAGAGTTGCCATCCATGCAAGCTGCAGAACACGGCAGGTGCTTATCTTACACATGGCAGGGAAGTTGGAAGAGGAAAATCAGGGAAGTAGATATGAAAATAGGGAGAAAATTCATGATGCTGTGCATTTTTGCTACATTCACAGTAAAATCTGTGTTCATTGATTAAAATTTCTCTTTGAGTCAAATTCACAAATCTGATGGCATTTCAGGCATATGCACAAATATTTACAAAATGAATATTGGTAGTTTATCATATAAAAACTGAACAAGGCAGAAAATGGCTGTATCTGTTTGTTTCTTTAGAGCTATGTTAATACAACTCAGTGACTTCACTTAAAGTCCATGTTCTGAAGGCCTTAAATACATCTCCTTTGGTCAAAAACCAGGTCTCCTTGTACCCTGGGTGTCCCTTGCCAAAACCGTGGGTGATGGGTTGGTCTCTCTGGCTATTTATATTTGTAAAGGTCCAATCCAGCTCTAAATTCCAAGCAATTCAAGGGCATAAACTAGTTAGGCCATAATCAAACATGTATTAGGTATCCTAGCCAAGGCCCAGTGCACCCTGTTTATAACATTTTCCAGTATAATTGCCATATTTTCTTGAAAAATCCTACCTATTTTTGTGTTGACTACTTAGAGATCAAAAAGAGCAGCTTTATAATTAATGTAATTAAAATGCATCCATTTACTTTTCATTATAGAATGGACTTTGACCGAGCTGTTAAGGAGTTATAGGGACAAGTCCTGCTCATCCTACTGGTGCATGTCAAAGCAATTGAATTCAAATGAATAAGAAGAGAAAGATTTGGCACATAATACAGTACTAATTAATTAAATTACACACTGTTTACTGTAGAAAATATATAATTAACAAATAGTTTCATAATATTTCAACCTAGAAAATTCAAGTATATAAATAATTATCTAAAAATCTGTAGTGATTAAAAAGGTGGCACTCCATTATGATATTTAAAGTACTGTTAAGAACATAGGAATTGCCATACCAGACCACTGTCTGAGATAGAATACTGGACTATATGCTTAAGGGGATGGCATGAGAAGCCCGAGTTGGCAGATGTTAATGGTCTGCCCCCCCCATATCGGTTTCATCCTAATCTCTAAAAATTGAGATTGGCTTATACTCTGAAGCACAAGGTTTAATATCCCTTCTAAAATTGTTGTCAATAATGATAACCCTTGTTATCCATATAACTTTTTTTAATCTTCTCACAGCAAGAACAAAGAACAGATGAATTCAGGATGTACAGAACCTGTTACACTGTCCCGGTAATTGCTTTTTAAAGAATGAGGGAAGAGGAACACAGAAAATATCCTATATAAGCAAAAGTGTTCCCAAACTGGAAGACTTGTCAATGAATCAGACACTGCATGAGATATCTGTGTTCAGGGGTCAGGTGATTGTTTTAAACTCTCTAATTCTGTACATTCATCTATAGAAAGAGCTGTATGGTTTTAGCAGAACTGAAGAGAATAGCCTTAGCATTTTATAGGGGTGGAGTGTGTACATGTGCACATGTGGTGGAGTCATTTGATGCTGTGCTTTGTGAATTATATACTTTCCTCTGTGCTCATCTCTTTACAAGTCATTGTCCTCTTTGGTTTCTACTCTCCAATTACCAAGCAATCTGATATTCCTCAGCTCGTTAATGCCTTCATATGTCAGTTGGATTTTTAAACACCATATTAGATTTGCTGAACAAAGCTCTCCAAGTAAAATCCAAGGAGAGAAGATTTTGCCACATGCTGACATAATCCAGAAAGATAGTATGAGAATCATCCAGAAACCTGGGAAAATAAAATATTTGCTCAAACAACTTTAACCATTCATATCATGAGGCATTCAAAGAGTGTCATCCAAAGACAACTGAAAGTCATCCCCTGATTCAGTAGGCTTGGATCAAATTTGAAGAATCGTACCTATTCTGACACTAATTTTTAAGTAGAACACCTCACTGAAGCTAAAGGGGACTTCTGCTTAAAAAACTGATGGCATGATGTGTCCCAAATTAGTACAAATCTGAAATCATTGAATGAACTGGGATTATAATTAGGGAGATATCCCTGGTATATCTCAAATTGTCAAGGCAGAGCTAATTTTCAAAACAGAACACACACTCCTGGCCAAAAATGGTCCTATAGTTACAATATTCCACCTGATGCATATATGAACCAGAGGTGATAAGATATAAAAATCAAGAGTACATGAGAGAAAATAGATAGATATAGAAGGTGATGTGTGTCTCAGCTGCTTACACACTACATGTAGTAGTACGCAGGAGGCTAGACCTGTATGAAACTTGGTGGTTCCAGGCTGCAGAAGTTCATGAAAATATTGCTGTTTGTTTCAGTCCATATGGGTCTCCCCCACCTCACCATCTGAGTATCATTAAAAGTCAGATCCAACTCCCTGTTCCCCAAGGCTGCTTTGTACTGCTCTGGTGCCACAATTCAGCCAGGTAGCTGATATAACTAGCTGCCAGGAGATTCCTTAAGATTAAGAAGAATTTCCAGATGGCAGAAAGCCACCTTTTTGACCATTCCTCCACACCACTTGTATGCACCAGATATAGTCTCAGCATAGCTTAGGATTCAGCCTCTTGTCTTTTTAGTTCAGTCTCAAAGGAATCCTCAGAAAAAGCACAGAATTTTATTCGTTTCCATGCCATAACCACAAATTTTGCGTGGTTTTCCTGCAATCTAATAAATCAGCCCAGGTTTACTTGAGAAGGCCAAGTTTGGAGTTTATGAAGAAAGCAAGAAAATGACTAGCTTTGATTCATTTCAGACTTCATTTCAAACATTTCACACACACACAGGAGTAACCAAACCCGTAATCTCCTAGTATGCATGCAATAATCTTGTGCATTTGCAACTGCATATACGGTCCTTGCAAACTTTCCAAATTGTAGCTGCCGATGATTATCCAAGAAACAGAAGGGAGAAAGTAAGTACCAGACAATATAAATGTAGATTGCAGGTAACTTTTACAGTGCTGCCAAATCTCATTATTTCATTGCAAGTAACATGATTTTGGGAGGAACTAGGAAAAGGAAAGAAGGGAATTAGTCACAGCTGGGTCCTTCTTTAGCCATGAGCATCAGGCTAGGTTTTGTAAGCCTTATGGCAGAGGTGAACCTTAAGGAGGGATTTGAAGGAAGACAAGGCAATAGTTCCTGAGATTTTATCTGATTTTTTTGCCAGGCATAAAGGGCAATATAGGTGAGGTGGGAAGTGAAGGTTGGGAATGCTGGTGGAGTGAAGGGAGAGGTTGATGTCACTATGGGTTACTCAATCAGTTGGGTAGTGTGGGGCTAAGTTATGAAGGGCTTATAAATAAAGGCAGAAAGCTTGTATTTGAAGTGGGAGTGAAGGTGGAGCCAGAAATAAAGAGCCAACATGGTCAGAGAGATAAGCCAAGGTGAGAACTTTAGTAGCAGCATTCTGAATAGAGTTGAAGGAAGGAAGACCGCGATAGTCAGGGCCAGAAAAGAGGAGGTTGCTAAAATAAAAAAGCAATGGGGGTCTAGATGAGCGTTTTAGCTGAGTGAACAGGTCAGTTTTCAGATATGTTGCATACAAAAAGGCAACAAGTCTTAAAGATGGTCTGAATACATGGGTCCAGTGAGAGGCCCAAGGCAAAGATGAGACCCATGTGAAAAATACTGTCAGACACAAGAAGATAAAGTTGGTATGCCAGACTACAGCATGATGCCTTTTCTATAAACTGTAAAAAACCTGTACACTATTTTTGAAAGTAAAATCCTAAAACTGCTTTATCAGTAATTTCACTTTACTTTCAGAAATTTGAATTTCACAAATTAGGTCTGTTTTAGAAATGTTTACATAGTCCTATGAAATTCATGGTCATGAAAAATGCGTCATGGACAGACATGCCAAACCCGCCAAAAAAAACCCAAAAAACAGAAATTGGGCTTGTTTTTGGCTTAATTGGCTTGTTTTTGGCTTGTTACTTGTTTGACTTTCAGCTTGTTTCTTGTTGTAGCTTGTAGCTTCTTTTTTTTGACCGGCTCCCGGCAAGCAGGGGCGGAGCAAGCAGGGCTAAGAGGGGGAGAGAGTCAGGAGTGCACAGAGGGCCCATCACAGTCCCATATTGCATGCCAGGGAGATCTAGTCACATAGAGTGTTGGGGTTCTTAGGGATTGGCTTGTTTTGGCCTTGTTTTGAAATGGAATTAGCTTTTTTTTTTTGGCTTATTGTGAATGTCGGTGTGCTTATTTACCGAGTGAAAGTTGGCAGCTGTGATCATGGACCGTGAAATCTGGTCTTTTATGTACTTTTACATGATATTATAAGTAAAAGTATACAAAAGTACAAAGCATTTCTCAAACTGGGGGTTCCGACCCAAAAGGGGATTGCAAGGCTATTGTAGGAGGGTCATGATATAGCCACCCTTACTTCTGTGCTGCTGCTGGTGGCAGCGCTGCCTTCAGAGCTGGGTACCCAGCCATCAGCCACTGCTCTCTGGCCACCCTGCTCTGAAGGCAGCGCGGAAGTAAGGGTGGCAATACCATGACCCCTCCCACACACACAATAGCCTCACCATCTCCTTTTGGGTTGGAACCCCTCGTTTGAGAAATGCAGAGTCTTAAGGCCTTTACATGTTTATATTTTGCCGTTTTTAAATACATATTCATGTTTTTTCACAACACTGTGAAATTTAAGATTTAAATATCTGAAACCATGAAATTCAAGATTTTTAAAATGCTATAACCATGAAATTTATAAAAATGGACCATGAATTTGGTAGGGCCGTCCACATTAGGGGTGAGTGTTCCATGCCATTGCAGTGCCTGTCCACCTTCTTCTTACAACTCTTATTTTCCACATATTCTTTTTTTTCTCTTTAGATTTCATTTTTTCCAAACTTTAGCACCTTGCCAATTGTGGTTAGTTACATTATTTGATACACCTTGGCTGCGCTGGCTTATGGTTTTGAATTTTTTTATAGTTTTCTCCGTACGGGTAATTGAAGAAGTACTGAAAAGACTTGGCATTTGTCCAAACCTTCAGCTAAACCTAACTGTAAATATTTGTTTAATTTAGTGCAGATAAGTACATTGCTACATCCATCTAATCTCACTATCCTAATTCTCTTCCCTGTTTCCATTTAATCCCCAGTCCTGTCCCTCCTTCCCATGTCTTTCCAACCACTCCCACCTGATTTCATGCCCAATGCAACTGATCCTTGCTCAATCCCTAATCCTCTTCCCTTTTCCCACAGCTGCCTTCTTCCCCACACCATTTATTGTCTATGAGGCCAGCAAACATGGCAGTCTTTGTTAGGAACCAGGCTGCTGCTTATTTCCAAATTGTGAGCCTCCCTTAATTAAATCTCACATGGTTTGACATGTTTCTGAAACAACAGACGCCCAGAGCCAAGAAAAGATAGAACTCTCAGGCCTTAAAAACTTTAGAAGGTAGAGACCTTTGCAGAAGAAGCCATTGAGAGACAATAGACTTGGTGGTCACAAAGAGGGGTCTAGAGTATCTTGAGAGGAAGGAAAGTGGTTTGTCTCTAGGTCTTGCTGGGGAGGATGTAAAGGGAATAGAGATTTGACCTTTAACGCTGGATATATTTGGCAATAGAGTTGGTGGATGGTTATCTCAACAGAACTGCAGTTAAGGGTGTGTAGGCTGTGTACAGAAAAGCTTAATGGGACAAATTCTTTGCCATATTCCTCTCTGTTAGAACCATGAGAGTAGTTTCCACTCCCATTTGACCACTTGAAAGCCCTCTACCTGGAACTGCCCTGGTGTATGGTAGTCCTCAGTAGGCATCAGATAAGCATAGCCTGTTCCAATTCCTACCTACCTACCCTCAGCTCTTAGTACATGAGGCCTTTGGGAGCCAAGAAGGGGAAGTGGTGAGATTATACTGTGCTATGGTACTTACCAGAAGACATACAGCCTGCCCGAGGACCATAGCTAGCTGGCCTAACTTAGAACAGCCTCCAGGCTGCTCTAGCCTGGACTGGTCTGCAGCGGAGAATTCGGCAGCTGTAATCAGCTACCTAACAGCCCTGCTTCCCACTGACACTATATCTATGAACACAGTTTAGGAACTGGAATAATTTCTAACTTCTTTGCCTATACAACAATAATACTTATATTGAGGAGAAAGAGAGAGACTTGCTTTTCTCTAGAATGTTCCTGATCCATGTTTATCCACCTTCCAGTTATGTCCATTTGGGGATATGTAGCCCCTTGTTAAAGGTTCCCTTTTCCTAGATGCTTAGGTATACATGTTTACCTACTTCAGTATTTCTAAAACTGCTAGTAAAACAACAACCCACCCTCCAATAAAACACATAACAGATTCACAACTGCACTTCTGATGAATGCACCAAGTGTTCAGAACTCCCCTCACAATTCCCTTTTCACCTGCTCAAATGGCTTGCTGGCAGTGTAATTTTTTGCAGGGTTCCTTAACCATTAAAGTGTATCGAGAAGCTGATTGAAGAGCTCTCACAGGGAACAAAAAGACTATACAAATGGGCCATAAGCCTGGTGATGAGGTCATTTACAGCTAGTGTATACTATAGAAGTTATAGAATTAGATCAGGGAATTTTTTTAATGTAAGCAAGGTCTTTGTCCTCCTCTCTCTCTCTCTCTTTCTCACTCTCTCTCGATTCCTAATAAATAGCCTGATCCTGAGGCCATTGAAGCCAATGGCAAATCTCCTAGCAACTTTAATGATACAAAATCAGGCACCAGTATCACCAAACCAAGTGTTAAAATTTCATGAGTCAGTCCCCCCAAAAGTCATGAAATTGGCTCAAAAATCATGAGTGATATAAAAAACACCATAATACCTGTGATGTTCTTTTTCTTTGCCTTATGGTTTTTGAGCCTTCAGGGTATACTCTCGCCATGTTTTCAAGATTTTCTCTGCAACCATGAGTACTAGAAAGTTACTTTTTTTTTAATGAAAGCTGAGATTTTCACAGTCTCCTGACTCTAATTGCTGGGGCTCTCAGAAGATTGGTAAATATCACAAAGCTTGAGATAAAATGTAAAGACCTGATAACAGTCATCTGAGCTGTGCTTTTTTTTAATCAGGGTAGGTGGTTCTAGATGGGTCTGGGTTACTTGTATGTTCTTTTGATGCTGCATCCAAGAATACATACTTTAAAACTTGCCCATTGCTCTATTGCTTACAGAAGCAGTGCTACTGAGGGCTTGAGTGGGACTTAACTGGAGCATGGGCCATATATTGTTCCACTATGAAGCTGGCCTCTCTGAGGAGGCTCTGGGCCCTTCTAGTAATAGATGCCATCTTTAAAACTATTAAGGTTTCCCATGAGGATACTTTCTGTATTTTAGGGGAGAATCAGAGAGACAAAGGTTGAGAAAACTGTATGTAACTTAACAGCCCCTGTCCCCACCCCATTCCTGAATTGTTATTGTTTGACATTTCGTATTGGCTGCTTGCTGCTTTTACCTTTGTTCTACTTATTATGTATGTTAATAGACCCATACAAGTTTAAGTCCTGATTCAGCAAATCATTTAAGCACATGCTTGAATCAAATTGATGTCAGTGGGTCTTACACACGTTTTTAGCGTGATTAGCCAAATTGCGGCCTTAATGCCTGCAGGTGTGTTGGACGTGGGACTTTTAAGGTCTTATGAAAACAGGCAGACTGCTTAAGTGCTATTCGTAATGCTGCTTGGAAACAACCCTTTCCTTTCTTCTCTTTATTTCCTGTGGATTTGCTTCTACACCTCTACCCTGATATAACGCGCCCCGATATAACATGAATTCGGATATAACGCAGTAAAGCAGCACTCCGGGGGGCGTGGGGCTGCGCGCTCCAGCAGATCAAAGCAAGTTCAATATAACGCAGTTTCACCTATAATGCGGTAAGATTTTTTGGCTCCCGAGGACAGCGTTATATCAGGGTAGAGGTGTATTAATTTTGTATTGTTAAAATACGAGAAAATCCTTGGGGGTAAATCCTTGGTGATACTGCAGCAGCTTTGAACTCTTCCAGTATCCCAAAACTGCTATAAAGACAGTGTGTGGTCTCAAGTTCAGCAGAGCTGCCCTAGTGGTTCCTACTCCAGACCTTCATACTCAGTGAAGGACTTTTAGCCACAGAAGAAGGAGCATGGCCCTGGTTATCCCTACATCCCAGGCACCTCCACCTACCAGCCCAGCCCATGGGATCTGTCGAGGCTGCTCTTATTTGTGCCAGGAGGCTGAACTAGACTTGTGCTGAGCTACTGAAGGAATCTGAGGCACCATTGCAGCCCCAAGCTATGATGAGTGTTGCTTGGCTGCAAAACAGGAACTGTTCCTCAGTATACAACATCACATACTATGCCCAACAAATCATCTTTTTTTTATACTCCTCTCATTCCCACCTCCATAAATCCTTCATTTTTCTACATTCTCCAGCAAAGTGTCTAGGTATCTAAACTTCATGTATACCATGTTTGCTACCATAGCTTTAATTGACAATCCAGCTGGAGAAAACTGCTCATCAGGGCCTTTTAAAACTGATCGGCTATCGTCCATGGCACTCTTGATTGTGTCCTTTAAGCTCACCAGGAATACTGATTCTTACAAAGACATAAAAACTGGCGCCTACAGGGCAACAGAAATGTAAAGTCTTGCACATGGTGGATTCAGTAGCACTGATGAAAAATAACATGTTCAGAACATGATCACTGCACCATGATTCTGCATCATTCTGAATGCTGAAAACATAATAAAATGCTGTTCTCTCCTTTCCCTTGTCTCATCAGAGAATAAAGTAACCCAAAACCTTGACTTAATACATTGAGCTATGATATAAATAGGGATCACCTGCAGTCCAGTTTACAGAAGCCTTTGGTAGAAAATAATTATAATAATAAAAAATAAGCTGCCCCTTTCCATCTGAGCATGATGCCATCACAACAGTTTAGTTCAATATGGGATCAGAATGCTGTGTAGTGTATATCAGGAGCATTTGCTCCTGGTTGTTGGATGAAAACTTAATGGGTGAACAGCAGTGAGTTTATTCACCAGAAATATGAAATGCTAATGAACAGCTTGCTATAGTTCCAGTCCTGGCTTCCATCATTAACCTGATTAGGCCAGAATTATCTGCAATGTTCTTGGATGTTCTTTCACTAGTATTAGAAGGTCATTAAACAATGGGCATATATTTCACAAGCTCCTGTGGGGTTTCTTTTAATTTCAAACAGATAGAGTGGGATTTCATGTTTCATTTTGAAATGCTAATTTTTGTATATGAGTTGGCAGATTCTCAACTTCCAGCAGCGAGAGCCTGGGTTGAATAGATTTTATTACAAATGTTTTCACTGTTTTAATTTTTTTTATTGTAACCAATGTATTTAACACAAAACAAAACTTTTACAATGTACATATTTTAAAGGTCTCTTGTAAATAGTCTGTTTTGCATTCCTGAGACTGGATATTTTCCATTTATTATATGGGAAAGCATCAGTCACTGCATCAAATTTATTTCTGGTTATTTGGTGTTGATTATAAAGGTTTGATTGTTAACACAATAATAGAATGGCAAGAGGCTGAACCTCACAATCAGATTCAAAATATTGATAGGGTAATTAGGAAAGAAAATATTTGGATTTCATATGTAGGGCCAGCTTGTAGCACCCCTTATTTTCATTGGTGAGCAGTTACTTCCATAAGTAGACCCAGTGAAGTCACAAATGTTTGTTAGGAGCTCACAATCTGAGCCTTAATAAAGATACAGTGGCAAAAACTATTTTTGTTCAGTTTATTAATAAAGATCCTTGGCTTTTGTTCTATGTAGCTTTATTTTTCCTTCTTGTAATCTATAACATATTTTGTCCAGATGCTTCATGTCTCTGCCTCCAGTGCACCCATTGCATGGGAATGTTTCTAAATGTACTGAACAAAGTTACTGTATAAATTCTAAAGCAGGGCATTGCATCACTAAGGTTCTCCCCACCATACAATCAAATCTCAGCTTTTATTTTTGTTTGGCCATGGTCACCCTAATATTCCCAGTGATAAAAGAATATTTTTATCCTATTTTTGTGCTCTTTAACTTTTTTTGCAAACAAATGTTACTCTAGATACATGGAAATCAAAAATTCCTCCAGTGGACTTCCTCGTGGGTAGGCTGGTGCAGTTGTGGGGAAGTGCACTGCTGAATTTATCCAGTGAAATATGTTAAATATTTAGCGAAGGGGGAAATTAGATGTATTCATTAATCTAATGAGGTATGGTGTCAGAATTGTTAAGCTATCTAATGCATCGAATCAGTTTGCTCCAAAATATAAATTGCTTTCCTTGAGTCCTGATATTTATATTCGCAATATGTTGTGGTACTGCAAGAATTGGTCATCATACTGTAGTTAAGATTACTGGCCCAGATAATACTCACCCATGGTAAACCGAAGTGAATTTTGGGATGTGCGGGTGGGGTTTGCCTTCCCATTAAATTAGTGTTTGGGCCTCTGAAACCCATGGATCTGTGTGAGGCCCTTGATCCCCTATAGCAGTGGTGGGCAACCTGTGGCCCATGGGCCTCTTGCAGCCCATCAGGGTAATCTGCTGGCAGGTCGCAATACAGTGTTTACATTGACTGTCTGCAGGCACGGCCGTCCACAGCTCCCAGTGGCCGTGGTTCACGGTTCATGGCCAGTGGGAGCTGCGGGAAGTGACAGCCAGCCTACGCTGCTTCCTGCAGCTCCCACTAGCTGGGAACGGTGAACCGCGGCCACTGGGAGCTGCGGGAGGCCGTGCCAATGTAAACACTGTCTTGCGGTCCACCAGCAGATTACCCTGATGGGCCGCAGGTTGTCCACCACTGCCCTGTAGCTTTCTTTTTTCTTGTGTATGTGTCTAGACCTCCTGGTTGTGAAAGTAATATTGTAAATGTGAAACAATTGATGCAATTTTTCTTCCTGAATCTGCAGACAGCCTGAGACAATAGCTCTGAGGGACATGACCAGCCCCATTCACTCAACAAGCTTGGGAATTTAATGTTTACACTTTAAATATCAACATTATTAATAATTGTACTGCATTTCATTTTAGGAGAAATATTCACTCCCCAATCCCAAACAGCCTCCTACACCTCCCAGGTGACAAAAGTCCCCTGGCCAGTTGCCAAAACCTTCACTTTCCAACCTAACAATGTCTACAATGCTTTTATATGTTTTCAGTAAAAAAACAAAATCTGCAGCATGTTTTATATTAAAAATGGGGGGGGGTATCAGTAAAATAAATAGATGTAATATCAAATTAAATAACATGACAAATTCTGTATTAACTGTTATTAAGTAACAAGGAATTCTGTGTGCCTGTATCATTTTCATATTTAATTCATTACAAATCATAATTATTATTTGAAGCTGTCACAGAATTTGCACTCTCTAATGCACTGGAGTGTCACAAAATCCAGAGGCTTTGATGCAAAATTTAAGGTGAGATTTTTGCCCACTAGGTGTTCATTGGAGCAAAAATCTTCTCAGACAGATTCTGCCAGGTGCTCAGTAGTGTCTTACTCCACAGGCAGCTCTATTGATTTCAGTTCGACTATTTGTGAGCTAAGGAATTACTCAATTTTTGTAAGGTGCTAGAATCTGGCCCCCTGTTTGAGGAAATGTCCATAATATTTCCAGTCTAGTTTGTTTTCCAAATAGTGTGAGCTCTGTGATTCTCTAAAGGTGGGGAGTTTCCAAAGGGAATTAAGTGAAGGCTTCTGAAATAAAGGCTGCCCGAATAAATGCCTTAAAAAGGGAACCAATCCAGACCATTCAAAGCTTCTGAGTATGGTAATCATACTGAACCTCACACGCATTTCTGAGCTTCTGTTAAGATGCCTGGAAATAAGTGTTCTGCTGTGGACTCTAAATAATATACAGTGGATCTGTCGTGTGACAGTTTACAAATGATGTGATATCGTGCACAGCGACCTCATGTAATCAAAAGACAGTAGTCCAGGTTCAGAGTCAGTTTTATCATGCCAGACACACAAACTAAAACCACTGTTTCATGCTGCTTGCCCACAGCCACCGCTGCCGTATGGAATACTGCTCTGCTGAACGCTGGAATACAGCAATGTAGGCGTGGCTATCCTAAGTATGGCTGCAAAGCTCAGACTGTAATTTTCCCAGAGTTCCGAGTGTTAGGATTTTGACTTTTACCCCTCTCTACTCTGAGAGAGATTTTGTTGTCTAAAATACAGATCTGTGAATTTACAATACACAACTCTACTTCTTTACATTGGCTAATGTATGAGGGAGTATAATGGAGTGGGTAATATTACCATCAGAACTGGATTTCATTGTCAGCACTGCCAGAGACTTGAGGAATGTAACTTTGCTGTCTGATCTCTGTTTCATAGTTTCTCCATCAGTAAAAAGAGAATATTATTATATAATGGATGGGGGTGTTGGGAAGCATAATTATTAATATTTGTAAGGTACTTTGAGTTCCTTGGTTGAAAGTCATTTAGAGATGGAAAGTACTACTTTGGGCTCTTTGGGGCAGGGGAGTTTGCACAGAGTCTAACACTAATATTATTGTGTACGGCATATTAGCGCCTCCAGCCATGGACCAGGAGCCCCATTGTGCTAGGCACTTTGCAAACACAGAACGGAATATGGTTCCTGCCCCAAAGAACTTTCAGTCTAAGTATAAGACAAGAGGCAACAGGTGGATACAGACAGGTAGTGGAGCACAAGGAAACAATGAAACAAAATCAGTCATCATGATTGGCAGACTTCTTAGCTCACCAGCTCCCTAAATGGGGCCTTGGTACATGAATGGTGCTCCCAGGCACTATACCAATACAGATAATATTCTCTTGAAGGTTGCTCCTTGATTCTTGGGAGCAAGTGACTGATAGGGCTGAGCTGATGGTAAACTTTATTAGGAGACACAAGCCAAACGTTTCAATTCTTAGCACCTAAAGGTAGGCTTTTTACATTTAGGCTCCTAAATATATTTATCCTTATTTTTCAGAGGTACTGAGACCCAGTAGCTCACCTTTACTTCATTTGGATTTCTGGGTTCTCAATACTTCTGAAAATAAGTGACCTCATTTTGGTCAGTAAAATACAGATTTAAAAGCTGAACTTTTAAGCACCAAGGTTTGAAAATATTGGCCATTGGCTGCTCAGTGGTTTGAGCATTGGCCTGCTAAACCCAGGGTTGTGAGTTCAATCCTTGAGGGGGCCCACTTAGGGATCTGGGGCAAAAATCAGTACTTGGTCCTGCTAGTGAAGGCAGGGGGCTGGACTCGATGACCTTTCAGGGTCCCTTCCAGTTCTATGAGATAGGTATATCTCCATATTATTATTATTTTTTATTTTTCAAATACATGTGGTTTAGCAGCTTAAAAGCCTGTAAATGGAATTCCTCAAAGTACCAGTGATTGCATTATTGGTGCAAGTTTTGGAGCGAATCTATAGAAAAGTAACATTTCATATGAATGGTACCAAAGAGGTACTCAGGAAAAAGGTGGTCTCAGTCCTGAGGTGTACATTTGCTTTGAAATTATATATACATTTTATTGTTATGGAGATCATTACATTTTATGTCTTTGTAATGCTATGTTTAAATAAATAAAATTAAGTAAATAGAAATGATTTTGAATTCCCAGACAAGGGTTAGTCCCAGAACCCTTAATCAGGGGGAAAAACCTCCCATTGATCCCAAGTTCTAAGATCTATTTTTAGTATATTGGTTAATTGATTACAGTATAGATGTCTGATTTAAATTCTGAACATTTAATAGAATTGATCTTTGATTTTAAATTTTTTAAAATTTTTGATAGAATCTTTAATTTAAAGAAAAAAATTGGGGAAAAATATCCCAAACATTTCAGATTTTTTACACCCATTTTTATACCAACTCTGATATTTAATTATAATTCTTATTATCAGTGACGGAGATTGGTGTCAATGGTAATTAGTTTGTGTGATCATAAGATATCAAAGGTTTATACAATTTTTGTGTGCCTGCTTAATTTCCTATTTCAGAAATAATCTTAGAAGTCCCTTTTGTGATGTAACAGTTTCTATTAATTGGCCAGATTCCACTCTCACTTATTTTTTGTTAAAGTCAATTGGTTTTGGCAGCGGTCTGTGGCAAATTTATATTTCCCATGATCTGTTTCTGATAAGAGATCTGTCCTTCAGGCCATCTTAGTTTGATGATCTGTTTGTATATTTAGTTAACTTACTTAGTTCAGGTTCAGCGGTTTGAGTTTGCTAATGCTGATATATCTGATGGGTCTAGAGACTTCACTCTCTCTAACCCCATTGCTTCATAAAAAGGATATGTTGTCAAACCTGTATTTCCCACAATGCATGGCTCATTAGTGGGGATAATTGATCTGGCCATTTAGGCAGCTGTGGTTGATAGTCCATTTGTGGCTCCCACATTTAGTTCAGCGGTTTTAATAAAACTACAAAGAGTGTAAAGCTAGGACAGATCTTGACCTCAAATGTCTTGAAAAGAATGAGCACCTTCCTACTAACTCTCACACACATAATAATGCACATAAGAATATTACATATTCTTCTGGAGCTTTTTTCCACATATGGGATAAATAGGTCCAATAATATATACTTGTGATCTCATCCTGAATTCAGTGGGCATTTTAACTGAATAGGACCATAGGATCAGACCCTTCAAGTATTATAAAAGAATTACAAAATGGGTAGAGTAAATGTATCTATTCTCTTATCTCTAATGAGTTTCTGTTGTTAATAATAAGCCATATTTCCTCTCAATTTCTCCCTCTCCAATAGTAATTAAGGAATCCATTCTGTCATAAATATATATGCATAACTCCCATTAGCATCAGTAGGAGTAATATACATGTACAGTATAAAGCAGGGTAATCCGCCTAAAAGAAGAAAGTATTTGCATATTGTTAAGGAGAAGGTGGTAGATCCATAAAGCAGGATCCACATTGGAAAATGTAATATCTAAATCAAAGTTGCTAGTGCAAAGAAGAATAATTTCTAGCCAAAGAAGTTTATTATTATTGTTATTGTTGTTTGTATTATTGTAGCGCCTACAAGCTGTAATCATGGACCAGGACTCCATTGTGCTAGGTGCTGTACAAAAAACAAAAAGGAAGCCTCTGCCCCAAAGAGCTTACAACCTAAACATAAGACAAGAAACAACAGATGAATGCAGGCAGATGGGGCAAGGAAACCATGAGACAATACTGGTCAGCATACCAGCAACCTAACTCTTGTCACAAGGTTTTGCTGAAAATAGACAATGTTATGAAACAACTGTGAAATAAGTGGTGTAACATGACCAAGCCAAAATGAAAGCTATCTGCGGGTGGAATTCACCACTGTGCAGAAAGTGAACACAAAACAACCCCCTCCAGATTTAAGTATTACATAGACTTTGTGCTGATACTCTGCCCCAGGGCAAATTTCACACTAAGAATATTTCTTATTTTGTATATTATAGTAGCACCAAGAGACCCCAATAGAAATTTGGGCCCATTTATGCTAGGCTTTGCATATACACATAGGAAGAGAAAGTCCCTGCAACAGAGATCTTACAGTGTAAGCATATAAACATGGGGGGGGGGACGCAGAGACAGATGGGAAGGCTTGGAGATTAATAATTTGCCCAGAATCACACATGGAGTCTATGAAAGATCTGAGAATGGAGCATATCTCCTGTGTCCCATCTCCTTATGGCTTTAGCCACAAGACCATCCTACCTCCCAGATACAAACTCTGTAACACCACAGCTATTGTAATAACTTTTTAAAATGTATGATCACAGTATAGTACACTGGTAGGTTGCATGATTCTCAATGCCTAGGGGGTGATGCTTAAATAGTCAAGATGATCCTGTAGCTATTTAAAAAGGGATACAAAACAAAAAAAGATAAAGAAGAGAGGTGTATTGCAGACTTGTCGATTTATCTGCATGATGCAAAGTTTGAATTCACTTAGACAAATACCCAACTACAGGGGACCTTTCATAGTTGTACCCTCATATCAAGCCTCTGTTGTTGCTTAAAATAAAGTGACTATTCAATAAAACTCAGCAAAATGCCTCAAGGCAACTCACTTTTGAAAAACAAACTAAACCCATCAGATAAAACCGTCAGGGCTTGGGCTTTATCTAATGCCGCACATTTTTATAAATTGATTCACTTTTCTGCCAACCCAACATGTCCATGAAATAGCCTGGCTGCTGCTACAAGTGCAATTATTATTCCGCCTGAGGTGATTTGTGTGGTCTTAATGCCCAGCAAACATCCATTTATACTCAAATAGATTGGAGATAAAGTAGACACTTCAGGCAGACAGTGATTGGCAGACTCCCCATAACATGACAGTTGCAGTCCTGCCCCATGGCCTGATGGGAGTCTGCATCATTGTACTGGGGTTGGGCAGATTCATAGTGATGGGGCTGCTGAGTGTCATCCTGATGCCAAAGCCTGCTCCATCATGAAAAATGATAACCCCGATTCATGCAAATCCAAAAGCAGAGAAATCTTAAACACAGCAGAATAGGTGTCAGTCCAATTTAGTTATTAAGCTTGTAGGGAATTTTGCACATACCGAAATCACAGATCTATTTTCTAATATATATGTGATACTGTGACTTTATAATTACAAGGCATTGTTTGGTATTATATCAGCCCATGCTAGCTCTGCTAGAGTTGAAGGCCTGTCAGCATTTTCCAGCTAAATCTGGACTTTGTTGTTTTTTTTTTTTTTAGTTCACTTTTGTAACCCAAGGATCTCTTGATGCCAACTGACAGAAGGCATAAGGGGTGCATAAAGGTTACAGGGATCCTCTAGGTCTGGTATTTCTATTCTACTTCACACAAAGGGGTCCTGTAATAAAAGCCTGTGTCACAAAGATCATCAATATCTTTGTGAAACACATGTACAGACGTTGTGTAAGGTGTTATGTATATACACTGAAAATAATGCTCTTAAGGTTTGTGTCTAACGACTGGTCACCAGCAAAGGTGAAAACCAGGTTTGCTGTCAGGCAAGAAAGGTCTAGCTATCTGTCTGCTTACATGCAAATTAAATATTGTAAGGTTCACAATGGGCCTTTCCTCACAAGTCCAAGCCAAATGCTAATGAGGTACTGTGAAATCTTCAAAGAGAGAAAGTTAACAGGAAGAGGCAAACAGCAAGAGTTATCCTGTTTATGGGTAATACAATGAGTTTTTGAAACTATAACTGTGGTAAAGATGAATCCTTCAGTCTGTGAAGACAAGCAGTCAGTGGGCTTGATCTTATGCGAAGGGGTCTCAGTCAAACTGGTAGAAAATGCTGGGGAAAGAACTTTCTTATAGGAGGTAGGGGAAGGCCCTGTTAGTTACATTTAATTTCTAGACAGCATGTTATGATTTTATTTTATATGTAACCATTTATTTCCAGTATTCTTAATGACTTTCATTCAAAACTCTCTGTTCTTTAATAATTAACATATCCCTGGTTTCACTATAAATATATCTAAGTGCTGTGTTTGAACAGAGCAGAATTCTAAGATCTAACTAATAAGCTGTGTGTACTGTTCCTTTGGGAGCAGGAGGCCAGATAATTCTGTGAGTGTTCAGTTGATAAGGGTCTGGACACGGTGGGAAACTGTGGGGACTCGGAGGTTGGTGTGTGCCTATCGCTAACCTGCACATCAATAGGTGGATCTGGAAGGCAGTGCTTATGTTGCCAGAGGCTGGTGGTTTCCAGGAACTGACCCAGAGCAGGCATAGACAAGACTTCCACAATCTAAGGCAACATTTCTCAAATGCGGCCACCATGGTTGCATGTGGCCACCAGGGGCTTTTCTTGCAGCCACAGCCTCCCGGGCAGTGATTTGAGGGTGCGAGCAAAGCAATGGTCCCTCCCCAGGGGCCACCAGCAGTGGATGGGCCCTGCCCCCCTCTGGAGACACACAAGCTGGAGTAGCAGGCAGGCAGTGAGTTCTCCACCTTCCCGGGGGTGGTGGGGTTGGGCTTCAGCCCTGGGGTGGCGGGCGGCAGGCTCCAGCCACAGAGCTTCGGACTCAGGCCCTGTCTCCTGTGTGTGGGGCTTTGGGCTCCATGGGCTCCATTCCCTGGCGGCGCGATGGCAGGCTCTGGCCCTAAGCTTACCTCCCCGTCACATTTGGACCCCACTGCCTCCCCCAGTGCCCCATCATCCCTGCCACCCTCTGCCTCTGTACTCACCTCCCCATCTAGGGCTTAATTTGTCCCCGGGCTTGCCAGGGCTGAGAAAGTCTGCTGTGAAAAGTGATATTAACAAACATACAAATATCACTTTTTACAGCAGATTTACTTATAGCTAGCAAATCTAAAACAAAACAAAACAAAAAACCCGAAAAATCAAAAGAAACAACAAGGAAAAAAGTCAAGAATGTTCAAAGCACCTTATTTGTGTTTCTATTCTGTTTTGATCCAGAAAAGAATAAAGACAACTATACATTATTTTTATTTTTGAGTCTGCAAAAAAGAAAAAAAAAACCTACATAAATAAATTACAGTAATTTGGACATGTATATGTGCATATTTATTTGTTTTTCCTAAAGTTAATTAAGTATTTTAGGAAAAATTGTCAGAGGCATTACCAAACTCTGAGGCCACCAAAAATTTGTGGTGAGAACCCCTGATCTAAGGCAGGTGATGGTGGCGTACCTCACAGCTCTGAGTACCTGTGGAAAGCATAACAATTTCAGACAGCAATAGCTTGGTTATCAGCCTGATTCCAGGTGGGCAAGCTCAAAGTCAGAGACCTGGATTCTACTCCTGGGTTGGCCACTGACTCACTGTGTGACCTTAGAGGTAAGGTGGTGCTAATAATACTTATCTTATTTACCTATCTCAGCCAGGTGTTGTAAGGAATAGATATATAATATTCTCAAAGCATTAAGGATATTAAAAGAAAGGAGAAAATAATGGTAAAACCAAAAAAAATTGGCAGGGGAACTAGGAGGCAGGAGTATACCTAAACCCACTTAATTCTGTGTTTGTTTTAAACTGACTAGATTTCAAGTCGATAGCATCCATTTAACTAATTTCTCAAAGAAAGAGTGAAAACCTAATGCAATAACCCAACGAGATAGAGATAGATATAAATACACCGTCTTTGTAATATGATTACAAGGTTTTAATTGAATTACTCTCCCTTCTAATGTACAGCATTAATCAACTTGCCAAGCTGGACTGTGGGGTGGGAAAAGCAAATTGCCTTCCTCTGAATGCCCAGGGTGAATTCAGTGGTGTAAGGTGCTGGAGGTGTCAGTCAAGCTAGTTGCTCTCCCTAAAAGCAAGGAAAATTAATTTCTTTGGGGCCATCCCATGTCATTGTGCGCTGGATAAGACTTCCACCTTTAACTGAATATATTATTTCCTTCATACTGCGTGACTTCAGAGTACTGAATAGACCTGGCTGAAAATTTTCTATCAACTTTTTTTAATGGAAAATGAACACTTCTTCAAAATGGAAATTTGAGAAATGTCAATTTTCTGGTTTTTTTGTTTTTGTTTTTTGTTTAGTTTTCCCAGGAAAAAGATGTGTTTTCAGCAACCACAACTGAAAATAATGCATGTTGTTCCGGTAAACCTTTTTGGTTTTACCAAACAGTTTTACTCAACCAGATAAACTTTTTCAGTTTGCCACCGCTGAAAATTGAAAAATAAACAATTTTGACAAAACATTGTTGTTTTCTTGTTTTCATCAACATTTGTTGTGCTCAAAACAAAATCATTTCCTGATCAGCTATAATACTGAATGATATTTAAGTCTATTGCAATCATAAAATCATAGAACTGGAAGGGAACTCGAGAGGTCATCTAGTCCAGTCCCCTCCACTCAAGGCAGGACCAAGTATTATCTAGACCATCCCTGACAGGTGTTTGTCCAACCTGTTCTTAAAAATCCCCAATGATGGAGATTACACAACCTCCCTAGGCAATTTATACCAGTGCTTAACCATTCTGACAATTAGGAAGTTTTTCCTAATGTCCAACCTAAACCGCCCTTGCTGCAATTTAAGCCCATTGCTTCTTGTCTATCCTCAGAGGTTAAGAAAAATAATTTTTCTCTCTCCTTCTTGTAACAACCTTTTATGTACTTGAAAACTGTTATCATGTCCCCTTTCAGTTTTCTCATCTCCAGATTAAACAAACCCAATTTTTCCAATCTTCCCTCATGTTTTCTAGACCTTTAATCATTTTTGTAGCTCTTCTCTGGATGTTCTCCAATTTGTCCACATCTTTCCTGAAATGTGGCACCCAGAACTGGACACAATACTCCAGTTGAGGCCTAATCATCCAGGAGTAGAGCGGAAGAATTACTTCTCATGTTTTGCATACAATACTCCTGCTGATATGTTTGCTTTTTTTGCAACAGCGTTACACTGTTGACTCATATTTAGCTTGTGATCAAGTATGACCTCTAGATCCCTTTCTGCAATACTTCTTCCTAGGCAGTGATTTCCCATCTTGTGTGTGTGCATCTGATTGTTCCTTCCTAAGTGAAGTACTTTGCATTTGTCCTTATTGAATTTCATCCTATTTACTTCAGACCATTTCTTCAGTTTGTCCAGATCATTTTGAATTTTAATCCTATCTTCCAAAGCACTTGCAATCCCTCGCAGCTTGGCATTGTCTGCAAACTTTATAAGTGTATGCTCTATGCCATTATCTAAATCATTGATGAAGATATTGAACAGAACTGTTGTGTATGTGTTTGTATATATCTATCTATTGATCTAGATTTGATATAAATTAGGGCTGTCAAGCGATTAAAAAAATTATTTGTGATTAATCGCACTGTTAATAATAGAATACCATTCATTTAAATATTTCTGGATGTTTTCTACATTTTCAAATATATTGATTTCAATTACAGCACAGAATACAATGTGTACAGTTCTTACTTTATATTTATTTTTAATTACAAATATTTGCACTGTAAAAAAAAACAAAAGAAATAGTATTTTTCAATTCACCTCATACAAGTACTGTAGTGCAATCTCTTTATCATGAAAGTTGAACTTAAAAATGTAGAATTATGTTAAACAATGTAGAATTTTAGAGCCTGCAAGTCAATTCAGTCTTACTTCTTGTTCAGCCAATAGCTCAGACAAACAAGTTTGTTTACATTTGCAGGAGATAATGCTGCCTGCTTCTGGTTTACAATGTTACCTGAAAGTGAGAACAGGCATTCTCATGGCACTGTTGTAGCGAGCGTTGTAAGATATTTATATCCCAGATGCTTCATGCTCCAACCACCATTCTAGGGGACATGCGTCCATGATGATGATGGGTTCTGCTCGATAACAATCCAAAGCAGTGTGGATTGACATATGTTCATTTTCATTATCTGAGTCAGATGCCACCAGGAGGTTGATTTTCTTTTTTGGTGGTTCAGGTTATGTAGTTTCCGCATTGGAGTGTTGCTCTTTTAAGACTTCTGAAAGCATGTTCCACACCTCGTCCCTCTCAGATTTTGGAAGGCATTAAACCTTGGGTCGGGTGCTGTAACTATCTTTAGAAATCTCACATTGGTGCCTGCTTTGCGTTTTGTGAAATCTGCAGTGAAAATGTTCTTAAAATGAACAACATGTGCTGGGTCATCATCCGAGACTGCTATAACATGAAATATATGGCAGAAGGCAGGTAAAATAGAGTAGGGGACATACAAGGAGTTCACAAATTTAATTAATGCATTATTTTTTTAACGAGCATCATCAGCATGGAAGCATGTCCTCTGGAATGGTGGCCGAAGCATGAAGGGGCATACAAATGTTTGGCATATCTGGCATGTAAATACCTTCCAACGCTGACTACAAAAGTGCCATGTAAATGCCTGTTCTCACTTTCTGGTGACATTGTAAATAATAAGAAGGCAGCATTATTGCCTGTAAATGTAAACAAACTTGTTTGTCTGAGCTATTGGCTAAACAAGAAGTAGGACTGAATGGACTTGTAGGCTCTGAAGTTTTATATTGTTTTGTTTTTGAGTGCAGTTATGTAACAAAAAAAATCTACATTTGTAAGTTGCTCTTTCATGATAAAGAGATTGCACTACAGTACTCATGTGAAGTGAGCTGAAAAATACTATTTCTTTAGTTTATCATTTTTACAGTGCAAATATTTGTAATAAAAATAATATACACTTTGATTTCAATTACAGCACAGAATACAATATGTATATGAAAATGTAGAAAAATATCCACAATATTTAATAAATTTCAATTGGTATTCTATTGTTTAACAGTGCGATTAGAACTGTGATGAATCACGATTACATTTTTTAATTGCGATTAATTTTTTTGAGTTAATCTCATGAGTTAACTGCAATTAATTGACAGCCCTTATATAAATATAATCGGGAGTGTGAGCTTCTGCTGCCTGATGAAGAGTTAAACCCTAGTTCAGCAAGGTTCTTAAGCAAGTGCCTAAATTCAAGCATATGAATAGTCCCCTTGAAGTCAGTGGGAGCATTTGCATGCTTGAAGTTAGAATTGTGCTTAAGTATCTTAATGAAACAGGACCAAAGAGCTGTTTTGTTTCCATGTGTCCACTGCCCTACCAAATAGATCTGGACGGGATGAGTGAGTTTGCAAATTAATTCGTTTCCTATGTTATTGGTCATCACACAAATATGAGGGTCTTTGTAGCTAATGTATTAACTTAGCATGCTATAAACCTGTAGGAAGAGATATGACTAATTCATAGATGAATTAATGCCTGATCTGGCCTTCGGGCTTCTGGTTGCTAGTTTTGAATGTAACTAAATGCATACAATAAAACAAACAAGATTTTTTTTTTCTTCACAACTGGCACAGTGCAATGCCATTTAAAGTGTGAAAAGAATTCTGCTGTAAGAAACTGTAAAGTGGCAGAACAACAAGTTCCCAGGAAAGAGAACTTGTAATATCAAACATACAAACTGGTGTGTGCAGAGTAGGGAAAGATACAAGAAAAAGTCATTTTCAAGAAGCACAGATCAATATTTACTATAGCAAATGCTTGGATGGGAGGAGGGTAGAATGACATCAAGAAGAAAGATGCTGTAACATTAAAAGATACATGATCTACCTCATTACTTATATCACAGAAGAGATTTTTTTTTTTGAATGATCAATGGGAAAAGTTGGCACTTTGAAAAAATATGAATATACTAGCGTCTTCATAGAATGTACAGATGGATGTTACAGTCTCACAATTTGTTTTACTTCATTCTAGTGTACAAAATAACTATACTGGTAATTAGATTGAACTTTTTGTTTTTTACAATGTGTGAGCTAAAAACCATTTTTATGAATTAGCAATGATAACCATTGATCTGTGCTCCTTGAAATCTCTCTCCTCTTATGTTTGTCTGGCCCAGGCCCACACCCACACTCACTGCCGGTGGTGATCATAATGTTAAAATGCTGGAAGAGAGAGGGCTAATACGATTAAGTTTTTTAACATGTCATCATTCTGAAGTACAAGTGAGGAGGTGGTAATCCTTCACATTTCGCCTGCTGTTACCACAATTTCACACTAACAATTCTGGCACGTTGAGCGGAATATATAAAAATTGGCTCAAAAGAGAAACACTCAAATTTAAGTTTTTCTGATTATATACTGCATGGCATCTGATTTATGCCCTATGCATAATTAGTAGTTGTAGTCCTTCAGTTTAGACAAAAATGTTAAATGAACTAATTAGGGAATAAACCCTATCCAGATGGGTTTGTTGCTGCATCAGTAAATATGGGCTGGTGATAAATGATCTACAGATTCAGTTTTAAAATGGCCGTGGATAATTCTAATTAAATTACCATGCTAAAAGTGCACCAAAATATCATATTAGATTCAAAGTATCTGATTGAAAAGAACTGATGAACTGTGTTGCAATGCATTAGTCTCATTATGCAAACTGGAGTCCCAGGAGAGTTACCCAGAGGACTATTACCCTCTTTTCACCTGCAGTAACCTAAGATCCTAGGGAGTGTTGCTTACATATCACAATACCTTTTTCCCACCCATGGGTAGTTTCCCTTTCTAACTAGCAAACTGTGTTGTGTCAAAACATCTTGATTTTGTCATTTTGGAGATGAAAGTGAATGGGGAGATGGGTGTGCAAATTTCATATGCTCTTTTGGAAATTTAGTGGACAGTGTTTGCTGATATAACTAGTGGTCAGCATTAAAATATCTGTATTTACTAACTGATATGAAACAATTACCTCATAGCTATTTCTAGAACTGGTTGATAAATGATTTTGTGAAATAAACTGAAGTTGTTTCTGTTTTGAGAGTTCAAAATAGACCACTTCAAATATTTATTTTTACTGTTATGGAAGTGATCATTGAAATTTTTCATTTATTCATCAGTCAACATGTATTTTTCCCCACGTAAAAATATTTTTTGTAAAAGCCCTTTCTCAGATGTTTGGAAATAGAGTTCCATAAACATGGTCCAGCTCCCAGTAAGTCTCCCACAGTAACAAGCATCATCCTAACATACAATTCACACTGTTCCCAATGAGCGCACTTGTTTCAGCAGATCTTAATTTGACAGCAAAAGCCAATTTTAAAGGTATCCCAGGCTGATCCCATTGAGGACTTTGAAGATCAGGCCCAGGATTTTAAATTTGATCCTTTGTTCAGTGCAGAGCCAGCAGAGAACTCGGCACTGAGGTGATTGTGCAGTAGCTGCTGGCAAATGCTCACTTTTGAATGGCCACTTGTGATTAAGGATGAACAACTCCATCCCCTCATATTGGGGGCTGATTCTGAGAGGTGTTGAGTGCCCACATCTCCCATCAACATCAGTAAGAGTTGCAAGTACTAGGCCTGCCTCATGATCAGGCTAAAAATTGTATGCACTGTATATAGTCTGCCAGCTTCTTCTTATTACAGAAGGCTTTCAGATTTAGCCCCATGGATGCTTATTTCAATATAGAGCTTTGCTAATTAGTCTCACATATTTCAGAGTAGCAGCCGTGTTAGTCTGTATCCGCAAAAAGAACATGACTGCTTGTGGCACCTTAGAGACTAACAAATGTATTTGACAGGTTTCAGAGTAGCAGCCGTGTTAGTCTGTATCCGCAAAAAGAAGAACAGGAGTACTTGTGGCACCTTAGAGACTAACAAATTTATTAGAGCATAAGCTTTCGTGGACTACAGCCCACTTCTTCGGATGCATAGAATGGAACATATAGTGAGGAGATGGATATACATACAGAGAACATGAAAAGGTGGGAGTTGCCCAACCAACTCTAAGAGGCTCTTAGATGTATATACATACTGAGAACATGAAAAGGTGGGAGTTGCCCAACCAACTCTAAGAGGCTCTTAGTTGGTTGGGCAACTCCCACCTTTTCATGTTCTCTGTATGTATATCCATCTCCTCACTATATGTTCCATTCTATGCATCCCATGAAGTGGGCTGTAGCCCACAAAAGCTTATGCTCAAATACATTTGTTAGTCTCTAAGGTACCACAAGTACTCCTAGTCTCACATAGCTGCACATTTTGGATACTCACTGATTTTGTAAGTAAGTTTTGGATTTTGCAGCTTGCACCATTTTACATTTTCTCTCTCTCTCTCTGTTTTCTCCCCAATATTCAGTATACCTTTAAGGCACAGATACAATTAAACGTATTTTGGGCAAAGCCAGACATTTCCAGCAAAGCAATATAACCTTATATCATTAGATTCTTACCAAACCATACACATGTCGTACATGAACTTCTGCTTACTGTGTTTGTGACATTGAGAGAAAGTGATAGTTCACTGGAGTGAAGTATTTACCATGGATGTTTGCAGCACTTAATCAATAGTTGCTTCAACCTTGGCAAACAGCAAAAAAACCCCATCGGTATAGCTGCCTTTTAATCCTGCTAACACATCCTTTATCAGCCTCACTGATGTGGTAATTTAATTAGCAGAGTGCTAATTACGAGAGCTGTGGGATCTTCACAAACCCATCTTTCAAGCAAGCTCCCTTTTTCCTAAGTAAAAAAGCAGGCTCTCTGAATTCATCTTGTTCTTTACTCTCCTGTACATGCCCCCTCCACATAAAATTTCTCTCCCACAGGCAATCCCCATGCCTTTCCTGTGGAGTTGTAGAAATCTCTTCACTGTCCCACTTCTGTGTTCTGCCTCCTCTGCACTTGATTTGAGAGCAACTTTATTTCATTTCTTCCCTCCTTCCTAGTGGTACCATCACTTATTACTAGCACCCACAACAGATCTTGGAAACCACCTGGGGGACTTTTGTTCATTCTTGTTCCTCCTGTTCTTGGTTCTACCTTCCAGTGCAAAGTAAGGATTTGGTTCACCTGTGTTTTCTCTTCAGCAGAATCTCCTTCACACCCCACTTCATTCACTCTCTCACCAAGAAACTTTACCATGCTTAGTTCCTGTCACAGGGTGGGCTCCCTCACCCAGAATTTCTTTCTGCAAGCAACCCTCATGCAGTCTTATGTAAGTTCACCAATGGAGTGTACTTTATTTACAATGTCTTATGTAGCTTCATGTCCCATCAATTGAAGGCTTTTCCCAAGCTTCAATATGCCCCCCAGGCATAAGATGAAAGGATAGGAGAGAGGTCTCACTTCTCTGAGATCCTGGGCTTCTTTGCCCTTCCTTCTAATAGCCCCTTTCCCTCCTTTCCTGTCTCCCACATATCAGTCCCAGCTGAGGAGCTGAATCCTTCTGTTAACTGGTTAATCACTGAGTACTAATTCATTGTCTCCCAACTTTGCCCATTTAGAGATGCTTAAAACATACACAGAGTGGTGAGACAGCCCTAGGCTACTCCCACTTTGTCACAGGCCTCAATTCAAGAAAGCACTTAAGCACATGCTTAAGTCCATCCTTATTCAGGTAAGCACTTAAGGATATGCAGATCCCATTGACTTCAGTTAGACTTCAGCACATGTGTCCTGAATCAGGACCTAAAATCCTTTTCCCAGTTAGTCTAATCCAAAGGTTTGCAATCACAGAAGCATTTTTCTATAGAATCCGACAAATTCAGCAGAAGTCTAACTATTGGGCAAAGGCTAAGGACTGAGATTTCCTGTAGGATCTGGGTGAACTTCCCCAAAGTTTGCATTTGTGGTAAAATAAATAAATAATAAAACCCTAACTGCAGAATGATTGATTAATTAATGATAAAGTTGGGGAGTGAGGAGGAGAGGTGGTTTCTTAAGCACTATAATTCTTTTCTTTTTATCACTTGTGTGTCGAATGACAGAATTTAACATCTTAAGTACTTCTGTACTTACACTAGTAATATTGCACCCTTACTGTATTTAGTTGACATCTGTTTCTTTGCATCTTTCTAAGTAAAAGGGAAACCTACGAAGTGCTCAGTGGCCCATTTAAATATCCAAAGCAATTTTTATTGTTTTCCCAAAACTGTAATAAAAGAGGTGTTATCTCTTTCGTTCCCTTGATGCATTTTAAATTTAGTCTCAAGGCCATCATATGTATCTGACAGCCTAAGGTGTAAAGCAAAATTTATTTGATATCAGAATTGAAATGAATCACTGGGGCAGGAAACATTTATGAATATTTTCTTGTGGGAAAAAGAAGTGTTGTCAGATTTAACACCTGTCATGTCACTTCATTGTATGAGATGCCCAACCTAGCTTGTGATTTCAAGAGAACAAGGGCAGGTTAATTGTAAAAAGTGGATATTTGTTAAAGCAATTTCCTTGTATAGAGAAAAGAAGAAGGAAAAAATAAAGAATTCAGAAAAGTTCATCAACGTCTTTGGGATTTTATTTTCCCTTTCTCTTCATTTTCTACGGAGAGGCTTTTTGTTTGAAAAAATAATCTCCACAACATATGCAAAACAGGGATGACCATTTAGAAGGATATTAGGACAGACCAGGAATTTATTCCAGTTAAAGTTCATATTGTAGACCCCAATCTTGCAAACACTTGTACATATGCAACTTGACTTCCATGGATAGTCTGACTGAAACTAATTGAAACTCATGGACATAAAAATTAAGCACATGCAGAGATTACTGCAGGATCTTGTTTTCAGACCCTATGGAGGGATCACTAAGAAAAATATTTCACAAGTCATGATATGATTTTGTTCATGATGGCATTTGTGCAGATTAAATATGAATGTTAGTGGAATTCTCCTTTTTTGACCAAAGTAACAAAGGACTTTCCACCGGAAATAAAAATCACTTCCATAGTATTCGCTAATATGATACCCACAGAAATATTCTTTCAAGGTGAATGCTAGCACTATCTTTAGAACTTGCTTTGCTCATCTTTATGGTCTCCCTGTTTTCTTGTCCGACAGTCTCTTCTTTTTAACCTTGACATATTACCATCACTGCTGTCAAGACTCAGGAGTTTCTGTGTTTCAGTGTGATTGTGAATATTACCCTCCGGATTCTTATCTGGTTTGCACTGGATTTCCTACTGGAGCTTTAGATTCCCTAGCTTTTCTCCCACCCATTGTAGACTGTGTCTATCTGCTAAGACACCATGATAAGACCTACATAATGAGCATCCTGTTATTAGGCCTAAACTACAGCAGTCTTCTTTGACAGAGAAAGAAAAGAAAAGCCTGTTTTTCTAAGGCCGGGTAAATTTTTTTTAAAAAAGCAGATAATAATTGTCACCAGTTTAATGTGATGTTGTACACATGCAAGCCCCCACCCCCAAATGAATTAGTGAAAAATCAGGATAATAGAAATTATATGCAAGGAGGAATTGAACACTCAATCCCATTTTCACCCATAAATCACTCCTGTGAATTTGGAGCTTGAGAGGAGCTGTGTTGGTGGTAGCAAAAACTGCCAAAAGCCACACCTGGTCTAAAACTAGATCATGGAGATGACTAAGCACAGGGCTGGGAACTAGGAGGTTCTGGGTCTAATCCCAGCTTTGCCACTGACTGGTCTTAATACTTTATACTTTATTATTTATTTGTATTACCATAGCACCTACGGGTCCTAGTCATAGAGCAGGAGCCCATTGTGCTAGGCACAATACAAACACAGAACAATAAAATGGCCATTGCCCCAGTGGGCTGACAATCAAAGTAAAAGACAAGAGACACCAGATGGATACAAAAAGAAGGGTAAACAAGTAAACAAATGCATCAGTATTGGTCAGTATGACAGGCAGTGGCCTCTGCATACTAGGAGAGTCTTGAAGAAGAATAAAGAAGTAGTTTTGCAGATGTGTATGGAGAGCACCTCCCAAGTGGGTGGCATGGGAGACAGCACAAAGGTGTTTGTTTATAATTGAACAAGTGGCCAGTGGAGGCTGGAATCATGGCTGATCACAGGTGAGCATCGACCACTCAGTAGCAAAGGGGAGATGATAGGTAGGGTAGGGATTGACTGTGATGGAGCTTGAAAATGAATACAAGTAGCTTACAAACCACGTACACCTCTTAATAAAGAAGAAAAGAAATGCTATATACTTTGAAAAGAAGCACAGGTGCCCCTTGTCTGCTGTGGAAGAAAAAGATGCAGGGACTTCTTCCAAATATTTTTAAGGCCTGGGTTTTCTATTAAATTAATCTTAATATGCAGCCAGCAATCACCTTCAAAAATAATATAACCTGAAGTTTAGGATTCCTGGAACATGTAAACATCATAGAATTAATTAGCACAGATTTTTCTTTAACAGTGATACCAATGCAGTGGTGCTCCATTGGTTAAAGCCAGAGCTCAGTTATTCTGACTACCCTCTGGTCTGGAATTTTCAGAAGCACCCAGCTTTGGCCTAACTATGGTCCCGTTGAAGCCAATGGGAGTTTTACCATCCAGTGGCTTCAATGGGAACCAAGTTAGGCCAATGCTGAAGGGTTTGAAAAAAATCACACTAGTTTTAGTCTTGATATGGTCTGCTACAGAGGTAGTGGCTAGTTCAAGACTTGCTGTATGTTTCTTGGATTATTTGTGCCTCTTCATTTAATTGTTTTTTAAATACTTCCTTATGGAAGGGATTAGAATGTTTGGTTTTAATCTGGGACACTTTGGTACTGCAGACAAGGATATTACTAATAACAAGGAATAAGCTTTAGTGGTATAAGGACCTTCATACTGATATAACTGATATCCACACTGGGAAGTGGGAGTGTACCACTTTAACTATACTATTATATTGAAAATACTTTTCAACTTTTGTGTGTCAACAAGGCCTGAAATAGAAAGCTAGTCTTAACAGACCAGTCTGCTGATAGCCCTTAGTTCATTTTTTGCGTGTGTTTTGTTTGTTGCTTTTGTCTAAAAGAGTGTCAAAGTCAATGGAAACAGCATGTCAGAAACGTGATATGTCTACAATGCTATGTGAGGGCTTGTTTACACTTAAAATGCCATGGCAGCACAACTGTTCCACTGCATCTGTGCCTCTATAGTACTTTAGTGTAGACAATACCTACACCTGTTCTCCTGTCGGTGTAGGGAAACCACCTCCCCAAGAGGCAGTGGCTAGGTTGATGCAAGAATTTTTCCATCCACCTAGCACTGTCTACATCAGGGGTTAGGTTAGTATAGCTACGTCTCTGAGGTGTGTGTATTTTTCACAATTCTGAGAGATGTGGGTGTACTGACTTAAATTCCTAGTGTAGACCAGGCATGAGAAAAGGCAAGCAAGGTAATATATTTTATTGGGGCAACTTCTCAGGGCCAGCTCTGGCTTTTTTGCTGCCCTAGGCAAAAAAGCCCCCCCGCGCAGCAGGGGAGGGTGCCGAGCCCAGCCGCGGGCCCGCAATCCCCAACCGGGCCGAAGCGCCGGGGGGAGGGCGGTGACCCCGGCCAGGGCTCTCCGCTCTCCCTGGCGGCCAGAGCGCCGGGAGCAGGGCGGAGAGCCAGGCCGGGGCTCCGCTCTCCCCGGTGGCCAGAGCACCGGGGGGAGGGCGGAGAGCCCCCAGTGGCCAGAGTGCCGGGAGGAGGGCGGAGAGCCCCCGACGGCTCTCCGCTCTCCCCGACCGGCCGGAGCACTGGGGGGAGGGCGACAAGCCCAGTCGCGGGCCCGCTCTCCGGCCGGAGCGCCCCACCACGCCGCCCCCTCCAGGCGTCGTCCCAAGCACATGCTTGGTGGGCTGGTGCCTGGAGCCAGCCCTGCAACTTCTGTTGGAGAGAGAGACAAACTTTCAAGCTTACTCAGAGCTCTTCTTCAGTTCTGGGAAATGTACTCACAGTGTCATAGCTAAATACTAAGTGGAACAGATTGTTTAGCATACATAGTTAACACGTATTTCAAGGGACCATTCAAGGTAAATCAAGGCATCTCTCTCTAATATCCAGGGACCAGCACAACTATAATAATATTGCATACCGGAATACTAAATGTGCATGTTTATATAGCATGGTGTCTATTCTACCTTTTAGGCCCATTTCCATTTACTTATCTTCCTGGCTGACTGTGAATCAAGAACTTATTCTAAATAAATAATGCATTTGAATCACAAGTGTATGGATCCTTTGGATTCCAAATTGGAGAGCTGATTGAGAAATATAAGGAATGGATTGGACAGAGACTCTAAAGATGTAATGTCATTTTGAGGCTACACTTAATGATTTATAAATTTCTTAAAGATTTGTGAACCAAATTCTGGGAGATCAAGGAGGAAGTTACCCTCTTATCTTCTGGATCCCCACACCAAGCCTGTTCTGCAGGCTCACCAGGACAACACCTGCCAAGGAGGATTTTGTCCCTCATGCGGGAACATCCATGAAATGGTAACAGAGTTCCTATGCACAACCCATTCTGCTGGCAACAGGAATAATCTGCAGTGGATGTGGGAGGCTCTTTAGAGCCTATGTTGACTTTGTAGCCGTGAGTGCACGCTCATTTGGGCAACTATTATGCCATTTTGTTCTGGCCAGAACTTGTATAAATATTACTATTTATTCTATTTATTACACTGTCCCCTTTAAAAACAACAACCTATCTTTAGAAATATATTTGAGGAAAACAGAGAAGTTCTTATTTCATATATGTGCTGGCCCCATCATTTATCACGAGGCAGTTTCTTTTTCTTTATTAGTGCTTAATATTTAGTTCTAAAATAAAGGTGACAGAATTATTACCCTATAAGATTTCTAGTGGCAAAATTCTGTACTAAGATTTTCTCCATGCATTTTTTTATACAAGAGATGCTGCAATATGTCTTTAATACCAAAGGTCAACTAACACTGGGCACCCATTAGCACAGTTCATATCTAAAGTGGAGACAGTGAATTCTGGCTTCTTGAAACACTTTTCACTGCTTTTCAGCCAGAGACTGTGGGAACACTGAATAAAAATATTGAAGTTAACACCATATGAGTAAACCTGATGAAATAAAGGCATATTTTGTGATTCAAACATGCTTTAAAAGATGCAGATTTGAGCCTTTTAATATTTATTTCTATTATAGCAATGCTTGGAGACCCCCAGCCAAGAATGGATCTCCATTCTTAATAAGTAACAATGCCTGGCCTGAACATCTCAAAGATCACCCAGTCGATCAGGGGCAGAGCTAAGAATAGAACTCAAGGCTGCCCGTCCAGTGCTTTATTCACTAGACTATAAGACTACACCTGTAAGCAACTGCTCACCTGTATCAGTAAGGGGCTTATATAGTGTTGTCAGTGTTGATTGGATATATTGCTAGAGGTTTCATCACATGACATAATCCTTAATTCCTGGAGACTAATAGCCCTCAGTGACTTTTGCCATTAATATATAAATGGTGATAGAACTAATTGTGAGGTAAGGTACTAATCTACACATATAAGGGTTGCAAAGTCAGGCAGGATATAGGAATATAAAATCAGAAGTTTTATCCAAATCTATTGCTAGAAGTCAATAAAGTTTCACTGATTTGCACTAGCTGAAGATCTGGACCAATATGTTTTTCTTTTGTAGTAAGAACAGAAAATAAGGAGAAAATGAACAACATTTATAAGCCTGCATGCCTGTAATTAGGCTCCTACATAAGTTTAAAGTGGTCTAATTTTTTTTATAAAAATGATGGACACCACAAATCCCACTGAGGTTAACGGGAACTGCAGGTGCTCAGCACTTGTTGAAAATCAATCATGTTCGTTTAGGTACTTAACCATAAATATAGGAGCCCAAGAATAGGCACACAGGTTTGCAAATGTTGGCTGATATTGAAGCACTGAAACTTGCTTTGCTTTTTTTTTAGAAACAAATAAACAGAACCTCCCTTGCTCCACTGGGATGTGTGTGTATGTGTGTATGTAATATTTGCTTATATCTCCCATACCAATCCAGAAGTAAAAGCAAAACCATAAAAAAGGAAGAAAGTCCAGACATTTTAATGATTCCCATGATTTAGTCTCAGCCAGAATCCATACAGCCTGTGATGGTTTACTGTAGTAAGGAAATTAATATGGCAGTGAGCTTTCTGTATCTTTCCAATTAGAGCACATATCAATTTATCTTTATGTAAATGTTGCATAGTTTATATTTTAAATATAGTATGACATGTAAAGGGAGTCTACTAATTGGAACACAAGGCTCCCGAGGCTCAAACACATTACTTAACCAGTTGTGCTAGTAAATCTTTATAGACAATATTTTGCCTGTTCAGCTGATAGCAGAGCTGCAGAAGCACAACCTGCTTAAATTTATGGGAAAACAACAGCAGCAGCATGAGGAAAAAGAATCATGGGGGAGTGGGAGGAACGCTCCCATTCTCCCCACTGAGAAGACAAATGATGAGGATCTCTTTCCAAAACCACAGGATTCCCCTCCCTTTCTTAGGAAGAAAAATTAGTCATGAGAAAAAGAAATTCAAAGATCATAAAGCATGAAGAAAAAGAAGAATTGATCTTGGATACAAGATGGGATTGAGTTATATTATAACAAGTTACAGGTCTTTTCCTACTGAAAGGCAGAGCCAATTGATTTATTATCATGACTCCCAGCTCGCATTTTTTTTAGGAAGGAACTGCAGATACTAGGTAGCACGTCGCTTTTGATTTTCCACACTATGTCTTAATTACCAATGCTAGAAGATCATGTGGTAGTATTTTCTGACTTCAAAGAGTTCAGCAGCTTAAACAGCATGAGTGGATCAGATTTGTAAGAATGCAGAGTGACAACAATATGGTGTCTTCATATTTTACAATTGTCAGTTCATTTTTTCTTTATTGTATATCAAAGTGAAAATAGGCACACAGAAAAGATAATGGGTTTATTCAGCACACTTTCCTTCTGCTTTTGGAAGAATTGAAAACATCCTCTGTTTCAATAACTGAGATTCAAACCTTCAATGCCAATCGTCTTTTTTCCTATGGAAATGGCAAATAATCTTAAATCCCTATTATAAATATGGATCCTGATTCTCTTCCCACTTATGCTGGTGTAAATCAAGAGTAACTCCAATAAAATAAGTGGAAATATACTAGGGTAAAACTGATGTAAATGAGAAGAGAATCAATCCCATGAGCAACAGAATCCAAAACATTGCATAGTGGAATGTTATCTATATAGACCCCAGTTCAACAAAGAACTTAAATACATGCTTAAATTTAAGCATGTTACTTCAATAGGATTGCTCACAAGGTTAAAATTAACTGTTTTGCTGATTTGGGGCCATAATGCCATTCTTTCAAAAGAATTCCATCATGAAATTAAAGTGGTATACAAATGTTATTGATGAAGTTAAGAGTTATATAGGAATTTGTTTGTCATCTGTGGGGTAAAATACAGCAACTATTTAGAGCCACACAACAATACTATTCAACAGTTTAAGTCAAGCAGTTAATATTTTACTCATCTTAAACTCTTTAAGGGAGTTTTAGATAGGCAGAATGTAATCATCCAAATTCAAATATGGGTATTGTTTTAAAATTATCAATACTTATAATGATTTAATATACAATTTACATATCAGTCACTATACTGGTACAATACATAGGGCAGATTTGCAATGGAGCTATGCCTGTTCAGACTAAGGATCTGGCCCATATATTTAAAATGCAAGCGACATTACATTTTCTTTTTTTACATTAATTATTAAACCAGTGTGAACATAACTTCCACCTCTTCCATTTGGTTAATCTATGCAAAATGTTTCCATGTTTTGCCTTTTATTTTTGTTAAACTATTTTAAAATGGCAATACCATTTATAAATGCTCTGTTGGAGACTAAAGAAAATGTTGATATCTCTTTCAATGAATGATAGCTGAGAGGTCATTATATTGCGTGCTGTTTTATGAAACCAAGTCTATAATCATTGCTTTGGTTGAGAAAATCTATTTTCCTCATCCAGCAGTTTGGAGGGGTTTTTTTTGTTTGTTTGTTTTTACATATTTAGCTTCCTTGCTGTAATGGAGAACAAAAATAGTTGACTCCTCCAACTGCTCTGGCTGTGATCATAAATCAAGATAATCAGTATCAGCAGAGCAAACAAGAAGAAAATATTATGATAAAACATAGACTCATAGACTTTAAGGTCAGAAGGGATCAATATGATCATCTAGTCTGACCTCCCGCATGATGCAGGCCACAAAGCCGTCCCAACCCTTTCCCTTGACTCTGCTGTTGAAGTCCCCAAATCCTGTGGTTTAGAGACTTCAATTAGCAGAGAGTCCTCCAGCTAGCAATCCCTGCCCCATGCTGCGGAGGAAGGCGAAAAACCATAAATGAGAATGAAAGAGAATAGTTTCAAGAGGTACAGTATCGATATATTAATAACAGTGTAGTATGTTTATAAAACAATGGATATTTTTTTAAAACAGATGCTTTTAAAATGGGTTTTGCTTGAAAAGTGTTTTGGGTTATTAACAGTATGTTTAACACTTCAGCATTGATTTGTTAATTCTATCTGCAAATACTGCAGTTATTGGAACATTATTTTGAATATTGTAAATTGCACATATATGCATATCTTGATCAGCTAAGCATTTTAATGCCCCCTTTCCCAAAAGGAAGTGGCATCCTACTAAAACCTTTTCATTGTTACTCTTGAGGGAGTTTCTTTCTGAATCGTTTAATTGAGCAATTCAAAACATTCACTGCTACATAATAATAAAATACTTATATAGTATATTCCATTTAATCGGGACATGCTTAATCAGGAATCTGCTTAATCTCAGAGAACTGATTTCCGAGTAATAGCAATAACTGTTGCTTAATTGAAAGAGTAATTATGTAAATAGAAGGAATCCATCTCCAATTCTGTCAAGTTTGCATCTAAACTTTGCATCTTCATGAGCATAGAATGTAGATTTTGAAACAAAAAAGATCTGTTCCAAGAGAGGAGAAAGAATAAGCATAAAGCATCTCTTACTATCAACTTCTAAGCCATCAACCTATCACTTTGGTCCTGCCCTCTCCTGAATCCTGACTTTACTTGTCTACTCTCTTGCTCCTTCTTGTCCTGGTTGCTGTCTATTAGCTTCTAACCCCTGGGTTGCTCAGGTACTACAGTCATGGGGCCATATAAGAATTTAGATAAATAGACCTTATACAGACAAAGCAAAAAGAAAACCTTTGACCCCATATGCCTCTCCAATTACCATTCATTTCTTACTTACACCTTCTTGTCAACTGTTTGAAATGGTCCACCTTGTTTACATTGGCTCATTAACACTACAAAAGTGATTTCCACCCCTTCTTGTCAACTGTTGAGAATTGCCTACTTTCAACTTAAATTAAATTGGCTCGTTAGTATTGACCCCCCACTTGGTAAGGCAACACCCATCTATTCATATCCTATGTATTTATACCTCCCTACTGTATGTTCCACTCCATGCATCTGATGAAGTGGGTTTTAGCCCATGAAAGTTTATGCCCAAATAAATTTGTTAGTCTCTAAAGTGCCACAAGGACTCCTCGTTCTTTTTGCTGATACAGACTAACACAGTTACCACTCTGAAACCATTCATTTCTTGCAATCTATTCCCACTGTCCAATGTAGTCTCATGTATTCTGCTAGGTTTCTGCAGTCTGCTTTTTTTCACTCTCTAATACACTGAAACGGCTGTTGCCAAAGATACCACTGACCTCTTCCTGGACATTTCTCTGACACCCCAGGGTATAATTCCTTATGTACTCCCAACTAGGGGGTGAGTGATATCTGGTGTACTGGAGACCAGACCCAAGATTTCAACCTTCCCCTGACCTTTTCTACACATTTCCTTCTCACCTGGGAAGAGTAGGTGCCCCACATAACCTGTCCTCCCCTGTGCACAGATTGATGATGCAGGTAAACCATGCAGGAGAATAAGAGCCAGTAAATTATTGTATGACTCAGTATCAGATTACTTCCTATGCTAGAGCAACCATGGAACAAATTGTGACTCTTTTTCTACAGACTGGTATGGGGTGATGCAGGTAATAATGCAGGCCTTGACAAAACATCTCAATTATGATCTCTGTGTTCATTGTTTTTTAATATTCAGATGGGCACGAAGTCCATTTTCTCAGACATGGTGCTTACTGGCAGAGGTAACACCGGCTGATTTGCATTTGTCTTTCCCTTTGGGTTAGGTGTGATAAGTTCAGATTTATGTTTTAGAGCCAACTTTTTGCTCAATGCAATTTTAAATCAATATTAAAGCGAGAACAACTTAAAGATTTATGACATAGCATACAGAGGGCAAATCTACACTCTTCTTCAAAACAGAGTACAAAACAGCACCGAAATTGCTCTGATTGTGGCACTGGTGACCAGGTCTGACATAAGCAATAGGCAGTGAGAGGCAGATACGATCATCATCCCTAATGTTAGTGGTGGTATGAATTCTGCTTTCTTCAGCCTCCTCAGCCTCTTTTAATAAGACCTTGACCTCTGTTTTCACAATGTCATGCACCATGGGAATGACGGACCAGAAAAAAAGTGAAGTGTGGTCACCTGATATTTTGGAGTTAAATTCTTCCAGCACCTTTTGGTTCTTCAGTGACGTAAATTGTGACTGTAATCATTTCCCCAATCAGTAGTGGTATTTGAACTTGCGATAGAAGAACAGTCAACATTTCTGCTACCATTTTTGTTAAACGAAGGAGAAGAGTGACATGCTCATCCACTGCCTGGGATATTATAACACATTTTTATTTCTAACAACATCAGACCATAAGAAACAAAGGTCCATCCAGCCCAGTATCCTGTCTATCGACAGTGGCCTATGCTAGATGCCCCAGAGGGAGTGAACCTAACAGGTAATGATCAAGTGGTCTCTCTCCTGCCATCCATCTCCACCCTCTGACAAACAGAGTCTAGGGACACCATTCCTTACCCATCATGGCTAATAGCCATTAATGGACTTAACCACCATGAATTTATCCAGTTCTCTTTTAAACGCTGTTATAGTCCTAGCCTTTACAACCTCCCCAGGCAAGGAGTTCCACAAGTTGACTATGTGTGAAGAAGAACTTCCTTTTATTTGTTTTAAACCTGCTGCCTATTCATTTCATTTGGTGACCCCTAGTTCTTGTATTATGGGAATAAGTAAATAACTTTTCCTTATCTACTTTCTCCACATCACTCATGATTTTATATACCTCTATCATATCCCCCCTTAGTCTCCTCTTTTCCAGGCTGAAAAGTCCTAGCCTCTTCAATCTCTCCTCATATGGGACCCTTTCCAAACCCCTAATCATTTTAGTTGCCCTTCTCTGAACCTTTTCTAGTGCCAGTATATCTTTTTTGAGATGAGGAGACCACATCTATATGCAGTATTCAAGATGTGGACGTGCCATCAATTTATATAAGGGCAATAATATATTCTCCGTCTTATTCTCTATCCCCTTTTTAATGATTCCTAACATCCTATTTGCTTTTTTGACCACCTCTGGACGCTGTGTAGACATCTTCAGAGAACTATCCACGATGACTCCAAGATCTTTTTCCAGACTTGTTGTAACTAAATTAGCCCCCATCATATTGTATGTATAGTTGGGGTTATATTTTCCAATGTGCATTACTTTACATTTATCCATATTGAATTTAATTTGCCATTTTGTTGCCCAATCACTTAGTTTTGAGAGATCTTTTTGAAGTTCTTCACAGTCTGCTTTGGTCTTAACTATCTTGAGCAGTTTAGTATCGTCTGCAAACTTTGCCACCTCACTTTTTACCCCTTTCTCCAGATCATTTATGAATAAGTTGAATAGGACTGGTCCTAGGACTCACCCTTGAGGAACACCACTAGTTACCCCCTCTCCATTCTGAGATTTTACCATTAATTCCTACCCTTTGTTCCCTGTCTTTTAACCAGTTCTCAATCCATGAAAGGACCTTCCCTTTTATCCCATGACAACCTAATTTACATAAGAGCCTTTGGTGAGGGACCTTGTCAAAGGCTTTCTGGAAATCGAAGTACACTATGTCCACTGGATCCCCCTTGTCCACGTGTTTGTTGACCCCTTCAAAGAACTCTAATAGATTAGTAAGACACAATTTCCCTTTATAGAAACCATGTTGACTTTTGTCCAACAATTTATGTCCTTCTATGTGTCTGACAATTTTATTCTTTACTATTGTTTCAACTAATTTGCCCAGTACCGACGTTAGACTTACCGGTCTGTAATTGCTGGGATCACCTCTAGAGCCCTTTTTAAATATTGGCGTTACATTTGCTATCTTCCAGTCACTGGATACAGAAGCTAATTTAAAGGACAGGTTCCAAACCCTAGTTAATAGTTCTGCAATTTCACATTTGAGTTCTTTCAGAACTCTTGGGTGAATGCCATCTGGTCCCGGTGCCTTTTAATGTTAAGTTTATCAATTAATTCCAAAACCTCCTCTAGTGACACTTCAATCTGTGACAGTTCCTCAGATTTGTCACCTACAAAAGCCGGCTCAGGTTTGGGAATCTCCCTAACATCCTCAGCCGTGAAGACTGAAGCAAAGAATTAGTTTAGTTTCTCCGCAATGACTTTATCGTCTTTAAGTGCTCCTTTTCTATCTCAATCATCGAGGGGCCCCACTGGTTGTTTAGCAGGCTTCCTGCTTCTGATTTACTTTAAAAACATTTTGTTATTACCTGTTGAGTTTTTGGCTAGCCGTTCTTCAAACTCCTCTTTGGCTTTTCTTATTACATTTTTACACTTAATTTGGCAGTGTTTATGCTCCTTTCTATTTACCTCACTGGGATTTGACTTCCACTTTTTAAAGGAAGTCTTTTTATCTCTCTCTGCTTCTTTTACATAGTTGTTAAGCCACGGTGGCTCTTTTTTAGTTCTTTTACTGTGTTTCTTAATTTGGGGTATACATTTAAGTTTGGCCTCTATTATGGTGTCTTTAAAAAGCGCCCTGCAGCTTGCAGGGATTTCACTTTAGTCACTGTACCTTTTAATTTCTGTTTAACTAACCCCCTCATTTTTGCATAGTTCCCCTTTTTGAAATTAAATGCCACAGTGTTGGGCTGTTGAGATGTTCTTCCCACCACAGGGATGTTAAATGTTATTATATTATGGTCACTATTTCCAAGCGGTCCTGTTATAGTTGCCTCTTGGATCAGCTCCTGCGCTCCACTCAGGACTAAATCTAGAGTTGCCTCTCCCCTTGTGGGTTCCCGTACCAGCTGCTCCAAGAAGCAGTCATTTAAAGTATCGAGAAATTTTGTCTCTGCATTTCGTCCTGAGGTGACATGTTCCCAGTCAATATGGGGATAATTGAAATCCCCCACTATTAATGAGTTTTTAATTTTGATAGCCTCTCTAATTTCCCTTAGCATTTCATCATCACTATCACTGTCCTGGTCACGTGGTCGATAATAGATCCCTAATGTTATATTCTTATTAGAACATGGAATTACTATCCAAAGAGATTCTATGGAACATGTGGATTCACTTAAGATTTTTACTTCATTTGATACTATATTTTCTTTCATGTATAGTGCCACTTCTCCCCACCCCCACATGACCTGTTCTGTCCTTCCGATATATTTTGTACCCCGGAATGATTGTGTCCCATTGATTGTCCTCAGTCCACCAGGTTTCTGTGATACCTGTTATAAGAGAAGAATTCAATAATAAAAAGAATTAATAAGAAGTAGGAGCTCAGCCTGATGCCTCTTTCCAGTCGTTAGCACTCCAGTCTGCATAACAAATACTGTTGTATTATCAGAGGGGAGGAAATAAAAGTGAAGCAAACAAGGAATACACAAAAATCAAATTCCCACAAGTGCAGTATTCCCCCTATTATTAAGTAATTTTCTTTATCATAGAATCATAGGGTTATAAGGGTCATCTAGTCTAACCCCATGCAACAATGCATGATTTGTTATATCTAAACTATCCAAGTCAGATGGCTATCCAGCCTTCTTTTGAAAACCTCCAGTGAAGAAGCTTCTGCAAGCTCCCTAGATAGTCTGTTCCATTGACCTACTGTTTTTACAGTTAGCATGTTTTTCCTGAGATTTAATCTAAATTTTGCTATGCTCTAGTTTGAACCCATTGCCTCTTGTCCTGCTCTCTGTGGCAAGAAGGAACAACTTTTCTCCATTTTTCTATGGCAGCCTTTCAAGTAGAATCATAGAATCATAAAACTAGAAGGGACCTTGAGAGGTCATCTAGTCCAATCCCCTGCACTCAAGGCAAGACTAAGTATTATCAAGACCATTCCTGACAGGTGTTTATCCAACCTGTTCTTAAAAATCCCCAATGATGGAGATTCCACCACCTCCTTAAGCAATTTATTCCAGTGCTTAACCACTCTGACAGGAAGTTTTTCCTAATGTCCAACCTAAATCACCCTTGCTGCAATTTAAGCCCATTGCTTCTTGTCTATTCTCAGAGGTTAAGAAGAACAATTTTTCTCCCTCCTCCTTGTAACAACCTTTTATGTACTTGAAAACTGTTATCGTATCCCCTCTCAGTCTTCTCTTCTCCAGACTAAACAAACCCAGTTTTTTCAATATTCCTTTATAGGTCATGTTTTCTAGACCTTTAATTATTTTTAAAAAGCAACAGAGGGTCCTGTGGCACCTTTGAGACTAACAGAAGTACTGGGAGCATAAGCTTTCGTGGGTAAGAACCTCACTTCTTCAGATGCAAGCCTACTCTATAGGAATGTTGTGAGACAATTTTTTGTAAAACTCTTAAGTCATCAAATAAAGGTCACTATATCAAATGAAAGGGTTGTTATTTATTAGTGACCATTCATGATGCTTCTTATATCACAGTCATGCTCTGGTCTTCACCACCCTTAGTTACTACTGTGCAAGTGACTTTGAACACAACCCCAGGCCTAAATTTCCAGCCCTCTCCTGGAACAAAGGTCTGTTGCTCCTTTAATGAGACAAATGCACAGCAGCTTGTTGCTTTAACTGGCATTAATAATCACCTCCAGTTAAACACAGTACTGGGTTGATTTGGAATAAAAGTAAAACAAGTTTATTTAATCAGAAAAAGAGAGGTTTTAAATGAGCTCAGGTATAAGAGAGAAAGTCAAAAATGGTTACAAACAAATAAAAGTGAAAAATGCTTTTTAGTGACTAAGACTTAACAAAATTACAGTCTTGGTTCCAGGTAAGATTCTTACCATATTGCTTTTCCACAAGATGACTGACAACCACCTTGGTCAGGATCTCCCACAAAGTCCAAAGTGCTCTGTTCCTTTGTTGTATTAGGTGAAAGATAACTTGGGATTCTTTGCCCCTCTCTTTTACAGTGAACTTTTTAAGTGTACCCTTCACAAAGTTCAGTTTTCCTGCTGTGAGGAAAAGTGCCATGGAGGCTGATGGAGAAGGCTGCATGCTGGTTTCTTTCCCTCTGGTGCTTCCTACAGTGCAAATTGATGTGTCCCTCAGACTCTGATATGCTAATAAATGGACACTTGACTGTGATTGCCAATTGTCTGTGATTGTACCTGGATGGAGGCATCAGCCTTTCTTTTGCCTGGAAAAATAACCTATTTACCCACTCCCCAGACTTGTTTCATTCAAACACATTTTAGTACCATATTTCCTTTACATTTGCACAGTCCTCTGGGTGTTTACTGTACATACATCACACATCAGTCTTTTATTAGATTTCCAATGATATCTATTGATATCTAATGATATCTAGATCTATATATCTACAGATTATGACATAAGGGAATTTGGGTGCAATGAGCTGAAACTCACTACCTGACACCAGTAAGCCCCTTGCTCTCTAGTGTTGGGATGCTCTTTACACAAGGGTGGGAGGAAGCATGGCCTGGCCAGAGCTTCACCCCAGTGATTATGGGAGCAAAAGGCACAGGTTAGGGAATCCACATGGTGCCCCTGGCCCATGTCCTGGCCCCCAGCAATTGTGGAATAAGGTAGGGGTAAGCAGCCTCCCACTGCTGGCCTGGCATTAGCCCTACCACCCATGCAGAGATAAATCTGGCCCACTGCTTTTACTGGGCGCACAGTGGATAGTATTTGGAATGGTCAGTTTGGAGAGAGGGAGGGGAGAGAGGCACAAAAAATCTCCACCTTTTCTTATTATAATGAGAAATAGTGAAATGCAGTCTCTGTTGTTCCAGAGAGAATGGAAAAAAATTGATTGAGAATGCAGAAATGTGCTACCTCATGTCCTTATACTAGTGTGAAAGAGCTCTTATTCTGCCATTAGCACGCCGCTGCTCCTGGTGCTGGTTTGGCAAAAGCCTCAGCATGTTTGGCAAAGTCTCACTATTGAATCTGCACAGAAATCCTGTCTCTTCTCTGCAGGCCAGAAGCTGTATTTCAGACTTGTTGCGATTGATCAGCTGATTTAAAGCAGTGCCTTTGACTTTCAAGTCATACTTCAATATGGAAGCCTAACTAAATTCCCTGCTGTAAACCATCTCTTTAGAACTGAAAGGTATGAATGTATCATCCATATTAGATGCAGTATAGAGCTATGAATTGTATACATTTTAAAGACCATAGTCATGTCTTAATTGTCATGTTTTATATATTGTAGACGTGTGGCTGCAGGCTTAAAGTGGCCTGTTTGCAACTAGCCACTGGATGTTAGTTGGTAAGTGTCTTTCATCCTGTAACGTTTTCAGTTTTTGTTCCTGAGAATATACATTCTCACAGATATAACGCAGCATATATACAGCTGTAAAACTAATGTTCACTTCCACATTCCAGGCTTTTGTCAAGTGTAAATAGAAACAGTAAAACAATTGTAACATTTATTAAAATAGTGATTCTTTACAAAACATCGATATAGTATCATCACTTTGACATGGTCTTGTGCTTTATAAACACAGAGAAAACTTTAATAATATATTGTTTTAGTACAGGAGTGTAGAGGACCTAACGGACATCATAGCTCTATTGTGCTAGGCACTGTACAAACATATAGTAAGAGACAGTCTCTACCCTGAAGAGATTACTGACAGAGCAGGTAGACGGTGGGACGGTATACAGAGGTACAGTGATGTGCTCTAGGGCACACAGTAGGTAATAGAAGGGACAGTAATAGAGTAGAGGCTAAACCAGCATTAGAACCCAGTTAGTGCCCTGTCCACTAGGTCATCATTCTGCCTCACAAACCATGGTCCCTTCCTGCAATACTGTGCAGTCTAAACATAACAGACACACAGAACCACACTTCAAGAAAAGGAGGCTGTTTGGGGTTATTAATGATGAGAGAATAAGGCGGGAAGCATTGGTAGAGGACTTGGAGAAAGTCACAGGAAAAAGAAGACTATTCCAAACATGCAGCATGATAGAAGGTGTGAGTGAAAAAGGAGCCAAAGGGAGGAGTAAAGTGAGAGGACTAGAAAATAAAGCAAATGGATGAAGTGTAGAGGAAAAGGAATGTCTGAAGCGTTGTGACTGAAACCATGCATATATTGCTTAGAACTCCCCAAAGCAAGTATTTACAAAATGAGGATTAAAATGTAATGGAATTGAAACAAAATGTATTCTATTGATAGAGCAGTGCTGGAAACCACCTGAAATATTACAACAGTTACCTGTGGCATCATTAATGCTTCTGGGATTGATTCATAAATCAGGCCTTAAAACATAATAGAGTGGAGAGGGCTGGTGCTTTCTATAAAGATGAGATTGAATTGTAGGAGAATTAACGATGCCATCATTAGCACCTTTAATCTATTTTATTGAGAACTGCTTCTCCTTTTATGAACAATTTGTCCTTTAGGCAAAGAATGGAATTCTCTAATATTTCTGAGTAAGCAAAAATTTTAAAGAGTTTCTTTAAGTGTTTGAAATGGAGATCTTTTGTCAAGTCTCTTCCTGAGAGAAGTGGAGGGGCCAGCAGCCAACACTGGTTTCTTTAGTTTTATAACAGTCAAAATTGACTAATCTCTGCAGAGCAAACCTTTTCAGTGGAGGTCAGATGCAAACATGCACTCTGCTTCTGATTGAAGGTTAACTTAACTGAGTGTGCTTCTAGAGTCCACCCAGACAATGGCCTAGGCCTACACTCTACTCCTGCCATGAGGAGATGAATAAGTAGAGATGCAAAAATAGGTGAACTATAGACATTTTCATGCATTCAAGACTGAATGGTTAATTGCAGCAAGAAATAGGCTGTTTGAGATCCACACTGTTATTCCCAACTGTTCTTTTTTTCCAGCACCATCCATACAGCTTAGAATGAAACTTGCCTTCTTTGCATCACAATCAAGTCTGACTTTCCAACAAGGAATGAATGCATGCTGAATGACAGAATACAAAGGATACACTTAGTATCACTGTAACAGTTTTAGGAAAACTGCACCTGTATTTTCCCCTCTGTGGTCCCTCAAAGGCATCTGCTTAAAGGTTTCTTGCTCCCAGCCATCACCTCTCTTGGGCAGAGACACACATTTCACTCGCTTCTGCCTGGGGTTTTAAGGCTCCCTGGTCTATACTGAGATATCCTCAGCAAGCCAGTCTGCCTAAAAGGCCAGCACCTGTGCTTTACTTACTTTCTGAGGCCAGTGTATGACAGTGTATTGCCAGCAGTTACAAGTTACCACACAGCTCCTAAAGCAAGCATCTTTAGGTAAAAGCATTACAGAGAGCCTCTAAAAATAAAAAAAGGAACCTGCACATAGGCTAAAAAGCTTACAAGAGGTCACCCCCAACTCCAACCTAGGGCTGTGGTAGGTGTCGGTCTTTCAAATCCCACAACTAGCTTTTCCCTGTGGTTACAAGTTCATTTCAGTTTTTAGATCAGGAACCAAGGCCAGGCAGATCAGCCATTTCTTTATACTCCAGCCTTTGATCTCCAGTCCCTGGGAACAGGTAATCACCAGTCGATGCCACTCTCCTCAGGATATAGCTACAAAAGGTTGTAGGGTTTTGTTTGATTGGTTTTGTTTTACATAACCGGTGTTATGGTATTTGTATTAAATGCTCCCCAGGGATTCCCATTTAATAGGTATTGTCCCAAAAGTCCATGCTTGTCTGGCACATTTCAATATAGTCATTTGAATTCTTTACACTTCCCACCTCTCACATCTGTCATACAGAGCATATGCTAATAGTGCAAAACTGCTGGGTGCTTATGCTCCAACCAAAGGCCTGTTTTCCTTGTTGGGTATCTTAATAAGAAATTTAGAAAGTTTAAACTAATCCAGCTTTGGAATTGTTCAATAAGGAAAGATTTTTCTTTCTTTTTATTGCAATTGTGTATAGTACATTGCACTAGCAGGCCCACCCTCTCTTTCAAAACTTACTTGCAATAATTACTCCAGTCCAAGGATCATGTCCAATCTAACAAAGCTAATGAGAACCAGCCCTTCAATCTACACTGTAATCAGTTTATAACAAGCAGCCTTTTCCTGTGCTTCATTACTGTGACAAATTCTATTTTTCATACCTCAGAATGATAAGGCAGGATGGAAAAAAATCATTTCCCATCACCAGACGTGCATGAAACGGAGATGGGCTTAAGCATGCAGAATTGATTTATTTGCATTCTTCTATTGCCTTGCTTGCTGCATCTTTGAAAGAAGTTAATATCATATCTTTGATTTGGCCCCAGGAATGGCAGGCCTTGGCAATCAAGCATGCGTGTTATAGCAGGAAAATAATCTAGACCAGTGGTGCCCCAGTGTGTGTTGATTTATTTAGACATGTGGCAGACTCTTAGCAAAAAGCATTTCAGAATCTGTTAGCACTTCTGACAATGCAATCTTTATCTGCTTTTTAAAATGTGTATGACTGTCACCTCTAACCTTGTCAACTAGCTGCCTGGAATGTCCATCTTCTTCTTCATTTTAGTTCTTCCCAGACATTTTTATTAAAGCTCTCCCCAGGCTACTTACTCAGTGAGATTCAATGGTGTCGACGGGTGTCAGTGATGACATCACCATATGTTGTTTATTTCTAGTATCAGCAATGACCAGCACTGATCTAATATTCACATAACTTACTACAAAACAAGTCTGCTTACTCAGATATGCTATCTCCAATCCTATCTTCCCTATTCTCCCCTTAACCTCAGAAAATCCAATAATGTCTCCTTTTACCCAGCATGATGAAAACTAGAAAAGTCCTGCTCACCATGACTGTAATATGATGTCTGTTCATTAAGCCCCTGATCCTGCAAAGGGATCCCTGTTTTTAGTGCCAGGGTAAAAGAATAATATGCAAACATTGCTGCTGCTTACTGGTCCTAAAAAGGGATTTGGGGTCAAGCACAGACTTCCAGTGTGACAAACCACCCTTTAGCTTCTAAGATATTTCAATATTTGAAAATATAAAAGCTTGCCAGAGGGTAGTAGTAATAATTTTCACTTCTATAGCATTTTCCCTTTTCAGAACTTGGAACCCTTTCTGAATATTAATGAATTAAGCCTCACAACACCTCTGAGAGTCAGACCAGAATTCATCTCTTCATTTTATAGACTGGGAATCCGAGGCCCAGAAAGTTGAGGTAACATGCCCAAGGTCACACTGGAAGTCTGTAGCTGTGCCACAAATAGAACCCAGTTGTCCAATTGTGCTTTGTTGTATCTGCCTATTGACTTCAGTAGAAGCACTTCAGGTATACACCCATATCTCTGACAGCAGGCCTTCTGTCTCCCAGCTGTTTGCTTTAATCCCAAAACTATCATTCCTTCTTCCAAGCATGTTAAGACTGAGGGGACTCCCTGGTTCTCATCTTCATGAATAAGAGACTCCTCTCAAAACAAAGAGAGATAAGAGAGTTTGAGTGCCTTATATGTTTTCACAATTTAAACAATTTTATTGCTATATTGTCCTAAATGCTGTACACACATTGACTTTGAAAAAAGTCAATATCTCTCTCTACATCTAGCTTTGCAATAGATATGTACACAGCTTACATGTTAAGCAAGAAGCTGCAACATTTAGTCAGGAGGCACAATAACCAGTAACTGGTATCTTAGCTCAAGTGGAATATTGATCAGGCAATCAGGGAAGGTGCTACTCTACTGCCTCTATATCTACAGGAACTTTGAAATCCAACTCACTGTTAAAACAGCCAGCCTGTCAGTGAATTCAGATTAAGTGTCTGCACTTCAGGAAAAGGAGTCCATAAATTAAATTCTAATACTTATGACATTCAGAAAGAAAGAGGCTTTCATTGTCATTCATGGTTCAGCTCCTTTGGATTGGCAGATTTTTAACTTCCATTTGTGATCAACCCCCACAAGCCATACTGAGGGTATATTTTCTAGTATCCCTTCAGTTTAGATAACGTTACAAAAGAAGCCAAGGCATGGTTGTGATTTCAAAAAACAAGACAGCAATGTGTTTTGTTTTGGTAACAGTGGCTTCTGGGAGTGATCCCAACCAGGCGAGTCTATTACCTATTTTATCATACAGAAGCATTGTAAAAAATTTTATATTTTGAGTCGTAGAATGGAAAAGTCACCTTTCTAGGTGCTTAGTTCTTTCAGGAAGAAAGGATTTTTAAAAGAAAAAAACCCACTCTTTTCTCTAAAGGGCTATTGATTGTAAAAACTTATATGACTGCTTGGCAGTCTGCCCTTCATCACCTTACTTCTGGTGAGCGCTACTGAAACCAACTCCCAAAATGGAGTGGAGCTATTTATTGGAAGATGTGTAATTCCTGTCACTTTATAGTTTTTCAATGTTCTTTTGGCAGAAAGGAAACTGGAAACATGTTGACAAAGTCCACTATAGTATCAGCATAGTATTCTCTTAGGCAATGATCAGCGTGGTAATGTTTTAGTGGGATTTTAATTATTATTGTTTGATGCTCATATGGGAAAAAATCTATAAAGTTTAATAGGAATGAAAGCAGTAGAGTTCTATAGAGATTACTTTTCAAAAGATAGAATTTAATGGGTAGTGATATCTTATCTGTATCATGCTTAAAGCAACCTATATAATGTAATAAGATGTAATAGAGTATTTAGAATTCTGCTTTAGAATTCTGTAAGTAGGGCTAAAACTCTATGGAAATGTTTGTCATTCTGTTGGATTTATCCATAGATCTCATGTGAGAAATAAACAAGAATTTTACAACAGCATACTGTACTCTGGATAAAATCTATACTAGTTCCATGGTGGGGAAAATAATCTCACCACATCCTGTAGTAAATGTTTTTATTTTTGGTTCCCAGATATTAGGATATGAATCTTTCTTCAGCTTTATTTGTTCAAAGGGAAATAGTCAAAGGCACCAAAGCAGGCTGGATCGAGGTGGTGCAACAGAAATGAGTGATATTAGTCAGGATAGGCAGAAATGAAAGCTGAGTTTTTAGCTGTTGAGTATAGCATTGGCACAGAAGTTATGGAGAGTCTGGATACAGAATAGTATGTCAACCTGTGGTTGTCTTGTTCTCTAGGCCACAAGGACCATGTCATACACTGAGCACTTTTGCCTAATTAGAATATCAGTTTTTAAAAGCCAGATGATACTCAGACTCTGATGTGTCTAAATTTAAGCATGTGAATTGTCTGAGGTATTTCAGAGGAACTGCTTACGTACTTAAAGTAAACCTTTAAAATCAGGGCCTCAGTACTGGAAGGAGAAAACACACATAATTAGGAAATCAAAGGGACTACAGATGAGTCCCATGGTGTCAAGCACTATAATAAAGCTAGGACGTGTGAGGTTGCAATTTAACAGTCTGTGAAATAAATGAAAATTGTAAGAGTGTTCATTAAGGCATATTTCAAAACTTATGTTCAGAAATCCATACAGGTACATCACATCATGACTGATTTATTTATATCACAGTAGTACTGAGAGAAACCTTAACCAAGACTGGCACCACATTGTGGTAGGCACTATACAAACACATCATGCAAGACACTCTCTTGTCCTGAGGAGCGCACAGTCACCGGCAAGGCAGATAAAGGATTGTAAGGAAAACAGAGGCACAGTGGGATAAAATGACTTGCCCAGGTGGCAAAGCCTGAAATCGAACACAGGTATCCTTGACTGTTGCCCTAGTCACTACACCATGCTGAGTTTTAATAGCAGACATTTCACAGACTGCATGCTCAAATATTCATGAAAAAAAACCAAAGTTAGTTCCCAATCTCCTAATAAGATCTGCACAGGTGGACCCCTGTGCCCATACAGATCCCCACTGACAAACTGAGCTCATTGCAGATGAGGGCCTTAACTTCCTTTCCATAAGCATTTGCATCAGAGAGTTGTTTATGGGAGTTACACTCATCCAATCAGAGGACAAAACCAAACCCATGTGATTTATGTGACCAATTCAAACTGTGCAGTAGAGCTGGCTGGAAATGTTTCAATTAAATGCTTTTTCATTGTAAAATACTGATATTTTGAAACAAGATATTTTTTTGAAAAAACATATAGCTTTAAATTTCATCGGGAAGGTTTCTTGGTTCCAGAATGGAATTTCTGGTGAGAGAGAGAGAGAGAAAACCCCAGTGATTAGAACACTTGCTTGGGATATGGGAGACCTGAAATTCAGATCCCTTCTCTAAATCAGGAAAAACAGGGACTTGAACCTGGATTCCCCACATGGCCAATGAGTGCTCTAACTATTGGGCTATTGGCTATTCTGGGGTGGTGTGTCTCTTTCTTGACAAATTTCAAAAGGTCTCGTTTTTGTTCTGATGTAGAACAAAAACACATTTTGAAGCACTGATTTTTTTTTTCATATTGAATTCTTGTTTTCTGAGTAGCCCTAGTGTGCAGCACATCTCAAATTTCAAATATTATGTATCGAACTGGAAGAAACTAGTGATACATTTCATTGTTATTTTGAATAATGATTATGTTTCAAAAATCTATGAGGTGCCTGTGGACAGTGAACAGAAAAAGTGGGGAAGTTTGTCAAATAAATAATTCATGTGTGAATTATTTGCTCAGCTCTACAATACTATAATAATGGTCTTTTGCACTTAGTTCCCTTCTTTGCAAAAAACACGGCCTGTAAAAATTCAAGTCTGCTAAACATTGTATGGTACTGCAGATTGTTATTCTCTTTCTAGACCTAAAGCAAATTCTTTTCAGAAACAATCGGTGCCCAATGCTTGCTGTTGCTGAATACAAGCACAAAAATCAGATCAGAACCATTTCTACCTCCTGGCGATGAGCATAACTTGAAGAAACAACCCCTGGATAATTTGACTGGGCAGTTATTTGTTGACTGTATTTTTTTAAGTAAGTTTCTAGCCTTCATCACTGTGGAAGTAAGTTTGAAAACATGAACCATGGGCATCATATAGACTAACAAACTAGAAGACCAATAAAAAGAACCCAACATTTATTATTTTAACCCAATCTCATGATTTTTTGAGTCCTGACTCATGATTTTTGAACACTTGGGTTGGCAATACGGGGCATTAAAGTTCTTTAGAAAATGTCACAACCAGGTTTTTGTTTGTTTTTGTAATAGAAATTGATAGACAAACTTACTATGAGGTTTGCTGCCATGCCCCTTGTAATTTTAACAATAATAATAATAATAATTTGTAGGCCAGACATGTATGCAATACTTGTAGATTGGTCTTCAGTTGGCATTGTTTATGTAGTCATTAAATATAATTATAAAAATCATCCCATGTTTGAATTAAGAGTGCAGCAGATGATGAGACTTTACTGGCTAAATCCCCAGGTCAAAAAAAAAAAAGTGAAACATTGAAAAAGGTTTCTAAGTTCATATTTTGTTGAGCCAGTTCTAGATTTAACCTGCTGGTGGCATAGTAAATATGCACTTCACAGGATGACATGTAGTGGTGCCCTTGTCCCACTTCTTCAAGAATTCTGCCTGCAGTGAGACCCTTTAATTTACAGTTGGAACTTTGCTACCAGAAGTTCTGTAGAAAATGCATCTCCTAGGCAGTAAGTCATTTCCCTCTCCTGTAGTGCCTACCTTGTGGGCTGTACCAACTGGCTTTGGGGATAGTTGATTCCTTGCGCTGCTGCAGCCTCCATTCTTGGTGGACCAACTTCACTTGAGTTTAAGCTGCTCTGCAGTGATCCAAATAGTTTGATGCTCTGAAGCTGAATATGTCTTGTATGCCCAGTAAAACATTGCTCTACTACAACTCTCTATAAGTTCACTATACCATAGATTCCATAATGTTCTCTGTACTATAGGTTCTGTAATGTTTTATACTATAAACTCTGCCTGCCCAGCTGATAACCATCAGATGGATATGACATACTGTTTGGAAAGAACCCTTTAACTTCCTTTCACATCAATACTCCATGAGCTGTGCTGGTTCCCTCTTCCCTTCCATATACCTCAAAGTGCTTTATAATGGAAGAAAATATCACTATCCCTATTGAACTGAAGGGGAAACAGAAACACAAAGAGGTGAAGTGGCTTACTCAAGGTCATTTAGCAGATCGGTGGAAGAGCCAGGAACAAAGTATAGGTATTCTGACAAAAAGCCAAGTGCTCTCTCCAGCAGGCCACAATGCCTCTTGATAACTTTGAAAAAAAAATCTAAATATAAAAAGTTATATGCACAGCTCGCCCTGTGTCTGTGTGATGGAGTTTACAGACCCACACTAAATCAAGGCCAGGCATAGAGAAGCACTGGGCTTGGGAAACCCTACCCCGCATCAGCAGCAGGGCAAGCTCTAGGTGGAGGGACAGTTTATAAAGGCACTGGTGGGCCTGGGGCAGGGCAGGAAGAAGCTACAGGTTTCACCAAGAAGTGAGGCTGATGTCTGGAGCTGTGAGAGGAGTGACAGTGGAATTCCTAAGGCTATTCAGAAAGCAGTGATCCAGATTCACAAGAGACTGTGAGGAATGGGACATCATCCCACTGACACACTAAGTGGATACTCCTGAGCCTGTGACTATGCCCCAAACAGAGGAATCTCAGCCTGGTAGGAAGTGACCCATGGGGTGGACTAACTTGGGGTGGACTAACAAGTGGTTAGATACTGCAATGTCCCTCTAGGGCCCTGGGTTGGAACCCAGTGGAATGATAAGGTCTGGATCCTTTTTGTATCTTGACTATGGCAGACTATTAAGAGTTTGGAAGAGTGACTCAGGATCAGGGCCGGCTCTGGCTTTCTTGCCACCCCAAGCAACAACAACAACAACAAAAAATCAGGCTGGCCAGAATGGCAAAGCAAAAATAAAAAAAAATAAAAAAAACCTGCAGCGGAGTGGCAAACCAGGAAAAAAACAAACCTGCGGGGCGCCCGGAGCCAGGGGACTCTCTGCACTGCAGATGTGCACCGGCTAGAGGGGGGGAGTGGGAGGGAGCGGGGGGAGAGAGAAAAGGGGGGCGGCCAGGGCTTCAGTGGCCCCGACCGCCACACCGCCTGCCGGGAGGGCTCCACGCCACTCCGGTCGGCGGGGAGGGAAGGACGCGGGCTGCCCTGCCGGGCTTGCTACAGACCTGGCACCGACTGAGACTGATGGAGTGCGCAACCTGCTCCCAGCAGGGCGCTCCCCTCCTCCGTGCCGCCGCCCCCTACAGGGCGGCCAGATCAGCAAACAAACAAACAAACAAAAAGTGGCCGTGCCGCGCTAGGATTGGGCAGAATGCCGCCCCGTAGAATCTGCCGCCCCAAGCACGAGCTTGCTCAGCTGGTGCCTGGAGCCGGCCCTGCTCAGGATGGATTGAGGCCCACCACATATGACTCAGCCAGGGCCCCTTCTAGAATGACAAGGTCGGAAAGAACAGTGAAGCCACTGCCTGACCAATAAGCCAGCTGGCTATCAGACTGACCCTCTGCAGCCACATAGACCCCTAATATGAATGTACAAGATCTAATTCTCAGCTGTATTCTTTCAGTTGTACACCTGTGTAGCTTATAGCCTTATTTATAGTTATGAGTTACTTTAACTAATTATCCACCCCAATGTGAGGGCTTACACCTACTTGAAATGTGAGGGTTCAGCCCCAAGATCGACTGCAGTGGAGAGGTTATAAATAGAAGCTGGAGCCTCTGGTGCACAACAGGGACAACAGTGTGCTCTTTTTGTCATAGTTACTTTTATTAGCCAGCCAAACAACAATACAAACACCGCAATCTGGTAAAGGAGAGAGAGAACGATAGTGAACATCTAGCATTGCATTACTCATACCATCTTTTGCAGAGAACTCCCAAGTGTCAGTCATCATCCTCATCCTCGTCATTCTCACTATTATCATCATCACCAGTGGTTGTCATCCTGGCGTCTACTCAGGCATGTAGGCAATGATACAGCTTTTAAATGTGTGACGCTGATGCCTACTGGGTTCATACATATTTATGAAGGCTTCAATTCCTTTTCCTTATTTGACCTTCCATGTCCCACTACCTTGGGGTGCCTTGGTTTTCTAGGCTTATTAGTTCCCTTTATGCTCATTAACATTTACATCACTCAAACACTCTAACAACTTGTGGTTAGCTCATTACTGACACCATCTGTCTGCAAAATACCAGAAAGTTAACACTTCTATTCTGGTGACTGTTTCATCTTGTGATATAGAGTCACTCACTGGTTAGCTACTCATGTCAACCTATCTTTAGACCTGAGGTCTTGTTTGGCTAAGCTAAATATCTCAAGCCTGCAACCTGTAACGCCTGTGTTACAATACTAATACTTATATTTCACCTCTATCTCCTAAATATACATGATTTCTTTTATTCTTGGGTACAAACTCCACTCAATACAGCACAATAAAACTGGTGTAATGCAGTGGAGAATCGGGCCCAAGATGTGTGGAACAGCATCCAGATCTCTCTCACTGGTGACCAGCCTGCCTATCCCAACTCTTGTGGTGCATTCTGCAGCAATATTGGTAGAGTTAGAGCTGGTGGCTTGTGCTTATGCACAAAAGGTCCTTGAATGTTGAAGACTGTATCATGTAATAACGTACTGTAGGTCAAATAACATTACAACGGAAGCTCTTAGGGGAGATTGTAAGAATATAGTAGACATTTTGACAGGATCTTACAAAAGATTTGGGAAGAAGAAAAAACACCAAAAGCATGGAAAATATAGTGACACTGCTAAAGAAAGGAGACCTCAGTCTGTGTAAGAATTAGAGAGGCCTTCAATTGCTATCTATCGCAAGTAAGGTATTGGCATGTATTATTCTAGACAGAATAAAGATAACGGTAGTGTGACATTGCATTCCATATGATTTTATGAAAATATGCCAATGAGTGTGAATATAATGTAACTGGACTATGCTTCATGCAAAAGGTCTCTTGTAAGGTATCATTACAAAGCTTACAATCTATTGACTGTGGTCATCCTATTTGTATAAATGAATCATTCTTCTAGCTGAAACTAGAAATATGAAATATAACTCTGAGGTCCTATTATAATTATGCAAAGTGTGGGCCATTAATGGTGTCTTGGAATCTTGATGGCTCCCATTAACTAGGAAAATTGGTTGTAAACGGCTCTGTTTACTTGCAGTCTTCCTGTGTTCCTGTGAGTCAGCCCAGGAAGAATGGAGGTTTCGGATCTCACAGGACATGTGAACATGTCACATGATACTGGAAACAATCTTAAACCTAATGCTTTTCCTTTTAGTAGGAGGGACAGGGAGGGAGAGAGAGAAAAGATTCCTGCCTTGTGCCAAAGATATAAAAGGAGGTGGAACAAAACAAAGGTGGTGGCCAGTCATGAGAAATCCTCAAGTTACCACCTGAGCTGGAACTAACAAGAACTGTACCAGGGGAAAGGATTGGGCCCAGACTAGGAAGAAGTCTAGTCTGTGAAAAAAGCTTATCTCTGAGGGTGAAATTTACCTGTATTAAGTTTCTTAATGTATTAGGCTTAGCCTTGCGTGTTTTATTTTGCTTGGTAACGTACTTTGTCCTGTCTGTTATAACTTGAAACCACTTAAATCCTACTTTTTATACTTAATAAAATCACTTTTTGCTTATTAATTAACCCAGAGCAAGTAATTAATTCCTGGGGGAGCAAACAGCTGTGCATTTCTCTCTATCAGTGTTATAGAGGGTGGACAATTTATGAGTTTACCCTGTATACGCTTTATACAGAGTAAAATTGATTTATTTGGGGTTTGGATCCCACTGGGAACTGGGTATCTGGGTGCTAGAGACAGGAACACTTTCTAAGCCATTTTCAGTTAAGTCTGCAGCTTTTGGGTGACATGGTTCAGACCTGAGTCTGTGTTTGCAGCACGCTAGTGTGTCTGGCTCAACAAGACAAGGTACTGAAGTCCCAAGCTGGCAGGGAAAACGGGCTCAGAGGTAATCTCAGCACATCAGGTGGCATTCCTAAGGTGGTCTCTGTGACCCAACCCATCACAGGTAGATTCAAAGTTATGATAAGAACAGAAAGGGTTTACATAGGAGAAATCATGGATAGATCAAACAGTAATGCTCTGTATTACAATATAATTGTCAATTGAATGTCAGTCATTGCTTTATATGATTTTATAGATTTCCAAACATCCTTTGATACAGTAGGTAGAATAATTTTATGGAAGTTGCTATACTGCTATGGAATCCCTTAGAAATTTGTGGACATCATTCAGAGCTTTTATGAATATATAACATGCCAACTAATATATAACAGTGAACTGAGTAAGCCATTCGAGGTCACTATGGATATCAGACAAAGCTGTTTTATGTCATCCATGATCTTTTTTCTGGTAGTGGATTGGGTAATAAGACAAAACATCCAAGGGGCATGCAATTGACTTTCACACAGAAGTTAGAGAACCTTGATTTTGCAGATGACATCAACTTGCTATCCCATACGTATAGAGACATGGAAGCCAAAACAGATTGTCTCCAGGTCTGTGCATAATTTGTAGGTTGAAAATCAATACCAATAAAACTAAAACCACGAGAATCAACACACAGAAAAAAATACCAATAACATTTTCTGGGATTGACATAAAAGAAGCCAAATATTTCACATATCTTGGCATCACTGTGAGTACAACAGGTGGAACAGATGAAGACATTAAAGCCAGAATAGTAAAAGCCAGACATGTCTTTCTAACTCTAAAGCTGATCTGGAGAAACAGAAATATTGCCTTCCAAACTAAACTTTGAATATTTAATACCATTGTCATCAATCTTACTATATGGTGCTGAAACTTGGAAACTTAAGACCTTACTATCTAAACTTAAAGTTTTCATAAACAGCTGTGTTAGATAAATCTTCAATATGCAGAGGGCCAGAAAATATCACAATCAAAGAACTGTGGAGGAGGACAAAACAGACACTGATGGGACAGGAAATTCCAGAATAAAAATGGAGATGGCTAGGACATACATGGAGCAAAGACCTGAATAACATATCATGACAGGCCTTGGAGTGGAACCCCTACGGCAAATAGCAATGTGGCAGACCAAGGATACATGGAAATGCACAATAGAAGCCTATAAAAATGACATGGGAAGAAGCTAAGCCTACAGCAGGAGACAGGCAAAGTTGGAAAGCAGTGGTGAAGGCCATATGTTCCGCATAGAATAGAAGCATAAGAGAGAGAGAAGAAGTCAGATAGGCCAAAGGCTAATGCTTCCTTTGTACAACACAGTATGATTTCTAAGCTACAAAGATACTATCTCCTCTCTAGTCTGAATCCTATTTTGCATTCTGCTTCACTACTGGTTGTTCTAGTATATGGACTGCAGAGTTTAGTTTAATTCTCTACAATATATACATATATTCCCAGGTTTAATATGAATAAACAACAGCTGGTCTCCTTGCCAAAAAACTTCTTGCCAAGTTCAGAGCCACAATAAATTTAATATTATACTGGAACCTAATAGCTAATTCCTATGAAGGGTTATTTCACCCATAAACATCTGCTTTTAATCTGGCTTTACAGTCCCATATGTTAAAAGATACTATCATTTTGGACTTACTGTATCTATTAGAGTTTTCAGGGTTTATTAAAATCATTACTAGTTTACTACTTGTTTTTGTGCTACTGAAACATAGTGATAATTTATAACAGGTATTTAAAACACTTTACAGAAAAAATTAAATCTCTCCTTGCTGTTATTACCTTATATGCTACTATCGGTATTAATAAAAAAAATCTAGTTTACTTGTAGACTAATTAATCAACTAATAATATTATAGTGGGGTACTATTTTTTAAAGAAACTTTAAAGTAGATAGGTAGGATAAGCAGACATTAATACACAGTACTGGATTTTACCAAGAGTTGGCTAATATTGTATTTCCAAACAACTTTAAATGGATCTCTGTTCTGCTAAAATCTAGTAAAATGCTTCACTTGGAGGTTGGTATTTTTACTGGGCACATTATGTGATACAAACCTCAATTTATGCTGCTTTCTACTGACCAGGTTTTGAACACTGAATGCTATTCCATGTAATATTCAAATAACCATTATTATGCAAAGAGTTCAAAAGATCTGTATCATTCTCAAGATACTGTATTCCCAGGAGCAGTGAGGTCATTGTTGTCAGTTTTTTATTAATCTGGAAACAACAACCTCATTTGTAAGTGTGATGTCGAATATGCTTATAAATGAGAGGTGGCAATTACAAAGCATGGCCTTTCCAATCTGTGAGTTTCTAAATATGGATTGAGAAGATCAGCCATCAATGCCATTCAGCTAACTGAGCAATTTTATGAAATTCATTTTAGTCCCAGAACACTGAATCCTGCATATATTAGTTATAATATGCAAAATCTATTATCATTCATCATTTTCAGGCAACTGCTGAGAAAAGGATTCTTCAACACACTGCTTCTGTTCATTATATTGAAATATTTGGTCAGTTCCTTACCATGCATGTGAATTTCTTGATGGATATTAGCCCAGGTTGCCTCTCCAGTGACTCTGCCACCACACCTGACCTATTGTCTTGGACTGTGTCAGCCAATTTTTTTCTTCTTCAAACATTCTCTCACTGGGCCACCAAGAAAAATGGCTGACACTATAAAGGAAGCATTGATCTTATCACACAGTGTCTTGGACGCATGTCTTCTGGAATGGTGGTTGAAGCATGAAGGGACATATGAATCTTTAGCACATCTGGCATGTAAATATCTTGTGATGCCAGCTACAACAGTGCCATGCAAATGCCTATTCTCACTTTCAGGTGACATTGTAAACGAGCACCGGGCAGCATTATCTCCTGCAATGTAAACAAATCTGTCTGTCTGAGTGATTGGCTGAACAAGAAGTAGGTCTGAGTGGACTTGTAGGCTCTAAAATTTTACATTGTTTTATTTTTGAATCCAGTTATTTTTTGTACATAATTCTACATTTGTAAATTCAACTTTCATGATAAAGGGATTGCACTACAGTACTTGTATTAGGTGACTTGAAATACTATTTATTTTGTTTCTTTTTTACAATGCAAATATTTGTAATGAAAAGTAAATATAAAGTGAGCACTTTGAATTCTGTATTGTAACTGAAATCAATATATTGAAAATGTGGAAAACATCCAAAAATATTTTAATAAATGGTATTCTATTATTGTTTAACAGTGTCATTAATCACAATTAATATTTTTAATCGCGTGATTAATTGTGATTATTATTTTAATCTCTTGACAGCCCTAATAACTATATTAGGAGCAAGAGGAAAATGAAGGAAAGTGGAAGTTCACTACTCAGTAGGGAAGGAGAACTAATAACAGATGACACTAAAGATATTCACTAAAGATAATATCAGAGGGGTAGCCGTGTTAGTCTGGATCTGTAAAAAGCAACAGAGTCCTGTGGCACCTTTAAGACTAACAGCTGTATTGGAGCATAAGCTTTCATGGGTCAGATGTGTCTGACGAAGTGGGCATTCACCCACGAAAGCTTATGCTCCAATACTGCTGTTAGTCTTAAAGGTGCCACAGGACTCTCTGTTGCTTTTCACTAAAGAGATTAATTGAGACCAGATGCTTAACACAATATTAACAAGAATGGGGAAGGAACATAAGCCAGAATAAAGAAAGAACAGGTTAAGGGAAACTATTAGATAAGATAGATGTATGCAAATCTGCAGGGCCTGATGAAATTCACCTAGGGAACTTAAGGAACTAGCTGAAGCAATCTTGGAACAGTTAGCAAATATCTATGAGAACTCATGGAGGATGGGTGAGGTCCCAGAGGACTGGAGAAGGGCAAACATAGTACCTATATTTAAAAAGAGAAATAAAGAGAAGCTTGGGAATTATAGACCGGTCAGCCTAACTTTGATACCTGGAACAATACTGGTACAAATTATTAAACAAGCAATTTGTAAGCACTTAGAAGATAATAGTGTGATAAGTAACAGCCAGCATGGTTTATTTTAAGAACAAATCACCCAATTTCCTTCTTTGACAGGGTTACTAGCCTAGTGAGTAGGGGGAAAGCAGGAGATGTGATTTATCATGATTTTAGTAAAGCTTTTGACACAGTCCCACGTATCATTTTCATGTGGTCTAGATGAAATTACTCTAAGGTGGGTGCACAAAGGGTTGGAAAACAGTATTCAAGAGTAGTTATCAATGCTTTTCTGTCACATTGGAAGAACATGTCCACTGGGGTCCCAAAGCGGTCTGTGCTAGGTCCAGTACTATTCAATATTTTCACTGATGACTTGGATAATGGATGAGGGAGTATTTTAATAAAATTTTCAGATTACATCAAGCTGGGAGGGGATTGCAAAGCATTTCAGAGGACAGGATTCAAATACAAAATGACCTTGATAAATTTCAGAATTGGTCTGAATTCAGCAAGATGAAATTTAGTAAAGGCATATGCAGAGTACTACACTTAAGAAGGAACAATCATATGCACAACTAAAAATAGGGAATAACTGGCTAGGTGGTAGTACTGCAGAAAAGGATCTGATGGCTATAGTGGATCACAAATTGAATATCAGTGCACAATGTGATGCAGTTGTGAAAAAGGCTAATATTTTGCTTGGGTTTATTAGCAGGAATGTTGTATGTAAGACTTGGGAAGTAATCTATTCAGCACTAGTGAAGTCTCAGCTGGAGTATTCTGTCCAATTTTGGGCACCACACTTTAAGAAAGATGTGGACAAATTGGAGAGAGTCCGGAGGAGAGCAATAAAAATGATAAAAGTTTTAGAAAACCTCATCTATGAGGAAAGGTTAAAAAATAACGGGGCATGGATCATCTTAAGAAAAGAAGACTGAGGGGGCCTGATAAAAGTATTCAAATATTTCAAAGCGGACAGTGATCAGTTGGTCTCCATGTCCACTGAAGGTAGGACAAGAAGTAATCAGATTAACTTGCAGCCAGAGAGATTTAGGTTAGATATTAGGAAAAATCACTTTCTAATTGTAGGGATAGTTAAGCACTGGAATAGGCTTCCAACACCCTGTGAAAGTGATCTTGCCAGGACTCCCCCCCATTTGCTTCTGCCCATGGAGCACTCTTTTACAGGTGATTCCACCGATGGAGAGGTTCCAAGTGAATTAATGCCTACAGGATCATAGGGTATAGTGATGGGTTTACATGCAAAAGCCCTTTGACCCTTGTATAACTTCAAACACGTGTTATGAGTCTCAATGGTACTACTAGCATGCTTACAGTTATACTCCTGCTAAAGGACTCTGCTAGATCAGGACCTAAAGTAGGTATAACCAGTCTTACAGTTTTGCTTTCCATGAGTGATAATATTCACAAATTCCACTGTTTAACCAGTATCCATGCCACATAAAATAGATATTTGTGTATAACGGTTATTTCATTTCCCATAACAAGTGGGATAGACATAGATTATCTGCAGTAGTCAAGTTTGAAATAGACAATGATCCTTTACAAGATTTTAATGGTTACTCTTTTTACTATATGGCAGAAATAGAACTTGTACATTAGGACATATTTTTCCACATTCCTTGCCCAAAGAGAGATTTTTCTTTTAGTTTCCTCTGTCCACAGTACAATACTTCTCCCACTCATCTCCCAGTTGCTCTATGCTACATTTTTACAGAGGCTATAACTGTGATGCTGTGTATAAGAAAGGTGGCCATTTATATCACTGTTGTTACCACTGTTACACAATTTCCATAAGTCATATACAAAGTATGTCATGTAAGGCAGTGGTTCTCAAAGCCAGTCTGCCGCTTGTTCAGGGAAAGCCCCTGGCAGGCTGGGCCAGTTTGTTTACCTGCCGCTCCGCAGGTTCAGCCTACCGCAGCTCCCACTGGCCGCGGTTCGACGCTCCAGACCAGTGGGAGCTGCGGGAAGCAGCGTGGGGTGAGGGATGTGCTGGCCACCCTTCCCGCAGCCCGGAGCCTGGAGTGGTGAACCGTGGCTAGTGGGAGCCACAATTGAACGAACCTGTGGATGCAGCAGGTAAACAAACTGGCCCGGCCCACTAGGGGCTTTCCCTGAACAAGCGTCAGACCGGCTTTGAGAACCACTGCTGTAAGGTATCAATGGAAAAGTTATGAATTGCTAAGTATGATTATCCTGTTTTATCATCTTTGTATGTGAAGTTATGAATAATGGCTATGTACTTGTATCTTAAACATGTGTTGTATTCCTGGGTAACACCCCCCCAAATAGATTTACATCAGGGCTAGACAGCTATGTGTTGATGGTGCATTAAGGACACTCCACTCTCACAATGGGCCACTGAAGAAACTCATCCTGCCCAGTGGGTCTTCCTGTGGATGCTTCAGACAGCAAGGAGACAATGGTCACCCCCTGTGATTCAGAAAAACACATAGAAGCATGTGATATGCTCATGTGACCCTGGACTCTATCTTGGGCCAGTAACTTTCTATACACAGAACCTTTGTTTGGGACAGTAAATTTCCATGCACTGGCGAAGTACATAAAAGACACCTGAGATCTGCATTTTGCCGCTTTTCTGCTCTAAATCTCTGGACTGTGGATTTACAACTAAAAGGAAAATCTTGAACTACTGATTGAGCAACTTCCAATCTTTTGGAAGTTACCAGAGAGACTTTTGCAAGCCAACAGTCATATCACTACTACAAACCTGATACAAGGATTTTGCAATCATTTATGTGTATATGATCCATTAACCGTTTATAAGTCTCTTCTTTTATTAATCTTTAGTTAGTTTACTAAGGATTGGCTGACACTGTGGTATTTGGGTAAGATCTGAGATATATATTGACCTGGAGGTAAGTGTCTGATCCATTGGGATTAGTAATAAATTCAGATATGGTGAATTAGGTTTTCAATAACCCCTCACTATATTAGGCCTGTTTGTCTAGATGGGGGCCAAGGGCTGGAATGTCTAAAGGGGACTGTCTTTGGCTTCTGGTTAACCAGTGTGGTACTGCAGAAGCTCTTTTGTTATTGACTTGGTGAATCTAATTATGAAATAAACCACCAGTTTGGGGGGATTGTCTGCCCTGATTCTTGCAGTCTTCCCCGAATGTGGCATTCTCAGTCTGATCCATCCCAGGTACAGTAACCTTAAGCTAACTGGAGTACTTGGAAACAATGACACATATGACATTTAGAGTTTTATGCTGTAGATTAGTTGCAATGAATAAATGATTAAGATCATATCCAGACAATAATGGGAGGCAATTGTAACATGTTGTCTATTTTAAGGCAGTGTGTATGAATGCTGGGCATTGGTCAATAGTTTTCTTGATTTTCCTGGGTTTGTATATTAATTTGAAATAAGATGTGTAGAAAATGGAAATGAAAAATAATCAACAGATTTGAAAATGTTGTCTTTGTCTTAAGGAACTGCTAATGGAATTAAGAGTCTCTCTCTAGGCTCAGTAGTGATTGCAAGTTCTCTACAGTGATCTTTGTGAAGTTCTGGTTGCATAACTAGTTCCCAGTGGCCAGCTGTCCACATCGTACAAACCACCGCAACAGCAATTAGAACCAACTCTATAGCTGAGAGGCCAAGATTTTAATGAGCATGGAGATGGAAGTACCATTTCATAGATGTGGTCCATTCAGATAAGGATTACACAATGGTGAATCTCCAAAACAGTTTTTTTTTCTAATTAGTGGGTTTTTAAAAACAAAATAGGGAGATATAAAAACATTATTTCTTCTAACACTCATGTCTTGCCTATTCGTATTTATTCCCCTTTCAATCAGTGGTTGACTTTTTCTTATGTTAAATAAATATGTTCAAAAGGGTTTCAATTTCCTTCCAAGCACAGTGGCTCACATTTCAAAAGTTTGCAGTTGCTAGAGAAGGATTAAGTGGCCACCTTCTTTCTTCTCCTGCTGCAGTATCAAATACTCAAGACTAGGACAATAAGGGTTGGATTCAGATCTCACATTGGCTTTACACTGGTATAACTCCAGACACTTCATTGGAGTTAATAACGATATATACAAGCCAGATCTTTCAAAATAAACACCTGTTCTTCTAGCACACTTTTAAATCTTATGCCATGAAGAAAAAGGATATTTTAAGTGGTGATGAGTTGGGGCTATGTCTGTACAATTTCTGAATTCTGATTGCTCTTGTGAAGTTGAATTATGAAAAACTGCTGTAATAGGAGTGCCTATATGTGGATCCACCACGGCTGACCAGCCCTGTAGAAGGGATTTATCAGACTTATAGAATAGAAGGTGCTTGGGACTTAACCCTATTCAGGTTGTCTGGGACAACAGCTGAGCTGCCTCCTTAGAAAACCAGTTTAGCTGATTCATCTAAAGGGAAGAGGGGAAGGTAGGAGTGGCTGAAACTTACAAGGACTTGAAAAAGGACTAAGTGACTAGAAGGGGTTTTAAAGAAACAGACAAGAATAAGGGGGTTGACATTAAAAGAGGAAGTGTAGGTCAGGAGAGAGCAAGATCACAGAAGCTGGGTGAGGGACTCAGAAGAGGAGAGGTCACAGCATCTAGCAGCCTCATGTTTAAAGGGGGGCCTGCCTGCTTTCTCTGAATAATCCAAGGGACTCAGACCCCAGCCCAAAAAGATACCTTGGAGGAAACTAAGGCAGAGACATGTGTTTATTTTTTGGTATGATCTGTACTTTCCCGTGCTTTACATAACAAGTATAAAAAAGGATGAAGGTGCTAGAATGTGTGTATTGACTGTATTCACAGTGTGCCCCTGAGAGAGTGTTATGGTAAACTAGAACCTTTAAACCTTGCCGGTGGAGTTCTCAGACAGGGATGTGTTTAAGTAACTGGGGTATCTCAGGGGTCAGCGCTGGTCCTGGGGCCTAAGGCAGGTGGGCTGAGGAACCCCGTTTCTGAGAAGCAAAAACAGACTGAGAATCAGTGCCTGGGAAATATGCCAGAGAGGCTGAGGAGGGAACCAGTGCTGCAGCCTTCTGAGGAGCGTGAAACACAGCAGGAATCCAGAGCAATCGGCTGGGTTTCCCTCATAGCCGTCCTAGTGGGTAGCTGCCACTCACTAGGATCTAAAATGCTGAATTATTAGTATTATTTATTTTATTATTTTATTACATGCATTCAGTGCTATTTGCAAAATGACGACATTATGAAATGGAGAGGAAAATGAGGTTAGCCAAGTGGGGGATGGGTTAGAAATTAATGACTTCTTCAGTTTAATCCAGCACCGCCATTCAACATAGATGAGTAAGGGATAATCCATGGATATAGCAGGGATAACAAAGAAACAACAAGGTGGCCATTAGAAGAAATATGGATTGAAATGTGTTTGAGCAAGGATCAAACAGCAAAGCTGTGCGAAATACAGATATTGACATGGCCTAGCTGTGCTGAGCACTGTTTTCAAATACAAAACCAAATCCAAACATAAGCTCACTTTGCTACAAAGAATTCATGCCTATTTTCTTCATGAGGTTCTCTTAAAGGTAGCAAAAAATGACCTTTAAACTACCTTGACAGATAGCAGCTGACTAGAAAATTACAGTCATTAACAAGGATATCTAGAGAGCAGACTATTGTAAAAAATGATACTAAGAGACAGATGTTAACAATTTGCAACCCCAAAAGACAGCTACAATAAAACCCTACATTTTTAGTGTTCTAAAGGGTTGTTATTGAAATTCAGCATAAGATACACAGAAACATAACGTGCATACATTTTTTTCATTCCTTAGATGCATGCTTTACATGGGTAAAATGTTGAAAGTATTCCACTGCATAGATTAATCAAAACAATAAAAAACGCAGTAATTTGTTAGTCCTTTGAGAATGACACTTCTAAAATGAAATCAGTTTAATCTGGCCCAGTCCAGGGAAATTTCAGTTGCAAGTTGGCTTCCTGCTGTTAGTTGAGATACACATTAGTAGTATATTTAATATTCTCATTTTAACCCCAGAAAACTAAACTGTTGTCAAAATAACTTAATTTTGTTTGGCATAACAAATCTTTTGAAATTTCTCTCACCCTTTTCATGTAATAAACAGACATGATAACAGAAAAATATTGATTTGAATATGATGAATAGACAAATATTTTTCCGTCTCCATTTTAGACGGTTCTCTCACAGTAGTAAAATTTGAAAACACACAGTAGTAAAACATTGATTTTTTTGTCATTTTCAGTGAACAGTTATTTGGGGCTAAATTTTGTCCTGATTTAAACCCAGGTATGAAGTTAATGGATGTGCACCAGGGTATATATGTCATTGGTCCTATGTTTATGAAAGGAATCAGGAGACTAGCAGGAGACTAGCAGACTAGGGTAAAACTGGATTGAAAAAAAGGAAAAGATACATATATTATAGGAACTTTACATTTCCCCATATTCTGATCAACTTTAACCAGATAATTCAGAAATTATTAATATGGAAAGAATTTAGTTAAGAAAAAAATCTTGATCAAATCCTCATGCTGCATTAGACACAACTAAAGGTGTGTGAATAATATTTTTTTTTTTTAGTTTAGTGGCAATTCTGGGGGAAAACGTTTTGAAACAAAACACCTGTTTTCAGTTCAATTTTGACCATTTTTAAACACTCTTGATTGTTTTTTGTTTTAAGGAAAATTTGAAACAAAAAGTTGTTTTAACCAAAAAATTTGAAATATTTTGTTTTTAAAATATGAAACTTCCATTTTTCAGATTTTTTTTTTAGATTTTTTTCCTGACCGTCATTGTTTGGTGATACTGACACAAATTTGTGAAATGCTTTGATGTCTCAGAATCTGCATTTTTTGCAGAAAAAAAAGTTTTGTATTAAAAATTTCACACAGATGATCTTGTGTCCATGCTGGTTAAATCTTCACGTCGTTATCAATGTATGCTGAGAAGATTCCAATGCCTGCAAATCTAGGTTTGTTCTTTCTGTCTCATTGGCAGGTCTGCTATTTTATTAACAGTGTTTGTTGTTAATTTTAATTGATGTGTTATGTTGGAGTACTTGAACTGGGAAGAAAGACACGACACATCCAGTAATAATGAAAAATGTAATGTAGTCCAAAATTGGCCCACTGAAAACCCATGTCAAAACTGAGTAACTAAGTTTCAGGTGGAATATGATTATAAAAATGATGAATGCAATTTGGGGGGTGCATCCTCAAAACGAATCACAGATATGATAACTTCCTCTCTATCAGGAAAAGATCAGCAGGGTAACAGTCTACCAATATTCAAAGGGTGTGAGTACCAAGGAAGGAGAGAAATTATTTAGTATGGCTTGTGGGAATAAAGCTACAGGAAGAGTAATGGGTTTAAACTAAGAAATGGAAAATGAAGGGAGATTGTCTGGGGAAAAAATCAGATCTATAGGACTGTGGAATAATATATCCAGGGAAGTAGTGGAAGTCCTGAAGTGGTTAAAGCTAGACTAGATTAATGTACTTCAGGGATAAATTCTATGTTTGCATGGAACTGGACTTGATGATCTAATTGTCTTTCCTTGCCCTTACTTCTATGATTACATAATGGTAGATTTCTGGATTAATGAAAATGAATTTTAAAAATCATTTTTGTTAATCAAATAAAGTCTTTCATAAACATTTGTCCCTACAAGTGGGCTGACAATTTAAAGTTAGGAGAAATTGGAAGATTTGTGTTATGAAAGACTTTTTGTTAACACTGCAAAATTTGTTTTGTTAAGTTTATTTTTATATAAATTAAACCCATATTTCTTTATTCCTTCCAGTTTTAGGCATCCCACTGTCTGTAAATATTCTTGAGTAGAGGCCTCTCCTGTTCCCCAGATGTTTCAGGAATGTAGTCATTCTCTTTTTTTTTCTTCTTCTTTTTTATTACTAATTGCTATGTCTTTTAAGGTGGATGGTTAAAAGTTAAGTGCTTGGGAGGATGTGACTGCTAGGCCATGTTAAATTAGGGCCAGCCAGGGTACAAGCTAAGACCATAACTCATGTCTACATTTCTGATCACTGACCCTGAACTTGCATTATAGTCTTTCCCATAAATTATGACAGCATGAAAAGAATTAAAATGAAACATCTTTTTTTTTTCTCTGTTCTAACCTGAAAAGGGGCCTTGAGAGCTGAATGGGTTTCCCTTGGACCATCTAGTGCTTCAAAGAGAGAGCTTGAATTTTTACACTTTCACCCCATCTGTTTCCTAGCACACCTTTCCAAGGAAGAACCAATGTGTTCCCACAATCCCTTGAAACTTCCTGTTCAGTGTATTCCTAGGTCAAGCAAATTGCAATTTATTGAGTAGCTCATTATGTTGTCCTTGCCTTTATAAAAGCATGTGCTGGCTATATTAATCCTTTCTTTAGGCATTAATGTAGAGTGCTTAACTTAGTAATTCCTTTTAAGCACAGAGTTTATAGAGTTTGCCTAAAAAAAATGATTGTTTTGCTTAATAAAAGTAGAGAAATCTATTTGTGACCAGTTTATCATCACAAGATGTGTTTATAATGAAATATTTGTGTAAAGCCAAGAAAATATGTCTCTTTCTGTTATAAAAATTGGGTTGGAAGGAATAAATTTTTATCAGTAGCTGTGGATAAATTTCAATTTCACCACACCCACACAAACACACGAAACAATATTTCCATTGATAATAATCAAAATTTAGTAAGAAAAATGTTGCTTAAGAATATATCACTTCAATTTTTAGTATAGATACTTTGTGTATTTTGACATATGATATTGACAATTTTGTGTTTTAATCGTTATAAAGCTTTAACTTTTGGAAACTCAGTATCGTTAAACTAAATTGTCTGACACACCCCACCGATTGTCTGAACGCCACATAATTTCCCACAACTGTGAAAATGTAAACCAATAAAAATTTTAAAAAGCTTAAAATCCATAATCTTGCTCAATTGTGAAAATGTAAGTCAACAATAAAAATGCTTTAAAATAAATATTATTGGTTGAACTTATTTAAAAAAATGAATTTTGCCAGCCTACATAAAAATATCCATATGATGCACCTGGAATACTGCATGAATGACCAAGAAGAATGTGTGGATATACTGAAAATCTGAATTGTGTAACATCTGCTTATAGGCAAAAAAAGAAAGGTGTACTGAAGATACTAACGAATGAAGACCAGAACCTATTAGGAGAAATGAAGCAATTACTTTACACTCTATTCCTGATTACTGCATAGGCTGACTGATATCAACTCCTCAGAGTGAATTCATGGTACCATATCTGTTGTACTGCCCCAGCTTCATTTGTTTATTCCAAATGAAATTGTGCCACCTTCATTCAGAGTAGCAACTTCCTGGTCATGGAGGCCTCAGTCAGGAGCAGGCCGGCACATCCAAGTGAGAGAAGAAGGGGGGAATAATGTGCCCCTTTGCACTCATGCCTGGGCTGCCCATATTGCCACAATGCAAAGGGGAGAGGAACCTTTACTGAACCACTACTCCCTGTCCCATGAGTAAAAGTGGCCAAATCCACCTCCCAGGGTTTTCTATCAAGCTAGAGCTGTGTTTAATAATTATTGATTACTTACATTATCTTTACATTTAAAAATACACAGGAGTCTTGACAACTAAATATTGCAAAAATTTAATAATCGATGAAACTCACTCATCTATAGCCAACCAGAACTTAGCCTAAGTCCCATGTCAGTCCTCAAAATAGGAGTGCTTCCTTTGCCTTAGTCAAAGTGTTAATTGTTACTGAAGCCAGTTCTTTTGTGTCAGCCAAGGCCGAAGTTTCAGAATCTCTGATAAGCATCTGGGTCTACTAGACCTCAGTGTTATAGATGTACTACCCGTTAGTGGCTGAACTGTATGCCAGCACTTCTAGAAGTGAGGATTTGCCAATTTACACTTGCTGTCTCTAAATTTTGTAAAGACGTTAACAATGCAAAAGCCATGGGAATGTTCAGTAGAAATACAGATCTGAGGAATATGCCGATTTTCAAAAGTGCCTAAGTGATATAGAAGTTTGAGTACTATTGAAAGCCAAAGGGACTTCTGCTCCTACAACACATGGGGTTTTCTGAAAGTTCTACCCAATTCTATAAATACTCTCCTTGTGAGTTGGATTGGGCCTTACTTGGAAAGATAAGTTTCACAGTGTAAATCAGTGGTGGGTAACCTGCAGCCCGTGTGCCGCACGTGCCCCATTGGGGTAATCAGCTGGCAGGCCGCCAGACAGTTTGTTTACATTTGCACAGCCACCCGCAGTGTCATTCTGGCAAATGGGAGCTGTGGAAAGCAGCACAGGCCGCTAAGAAAAAAATGCAGAAGAAGGCATCGTGGTGCATCCATGCATATGAAGGGCAACAGAGCATCTACCAAATCCTTCCCTTTGCTTTTCACAGATTAGAAAATTTTCACCAAACTCTAGAGGAACAATGGAATCAAAACATTTTGAGGGAACATATCAGTGCTTTCAATACTTCTGGTAGAAACCAGGTAGGCAGGTAGCCAGACAGCCAGTCCACTTGCCAGACAGTGAGTGGGATGTCCAGTTCACTGACCAGCCAGCTGCCAGACTCCCTGGTGGCCAGCTCACTGAGATGCCCAGTTCTCTGCCTGGGAAGCAGGAGTGCTCCTGGGGCTGCCTGGATCCCCAGGTGGATGGAACCCTGGCTGCCTAGCTTGCCTGTTGTATTTTATTTTATATTAGTAATTGGTATTTTAACTGGGAATTGGTTTACTAATTGGTTATGTCTTATAGTAATTTTTATAATAAAAACTAAAATTATTTTTATTTTTTTCTTATAGAAATTACAAAAATAAATTATTACCAATGTATACCAATTACCACCCCAATAGTTACCAATGAAAGACCAATTTCAAATCCAATTATCAATGTATAAAATAATACAAAACTAAAATAAAAATCATACATTATTTTAATATAAATTTCATAATGTTGAATGTAACATAAAAGTTGAGTAAATAAAGTTCAAATGAAATGTTTCAGCCTAAGCAAAACAAAACATTTCAGTCACCACCCTCTACCAGAAACCTACTGACCGCTATACTTACCTTCATGTCTCCAGCTTTCATCCAGACCACATCACACGATCCATTGTCTACAGCCAAGCTCTAAGATACAACTGCATTTGCTCCAATCCCTCAGTAAGAGACAAACACCTACAGGATTTCTATCAAGCATTCTTAAAACTACAATACCCACCTGGTGAAGTGAAGAAACAGATTGACAGAGCCAGAAGGGTATCCAGAAGTCACTACTACAGGACAGGCTCAACAAAGAAAGTAACAGAACTCCACTAGCCATCACCTACAGCACCCAACTACAACCTCTCCAACACATCATCAAGGATCTACAACTGAGATACAAAAGGAGCACTTAAAGATGATAGTCATTGCGGAGAAACTAAATGAATTTTTTGCTTCAGTCTTCACAGCTGAGGATGTTAGGAAAATTCCCAAACCTGAGCTGTCCTTTGTAGGTGACAAATCGGAGGAATTCTCACAGATTGAAGTGTCACTAGAGGAGGTTTTGGAATTAATTGATAAACTTAACAGTAACAAGACACCGGGACCAGATGGCATTCACCCAAGAGTTCTGAAAGAACTTAAATGTGAAATTGCGGAACTATTAACTAGGGTTTGGAACCTGTCCTTTAAATCAGCTTCTGTACCCAATGACTGGAAGATAGCTAATGTAACGCCAATATTTAAAAAGGGCTCAAGAGGTGATCCCGGCAATTACAGATCGGTAAGTCTAACGTCGGTACCGGGCAAATTAGTTGAAATAATAGTAAAGAATAAAATTGTCAGACACATAGAAGAACATAAATTGTTGGGCAAAAGTCAACATGGTTTCTGTAAAAGGAAATTATGTCTTACTAATCTATTAGAGTTCTTTGAAGGGTCAACAAATATGTGGGCAAGGGGGATCCAGTGGACATAGTGTACTTCGATTTCCAGAAAGCCTTTGACAAGGTCCCTTACCAAAGGCTCTTATGTAAATTAAGTTGTCATGGGATAAGAGGGAAGATCCTTTCATGGACTGAGAATTGGTTAAAAGACAGGGAACAAAGGGTTGGAATAAATGGTAAATTCTCAGAATGGAGAGAGGTAACTAGTGGTGTTCCTCAAGGGTCAGTCCTAGGACCAATCCTATTCAATTTATTCATAAATGATCTGGAGAAAGGGGTAAACAGTGAGGTGACAAAGTTTGCAGATTATACTAAACTGCTCAAGATAGTTAAGACCAAAGCAGACTGTGAAGAACTTCAAAAAGATCTCTCAAAACTAAGTGATTGGGCAACAAAATGGCGAATGAAATTTAATTGGATAAATATAAAGTAATGCACAGTGGAAAAAATAACCCCAACTATACATACAATATGAACAAGAAGCAATGGGTTTAAACTGCAGCAAGGGAGGTCTAGGTTGGACATTAGGAAAAAGTTCCTAACTGTCAGGGTGGTTAAATACTTGAATAAATTGCCTAGGGAGGTTGTGGAATCTTCATCTCTGGAGATATTTAAGAGTAGGTTAGATAAATGTCTATCAAGGATGGTCTAGACAGTATTTGGTCCTGCCATGCGGGCAGGGGACTGGACTCGATGACCTCTCGAGGTCCCTTCCAGTCCTAGAATCTATGAATCTATGATGGGGCTAATTTAGCTACAACTAATCAGGAAAGAGATCTTGGAGTCATTGTGGATAGTTTCCTGAAGTCGTCCACACAGTGTGCAGCGGCAGTCAAAAAAGTAAACAGGATGTTAGGAATCATTAAAAAAGGGATAGAGAATAAGACAGAGAATATCTTATTGCCCTTATATAAATCCATGGTATGTCCACCTCTTGAATACTGCATACAGATGTGGTCTCCTCATCTCAAAAGAGATATACTGGCATTAGAAAAGGTTCAGAGAAGGGCAATTAAAATGATTAGGGGTTTGGAATGGGTCCCATATGAGGAGAGATTAAAGAGGCTAGGACTTTTCAGCTTGGAAAAGAGGAGACTAAGGGGGGATATGATAGAGGTATATAAAATCATGAGCAGCGAGGAAAAAGTAAATAAGGAAAAGTTATTTACTTGTTCCCATAATATAAGAACTAGGGGCCACCAAATTAAATTAATGGGCAGCAGGTTTAAAACAAATAAAAGGAAGTTCTTCACACAGCACACAGTCAACCTGTGGAACTCCTTGCCTGAGGAGGTTGTGAAGGCTAGGACTATGACAGGGTTTAAAAGAGAACTAGATAAATTCATGGAGGTAAAATCCATTAATGACTATTAGCCAGGATGGGTAAGGAATGGTGTTCCTAGCCTCTGTTTGTCAGAGGGTGCAGATGGATGGCAGGAGAGAGATCATTTGATCATTACCTGTTAGGTTCACTCCCTCTGGGACACCTGGCTTTGGTCACTGTTGGTAGACAGGATACTGGGCTGGATGGACCTTTGGTCTGACCCAGTATGGCCATTCTTAAGTTCTTATTTTCTATACTGAAGGACTATCCCTCACTCTCACAGACCTTGGGAAAGTGGCCAGTCCTCACTTACAGACAGCCCCCTAATCTGAAGAAAATATTCACTAGCAACTACACACCACACAACAAAAACACTAACCCAGGAACCAATCCCTGCAACAAACCCCGTTGCCAACTCTATTCAAGGGACACCATCATAGGCTGTAACCACATCAGCCACACCATCAGGGGCTCATTCACCTGCACATCTACCAATGTGATATATGCCATCATATGCCAGCAATGACTCTCTGCCATGTACATTGGCTAAACCGGACAATATCTATGCAAAAGAATAAATGGACACAAATCAGACATCAAGAATTGTAACATTCAAAAACCAGTAGGAGAGCACTTCAATCTCCCTGGACACTCAATAACAGACTTAAAAGTAGCAATTCTTCAACAACAAAACTTCAAAAACAGACTTCAACAGAGAAACTACAGAACTGGAATTAATTTGCAAACTGGACACCAAATTAGGCCTGAATAAAGGCTGGGAGTGGATGGGTCACTATAAAAAGTAATTTTCCCTCTGCTAATACTCACACCTTTTTGTCAACTGTTGGAAATGGCCGACGTCCACATTGATTGCATTGTCCTCGTTAGCACTACAAAAGTAATTTTCCCTCTCCTGATATTCACCCCTTCTTTTCAACTGTTGAGAATAGGCCACTTCCACCTTAATTGAATTGGCCTCATTAGCATTGACCCCCCCACTTGGTAAGGCAACTCCCATCTTTTCATGTGCTGTATATATATACTGCTTACTGTATTTTTCACTCCATGCATCTGATGAAGTGGGTTTTAGTCCACGAAAGCTTATGCCCAAATAAATTTGTTAGTCTCTAAGGTGCCACAAGGACCCCTCGTTGTTTTTGCTGATACAGACTAACACTCTGAATCATTTCAGCTCTATCACAGGCCGATGTGAGCAGAATGTAGATTTGGCTGTAGTTGGATTTTCTGTGTGAGCACTTGTGTCAAATATACTCTATGTCTTAACTGGTCATACATCTTTCCTTGTTTTACTATCTTGTACCTGCCCAAATCAGAAAAGGTTTTCTAATTCATACCTTTACAAGCCATAAAACAGGCCATCATTGTAGCTTTAATTAATGTTACAAGAACTCTGCAACTGAAACTGGTGGGCCCAAACCTTAGAATTTTTAGACTCACAAAACGCATTTAACAAAGCAGTGTTGTATACACGAGTGACATATAGGCCCAAGTCCTGAGCCCAGCACCCTACCTGAGTAAGCAGGCCAGATATGCCAGAGGCTAATGGGAGGAATCTTTATCCCTAGGCTGGGGATCTGATTTGTGAAGCTATTTCAGTCCACTGGCTGGAGTAGCCTCTGTAGGCCTTCTGTGATCCACACCCCATAGGAAGTGGGGAGAATATAGCTGCAGATACTCCTACAAACCCTTTGCCTCTGTATGTCCCACCTACTTCCTGCATACAGCTCCAGTCCATGCAGAGGTGGCAAACTCCCTACATGACACAGTTAAACCCATATCCTCCATATCCTCCTTGGCTTCCAGCCAGTGAGCCCCCACAACCATAGAGACGGATACTTAATTTGCTCCATAGTACAAACTTTTGTATAAACAATTCCTTCTTTTTCTTGAGATTTTTCTCACTTGTTTTACTGATACATTAAAAGGAAAACTGTTTTGGTTTTGCTCTGCCCACATGTCTGATAGTTCAAAAAATAAGAAATTCTTCTCCATGTGAAGAAAATGTTTACGGTATTTTGAAAAAAAGCAGCATTACTCAGCCACTAAAATCTATTTTTCAGTTTAGGGAACCACACTCTCTAAGGAGTGTCAAATCCACATGCTGTCCCCAAGTGACAGATTTTCAATTTAGATCATTGTTTTAGCTGAACAAAATGTGGAAGATCCTATGCAGCTGGCTAGCTTTCTACTAACAATGCTTCTGAAGACCTTCCAGAGCATAAGATACTCCAGGAGAGACAAGATTAATTTATGTGCACACGCATACTCACAAAATGACCCAGAGATCTACTTATTTAAATTCTTAACATGCAAATTACTTTTGTTTTTATCTGCCTCATTTGGTTTAGAAAAGATGACTCCCCTTTGGGAGGATTCTGCTTTATCAGATATGTAGAAGTGCATGTAAGGAACGCTATACTTTGTGATGACAAAAGGATATTGGCAGATACTCAACTCCATGCAGTAGGTATCAAACCCATAAATGCAAAAGTAAACCAAATTCTGGAGACCAGAAGTACATCTCTGAGGGGAGACTCTGGCTCTGAACACTACTGTCCTTTGATATAAAATGTTTGTTTATTTTGTTATATAATTAAAATATGCTAGTTTGCTTCTTTAATGCAATTATTGCTACATGGGCAGCCAAATCCTATTTGCTTTAGGACTTGTCTACATGGCAAGTTACTGTGCTGCAAGTTAGGGTGTGACTCTGGAGTACACTAGCTTGTGGCACAGAAATATCATCCCATGTGAACAATGCAAAGTCCTGGAGTGTGTTGCACGCCAGTATTTTCACTGCACTGTAGCAATGTCTACACAGGATGCTACTGCACTGCAAGCTGGTGCATGGTAGTTTCACACCCTGGTTTGCAGGACAGTAACTAATCATGTAGATAAGCCCTACTTAGCCATGTAGTCCTGTTGTATTTAATAGGGTACTTGCCAAAGTAAGGTAAGCAGGATTTGCAACAGCGAATGTTGCAAAGCCAGGTGCATCTTTGGGGCTGTGCAAGTGTCACTGAGGACATAATGTGAAGACAGTGGGGATGAAGAAATTACAGCTGAGGTGTATAAGCTGCAATATCTTTAAAGTTAGTATGGCACATGAGATGGCAAGGAGACAGATTGTCGGAGTTTGGGGTGAGTTTGGGGCTAGAAATTAAAAAAAACAGCATTCTTTTACTTGCGAACTGAAGGCATCTGATTGGCACAAAAAACATGGCCCTTCCCCTTCGCTTCCAACTTATAACTTATGCTTCCAAATATAAGAATCGTTTTTAGAGTACAATAATTATTTTGGTACAATATACAATGATCATAAACTGCATTCCCAAGCCCTACTTGAATTTTGTCTGAAAAGGACAAATCCTGAAGGCTTTACTCAAGCAAAAATCCCATTGTTTTTAATTGCTCAGGAAGTTTCACCATAATTCTGAAAGCTGGCAAACTGGTTTAAAGTTTTGTTCTAATTACTTCATCTTCAAAGAGTGTTTCTTTAAATGGAACAGGGACTTAAGGGGGACTGAATTTAAAATCCCAACTAGAATTTACAGAGGTGAAAGCATTGAAGTACTCATCATCCTATTCTCAGTGCCGTGCATACTATAGTTCCGTTTATACAGCACCTGCTTGTAGGGCTGTGCACTGATTCTCGGACATCTGCCATTTAGGTCTTGATCATAACATATTGAGTTTAAAAACAGCAGGCATGTAAAGAAAGAAAATGATACAGTGTGTTGCTATAATCGATGTCAAGCTAACCCTGGAATGTGGCGTCAAATTCCATTGGCTATGTCAAGGCCTTGGAGGGGATATAAGTTGTGAGTTTAGCAGCACCTGTAGCCACAGAAGCAAAAGTGTGTTCACATCTGTTTAAATAGCACATGCTAAGTCTTTGGCTTGGCTAAAATGGTTCTCATGGACTTCATTGGTAGTGGTTGGTTTGGCCTTGATGCTGGCTTCTTCCAAGGATGTGTTCTCTGTTTAGTTTCTTTTTAAATGCACAAACAGCTCAGTGGTTTATGCTATTTGCAGTGCTGAAATGAGTCACACTTCATGATGATGAGCAAAATTATGGTTCCTACATGTGGGTTCCCTACCACCCAACACTCCAGTGAAAGAGGCAGTCATAATGCTGAAATCCCCAAGAACAAGTGTGTGGGGGGATACTAGAATGGCCACCAGAGGCACAAAACATGGCCATGCCCTCCCACTCCTTGCACACAAGATAGTACTGGGATGAGTAAAAGCTACTTCATTTCTAAAGGGGTAGTAAAGGGATAGTGGGGAGTGTACTCTCCCAGTGTCCTAGAGGCATTCTGCCTGCTGCCCTATGCAGATAAATTGCCTCCAGCCTCTGCCAACTGAATGATGCACTCCATTGCTTAGCACACTATGCTCCACTGAGTACTGTTTCTGGTATTTGCAATAGAATTACGTTGAGGTTTTTTTATGGGGACAGAAAGAGAGCGAGAGATCCTGGCTCCTACTTCTCAGTAAACAAAATGAGTAACCTTGTTGACTGCATACACTGACTTTAGCTTGGCAAATCCCAGAGGGGCTTTCTGCTTGCACCTCAGAATCTTGCTCTGGCTCTAGTACTAGGCCAATCCTACTTGAGGGACTCACTGAAGTGGAGTCACTAATGCCTCATCACTGCTTTGCTCTCTCCCCAGTGCTCTCTGGCTGAATCCTCTTTGGTATCTTTATTTTCTTTCTTCCCTAAAAGCATTTTCCTCAGGTTACCAAAGTCATTGTCCAGGCAGTGAACCATGAGTAAATCAATTAACCCCTCTCTGCCTCAGTGTAACTGTCTTTAAAATGAGTATAGTTCTCACTTTACCTATATCCCCCGGGAACTGTGAGATCTTAATTAATGTTTGTAAAGAACCTGATATCCTAGGGGGGGAAAGTGCAATAATAGGACATATTATTATTAGAAATTAAATTAGCTACAGGATTTTACCGAACATAGATAGGGCCTGTTCTTGGGCTATGGCCAACGAGTGTTCAGTGGAGCTCAGGAAGGGGTTCAAAGGTGGCTCCTCTGATCCTGGAGCTGTCTGATCCTTCTGAACCTCTTCAGTCTGAACTAGAAATCTTGTGACAACAGGCTCTCTCGTGAGGTTTCTGGCACTTCTGCTCTGGTCTGAGCCAGAAATAGCATGAAAAGAACTTTTCTTGCAGGCTTTCTGGCAATTGAACTGAATGGAGCTACACTGATTTACACCAGCTGAGGACCTGGCCTGTTACCTTGCAGGTTAAAGGTCCAGCTGTGCAGATGTTTTTAATCATCTCTTTGATTTAGAAGGATTATGGTTGAAGATTGTTGCAGAAAAAAGCATGGGGGTTTAGAAATGGATTTGAATTAAGCGAGGAAGATCTTCACTCATGTGACCAAAGTTACACATGTGCTTAAGTGCTTTTCAGGATCAGGACTATAGTGAGTGAGGAACCGCAGTTCTGACAGGAAGCGCTAGAATCCTAGTTATAGTACAGAAAGCAGACCAATAGCACAGCAATAAAGGAATCTTTTCTTCCCCATCTCCTTGTTTTCTTCTGTTCTTTAGCACTAAGCTATGCCAAATGCACTAGCATGGCAAGAGATGATTAGGCAGAACTTTCTCTTTCTCTTGTAGTATGTAATTTTATTATCCCATATGTTGCTGTTCATATTGAGTTTGTGCATCGTGATAGTGCTGACTTCTTGTATAAACATACTTTTAGCCAAATGAAGTGGCTTGAAATAAATATTTAAAATAAAATAAAGCCAGGCCTCTTAGTTTGAATTCTGATCAAAATACTGCCACAGCCACCACCTCAGAGTATCTGATTACATCAAGACACTGCCAAGAAAAAGGCACACTACTGCACAAACACCTTGGCCTAATAAATAAAACCGGTTTGTATTATTTCCCTTAAGATTAATCTTTACGAAGCCATTTCTGATCAGTATGTCTCCACTAACTGGTGAGTAGTAGAATTCAAAAGGCAGAGTGATCTAATTCAAACAGCCCTGCACTAGGGCTGAGAATACCTGGAGTAAGATTCTCACAGTTGCTCCAGAGCCTTGACGCTGCATAATAGAAGTGACCCTAAAACCCCCAGATCTAGCCAAAGAAGGATTCCCACAGCACAGACAACTGGAAGACAGGAATAAGGTTGTCCTCTAAGGGTACAACTACACAGCAATTAAACACCCACAGATGGCCTGGGTCAGTTGATTTAGGTTCATGGGGCTGTTTAATTGTTGTGTTGACATTCCCAACTCTGGGACACCATGAGGGGAAGGGTCCGAGAGCTCAGACTATGGCCCAAGCTCGAATGTCTACACAGCAACTGTTAGCCCCCACAAGCCTGAGTCAGCTGAACTGGGCCAGCTGCAGTCAGAGGAGGGGAGGGATAGCTCAGTGGTTTGAGTGTTGGCCTGCTTAAACCCAGGGTTGTGAATTCAATCCTTGATGGGGCCACTTAGGGATCTGGGGCAAAAATCAGTACTTGGTCCTGTTAGTGAAGGTAGGGGGCTGGACTTGATGACCTTTCAGGGACCCTCCAGTTCTATTAGATAGGTATGTCTCAGGTCTTTTA